>NW_027510147.1:0-733968 GCF_048772815.1 Callospermophilus lateralis
AGAAAAAAATGAGAAAATACTTTGGACAGTAACATTAATGAAATAAAATGAAGGTGACTAAAATGGAGAACAAAAGGAATGCATGGTGACCCACATGGTGTTGGAGAAGAAGAGGTAGGCCACTCTAGAAGTGCTCTGCGGAGAGTCTCAGGAGGTCAGGGAGGCCAGATGGGGAGGTGAGGACAAGTTCTGCAGGTCACACTCAGACCCTTGGCTGCAGACCTGTACACCTGCACTGGGAGGTGCGCTCTGCTCAGAAATGAGTAAACAAATCAGAAAACCAAGAGTGACCTTCCTCTGCAGGGAAAGCTACTGAAAAGTACAAAAACAAAAAAACATGTTGGACATGAATGTGTAAACTAACTATTATTTTTCAAATATATATTCAGTTATCCATGAACATTAATATTTTATTTATTTATTTTTTAGTTTATGTACATGCTAAGAATCGATGCCAGTGACTCACACATGCTATTCAAGTGCTCTACCACCGAGCTATAGACCCAAGACCAAGTATTTGTATTAATCATATTTTGGCTTCCTATCTCTTGTCTCTTTATCTTCACAGACAACCAGAATTTCTACTAAATGTCCAATGCCACCATGGTTACTGAATTTCTCCCACTGGGCTCTCCTGATATCTGTAATCTGAGTTTCATTTATTTTACAGTATTCTCACTGACCAACCTGGGTATCTTGTTGGGGAATCTATTTCCATCACTGTCCCCAATGCCTGTATCAACTCTCTCAGTGGCAATAGGGCCATTTCAGTGCCTGGTTGTGCAACCCAGATCTTCTTGGTAATTTCTGTGCATGTGTTGAACTTCTGTTTCTCTCCATCTTGGCCTGGGACCGCTATGTAGCCATCTGCCAGCCCCTCTAGTACCCACTCATCATGAACCCTCAGTTTTGTGTCTGCATGTCCCTGGTTTTCCTGCTCAGTGGTCTGCTGTATGCAGGTGTGCACACAGGGAACACATTCAGGCTGTCCTTCTGCCAGTCAAATGTGGTCCACCAGTTCTTCTGTGAAATCTCCTCTCTGCTGAGGCTCTCCTGCTTTGACACTACCAGCAATATGGTCCTTCTTGTCTCTGCTGTGGCAGTGGGTGGTGGTTGCTTTACTCTTATTGCCATGTCATATATTCACGTATTTTCTGTGGTGCTGAAATTTCCCATAGAAGGTCAGGGAGGGCTACTCCACCTGCACTCCTCATATCCTCGTAATTTCAGTTTTCCTCAGTCCTATCATTTGCATCTACAGATGGCTTTCAGTGACCTCTGACAGACCAGGACACTGGTCTCTGCCTTTTACACCATAGTTTCTCTCTTCTTGAATCACCTTACATGAAGAATCCGGTACAAACAGGTAAAGGAAACTGTGAGAAGAGTAATGCAAAGATAGTTGTTCTCAGGTAAATGATAAAGATACTTTTCAGCATTATCCTCATTTCACTGAGTGCATTTAAATGAGGTCAAATACTTTTCTAATATGGGCTTCACATGTTACCCTGCCTACCCTATTATCACCTTACTAGAATCTCAGTTATTTTATAGCATATTTTCTTTGTTATTTATCATGGATCCTTCATAAAAGCTTAATTTTATCAATCCATTTTAATATATAAATATGATCCAATATATTTTCTAAAATCATTTCTGGTGATATATATTAAAGTTTCATCAGTTACTGTCACAGAGAAAATCTTTACAAATAAAACATGAAGATAATGTACAGTTACATAATCTGCTGTCAAACTGTGATACAAAATTGTGTCAATTTTTGAAAATCAAATCGTTAAGGCTTTATAATAATAAATGTAGAGAGAATCACAATGATACTTCTCTCCATTTAACATATACAGAGAAAGGAAGATACTCCTTTGACATGAAGAAAAGAGAGAGCAAAGGTTATATCCATCATGAACCCAAAGCACAATCCATCCACTGTGGAAGAGCACCTTGGGCTCCCCTGGCTGTTATGGATGGCAATCTTTTATTAAGTCTATGAGTGGTCTAGTTTGGGGGACACAAACTCAGCGCTGAGTTGCAGGTCAGCTTTCTAAGGGTTTTCCTCCAACACATGGTACTTCTGTAAAAACTATGATAATGACTCATATCTGATCACTATGAAAAAGTGGCCAGGAATTGTCTGGCCTCACTGTATGACCTGTGTAAACTTGAAAATTTCTCTCAGTTTTTTTTTTTTTTTGTATTTTGTAAAGTAAACCTCTAGGAGCATTTCTGGCCATCTTTTTGGTTATTGCTGTTGTATTTATCAGGACTGAACCAAGGCTACATCCCTAAACCTTTTTTCTGTTTTTGTTGTGAAACAAACTATATATGCTTTGACCAGACAAACTCCATTTTACCCTGAGACTCCACTGCATATGAGAAATGCTTCTCACATGAGAAAACCCTGCATATGTAATCCACTTTCTGCCAAGCACACCCTGTATGGCAACATATAAGGCGAAAAAATGTTTCAATTATTCTTTCACAGTGTATTATTAGGAACTACATGTGTAAGTTGTTCTCATTTTAATTCCCATTTTTCTTGGACTGCTTACTGTACTCTGGGTAATTCTGTCCCACTCCCCATGTTACTATGGTTTTGAATTACTGGTAGCTTGTAGTTTGGGACTATAAAAATGTACCCTACCTTCTGCAAAAGGTTGAAGGATGCAGAGCCCACTTTCTATTTGCCATTCCTACCCACCATCTAATAAATTTAATGTCCTACTTCAAGACTCACCCAGTGATTTATTTCTAATGTGCCACACTGTATCACAGAAAATAGGGTCTTGCTAAGTTGCTTAGGGACTCCAGGAGTTTCTGAGGCTGGCTTCAAACCTGTGATCATTGTTCATCAACCTCCTCATGTGTGGGATTGCAGGTGTGCACCTGTGTGCCCAGTTTGTGGCAGCTCATCATTTCACATGAGTTATTTCTCTCCAAATATTTTAGTGTCTTCATTGGCATGTGCTTTGTTCATTGTTAATTATGACTGACATAGGCTCAATATCAAGTTACCTAGGAGTACTGATATAACAAAATGAAGAAAATATATTTACACAAAAAACAGTATATTCAATTGCAAAATCTAAACAATCAATTTTGTTCACCAATACACTAATAGGAAAATGGGGAGAAAAATAAAAGTGTATTTATTACCTAGGAAAATATGAAAACCTAAATATTTGTGATTATTAATAAAGGCATTTCTTAAATTTTCAGACCAGGGAATACTTGCAGTAGGAGCCAATGAGCACCTCAGGGCTGCCTGATGCAGAAGGCTTGACTTGCTCTGACATGATCCACCACAGTTGAGGCTCCACCCAAACTATGTCCATGTCTTTTGGTTCTCACTGCTCCAATGTTTCCTGCTAGAGCAAAGGACCTTTGGAGAACCCCAGATAAATTCTGCAAACTTCACCTTTACATGCATTTCCTTTTCAATTATGCCTTACTGAATCTAAATTTATGAGTTTTTTATGAGTTGAGGTGGCTACATAAATGAATTTTAAATTTCACAGATAAATTTCTTTGGAAAGAAATTGAATTTCAACCACCAGTCCTATTGAGAGGTGTCCTTTGGGGTACATTTTTGGATATTTCACTGATATTTTATTTGGAAGACCTTGGGTAAAAGGAGATGAAGAAAGAAATATCAATATAAGGACTTCATTATAACTTACATTGTGTATCAAATATTGAAAAGCCCTGTCAATTGGTGTGCTATGGAACATATGCAGAAGTTGGCAAAAAATTACTTTGTATATTGTCATGAGCCTAGGAATATATTTTTATAGTAACATCAATTATGTCAAAGATATATTTTGGATAGCCAGGTTTTCTGAAATATTAGGTCTCTTTACATATCCAGTTTTCATGATATATTAGTTTTACTCTAATAAGGACACAATATTTAAGAGTACTTGTTAGAGCCTTTTGTGATAATATGTCCTGCCACCTGCATAGACATTAATTCAGATACCAGACAGGGATTACCATAGATTTTTTAAAAAACACACAAAAACCTTTACAGAGAATGCCAGGATCAGGTGGGACATTCATCTCTGATTGAGATTAGTGACTCAGATCTGCCTCAGCACATTTATTCTATAGGTTTTGTCATCAAAAGGTCATTTGTGGGAAAGTTTCAACAAAGCAGGCAGGTGTGAAGCTCCCAACACCAAGGAGACATTGTGGTTCTTGTTATCTTTCTGTGCACAGAATCCCCTATCCTTGGGAGATATTATCTCAGTTTCAAGGTTCAGACTGATAACTCTGAGCCTTTGCCCTGATTTTTCACAGGCCAGGTGTCACCATAGCAACTGGGGGATTTTCAACTGTGTATTTGCTCAGGGGGTTCCCAATGCAGCAGCACACCACAACCATGAGGAAATCACAAACCCGATGCACATCACCATCATCCATGGTTATCTGTCTCAGTGTCTGTGGGATGAAAGCTACAGAAGACAAACTTAGCCCAGTACATAGTTAGAAGTATGATGAAAGTTTAGCAATCAACAAGGCAATGTAAGAACTTATTCTATAGAGACTTTTAAGATATTATTTATGACTGAGAATATTATGCCACAACCATCAGATTTTTCCCAGCTTCATAAAGCCTTTAGGAAATTTATGTTGAATGCTTTTAGAATAGTATATGAACTGCAAGAATAGAGTTATTTGTATCAGTAGAGTTAAAAGCCAGATTTGATCATAGTTTTAAAGAGATCATTTTAAAAGCTGGATCCAAAGAATGAGTGGTTATAAATAGACTGCAGGCCCTAAGGAGTGGCTAAGAATTTCATACCTCTTCAATAGGAAAGGAGCTGAGAGCATCTAATAAATTTGTAGGACCATACCTATTGCACACTCAAGGATGTAGAAAGGAAAATTCCCTTGAGAAGTGTCTTGTGGCCACCCTGCTTGCACAGAGGGCACAGGAAGTTGTTATACCATGCTAAGCAAGGAAGACATTAAGAAACCACCATTGTACTAATTTTGGGGACCCATCTATGTTGTGAGGTGGCATCAGACTTTAGCATCATTTACATTATGCCATCTCTGCAGGAATGTAGAGTGCCCAAATTAATGGGTCATGATGCCTTCCACCCTCAATTCAAAGAAAGGCTTGGTAGCCCAAGTGAACTGTAGCATAGTCTGAGACCCTGAAGGCTCCCCAGGGTGAATAGGTGAAGCTGTGAATGTGAAGCCAAAGTTGGCATGGAATCCCAAGAAATTAATAGTTACCAATAGCATAAACTCTCTGCCAAGGAAAGGTAAAGAGAGCCCCAGGCCCTGTGTTCTGCAACTGGCAAGGCCAAAGGGCAGGAATTACCCAGTCCTTTTGGAAATATTGTCTTACAGTCAAGAGTCCTAGTTGCTACATGAGAAATTACAGATGGAGTTGTTTTCTCAGCTGATTTTATATTTCCTCTACACCATCCATTCTTTCCACAGCCCTATTAAATCCTTTTGGAATAAGAAGGCTATGTTCTACAGTGGATATTGATGCATGTAACTTGCTTTTGATTTTCATGGGGGCTCACAACCAAGATTTTACCTTCAATTTTAGGTGAGATTGTTGTCTCAAACTTTAGGATAAAGCTGGAATTTATTAGACTATCAGACACTTGGAGATGGACTAAATTCACATTGCATTGTGAAATGGACATGAGTTTTGGAGATCTGGAGTTGAAACATTATGAATGGGATGTGAGGTGTGTCAAAAACTTCCTGAATTTAGGCAGGAATTTTTTATTCTTTTTTTCTTTCTTTTTTTATTTGCATTCCTGAGTGTTTTTATCAGAGATATAAAACCTTGTTTTCACACAAGAATTTTTTTGAATCAAATGGTGTATAATATCTCATTTTTCCAAGTGTACAGGTTGCAGAATCACATGGGTTATACAGACATGTATATACATTCGGCAATACTAGTGTCTATTTTATTCTGCTGCCCTTCCTATCAGGCAGGAATTTTCAAAGGTAGAATGGTTGGATTATGAGAGCTGAAACCTAATCAATCCATCTTCATTTGAATGAATTGACTGGGTGTTTGCTTAGGCATTTGGGACATTGCTGGAGAAGGTGGCCCACTGGGATTAATCCTTGATCACTTTCCTCTAACCCTAACCCTAACCCTAACTCTCTTTCCCCTTCCCTATCTTTGCCCACTTGGAGACATATTCTGAGTATCTTCCCTCTGCTGTGGTGATCCTCAGTGTGCCCCCACTATGGGCACAAAGTCATGAAATTAGATGAAAATAGACTAAATCTCTGAACACCTGAGACAATATGATTTCCCAAATCTGGGTTGGTTTTTGTTTATTGTGCATGTTTTTTTTTTAAACCACGTATTTTGGTCACAGCCATGCAAATCTGACACAGTTATTCATCATAATCAAATAGAGTGCAGAGTGTATACCAGAGATGACCAAATGGCCAAAATTATGATAAACAATAAATCAGCCACATTATATCACCAGACTAAGGAGAAATAAGTCTACAGATGGATGTGCTGATTTAAAGATCTGTGGAATATACATGTAACAGAATGACATTCATCCTAAGGAATAAACATATGATGCCTGTACAAGGTGGACCGATTTTGAAAAAGTTAGGGTAAGTCAAGTCAGAATGTATATTGAATGATTTTATCTATATGAAATTTTAAAGATATATAATTTCAAAGGTACAAAGTATACTTAGAGTTTTCTAGTGTCTGAAAGACCATGTGTGACAGAAGTAATAAAAGTATCTGGAAACAAGTTTAGTTGGATGTTCTACAACTTGGTAATGTAGTAAATATCACTACATTTATAAGCATGAACTGTCACAAAGGTAAACTTTGTGTCATGTGAATTTCATGTCAATGATAAGAAATTTTTCTGCTGAACTGTAGATAGTGTGAGATGTTTCTGATTTACAAGTGAGAGTTGAAAACACACAGGGAGAACCATCAATTTTTTCAGTGTTACTCACTTCTCAGTAATGACTTACTGTCATCTGCAGCAGAGCAGTTCCACTGTCCATGGTGGCACGTGGCCAGGTCCTCTCTCCTGGGCTCTGGAGGTGCTGCTGCCTGGTGGTATGTTCAGGCCTCCTGTTGTCTCTGCAGGCTGAGCTCTGGGCTCCTGGGGGCCCAGCTCACACTGGCCAGGCGCCAGGTTCACATAAAGCAGAGGTGACTGAGCTCCCCACATCCGACATGGCACTAGGCTGACTGGACAGATTCACCCTGGCTGCAGACACCATTGATGGGAGAAGCAAGGGGAAACACGGTTCTGTTCCATGTTGACAACATGTGACACTCAGGAGTAAGTAATAAGCAATTAGAATTTAAATGCATCTGAGCTTCACTTTTATTCTGTTCAGAAAATTACAGTGTCATCCAAAGAGTCAGTGAGTCCAGGAAAATGATTCTTAATTCTGAGAAGAACACAACAAGCATGGAGTATTCTTAAAACTGCACTGGTTTTGGGGGTGATTGCCACTGCTGCAATAAAAAGACAGGGACCTTGGGGAGGTCTGCACTGTGTATGCTAGTATAGTGTGTGAAAAAAATTTATACTGATTCTGGATAGTTTAAAATTCTGTTCTTCAGATTACTATTACTTGTGATATACTTGCAAAATTCCAGAGAAAAATAAACACATTCACATGAAGATATCAAGAACAAAATGCAAAATATGGTATAGGATTCATAGGTAGATAGGAATGTTTTTATACAACTGATAAACATGCACATATGTCAATAACTGTGGGAAATAAGATATTTAATGTAGAATACAATTTTCATTGGAATATTTTGAACATTAATCTCACCCCTTTCTTTTGATCACAAATACATTTTTTCACTTTTTCAGTTTGTTACTTTTTGTTTTTGGGGTTTCAGGGATTAAACCCAGGGGTGCTTAACCACTGAGCCACATCACAGCCCTTTTGATTATTTATTCTGAGATACAGTCTTGACAAGTTGGGAGGGTAGCTTTGAATTTACCATCCTCCTCTCTCAGCCTCCTCAGCTGCTGGATTAAAAGCATGTGTCACTGTGCCCAAATTTTCAATTGTATTCTTAACATTTTACTGAGAATGTATTAAGTATGACTATAAGGATGTGTGTGTCTAGTGTTATCAATATAAGTATCAAGGTGTGCATCATTTTGTAAGTGTATTTTGATTTTCAGATTATATGTACCTCAGCATTCCTCAATGGTTTATCAAAGACACTAATCAATTTCCTAACATGGGAAATGTAATTTAGAAATAATTAATTCTTGGATCTTTCAAACCAAATAATTTTTAGCAGTTTTGAAATGATCTATTTATCATATATTTAATTATTTAAAACACTATCAAGATAATTGCAAAAAATAAAAACTCCTGGATTTTCACTTCCAGAGCAACCACCTGTGCAGTTCCACTTTATGTTCCTGGAGTTGAAACATGCTAGCTTTTCTTCACACACACTGTCCTGACTCTCACTTCTATCAACCCTTTCTGTTGTTTATACCTTCATCTTATTGTCTTTAAGAGGGAATTTTCTATAGGTATTTTTTGTCTCTTAAATGAGGATGTCATACTGAACCATACTAAAATTTTAAGGCCAGTCTATGCGATTTAAAGCCATATTTTTATTTTAAAAATTTAGGTTCAAAAAGTCACCATATCTTTAGAATCTACTGAAATTGTGTCAGGGCCTATGTAAAAAATAGGTGGTGCTTTGAACATTTATCTTATTGTATTTATAAATGACTTTACATCAATTCTCCATAATTGGAAGCTTCCTAATATTGACTAGAATATGAAACAAAGAAAGTTGAATTGAGAAGAAGTTATCAAACTATAACAAAAGGAAAAGAGGAAATGAAGTAAGTTCATATAATTCAAACTAGTTGTGGAGAATTTTCTAAGTTCTATTGGAGAAAGAAAAGCAGGAGGTGGTTTTGTGTTAAAAACTATAATAAACAAAGAGCAATAGGGACATATAACAGTTGATGGAGTGATGGCCTGGCATGCACCAGACTCTGGGTTCAACACTCAGCTCCACATACACAGAAAATTAAAACATTTTTAAGAAGAAAGAAAATGTATCTATAGTTCTATGCAAATTTTAGATTTAAACCCATGTTTATATACCAAGTGTATGTGACAGGATGTTTTGAGGTGGTCAACAAAAACTCCTGGAGATCCCAGAATCCAGGATAAAAGGTGAAAAACCTGGCAGATTTCCATAAAGAAACCTGATTAGTCTCATATCACTTTCAAAAATTTTCATGTTTATTTGACCTTTTACATGTGTACCATTTTATTTTTCCTTCACACTACTCAAATTATGTTTTAAAGATGATAATATACTTATTTTATTTAAACCCAGTATCTAGAGCAGATTTTGCCATGTTATGAATCATTAATAAATAATTGTGGAAAGATTACCTAATTTGTAAAGATCTTATGCTCACAGGCAAAGGTGAGTTATTTCAAAAGAAGGTACACTGTATTTCTTATAGATGTGAAGAAAGGGCTTCACCAATTTAGGAATTACTCATTTTTAAATAAGTCAAATAAAAACTTAGTTCATGTTAGCAGTTAGATGATTATGCTACATTGCATTTTTTATTAACTATTATCCATGAAGTCATGCACTTGCTACTAAGAGAATAAAAGCATTGAGCAATACATGGCCAAAAAATTAAGGAATTTGCAACAGTAATTTGGGGGATAAATGCATTCTGATTTACTGAAATGTAGAAGAACATGTCGATTTCTAGCATTACAGAGAAATAGAAGAATAATTAGAAGCTATGAAGAGGGTTTCTGAGGAAAAGTTGCATTTGAGCCTCCTTACAGCTCAGTATGTAGTAATGGGAAAAGGGAATCATTATGTAACAGTAGAAAAGGGCCTCTGACAGCAAGTTATAGGGCATGCTGTGAACAAGGGTGTCACTGAGGTGTGATATTCAGGTTGTGTCAGTGAGAAATGGGGAATAGGGCAAGCAAGAGATTACAGCTAGATTGAGTAGGGGTCCTTGAAATTAACTGTGAAATTAACACCAACATACCTGTGTCTGGGCACACACCCTTGATGCTGGAGGACACAAATTTTAAGTAAAGGCCAGACAAACTCATGATGAAGATCGCTTTTCTAAGGGTGAGTGTGGTTAACCTGACAAAGTGCTGAGGTGGACCCAGGTTTTCAGAGTGCTGAAGAAATGACAATTTTGGTGATTTGGGATTGAACTAGTCTGATATGCTTCAGAAGTGCTGTAAGTATGAGCAAAATCTTTCTTTTAGGGTAGTCAGCCTGGATCACTTTGTATAATCATGACATTTGGAGGAAAGGATTAAAATGGAAGGTGTCAACAAGAAAATGACAAACTTTGTCTAGACAAAGGAATCTTCAACTTCATGGTTCTGAACACAGAATAAAAATGCATTAAGGCAAAAAATAAAAGTTTAAAAGAATGTCATCTGCGCTAGAATCTGGAGCTTTAAACACCTCACATTGATCTGTTGGAGAGAAAAAGAGTCCCAGTGGGAAAAGGAACATATTCCTATCTGAGATTCTGTGGCCTGCATACAATATCACCCCATCCTGAGGATCAGCAGGGAGAGTGGGGGATGGCAGGAGAGTCCAGGTCCAGTCCAGTCAGATCCCCTCATTTTACCATAGCACTGGACCTGCAGCCTGGTATGGAAAAGTTTGAATTCTTGAGAGGCTTTCCTTATGAGTTAAATTTTTTCATGTTAATGAAGATAAATACTCCTATATTATGAATAGTTTCCTATTTAAAAATATTTGAAAATTAATTACAATTGAAATTATTAATAATACTTTGAATTATTTAGTGTGGAAAAATGGCAAAATAATGTTGAAATTATATTCATGGAAGAGAGTGAAAGTAACTATATTATAGATCATTAAAAAAAAAAACATTGTCACATGCTCTGCATGGAGTTTCAGTGGGTGAGGGGAGGCCTGATGAGGACCTGAGGACAAGCTCTGCAGGTCAGGCCCAGACCCTATGATGCAGACCTCCACACCTGAACTGGTGTGGAGGTGCACTCTGCTCAGAAATGAGTAAACATTTGAGAAAACCAAGGGTGACTTTCCTCTCCAGGGAAAGCAACTGCAATATACAAGTAAACATGGTGCATAAGAATATATAAAGTAATTTCATTAACTCTGTTTTCTTTCCACTTTTATCTCTTTATCATCCCAGTCAATCTGAATTTTCAATAAATGGATAATTCCACCATGGTAACTGAATTTCTCCTCCTTGGCTCTCCTGATGGCTGGGATCTGAGTTTCCTCTATTTCACAGTATTCCCAATGACCTACTTGGGTACCTTGTTAGGGAACCTTCTCATCGTCACTGTCACCACTGCTGACCAGAACCTGCACACACCCATGTACTTCTTCCTCAGGAACCTGTCCATCCTGGACATGTGCTTCATTTCCATCACTGTCCCCAATGCCTGTATCAACTCTCTCACTGGCATTTCAGTGACTGGTTGTGCAACCCAGATCTTCCTGGTCATTTTTTGTGCAAGTGTTGAACTTCTGTTTCTCACCATCATGGCCTGGGACCGCTATGTGGCCATCTGCCAGCCCCTCCAGTACCCTCTCATCATGAACCCTCAATTTTGTGTCCGCATGACCCTGGCTTCATTGCTCAGTGGTCTGCTGTATGCAGGTGTGCACACTGGGAACACATTTTGGCTGTCCTTCTGCAAGTCAAACGTGGTCCATCAGTTCTTCTGTGAGGTCCCCTCTCTGCTGAGGCTCTCCTGTTCTGACACCACCAGCAACAAGGTCCTTATTCTTGTCTCTGCTGTGGTCATTTGTGGTGGTTGCTTCCTTCTTATTGTCGTGTCATATTTTCGCATATTTTCTGCTGTGCTGAAATTTCCCACCAGAGCCCCAGGGAAGGCCTTCTCCACCTGCACCCCTCACATCCTTGTGGTGTCCATCTTCCTCAGTTCCATCACAGGTGTGTACCTGAGGTCCTCAGCAACCTCTGACACACTCGAGGACATGGTTCTCTCTGCCTTTTACACCATGGTTCCTCCCTTCCTGAATCCTCTCCTCTACAGTCTCAGGAACAAACAGGTAAAGGAAGCTGTGAGGAGATTAATGGGAAGACAGTTGTTCTCAGGGAAATGATAAAGATGCTTTTCAGTGCTATTCTTATTTCACTGTTTGAAGTTCTTAATTAGAGATCATGCTCTTCATAGCTAGGCTTCAGAAGTCATACTGCTTACTCTAATGTCACCTTATTGGGTCCTGGGTACTTCAACTTGTAAAATAATTTTTGTTTTAATTTATGAAATCATTTTTATTTATTCTTCAAAAAATGTATAATGTTAGCAAATGCATCTTTAATTAATGAGTATAATTCAAGTTGTATGTTATAATCATTTGAGATTATATCTGTTTATGATTCACCAAATAGTTTGTAGTACTTCAATCAAGTAAAGTCACAGATGCAAACCTTACAAATCAATCATGAGAACAACCTGATATCATTTGACCATATTTAGTGATCTCATTTAGTGATGTGTGAAATAAATCTGGAAGGTCTCTGGTACACAATTGTGTCAATTTAAATACATTGGAAATACACAAAAATCAAATCCTAAAGAAGTTATAACCAAAAGTGTAGAGGGAATCATAGTAGCATTTCTCTCCTTCTGGAACATAGAAAAATAGAATAGTCCTTGTCCATGAAGTAAACAGAGGGCCATGGTTACCAACCCCTGTGTCCTGACAGTCAAATGCATCCCCTGGGGAAGACAAATTGCCTTCCTAGGCCTTGTTGGCTGCCAGTCTTTTTTATGTCCATAATTGACCCAGAGATGGGGACCAAACCTTGGGACTAAGTTGCAGTTGAGCATTAAGATGGTTGCCTCCACCATGTAACTTAATTCTGTAACATTTAAGACTTTGTCATGTCTGATAAAATGAAATGACAGACACTAATTATCTGACCTAAGTGTCTCCCCTATGTCAACTGTCAACTTTGTATAAGTATGTAATGTAAGCCTGTATCTATACATGTCCTCTAATGCCTTTTTGCAGTCTTTCATCCTCTCACACAGGTTATGTCTTTTTAAATATTTTAGTGGCCTAACTGGTATGTGTTTTGCTAGTTATTAATTGCAACTGACATATACTCACTGTCAAAGTATCTTGAAATTTTAATATAACAAAATAAGAAAAAAAGAGTTCATACATATTGTAGGCAATGCATCAAACTCCAAATTCTAAGAATGATTTTTTCACCAGTTCACTAATAAGAAAAAGTGGACAAAATTATTAATATATGTATTACCTAGGAAAATACAAAAATCTAAATATATGTGTATAATGAATAACAGAATCTCTTAACATTTGCAGACAAGGGAATACTTGTAGTCAGGACCAATGAGCACCCCAGACAATCAGCAGGAAGCCTTGACCTGCTGTAACAGTATCCAACCAGAACACAGGCTCCATCCACTGTGTCTGATTACTGGGTCTCCCTGCTCCAATGATCCCTGTTAGAGCAGAAGGCCCTTCAGAGCACCACAGATGACTTCTGTGACCTCCACTTTTACAACCATAACCTACTGAATCCTAATGAGTGGCATTCAAAATCTTACATGAGTTGAGGTGACAAGTAAATTAAGTTTAACTTTAATGTATAAATTTAGAAAAAAAAATTAAATAGAATAACACCATTCCTATTGAGAGACATCCATCTTGGTGAAAGTCGTTGAATGTTTAACTTGTATTGTAAGATATTTTAACCAAAAAAGATGGTTGCAAAGGAGATGCAAATAACTAAATATTGGTACAAAGACTATATGAAATCCCATATCTGATGTCAAATTATGCAAAGCCATGAAGATAACTTCCCAAGGACAGAAAAAAAAGAGAACATCAGTTAAAAATAGATAATAGCAGCAACTAATTAATAAGATATTTCTTTTGTATATAAAATAAGGGATTGTTTTAATCTATTTTCTGTGGTTCTTCTCTTGTTGTTTATTAAATTATCTGCATCAAGAGACAATATCACCTTTACAGACATGGACATGGAAGAAGTAGTACTAAGCATGTGATTTAGTGTGGTCTACTGTTAAATGATTCAAAACAGAATGATAAGTAATGTCATTTTGACTTGGTGAAAGTGGCCATGTGAAGGCTCAGACTGGGGTGACAAAGGCATAGGTACTGAGTTTGGACACTTGGGTTCAAAGGGCAAGTCTCAGCAGCATGGCTTGATGAGGCAGTTCCTAGGAGCAGACTGACAGCTGATGAGCTCACAATGGGCCCCAACTTACTGGATCTAATGAGTTTCCTGAGCAAATGCTCAAGTTACTCTGGTTTTTTGATTCTGCTTTCTTTCTTTCTTTCTTTAAATATTTATATTTCTTTTAGTTGTAGTTGCACACAATACCTTTATTTGTACGTGGTGTGAGGATTGATCAAACCCAGGGCCTCGCTAATGCTAGGTGAGTGTTCTACCACTGAGCCCCAGCACCAGCCCCTTGATTCTGCTTTCTCAGTAAGAACTTAAAGGACCCTACAGTTTGTTAGTGCATCTGGTGATGCAAAGCTGGAGTGTAGAATATTGGAGTGTAGAATATGACCAGGGATGGAAGTGACCAATTCAGGTGTGTCCCAGTGTTCACTGAATCATCTGTGCAGATAGATATTTACATCAATATCAATTCAAAGTTTTAGATGTTCTTCTAATTTTTGTAATTTTATGGATGCAAACATAGTTGTTCAACATTTAAAAAATCAGAGATATACACAAACTTGAGCAGAGAAGTAGAAGCAGAGTCTAGTAGAAGTGTTGCATCTCCACCTGGTCCAGCAGCCAATCATGCTTGAGTCAAAGATAGAAAGGTTCCTTTCTAATGTACCAACAAAAGTGGATTTACTATGAGTAAAATTGCTCCTACTTTCATTTCAAGATACTGGTGCCAATGCAATGGCATGAAAGGCCACAGACTTCTATAGGACATAAGATTCCCAGTAAGACAGGATGTTCTTCCATCTTAAGAATCCTGCATCATGTCCAGATTTGCTCTGTCAAACTAACATGTGTCCAGCTCAGTCTACTCATCAGGGTGAATATTTTATGGTGTGTGGGGCATCAGTGTCACTTTTCCCCAATTTAGCAAGCCTTATTTAAACTTGGAATTGTATAGGATCTAGGATAAAAGATGGGGTGCAGAGTTTCCTTTCAAAAGTCAAATTGTTGATTTTTAAACTGCAATTGAGCTTTTATCCTACCTTAGTCACATCTCTTATGATGAAAGTGCAATATGCAAGGCCAGTATCAGTCCTGAATAGCTTAAGGGTTGATGTGAGTCTAAGAAGCAATCCCTGAGAACTACCCCTGCCTGGTCTAGGAGTAGGAAGCAACATTTTCTCAGCTGCTGGGACTACATACCAGTCGCTGTGGAAATGCAAATAATTTATTTTTGTTAAAATACCTCTTTAGAATTGTCTAATAGCACAGTGTGGGCCTCACTTCTCAAAGCTGGTATTTAGGTGGAGAAACTTCAGGTAGAAAGGTCAGCAAACTGAATTAAACATAAGTAGAAAACTGCAACTAATGAGTTTACTGTGAGGTTCCCAGATAGAAGACTTGAATTTTGCTCACTGACATCCACAGTCCCTCTCTAAGCTTCATTTTTGTGAAATCTGGAGAAGTGCTTCTAGCCCATGACCCATGCTGGCTTCATGAAAGAAGGCTCAAATTGTGAGAAAATGCTAAGGAGTTTTAAATAAAAGAGACAAGACTCTAATTACCTTTAAAACCAGCTCCATCCTCAAGCCACCAAATGTGGTAGGGAGGTTTACTGAAGAGGATAGCAAGAGAGAGAACATGTCAGGTAGTGGACTTTTATTGGGGAACAAGAAATTTTGGGGAAAATACCATCCAATGGAGAGTAAGGGAGGCAGCATCCCAAGGTCAGGAGTGATGATTGGACCTTCGGGGCATTTGACAGACATGCCTCTGCATGGACAAGCCTTCAGACCTGGAGAAGGGTGGGGAAAGTTCTGCACAGCTGTGTCTAAGCGCCTCTCACCCAGCCAGGGAGCTATCTCAAATCATGTGCGAGGATGGCCTACCACAGTGGCTAAAGTCTACAGAAGGCCCACATGCTATTTCAGCAGTCCCTCTCCATTCTGGCTTTTACTTACTGGGTTTCATGGAATTGCAGTCACATGCACTTAGGGTATTTTCATCTAAAATGCTGTATCCTGTTTGAATGGAGTCAGTTAGGAACATAAATAAATCACCGCCAAATCTTAGTAACAAGTATATCTTGGTGGCACTCAAAGAGAAATATGGACAAGCACAACATTGGCTTGACTGTTTTAGGCAGATCCTGAGTCAAATCAAACCACATGTGTCTTTTTTGTGGAGAAAGTAGGAACATTAAGAATAAGATGACAAGAGTGACAGGAAAGAAGAGCTCCAATTGGTAAAAATACCGTAATGCATCCAGAGTCTTAAAGAGGAGGACAGCAAAGCAAAGAGCTCAGACAGGAGAAAGAGCACTCAGTCAAGGAACTATGATCTGCAACTTCAGCTGGGGAAGGGGCCCGCTTGGTGTCTCAGGACCCTGGAAAGGCTTCCCTTTACATGACAGTGAACACTGGCTCTGCAATTACCTTTACAGAGTACAGTAAAGTACTCCTGGTTTGACAGCCTGTAGTCATTTCCAGGATGACTGCTTAGTTTTAAGTCTGAAGGAGGAGTCCACAGGGCACACGTCAGGATCTTACTGACACACTAGCTAACCACAGTTGATGAAGGCCCTTTTCAAATGGACCCAAAGTCCAGATTTCTCTGCAGCCTCTTCTAAAACTGTAGTCTCTTACCTGTGGGGAGCATTTGTCATTGTCAAGAAGTTTAAAACCATCATATATGAGCTCCTTACTGTCTAACAGCCATTCACTTGGTTTGACTCTCTTCTTTTTGGTGCTAACTATGAGCAAGCAAAAAAAAAAAAATAAGTGTCATCTTGAAGAGTGATGTGGGTGTCACCCTAGTGGGATCCCCTGTTCTACTTTCCATGTCACTTCAGGAAACCAGTGGCCAAGCTCACGGCCACAGCAGAAGTACCATCCACCTTGTGTCTCCATGCACCTGGGCAGCATCCTCACGGGGAAGCAGGAGGCTGTGTCAATGAGCCCACCTTCACTCACAGGCTGCACCCACACACCCTCACCTCAGAAACACTGTCCTCTGTTGGGTTGGCTCCTGCTGTCCTTGTTTCAGTATCCGCCCATCAGTACCAACTCACAATCATGAGCCCTGACTGAGGGAACAAGTCTCCATGGAACCATGAAACCCCAGAGACCCAGCTTTCCAGCACATTCCTCACATGAGCCAGGATGCAAACCTTGACTCCAAGTGAATCTTAAGATGGGTTCTGTTAGATAAAGCCATTGAAGTTCTGCCAAAGCTACACAGAAACTGTTAAGTGTTGCCAGCCATCTGGAAAAGACACACAGTCTTCTACCAGCATGACTGTGCACCAAGGAAAATAAAATAATGAGACTTTTTTGGGCTCTCTGACACGGGCAGTTGATTTTTTCCCACTATAATTTAGTACAGGCTACTGGAAGTAAACTTCTTTCACCTGGTAAGACCAAAAACACACCCTCAGTGTCCTGTCAGGTAAATATCGACATTTCAGCCTTACATCAGGATTTTTAGCAGAGACTTGACAACCTGCACCATCTCCAGGACTAGCAATTGTCGATTGTGAAATACTGATTGGACCCACCAAGCAAGAAGCAGGAACTGCTCTTGGCTGGCTGACAATAATTTGTGTGTCAGAAACAGAATAAAAACAATAAAAGCTCAGGGTCTCACATATCAGGAAAACAGCTGGGATATCATAGTCTGGGTCATTAGATTTGCCCTCTATGTGAAGTATAAGTCATTGTATCTGGTTTCTTCTACAACTGAAAGGAGTCACACTGGGTAGAGAGCTGCTCTGAATTTGCAAGACATCCTACTAGTTGCATGGATATGCTACTTCAGCCCACTGACCAGGTGGCCATGAAGCTTCTGACTCTCAGTGGGAAAGAGAAGAGAGGGCTCTGTGGCAAGTCCAAGCTGGCATGCAAACTTCTCAGTCACTTGAGCCCTAGGCTCCAGCAGAACCAGACATGTCTGAAGTGACAGTGGCTTTCAGTGACACCGCTCAAAGCATTTGGAAGGTCCCTATAGGTGAAGCACACTATGGATACTTCAGTTTTTGTAGCAGATTCTTGCCATATTCCGTGAATACATTTCTTTATTTTAATTGGTATATATTAATTAATTTAAAATGGAGCTTTGTAGAGACACAAAGCACTACAGGAAACCAGCATGAAGAAATGCATGCTGAGCACCAGAGGATGAGTCCTGGAGTGAGGAAAGGAATCTTGAGTTCATGCACTTGCCACAGCTTAGAGGAGAAGAACTACAACCTCTGTTCAGACCAGTAATGTGCAAAGTGAAGGTATCTGTGGGAAGTTATGAAACAGGCATGAAATCATCTTCCTGAAACTTCTACTTAGTAAGGAAGACTTCAGGACAAACAGATGAGATAGAGCAAGAGCATGCATCCAATAGGATAGGGAGAAGAGAAATTGCCATTGTCATTGTCTGATATATAGAACTCACACACGCCTGTGCAAACACACACCCAAAAATAATAATTGCAAAATTGATAGCACATTTAAAATAAAATTTTATTTTATTTACTCTGGCTTTGGGTGGTGTGATATCTTTTAACAACTATTATCAGTCACATGTATCCCTGGTGCACAAAGAAAGTTAAATATATATGGAGAACTTCATCGTCTTTAGATCTGTATCATAAGTAAACATAGTTTTTGTTTGTTTGATTTATTGGTTGTTCAAAATATTACAAAGCTCTTGACATATCATATTTCATACATTAGATTCAAGTGGGTTATGAACTCCCATTTTTACCCCAAATACAGATTGCAGAATCACATCGGTTACACATCCAGATTTTTACATGATGCCATATTAGTGACTGTTGTATTCTGCTACCTTTCCTATCCTCTATTATCCCCCTCCCCTCCCCTCCCATCTTCTCTCTCTACCCCATCTACTGTAATTCATTTCTCTCCTTGTTTTTTTTTCCATTCCCCTCACAACCTCTTATATGTAATTTTGTATAACAATGAGGGTCTCCTTCCATTTCCATGAAATTTCCCTTTTCTCTCCCCTTCCCTCCCACCTCATGTCTCTGTTTAATGTTAATCTTTTCCTCCTGCTCTTCCTCCCTGCTCTGTTCTTAGTTGCTCTCATTATATCAAAGAAGACATTTGGCATTTGTATTTTAGGGATTGGCTAGCTTCACTTAGCATAATCTGCTCTAATGCCATCCATTTCCCTGCAAATTCCATGATTTTGTCATTTTTAGTGCTGTGTAATACTCCATTGTGTATAAATGCCACATTTTTTTATCCATTCATCTATTGAAGGGCATCTGGGTTGGTTCCACAGTCTAGGTATTGTGAATTGTGCTGCTATGAACATCGATGTGGCTGTATCCTGTAGTATACTCTTTTAAGGTCTTCAGGGAATAGTCCGAGAAGGGCAATAGCTGGGTCATATTGTTTGAATTGCTTAAGTTTAGGAAGATAAATTTAATATATAGCATCTGCTTTTTATCTCCAATATTTTTTCAAAATTATAGTTGTATACAAGAGTAACTTTATTGATCAATGTAGATGTTAGATATTTTAAAGAATATGAAGAAAGAACTAAAGTTGAGGAAATTATGCTTCCTCCTGACTAATCATTTTCTTGTAGTGTCAGCTGCCGGTGGGCACCCATTGGCACCACCAATGAGGCCCAACCTGGCCAGCAGGTGGCCTCCTACTGCAAGGTACAACACATCTACTTTCTATCTTCTGTGTCTAAAAATCTGAAAAATTTCCTCCAAAGAATCTATAATAAATTGCATTTATAACACATTACATAATGCTAATTCATTTTCAAGCAATCCATTTCATGACACCAATGTGAAACTTTGACTTTACATGCAGCTCAACACTGATTTTGATGTAGACTATCATGTTAATTTGAAGTCTGCTCATGAACAGTTAGATGAAAAAATAAACACTTGATCTTTTGATTTGGTATGCTGACATCTTTTCCCATGTTGCAAAAATCTCTCTTAAATGACTGGAATTTCATTTTACTTTTTGGAAATCATTTTTAATATTAATGCATGCTATAATTTAACTACCTACACAATGTCTAGCATATAAAGATTGCAGTGAATATGTTGATCTAAGAAAATGAAATAGACCAATACTTTGAACTTCAAATCTAGTTTTGACTCATTTCAATTTTTATTTTATTTTTTAGTTGAGATGTAGTGTCTGTATGTGTTAGACAGAACACCATGTTAACGTGATTCCCTGCCAAACGTGTGATGATCAAAACTGAGCAACCTCCTTAGACCTTTGCCTTCCTGTATGCTGGGCATGCAATCCTCCTCTTCTCCAGTCCTTCTGAGACCTCGCCCCACCTGCTCTCTCCAGTAGCTTCCCACTGCCCTAAGGCAAGTCCAGGGCCCAGTCCCCTCTTCTCACTGGCTGGGTGGCCACCCTGACACTTCTTTCTGTCCTCCCTTCCCAGGCCTTCCGTGTCTTAAGTGATACCACCCCGTTCTCTTCTTCCCTCAGATCTGCTTTTCAGCTTTCACAAATGATTTTGAGTGTGTGGTGTCTGCTTTCTGGGTCCACTTTATTCCACACAATGACCTCCCTTCCACCAGTCTGTGTCCAGCATCAAGCGACAACATTTCACGATTTTTCACCCTGAGTACCATTCTTTGTGACCATATTCCACACATTTCTCCATTCACCCACTCAGGGGTATCCAGCTGGAGGCCATGCTTCAGCTTCAAGGATTAGACCATCATGAAATCGTTATCGAGATGATGTTTCTTGCTAGCATTTTTCATACTCAGACTGAATACTGTAAGTAAAACACTGTAATAAATAAGTTCATAAAAAGATGCCTCGATATTTAAGTTTTTCTAATTCATTTTCATTATAAGTAACACATAATAATTTTGCCAGTAATGAGATTCATTGTGAAATTGAATAGTAAATGTGGCTGTGCCAGAAAACTTCTAGAACTAGTAAATGAATTCAGACAAGTAGCAGGATATAAAATAAACACCCATAAATCAAAGGCATTTCTGTATATCAGTGACAAATCCTCTGAGAAGGAAATGAGGAATACCACGCCATTCACAATAACCTAAAAAAAAAAAAAATAAGACACTTGGGAATCACCTTAGTGAAAGAGGTGAAAGACCTATACAGTGAAAACTACAGAACCCTAAGGAGAGAAATCAAAGAAGACCTTAAAAGATGAAAGATCTACCTTGCTTTTGGATAGGCATACTTATTATTATCAAAATAACCATACTACCAAAAGCGCTATACATATTTAATGCAATTCTGATCAAAATCCCAATGGCATTCCTCATAGAAATAGAAAAAAAAAGAAATCATGAAATTCATCTGGAAATATAAGAGACCCAGAATAGCTAAAGCAATCTTTATCAGGAAGAGTGAAGCAGGTGTTATTGCTATACCAGACCTTAAACTATAGTACAGAACAGCAATAACAAAAACAGGATGGTACTGGCAACAAAACAGACTGGTAAACCAATGATACAGAATAGAGGACACAGAGATTAACCCACAAAATTACAATTATCTTATATTAGACAAAGGTGCCAAGAATATTCACTGGAGAGAAGATAGCATCTTCAACAAATGGTGCTGGGAAAACTGGAAATCCATATGCAAAAAATGAAATTAAAACTCTATCTCTTACCATGCACAAAAGTTAACTCAAAAATGGATCAAGGACCTAGGAATTAATAGAAGAAAAAGTAGACCCTAATCTCCATCAAGTGAGATTAGGCCTCAACTTCCTTAATAAGATGTCTATAGCACAAGAATTAAAACCAAGAATCAATAAATGGGATGGAATCAAACTAAAAAGTTTCTTCTCAGCAAAGAAACAATCTGTGAGGTGAACAGAGACCTAGATCCTGGGAGCAAATTTTTTCCCCTCACACATCAGATAGAGCACTAATCTGTAGGATATATAAGGAAGTCAAACAGCTAAGCACTGAAAAAATAAATAACCCAATCAATAAATGGGCCAAGGACCCGAACAGACACTTCTCAGAAAATGATATACAATCAATCAACAAATATATGAAAAAAAACTGGCCTAGACATTCTTGACTGTCCAAATCTCCACTAAGCAAGTTTCTAAGCAGTGACTTGAGACTATGCAGGTTACTTGTTAAATGTCACCACTTATTTTTGGCCTCTCAATTTACCCAGGGGATCAAGTGATAAGCTCATGCCCCAGTGTTTAGAAACAAGCAAGCACAGTATCTCTGCAAAGCTATATCAATAATGCATGTGCCAGGAAAGGGCCCTCAGCAAATGCTGTTGGTCACCCCTCAACTGTCACTGATGGAGGAAATGAGGCTGAAGCCACCATCACACTGAATAGATTTATGCAGATTCTTCTCTGGGTGGTCTCTGTGATTTAACTAATGTCTTCCCACGTAATCTTTCTGAGCAGAAAATAAAAACTAAAGAAAAAGAGAGGCCTCTGGAGCACTCCTGTGAGAAAGCATGGTCCCAGGGAGCAGGGGAAGGGGAGGCCCTGTGCTGGGTGCATACCCCCCTACAGGGGATGGCGCCCCCTACAGGCTGGACTTCAGCCGGCTGGCTTCTTGTGCGCAAGTTTTCACATATGGCCCAGGCCTTAAGTATATATTCCACTTGACACTTATATTTTCAAACAGTGAAATAAATATGGAAAAATCCAAAATTTCAAATGACAGCATTTTATACACTTAAAGAATGTGCAATTAAATATTACCTTTGCAAATGTTCATGAAAATTAAAGGATTAATGGAAAATAAATTTTAAAAAATCATGTGTACCCAAAAGAGTAGAGACAAAAATTCATAGAAGGAAACTACAAAATTTTTCAGGCAAAGATTTTTAAAAAGCAAACTATATTTTTACTGGAAAAACTCCATCTGGTGCAACAACAACTGAAAACAGGAGAAAACAGCAACTAAAGATAATGACTGACAGCCAGAAGTATCCAAGTCGTAAGTCCATGGCTCCATTCCAGTGCTGATAGAGCTTCATCAAATGCTCTTTCTTCAAAATACAGGCACTAGATGTGTTTTTGCACATGACAATAAATTGGAAAGCTTCCTTCAAACATTAAACGTGACTATAGAACTTGATATTCCAATGAAACCAGATGTCACTTAATATATAAAATATACAGAGAAGAAACTCACTTATGAGCATCAGTAGAACATTCTACAAAATTCTAAATAAAGTGGGGGATGCACAATGACTCATATACAGACACACAAACACACAAACACTCACACACATACACACACGCACACACAATGCAGCAAATTGGAGATTAATTGACAAAAATAAGAGGTGGCAGCTTTATAGAACATGATACAATGTGTACCTGGGCTTCTAAGACAGTGCCTGCCCTCCACATGCCCAGTGTCCCTGGACTGAAACAACAATCTGTCTTCACCCTGAGGATGATATCACCAGGAATTACTGAGGGCAAAGACTGAGAAAGATGGAATCTCAGTTCAATTCCCATGCCCTGTGAACATATATGTTAATTCCATAAAACAACATTATTTGGATATTTCAACCAAGTAGATGTGTTGTAGGAAGCTATGGGAACATCCAGCAAGCAGTATCAAAGCTCAGACTACAGTCTTCATGTGGGTTTATCTCAGGTTAACTTCCTTATATTCTCTTGCTTTACCTGCTACACACCACAATGACCATTCTTTAATATTCCACAATGAACAAGTAAAATTCTTACATGGAACTTGAGTTATTTTTTAAAAAGTGAAAGAGGATTGGCATATATATGAAATATAATCTATATTGCTGCTGTTTTCATTCATTTTCATATTATAATTAAAAACAACTAATGCTCTGTTTTGAATGTGTTTTGAGTATTTCCTTTAAAATTTTATGTGCTAGAAGAATGGTCCTCAGTTAAACTATAGAGGTGGTGTTTATCCTAAAGAATTAAAGTCAGCATACTGCACTGATACATGCATACCCATGTTCATAGCAGCACAATCCACAATGGCCAAACTATGAAAACAGCCCAGGTGTCTCTCCTTGGACAAATGGATAAAAACTTTTGTGGCAATATATACAAAAATTTATTCATCCATAAAGAAGCATGAAATTATGGTCATTAGGAAAATTAATGGAGCTTGAGAAAATTAGATTAAGTAAAATAAGCCAAACTCAGAAAATCAAGGGCCATATATTTTCTCTCAGATGTGTAAGCTAGAAAGGACAAAAAGGTGTGTGTGGGTGGATCTCATGAAAATCAAAGGGAGATCAGTAGAGTAGAGGAAAGGTGCAGTGGAGGAAGGAGGAGAGGGAAAGGGAAATATTGGGTATGCTATTGACCAAATTATATTGTTGTAGGTACATATGAATCTGTGACCATTTATCCCATCATGTACCACTGTAATGCAACAATGAAAAATAGAAAACAAAACAGTTCTGAGGTGGTGAGGCCTTGGGTGATTCCATCATCTGAGCAGCACCATCTGACGAGATTGAGGCAGTCCTATAGGACGAGATTCCTTCATGTGAAACCAGGTTTTTATAAAACAGTGAGCTCAGTTCCTTCCTTCCCTCATAATTCCTGGCTCACACAGTGTCCCTTCCTCGCCTGACCAATTCTCTTTGTGGTTTTTCATTGTTTTGGCATATCCAGTGGTGATACCATGATGTTTGGACCATGATATCTGGACTTCCCAGCCACCAAAATGGTAAGCCAGTTAGTTTTGTTTCCTTTAGACATTACCCGAAGCTGTATACTCTTACAGCAACACAAGAACCAAGAAAACTCTTCTTTAAACAAAATTATGAGAAGTCAGCAAGATCATGGGCTATGAAGTCAGAAACAATCAATCCACATGGAAATATTGAAAATCTATAGACTGACCAAAATAGACTTTTGAGAATTATGGACACTCTTCAATGACCTATATTAACCCAGTGGATGTCCAAGCACCAAAAACACACATCAAGTAAGTTGGGAATTTTTAGAGTCTTTTTTTTTCTTTTTTTCTTT
This sequence comes from Callospermophilus lateralis, assembly GCF_048772815.1. Taxonomy (NCBI): domain Eukaryota; kingdom Metazoa; phylum Chordata; class Mammalia; order Rodentia; family Sciuridae; genus Callospermophilus; species Callospermophilus lateralis. The sequence goes on from NW_027510147.1 coordinate 25,266, forward strand.
TTATGTTTTTTAATCTTTATCACATCATGACATAGACAAGAAGAGGTAGTCCAATTCCCAGTTTCCTCCCTTGGAAATAAAGGGACAGAATTTGATGTATTCTTTCATGTTTGTGGAATATCACAGGAGTTACTTCTATATCACTTGGCTCACAGGTCAAATAGTAATAGTGCAAAGTTGGCTGCCAAAGTGAGAAACCTCCAATTGCTGTGACAGCTACAACAGGAATGAAAGATAAAGACCTGCAGATATGTGAGGGCAAGAGATCTTAGGCCAAGGAACATAAAAGAACAATCAGTTACTGAGAAGAAAAATAGATAAGAATCTCAGAAAAATGAAGACATTTAAAGCATCCATGAACTTGGGAGGATTGTGGGGAGACACGTGCACAGGGAAGGGAAGACACATGCTGAGAAAAGATGCCCTCAGTGAGCCTTCAATCAAGCAGGTTTCTAGCACACAGAGAGCCAGGCTTCAATGACAGCTGATGTCTTATAGTTGATGTCTTATATAAAACCCATTTGTCAACAAAAGATCACAAGACACATAAAGAAATAGGGAAATGTGTCCCATTAAAAGAACAAAATTAATCTACAAATACTAATGTAAAGACACTAACTTCAAATTTACTAGACAAAGACTAAATATCCATTGCTTTAAATAATTCAAAAATATAAGGGAAAATACTAAGAGAGTATGAAAGCAAAAAGAAAAATATACATAAAAAATAAGAGTACTAAGAATATTGTAGAAGTTATAAAGTAAAGTAAATGGAAAAATTCTGAAACCAAAACTATGAAACGAATTGAAAAATGTAGTAAAAGTTTCAATGTCAAATTTAAACACATAGGAAGAAAAATCAAGAATTGGAAGATGGTTAAATTGAAATGATCAAGTCTAACAAACAAAAAGAAAAGAAAATGAAAACAGCAAACATTCTTAGAAACTCACAGGATAATATCAAATTGTAGAGGAAGAAATTAAGACCTTCTTAAAAATAAAAAAAATTACCTATTTAAAGATATGATATGTACATCCAAGACATTCATGTACTCCAATAAATCCAGAGATGAAGACTAAGAGTCATAAGTATCAAAGCGTCTAAAGCCAAAGGTAAAGAGAATATTGAAAGGCATAAGACAAAAGCAGCTCATCATACAAAACTAATCCTCTATAATATTACTGGTCAGTATCTCAGTAGAAACTTTGCACACTAAAGAACAGTGGTTTGATATATTTAGCACAGGAAAATAAAACCCATCAGTTAAGAATTCCCTATATGACAAAACTATCATCTATCTCCTTAAAATAAGAGAGAAATAATGATACTCTATGAAAAAAAGGAATCAACTTAATTAGTACTATACAGATCCAACAAGATATGGTTAAAATAAAAATACAATGACTCTAGATAGTGATCTCTAGACATAAAAAAATAAAATTCTCTGGTAAAGGAAAAATATAAAAACTATTAATATTGGTATTTCAGTTTATTACTCCACATTTAACTTTTCTTAGGGATTAGAACACAAAAGCAAAAAAATGATTTTAGGTCTGTTAATTGGTAGACCATATGTGACATCAATAATATAGTGCATAAGGTCAAAACTAAGAGAGTAGAACTTTTGTACATGATCAAATTTAAGTTGTTATCTGTTTAAAACATATAGTTATAAACCAAGATAAACTAAGATTGATAGATGTAATTCCCAAAATAACCACACACACACACACACACACACACACACACACACACACACAATATCTATATGTATTGCTTCAATACAAATGAGAAGTGAATCAAACATCACGACAAAAATAATCAAACACAAAGGACATAAATAAAGGAATGAATAAAAATGAAAAAAGCTCCAAGACATACAAAAAACAATAAATGGCAAAAAGAAGTCCTTCCCGTCATTAATATCATTAAAATTAACTGGATTTGATTGTCTAATCAAATCGCACACATCAGAAAATAGGATTTTAAATATCACACAACCTTGTTCTGTCTCCTAGAGTATTGACTCAGATCTTAGTCCACACAAAGGATAAGACCAAAAGGATGAAGAATGCATAAACAGCAACCCAAAGAGTCCAGGGTGCTACAACAATGTAAGAATGAAATTAATTCAAAGTCAAAAACTTTTAAAAACACAGTGATCATTACATAATGATAAAAGTGTTAATGTACAGGTGGGATTAACAATCAAGAGAACATACATACCATGTATCAGAGCTTCACAATAAATTAAGAAAGAGTAGGCAGGAAGAAAAGAGAGATACAGCTCTGAAATAATATTCATACACTTCAACATTCAACTCTATTCAACTAGTAGCTCCAACAGACAGAGAAGAAATAGGAACACAGAAACTAGAAGAGCCACCCCAGTCCTACATACCCAACTCCACCCAGTAATGGGGAAGGCATGGACTTGGGTTCACAATGGATTGCAACTACATAGCAAAGACAGAATGGCAAAATATGGTAAATATACAAATATGTGTTAATTAACATTGTCTCCTATGAAAATAAGAGGTCAGAAAAGAAGTTGCCTTCTCTACCAGAAAATCTCCTTATAAAAATGAAGTAAAAGCACAACACACTGAAATTGAAAGGATGCAGAGAGAACAGTGGGAAAGGGAGATTTGTATTTGAAAATACTCAGACTCATAAAAGAAAGATTTCATATCAGTCACTTAACTTTACACACTGAAGACATAGAACAAAAGAAACAAATTAGACACGAAGTTAGTAGCAAGTGGAGTAATAGAGATAAAATAAAAGGAAAATAAAATACAAAATCCTCAAGAAAAATCAATAAAACTTAGATTATTGATTCTTCAAAACAAAAATTTAAAGGAATGACACCAATCTTAGCAAATCAGCAAGATTCTCACACAAAAATGATAAAAAATAAAAACATTGAAAAGGCCTGGCGATGGAGCTCAGTGTTAGGGTGTCTTGTGTTCAATTCCTAGTACCACAAAAAATAACTTTTATAAAACTCATACAAAAACAAAAGGCAGAAAAATATATTCTAACACATTTTTTGAGACTAGTATTACCTCATAGAAAGCCAAAGTCAAATTAGGAAAATTAAACCCAAAACAGATAGCCCTTATGAGTATTTTTAAAATCATACACCTTGGTACTTATCCAAAATAACTAAAACCAGTGTACTACAATGAAACAGGTTCATCAATGTTTACAGCAGAGCAATTCACTCTGGCCAGTCAAGGACCCACCCAGAAGCCCACCAACAGATGACTGGATTAAGAAAATGTGGTACAAACACACAGTGGGGTTTGACTCAGCCACAAAGAGTAAGGATATTATGGCCCTTTCAGGTGAATGGATGGAACTGGTGAACATCATGCTAAGTGAAGAAGACAGACTCAGAATTCAAGAGTTGAGTGCTTTCCCTAATGTGTGGAAGAGCAAAATTAGTAAAAAAGTGAGGATATTATGAATGTAGAAGGAAATCCATGGAGTAAAGGTCAGGAGTTGAGGGGAGTGAGGAAGGATGGGAAAAAGATCAAACTATTGTATGTTCATATGTGAATATATCCTAGTGAATTCCACCTTCAAAACATCAAATGAAAAAAAATGAATGGAAGGAATATCAGAAGAGCAGATGAAAGGGAACGTGGGGAGGGAGGCGAGGAGAGGAAAAGGAGACACTAGGGAGTGGATTAGAAGAAACTATGTCCCATGCTTGTACAACTGGGCCATTATAATCCCCAATATTATGAATAACTAGACTGCACTAATAAAATATTGAAAAATGATATCAAAAAGAGTTTAAAACCACAATGAAAGTGTTACTCAGCAAAATAAGTGGTGTGTATCTCTAAATGCAAGAGAGTTTCAATACACACACACACACACACACACACACACACAAATCTCTCAATGTCACAAACAGGCTAGGAGTCATAAGGGAGAGAAATTACTCATGATTCTCTCCACTGGTGGAGAAGAAGCACTCTGTAAAACTCAGTATTTTCATGATCAGATATTAAACTGGAAATTCAAGGAAATAGGAATCCACAAAGAGAAACAATAGGAACAGAGAAAGAATGTGAATCGTAAGAAGTAAACACTAAGAAGAAAACTACCTCCAAATAGTCAGAATCTCATAGTAAATACCAAAGCAAAGATAATGACCAACTCTGAGCATCTGGGAGGTTCGTTTAAGATAAGAATAAGACAAATTTCCTGCTTTCACTATTTTCACTTAATGAAGTACTGAATGTCACAGGCAGAATTATGAATTAAATAAAAATAAATAAAAGACATCTGACAAAGTAACTGACAGAGTAAAATTATCTTAATTTGCCACCATAACATGATCTTTAGTGTTAAAAAAAAAACAGTTTCCACAACAAACTGCAAGAATTACTAAATCAGTGCAGCTAAGATGCAGAATACAAAACTAATAGAAACAGACATTTATCTCTATAACATAACAATGAGCAATCAGAGGAGATAAAGAATTCCATTGTAGTAGCACCCAAAAGAATAAACATGATCTTCTTTTGCTCAGATTTCCTTCCAATGTTGACTTGAGGTCTCTCCCTTGACAGTGGCCAGAGGCCAAGGTTGGCACTCCCTGGATGAGCTCTGACTGACATCAGGTTCAAGTGTGTCAGACAGAGGGCAGAGGGGGAAGAGAAAGTCCAGTGCACGACACAGAACAATTGTACTGCTCTCCTATGCTCATGTCCCAGAGGTGTTATAGGTGCCCACTGAGAGTTGGAAATGACAGGGAGTTGGAGTCAAGTTCCAGGGGAGACACCATGGGATTCTGCCTTTACCAAGGTCAATGGGCAATATCCATAGGCTTCCCCAGGGTACTGGCTAATTAAAAAACATAATAATAATAACACATGCGAATGGCGACATTTGTTCACCTAACTGTGGTGCTGGCCAGTAGGTTGGCAGTTGCAGGGGTGTTGGGTTGGGGCTCAATGTGATGGGAAACCAGCTGCCTCATCTCCACGACAATATGAGGAAAGCTTGTTTCACTCAGGGCAAAGGCAGGGTGCACCTGGACTTCAAAGTGTTTAAAAAATTTAAAAATGCACACCAAGGCAGCAACTGTACTAAGCAAGGGCACAATAATAAAACATTCAGGAATCAACTTGAACAAGGAGGTCTCATGTGCAGAAATCTCCAAAATGCTACAGAAAGTAGTCACAGTAGACATGGATGAATGGAAATGTATTCCACACCCATGAAGTTGAAGACTTGAACAACAACTTTGATAGAAATGTTCAAATTTGATAGAAATTCAGAGAACTTTGATAGAAGTGTTCAAGTGGCCTAAAGACATTTCTCTAGATGAGATAAACAAATGTATTATGATAAGTTCAAATTATAATAAATGCTGAAGAGGATATGGGTAAAGGGAACACTTCACACTTTTGGTGGGACTGTAATTTAGGACAACCACTATGGAAATCTGTATGGAGGTTTCACAAAAGACTGGGCATGGAACCACCATTTGACCCAGGAATAGCACTCACTATTTGTCCTAAAGAATTAAATTAATCACTCTACAGTGATACATGCAGACCCATATTTATAGCAGCACAATCCACAACAGCCATACTATGGAACCAAGCCTAGGTGTCAAATCATGGATGAATGGATAAAGAAAATGTGGTGTATGTACATGATGGAGTTTTAGTCAACTATGAAGAAAAATGAGATTATGTCATTTGCAGGAAAATGGATGGAACTTTAGATGATTGTGCTGAAGGAAATAAGCCAAACTCAGAAGGTCAAGGGTGTGTTTCTCTCATGAGTAGAAGTAGATAAAAAGAAAGAAAGAAAGAAAGAAAGAAAGAAAGAAAGAAAGAAAGAAAGAAAGAAAGAAAGAAAGAAAGAAAGAAAGAAAGAAAGAAAGAAAGAAAGAAAGAAAGAAAGAAAGAAAGAAAGAAAGAAAGAAAAGAAAAGAAATAAAGAAAACATGAGGGAATCTCCTGAATATAGAAGGAATATCAGTAGAGTAGAGCCAATATCATGAGAGGGAGGAGGAGGAAAAGAGAAATACTGAGGAATGATATTTACCAACTTATATTGTTATATTGTGTGTATGTGTGAATATGTAACAATGAATTCCACTAGTATGTAAAGCTATAATGCACTAATAAAAACACATACAAAAGAAGATTAAATAATATATCATACAAACTCAATCCCAATTTACAAAATTATATTTAAAATTCTTTATCATGACAAAGATTGATTTATTATTTCAAAACATCATATGTTGTTTAGTCTTATTTGAGAAGAGACATGTATCATAAGACCTTAGGGCTTCACAAGTCTAAAGATGAAGAAGCATCAAAAACAATAACAGAAGAATGTTTCCCATTTAGAAATATGGGAAAAGATAGATAATTTTGTATTCATAGAGAGTGAAATTCAGAAGAGTGTTTAAAACATAATTTTGAAAATTTAATTTTTTTAAAAAAATTTGATTATATTATACAAGTTCTGAAATATTCATATGAGCATTAACAGTGCTTTATAGACAACCAGATTTCCATATGCAGAACAGCATGAACACCTCCCATCACATCCTATATGTATCAGCTCAACTGTATGAAAGACTTAATGGTTGGATAGTCTTACACTACCACACCAAGAACCTCAATCTCACCACTTCTACCACCCAGGGTATGGAAAGTACTAGGAGGAGGTAGTAGGCAAGAAAAAGGGATAAAAGTCACCCAAATCGAAAAGGAATATATCTAATGATCTCTGTTTACAGATAACATGAAGTTATATTTAGTACATTTCAAAGTAACACACACACACACACAAAAAAAATCACAAAACTGTTAAGACTAATAAATACATTCAAGAAAGTCCTTGATACAAAATCAACATTAAAAAGTACATCTTGGCACAGATAATTACCTAGGTAAAAAAGACATAAAGAGAATAATCCCATTTATGATTGCATAAAAATAACTGTAGAACTGAATTAAGCAAGGAAGTGAAAGATTGGTACACTCAAAACTGTGAGCACTGGTAAAAAAAAAAATTATAAAAGGAATATATACATGGAAAGATAACTTATGTTCCTAGATGGGGAGAATATATATATGGTAAAATATAAAAATAAAATATAAAATAACCATGCTACCAACAGAAATGTAGATATGGTGTAATCTTTATTAAATCTCAAAAGACATTGTTCACAAAAATAGAAAAAAAAATTCAAAAAAATTGTATGAAACCACAAAAACCTAAAATGTTCACAGACATGCTGGGAAAGAAAAACAAAGTTGGAGGCATTACACTTTCCCATTTAAGGTATTTTTACAAAGCCATTGCAATCTACAGGACTAGCATAATACTAACAAAGACAAATTGAACAGAGTAGACAAGGTCAGAACTATTCTAAACATATGTAATCAGGTGGATTTCAACAAGGACACCAAGAAGACACAGTGAGGAAAGAGGAGACTATTCCATACACATTGCTAAGAAAAATATGAATTTCCAGAAGTAAAAGAATGAAACTGGGTGCTCATCTTACTTCACATGTATAATCAGCTTAAAATGGATAAGTGACATAAAAGTAATGCCTGGAACTACCAAACTTCTGGACAAGAACAAAAGGGAAAAATATCTCAATGCTGATCTTCACAGTGATTTTTTATTTTTTTGGATTCCAGCCCTGGAATCTTACAAACAGCCTGAACTCAGAAAAAGCACTCCCAACCCACTCTGGGTACAGTTAGAGGGCCACACAGGACAGAGGCAGAATAATGAGCAAAACACAGAGAATCATGGCTGGAATCATGAGGGGAAGTTTGGAATCTGGCATATGAAATTTTGAAGAATCGTCATGGGACTCATTAAGCTAACAAGATAGAAGATAACCTCTGGGATCTCATCAGAGCTCTGTCTCCTGAGCATCCCTCCCACATGAACCCTGGTGCCTCTAACAGACAACACCCAGAGGCATCCCATGTGACCCTCAGGTGTCTGATGCAAGCAGGGACCTTAGGGAAAACTAAGGAGTCAAAAGGACTGAGAAAATTAGTGCCCCAAAGCATGTTGAAATGTAAATTGCCAAGAAAGAAGAGAGAGGACTGAGATGCTGGGCTAATTATGCTGCTAGAGGAGCACTTGGCTCCAGGCATGAACAGGCAGGACATTCCACGTTTCTGTGAGAGAATACAGTTTACCTTTCTATCACATTTTTTTCAAATAATGTGAAAATAAAACATTGATAGTTTATATTTTTAGAAGGATGATTTTGATTGGCAATTCTTTCCTTTGAGAAATGAGATAGAGAGGTGATTTACTAGATAATTCTAACCAATATTTGAAGAATTTACAGCAATCTTTCTCAAACTCTTTTGAAGAACTGAAGAGAAGGTAACACTCTCACTTCATGCTGAGAGGCAAATCATTTCCCTGAAACCTCAACCATGGAAATTAAAAGAAAAGAAAGCAAAAGAGCAATATCCCCAAGTGACTAGTAACTCAAAAATCCTGAAGAATAAAAAAAAAAAAACTAGCAGATTGAAGTGGACAGCACCTTTAAAAAAAGCCATACTCCTGAGCAGATGGGATTTATACATGGCATGCAAGGATGGTTTAACCTATGTCAATCAATGTAATACAACAAATTAAAAAAATGAATACAAAAACTATGATCATTAAAATTGATGTAGAAACATTTACCAAAACTGAACAAGATAAAAATGTACATTAAAGTAGGAATAGGAGGCAAATACATCAACATAGTCAAAGGCAGGCATAAAAAGCCCACAGATAACACCAAATGCAATGGAGAGATGAAATCTGTGCATCTAAGAACAGGAATAAGGCAAGGTCCCCTCTCTCAGCACTACTGCATAACAGAACATAGGATGTTACATTCTATCCAGAGGACACAGATATGTAGAAGCAGCAGGAGGCATTCAGATGCATTAGCACACTTACCACTTCACATAGTTATCATTATTTTGGTCTGTGGTGAGAACATTTAGGATCTGCCCTCTTCAACTATCAAGTACACAGTACCCTGAGTATAGTCTTCATGCTGGGCAGTTGCTGACCAGAACTTACTGACCCCACACAACATCACTCCATTTCAGCCTCACATACTTATGTGGGCTCAAAATTTTCAGATATCACATACAAAAAGTTTAATTATAATTATCATTTGTGCATACTACACATATGCCTCACAAGTACCTGAAACAGGTATATCTTATATACGTCTATATGACATACACATGTAATATATGTATGTAATAAAACATAGAAAAATTTCTGAAAATTTGTACGAAATCACAAACTTTACATGTTCACAGACATAATGGGAAAGAAAAACAAAGTTGGAGGCATTCCACTTTATCATTTAAGGTATTTTTACAAAGCCATTGCAATCTACAGGATAGCACTAGCATAAAACCAGTAACCCAAGCAAATGGAACAGAGTAGACAGGTCAGAAATATTCTAAATATATGTAATCAGGTTGACAAATTTTCAACAAGGGCATATTTATATAGTAAATGTAAGCAAATTTTGTTGTTTCATTATACATCTATTAGATGGAAAAAATACCACTCTGAATATTCTTTTTAACAGCACTCTTTTTGTTTCCTTTTTCCTACAGCTCAACCGAGGTGTGTTTCACCACTGAACTACGTTCACTGCCATTTTAATTTTTGACCTTGAGGCAGGGTCTTGCTCCATTGCCAGACTGGCCTAGAACTTTTGATCATCCTGCCTTAGGCTCTCAAGTCACTGGGATCACAGGCGTGCACCACTGCACCAGGCCTCAACTACACCCTCAAAGAGAAACAATCAATTCTAACTCCTCACAGTTCTACAAAGTCACTGCAAATGCTGGATTCATAAACACTGCCCCGTTGCCATCATGAGAAATGCAGTTTAGGCCATGAGAACTCTGATTGCAACTGATCACAGCCTTTTCACCAACCAACTACACACATACCCTGTTCTGTGCATGTTTCTGGGAGAGGACCTGCTGTTCAATGCACCTCATCACTGTCAGCATTGTGATGCAGGCCACATAAAGCTCATCCAATTGTAAGACACATCAGAACCTAATAGTGCTCATGGACACTGGAATGTAGGTGAACACCACACATGGGTGGCCTTCTGGACAGCAAAGCACCAAGAGCATAGTAACTAGAGCAGAGAGCCAGAACCTTGACAGAGAGAGAGGACACTGGTGTACGAATTGAGCGCCCAAAGAAGAAGAAGAAGGCAGAGTCCTGCTGCATCCTTCCTAAACCAGGATTATTCATTGGGGTAACTAAAATAGTGCACTGTTCTTGAATTTTAGGAGTGGTCCTTAAGGGCTGCAAGTAGAGAGTCTGGGGTCACATTTGTGGGTAAATCACAAAAAGCAATCTCACAAACACAGAATCTGCGAAGAAAGTTCAACTGTATGCGGTTTGATATAAAGAAGTCTGATAAATAAAATTATGAACCTATGACAAGAAATTGCCTCAAATGAAGAAACAACAAAAATTAGGGAAATTGTTTGCATATATCACAAATGTGCTGCTAAAATGTTACCTTTAATTATATATATAATTAAAGGTAACATTTATATATATCAGGTGTAAGGAAATTGTTTGCATATATCACAAATGTGCCGCTATATATATATATATCAGGTGTAAGGATTGAAATTTTAAAAGAACTTAAAATATGTTTAGAGATGACAACATTTTACATGTTAAAAAACCCTGAAAATTTACCAAAAAATTTTTTGGAACGGACAATTAATTCCAAGAAGTCTAAAGATACAAACTCAACACTCAAAATTTTATAATTTGCATTAACAATAACAAATCACAAAAGGAAATTTAAAAAGTGATCCCATTCAATTATGTATCAAGAAGGATAAAGTACATTTAATCAAATCTTAATGATTTTTACATGAAAGTATAATAAAATCATTGTCCAAATAAATTAAAGTTATACATAAGTAGAATAATGTTCCATGCCTGTGGATAAGAAGTCTTAATGTTATTAAAATAACTTTAGTTTCTAAAATACTCTACAGATTCAATGAATCATTCTCAAAATTCTTTTATTCATCTTTTTCTTTCAGAAACAAAAAAGTATTATAAAATTCATATAGAATAAAACTGTCCTGAAAAGCTAAAATAGTCTTGAAAAAAAATGAACAAAATTAAAGGTCTCACACTGAGGTTTCCAAACATACAAGAGGGAGATTATTTATGACAGCATCTGCATCCCTCACACAGTGCAAACAGCAGAAGGTCCAGCCTCACAGCAGCCCTTCCACTCTGGGCCTGGAGATTTTAAAAAAGGGTGCTGAGATTACCCAATAGGGAGTCAGGCTTCTCCATTGCATGGTACAGGGACCTCCGCAAAAGAGTGACTTGGGCCTCTATACCACACCTGATCTTAGCTCAAAAGGCACAAAGGCCTAAATGTGAGCCTTAATCCATTGACTCCTACAAGAAAGACCTGTGATAAAGCTCCAGGACTCAGGACATGATCACAGTTTCATGAATCTGAACCTAAATGCAGAGGAAAAAAAATGAAAAATAAACAAATGAAAACTACATCAAACTTAAAACCCTCTGCATATAAAAAATATTGTAAGATTGGAAAGGCAACCTGCCTGTGGGATGGGAAAGAGAAATCTGCATCTGATACAGGATTTTATTCTAGATGTAAGTGACTTCTATATTCAATCACAATGAGCCTAATTAAAAATGGGCAAGTGACAGATATTTTCTCCAGAGATAAAGCAAAGCACATCCCTGTGTGGGTGAACATGCACATGTGTGAGTGTGAGCATGCATGGGGATGTCTATCACTGGGCATTTCCCAGCACTGCTGCTCACTTCACGTGGTTGCTTATGGAATAGAAACATACCACCCTACCCTGCAAAGTGTAGAACACATAGCACATGGCAGTTTTATTCAGACGCATACAAAATTAACAGGAAGTTCCTCTCCTTCCTAATGACCTCTACCTTGGTAAATAAAAAGTGTTTGAGTGAGTCAATAACTCTAATTTATTTTCTCAGAAACTTTTTTCTAAAATTACTTACCAATTCACAATTTCCCAGTTTTATGGGATTTTATAAAATTACAATAATAGAATACTTCTATCCCAGCTACTTACGCTATCTTTTGTGATATCTTTCCTCCAGGCTCCAGGAGGAAAGACTGTGCTGTTTACTTCACTGTTCTAACTGGAGCAACTAGAATTGCATGTGGATGAAATACAAACATACCAAATAAAGTAATGTGTGCTTCCTCCCTTCACCCCAGAACATGGAGTGGGTACTACCCATTGTTATCATGGTGGACAGAGTTTGGCATAGCTACTCACATGTGGGAAGTGAAACTTCCACAACCTCAGCCTCTCAACTCTGGGGTAGAATGAAGCCAGTCACAGAGGCCTTGCAGATGGAGAGGGAGGAGAATCAGCCATCTCCACATAGCATAGTAGTCACAGCTGTGACACTGCCATGCATAATGTTTCTTCACTCTTTTCCATTAGATGAAATAACCCCGATGTAGACAATAACACTTGATCTCAGGTGGTGAGGCATGAACCAGCTAACTCCAGAGCACTGAGAGCGGTCATCTCTTCAGGGGCCTCCCTTCTTCCTGGACATTAGTGATGCAGAACCTCACAAAATGAAGGAAATCTCACCAACAACAAGGTAAAATTATGAACCTGAATTTTTTGATGTATTTGAGAACTTAACGTGCATGGCACGGATTATAATTTTTTTCCAATACAATTTTTGAATGTCTTACCAAATTAGCAAACCATGTAATGTTTTTAAAATTTTTTTAGTTTGTCCTCAAACACAATGAATTTAATTAATTTTTACTGAGAAACCTGTTTCATATTGTCCAAAATGGTAAACAGAAGATAAGAGATAGAGAAAATATAAAGCAGCCTGTGTACATTTCTATGCACACCTCCATGTAACTAATTAGGTGTCTCCATTTCCTTCCACATATGCAGATGTAGCTAGTATACAGGAAATATGCAGATATAGCTCTTTTATCTACATGTGCACAAACTTTTATGGGGAAGACCACTCAGAAAACATAACAAGTCCATTTTGTTCAAATTGAAGAGTGTTTATTTACCTGGCCAGCCAGCAACTGCTCCCTACAGCACCCATAACTTTTTCTGCAAGGAACAGCCCCAAGCCTGAGCATTTCAAGTTCTTTAAAGGCAAAAAGTGCCAAAACTACATCTGAGTTGATGTAGCTGCAAGCAAGCAGTGGCACAGAAGCTACATTGAGCAGGTAGCGAGACAATGCAATGGGTACATTGGTACTTCCCATGGGACTTTCCAGGTTGGCATAGCAGCAAGCAAGCACAAGGGAAATGGTTCAAAATGACCCTAGTTGAGGACAATTTAGGGACTGGTTACTAATGTCTAGACAATCAATCTCTGACAGGGTACACTGCCCATGAAAAATGGGAACCAAAGAGAGAACAATTTCAAATTGTATAAGAATTGCCAATTTATGTTGCAAACTTGCTTTGCTAAGCAACTATTGATAGGTACAGAGGCAGAGTACTTCCATGGGAGAGGCATTTCTAACATGACATGGAGTCTTAAGGTAAACTGGAGTCTGTTTGGTCATTGTCCATATAGCCTAACCCATAACACAAACAAAAAGGCACTGAGCTCTATATTTCCTTTAGCATATTTACAAGTAAATAAAGAAATTTCTTTGTCATTTGTAATTCATTTTAAATAGTTATTACATTACAGTTTCTAAATATGCATCAACTTCATTGGAACAATTATATATCTTATTGGATCCTAACTTATCAAATTCCTTCACTGTTGATTGTTACAAAAATTACTTTCAGATTTCACTACAATAACTGCAATTCACAAAGCCCACACTTTATACTTGTTGGTTATTTTCTAAGTTTCTAAAAGTGGAATTTTAATCAATATTGTGATAACCTATTTACACATGTTGCTTGACTTCTTAAAAATTGTGCCAACTTGTGTTCTAGCTAATATGATATGGATTGTTAATTTCATGATGTCATAAATTCTCAATAATCTTTGTATTAACTGATTTTCAATTGAAAAGCACATGGTTTTGTTCATTATGAAATAAAAATGTAGAGCAAAAATAATAATGTCCCTGTTTTAGTACATCCTAATTCCTGGGCATTCTATATTTATGAATCAACTGACTATTTACTAGGAGAGACAAGTAAGAATGCTGCTTACTATTAATTTAGTAATAAGATCTATAGAATATGCATATTAACACTGTGATTCATCCAATTCTCCTACTCTGAAGGCACAGGCATGAACTAAGCAAGCTGAAGAAACAATGTAACCAACAAGCAGAAGCTTATTCCAAGGGCTCCCCCAGACTACCCTGTATACTTTCACTCTCATATAGCTATTTAATTAGACCAAAATATTACATGGTATTTGTACACAGACTTTCCAGACATGGAAATGGAAGTACTGAAAACTCTAGTAACATTCTAATGCGAACTTCTGCAGATAATCAAATGGTTCCTTGGGTAATGCAATGTTCACCTGAACTTTGTGTTATCTTTCTAGCTGTTGTGAGAGATCTCTGGACCCAATGGGCTCTGGAGGTTCCTGGTGTTGTCATCTAGGGCTCCTGCATTTACTGGAAGCTCTATGTCAAGTCCTGTTGACCACATCAAAATTGATAAAAATAAACTGAGACCAGTATAATGTAACAAAGTTTATTGCAGAGAGAAAAAGGTCCTAGCATTGGCCAGCATTCCACATAGAAGGACATTGCTAAGGTGCCCCAGGCCTCACAACCAGGAAGACAGGAAATGGCATGCAGGGAGTCCCCAGTGGATGAGGCCTGGCCTTGGCCTCATTTCTGCATCACTGGACAGGCTTAGGCCTAGAATTGGCTGAAGCACAGTTGCTTAGATATAAGGACACACTGATGAGTCATGTTATATCCTGCTTGGAACCCAGCTAGGTGGTAGTTCACTATGTATGGAGGCTGGTATGTGCTTACTCATCATGAACACAGAGGCTTGCCTGATCTCCAGTTCTGCAAGATGGGAGGTATTCCCCTGTGTTATGGCAGGAAGCTGTGAAATGATTGGATCAGGAGAGCTGAGATCTAATCAGACCATCCTAGTTTGAATGGAAAGATATATCTTCCCTGAAGACTCTCCCCCTAACTCCCTCTGCTATGTGGCTGTCATGAGCTGAGCAGCTTTTCTCCACCACACCCTATGATCATGGCCCAAAGCATGGAACTGGTCCACCATGTACTGAACCTCTAAAACCAGAGACCAAACTGAACATTACCCTCTCTAACTTATTCTTGTTGGGTATTTTGGTCACAGCAATGAAAAACTGACTAACACACCACTTTTTGGTCATCCCCTCAAATAATGATAGATTTAACAAAACTACAGATGTGTGCAGTGACAGCAACTACTGCCACCATCACAGGCAAGCTGCCTGATGCCTGTGCAGCTTATGTCACAATGGCATTCCATTTAGGTGACTGTTATGCTCTCCTTTATTATGCCAGTCACAATAGCACCATGATACATGAGAGATAACTGCCTCTAGGTGTTCAACAGCTCTGGGTGACTACAACACAAACCAATATCCAGAGAAAAAATACTGAAAAATACACACTTCCTCATTAAGGAGAGTCTCCAGGATGCAAGCTAGTCAATTTTCAAATTCCTTTTCATTACAGCCTTTTCTTGTTTAAATGTTAAACTTCTCTAAAAAGGAAGAAAACTGGCATCAAAAATATCATTCTAAAAGGAGAAGAAAAGCAAATCTGCTTCCACAGCTGGACAGTTGCTTGAGGTCAACTGCACTGGCCAACCAGGTCCCTGGAGAATCTCTCAGGTTTAAGGCTCAGAATATCTCTTCATGCCAATCCACACTCAGTCTTCAGAAATTCATCAGCATTGTCCTGTAAGAGTGTCACAGTTTATGGCCCCAGCAGCTCTGCACCAGGCAGCTGCTCTTGGCTGCCCATCTACCCCCCCTATTGTATCCTCCATAGCCCAGGGAGGGGCAGCAGCTCTGCAGCCTTTAAACAAAACACTCAGGAAACTCCATTAGAAGCAAGTGACAGACGGGCACCCAGCTTCAGTGATTTATCATTTGACAAAACTCTGAATAAAGACAAGGCAAGCTTCCGATGGACACTCTCCTCACCTGCAGAAGGCTTCCTGGGTCTGGTCTCATTTTTGGTTTTTCTCCTTGTCTTGCTTGTTGCTGTTGTGTTTATATAGGTAACTCAGAAAATCTGTTGGTTACAAACACCATCATTGGTCAGTGATCGGGTGGTACCGGCTCTCCATGGTCACAAAGCCATCCTTACCCTGATGTGACTTCATTTACAGTTATAATCAAAATTTGGGAGGACTTTGGGGCTCTGAAAAGAGTGATGTTTGTGATGTGCACTGCGCAATTTCCAGATCTACTGGAGCATTTCTTAGTCCAAGTTCAGGAGCACCATAACCAGGTGGAATAGGAAGGAAGACGCCACATCTTTTGGAAAAGCTAGATGGGGAGACTTGGCTTTCTTCCCTCCCAGCCATGGCCGTCCAATATGGCCAGGCTGGGGCCACACCCCTAACCCTCCCCCTGCCGCCCATTCCCTTCAGGCCCCGCCCACACCCTGAGTAGGCTGGCATATTTGCTGCAGATGCAGGGCTAGGATTCAGACCCATCTGAGCCACGTGAAGTTGTGGTTCAGTAGCTACCACACAGGACTCTACCCAGGTGCAGCCCAATAAGGATTCTTGTGTTGAGAAAGTGAATTTTACAGTTTTTGTCAATGCCTGATCCACAACAGACTTCTGATTATGTGAGGGCTTGGCTGTGACTGTAAAGTCATGCTGAAATGGGATTGCTAGGAAGATAGGGACTGATAGGAACTCACATTATGGGTCAATAGGAGATAAATCCAATCCAGAGGAGTTAGGATGAGTAAACCTGAAGGGAGGAATTTACAAGGGAGGAGTAGCCTGAGCTCATTCTGAAAAGCTGGGAGGAGGGAAAGTGGGGAGCTGGATTTTGATTGACACAGAGCTGTGTATCCATTTGTATCTTGTCAGGAAGAGAGAAATGGACATTAGGCATTTTATCCAAGATAATTTAATATGGAGACTTGTTTCCAGGTCGATAAGGATTGCAAACAATTTAAAGAGTCCCTGGCCATTCTTCAGGTACACTTCCAGGTTCCTCTACTGTGCTCAGGAAGCCCGGGTTTCTCTGCTGTGCTGGAAGATCCATGTGGAGAATGCTGGGCCCTGACAGGGAGAAAATTAGGGGCTGGAAGTGGTTGGGACACTTCAAGTTCACAACGAAGAGATCTTGCTGCCAAGCAATACTCAAAACCCAGCCAAGTGTCACCAAACTTCAATCCACACATGAACTAGACCCACCACAGCCTCAGAAATGCTTCCATACATTGAATATAGGAGAAAACAACAACAACAAGCGTCTGGGCACAAAGAAACAGAGAAGAAAAATGGTTCCAAATCCTGGACATTGACTCCTTCAGCAAAGACAGAGAGAGGTCCCTAGAAAGAAAATGATAACTACCCACAAAAGACACACATTTAATTGAGGAACGAGTCCAAGTCAAATGAAGTGCACATTTCAAACCTTCAAAAACTTGAGGAAAGGTGCAAGAGAACCTCCTCCCAAACTCACAACACAGCAACAAAGGATCGCACAGAATTCCAGAGAAAGATTATAAAAATCTAATTATTAAAATATTCAATAACTTAAAAGAAGATCAAAGTAATTAGGAGGGCACCTATAAGATATAAAAGACCATTTAGGACTTTAAAGAAGAACTAGGATTAGTCTTTATCAAATTATTTCATGAAATTGAAGAGTGGGAAAACTTCCAATTACATTCTATTAAAGCAGTATAACCCTGATTCCAAAACCAGACAAAGATATTTCAAGGAAGGAAATCTACAGACCAATGTCCCTGATGAACATAGATGCAAAAATTCCTAATCTTTTTCAGAAAACACATTTAAAAATACATGAAAAAAATAATAAATCATGATCAAGTTATTTTATCCCAGGGATACATGGGTGGCTAAATAAATGCAAATTAGTAAATGCAATACACCACATAAATAGAATAAATAGATTTAGAGCTATGGTAACAAAAAGGTCATGGTTATGGCACTAAAATAAACACGAAGTCCAATGGAATTGAAAGTAGATGCAGAGACAAACCCATGCAAAGTCGCCTGACTCTTGACAAAGGGGTCAAAAATATATGTTGGAGAAATAATCGCTTTGTAAACATGGTGCTGGGAAAACTGAGTATCCACATGTAGAAGAATAAAATTATGTCCTTATATCCCACCCTGCACAATAGTCAGATCAAAATGGATTGAAGATGTAGAAATCCAGTCAGAAACGTGCAAATTCTAGAAGAATGCATAGGGTCAGCAAGTATTGGTGCATCCACTGACTTCCTTAGCGAGACCCCTGAAGCTCAAGAAATAAAACCAATGATCAGTGAGGTAGCATTAAATTATAAAGCTTCTGCACAGCCAAGGAAATGATAAAGAGTGTGAAGAGAGCACAACTTCAGAGTGAGAGAAAATCCGTGTCAGCTATTCTTCTGACAAGAAATTTATATCTAGAATATATAAAGAAGTAAACAATCTGAACACCAAAAAATCAAATAACCCAATAAAAATTAAAAGAACTAAACAGATATTTATTTAGAAAAGAAATACAAATGGCCAGCAAATATATGAAAAAATGTTCAACATCTCTAGCAATCAAGGAAATGCAAGTCAAAATTACATACAGATTTCATCTCATACTAGTCAGAATGGCAACTGTCAAGAATAAAAATAATAAATGTGGGCAGGTATATGGGGAGGAAAGGACCCTAGTAAATTGTTGGTGGGACTGCAAATTAATATAAACATTGTAGGAAGCAGTATGGAAATTCTAGGAATGGGATCATCATATAACCCAGCTTTACCATTTCTTGGTATTTATCCAAAAGAACTAAAATCAATATGCCATAGAGATACAGCCATATCAATGTTTATGGAAGCACAGTTCACAATAGGCAGTTATGGAACTAGCTCAGATGGTTGTCAACAGATGCATGAATAAAGAAAATGTGATATATGTACACAGTAAATTTTATTCATTCAAAAGGAATAATTGTGGCATTTTCTGGTGAATGGATGGAAGAATAAAACACCATGCTAAGTAAAATAAGACAGACTCAGAAAGTCAAGGATCAAAAGTTTTCTCCCAAATGCAGAATCTAGAGTAAAGTAAGGGGGGGAAATGGAGTTAGATAACATAAAGATATATGGAAGACCAGTGGAATTGAGGAAGGAGATCCAGAGAAAGGGAGAGGGATGGGAAATGGTCATATGCATGTATAAATATACAACAGTGGATTCCAACTGTATGTGGATCTGTAAAGCACTAATTATTAATTTAACATAAACATTAATTAAAAATAAAGATAAGGCAGACCATCGAATAGAAGATGGGGAATCAGGGGAGGAAGAAGAGGAGAGAAAAGAGGGAAAATCAAGAACTATAATGCAGTAAAATAAGTTCAATGTACATATGATTATGTGAAAATGAGTCTTTATGTACAACTATAAAGCACTAATAAAAGAAAGATAAGTAAATAAAATAAAAATGTTCCCATAATGTAATTCTGAGATAAGCAGTTACTACCTTTGGAAATGTAGTAAATGCTGGGGACGAGGAGAGAGATGACCCCTCAAATTTTCAGAAGAGACTCCTGAAAGGAGGGTCTGCTAGTGAACTTGACATTGGGGGTTCTGAGCTGGATCACGCAGTGCCAGGATGTGGACTTCTAGTAGGGAACTGTGCCTGGCCAATGCAGGTATCCCTGAAGAGTTCAAGGAGGCTGGTTCTCAATATGACCTGAGTTAAAGAAGAATAACCCAATGACTGTTATTAACCACTGTTCATCACACACAGGGGAAACTGTAAAAAGAGACTCTCTAATACACTCCCTTCTCAGAAATTAATGGTGAAAACCTATAGAGGATTGATATTCATTGAATTACAGAAGAGGGTGAGATAGAGGAGAAATTTTTGTGTTGGTGAATATACCTACAGTGGCATTTCTGTTCATTATAATGTACTATCAAAAATCAATTAAGAAAAAATCATATTTACATTAGCATCAAAACTATGTATATACTTCACAATACTGTGATCCTGATTAGAATAAGATGTACTCCATGTTTCTATAAATATGTCAAAATATACTCTATTGACATGCAAAACTAAAGAAAATTATACTACAGATCAACTATTTATGGAAAATTTAACCTAAGAGTGAACTATCTGTGGACCTAAACTACACAATATTGATGAGTGAAATTGAAAAAAAAAATTAAAAAATGGTCTCAGGTCTCTGGACCAGGTGGTGTGAGCTGCTGTGTGTACAGCTTGGCCAGGCACTGAGGGCAAAGGGCCACCAAAGCTTGAGTGGCAGCATTCATGTCTGTTTAGGGACCCTGGGTCAGGCAGAGAAAAGCTGTAGACAGAGCAAAAGAGACAGTGGAGGAGATAAGATCCCAGAAGATATGCAACATAGTAGATTGGATATTCCTGCTTTAATACCCAGTGTGAGGACTCACAGTGAAAAGGGAGTCTCTGAGCCACTGTGAGGAGAGAGGAATGTCCCCTCAAGGTTGGTGACTGAAGGTGTGGGTCGTATTCAACATGAATAAATTAAATAAATAGCAAAGGAGAGTAAAATGATATTGACTAGCCATATACTTAGGTCAGTTGGTGAAACTCTTGTAGCTATAGTTGAGAGAAATCAGTGTACTCACATATTGCTGAAAAGAACAAAATTAGCTCAACATAATATGCACAAATTTGTCCACCAAATATTGGCATAAATGCATACTGAAACAATGCACAGAAATGTTGCCTGAACTGGGTACTTTGTATGTATCTTGTATGCGTGAAAATGCGTGCCATTTTATATTGATTGATCATTCTTCCAAACTTCTGAAGCTGGGAAAATTTTTGTTTATGGATTTTTTTCTGATGATCAACTTCCTTTGCAAAAATAAAAAGTAAACTAACTTTAAATTAGAGAGATTTGAAGACACTAGAAAATATTCATTTTACTAAAACTATTAATGAAAATGCAACCATAACATAGCAAAACCTATGACATTCATGAAGCACTACTAAGGGAAAAGGTGTAATACTAAATGCCTACATCAAAAAAGCAGAAAGTCTAAGAACAGATTCTACAATGACAGTAGAAAAGCAAACACAAACGACACTTAAAGTAAGCAGTTGAAAAATCAATGATAGATATTGGAGAAGAAATAAATAAATTAACACTAAATAGCAATACAAAAAGTATCAATGAAAGCAAAAGTTGTTTATGAAAATACAAACAAAATCAACACACCTTTAGACCTTTAGAACTTTAGACCTTCTACACTAACAATAAAAAAAAACCAAGGTAAATAAAATATCACAGAATAAAAGAAACCTTATAGCTGGTGTCACAGAAATGCCAAGATCATTAGCAACACTTTTGAACAACCACATCTCAACATATTGTAAAATATACAAGAAAAGGATAAATTTGGGACAAATATAGCATACAACATCTGAATTATGAGAAAATATATGACCTGGACATCCATAATGACCAAGAAATTTGAATCAGTATTAAATACTTCCGAGTAAAACAAACAAAAACAAAAACATAAAAACCTCCAATAGCTCATGGCTTCACTACTGTTCTATACCAAACATTCAAAGAGAGGTGACCCCACCTGTCTCGAAACCATTCCAGGGAATTGAGATGAATTTCAACTCCTCAAGTCACGTTCCACAAAAAAACATCATTTCCCTAGTATAAGATCCAGAAAATTACACAAAAATCACAAAAAAAGAGGATTACAGACCCTTATCCTTCATCAAGACCCATGCAAGCATTCTCAGCAAAACATAGAAAATGAATTCCAACAGCACATCAAAAAGATAGCACCCTTTGTACATATGGAATCTTTCCCAGAAGGGGAGAAGCTCAAAGACAATGACAAGCAATGCCACACTATGATAACAGAACAAAGGACCAAATGCTTATAGAAGGATATATAGACTTTTAAAGTTGCTGGTATACATATATAAAATGTTCATTCTCTAAAAGAATAAAATTGTAATAAACACTACAATGTGGATTAATTTGAAAAACATTTGACTGACCCAAGTCATAAAAAAGAACCCATACTAAATGATTCTACTCAACCAAACCTGCAAGACATAAATTTAAACATGGAGATTATACTTAGTGTCTTCAAGTGACTGTAAGTAAGGATACGTAGGGACAATGGATAGTGTTTCACTGAAAGTGATAAAAATATCTGGGAACAAGATGTATTTGGAAGTTGCACAATTTGTAATGTGGTAGATAACACTGAATTGATAACCATGAACTTTTACAAAGGTTAACATGATGTCATATGAATTTTATCTCAATGATAAGAAATTTTTGCAGCAAAACTGCAGATAGTGTTAGAGGTTTCCCATTTACAGGTTGGTGAGTGAATGAGAGTTGCCCACTACTCTTAATATTATCTAACTCCCAAATACCCCTAATTCACACTGAGGTGAAGGAGGGCAGAGATGGAAACACACAGTGAGAAGCATCAGTCTCTCCTCAGTGTTTCTCATTTCTCCACTGATGTCCAGTAGAGAAATTCCACTGTCCATGCTGGCATGTGGCCGGGTCCTCTCTCCTGGGCTCAGGAGGGATGATGCCTGATGGTGTGCTCAGGCCTCCTGCTGTCTCTGCAGGCTGAGCTCTGGGCTCCCTGGGGTCCTGCTACCACTGGGCCGGGACCAGGTTCACATAAAGCAGAGGGGAATGAGCCTCCCACATCCCACATAGCATTGAGCTGACTGCACACATGCACCCTGGCTGCAGACAGAGTTGATGGGAAAAACCAAGGAGAGATGCAGTTCTGCTCCCCCCAGAGAACAGGAGACACTCAGGTGTGAGTACTTGGCAGTTAGAGTCCAGGCACTTCTGAGACTTATTTTCATGCTGCTCAACAAATTGCAGTTTCATCCAGATTGTCAGCCACCCCAGGAAAAAAAATGGTTAATTCTTCAAAGAATTATAGGAACAATGAAGTCTTGTAAACACAGTACTATTTTCTGATTTCCAGTGGACTGGACGTCTGCACAGTGTTTGCAAGTAATACATGTGATAGTTCTTCATGTTACTTCTTATTGGTTTAAAATTCTTCTATTCAAATAGCTTTTATTTACCACACACTTAGAAAATGCACAAAATTATCTGCACAGTTTTGATGGCTGACAAAGAAATATATTCAGATTAAGGCACAGGGACAAAATGCCAGATACATTGCAAATGACAGGGAGGTAGATATGAATTCATTTATGCAAATTACATACATTCATATTTTCCAGTAGCTGTTGGAAATAAAAAACATCCAATATGGTATATAATTTTCATTGAAATATTTTGAATTCATCAACCTCACCTTTTTGTCCTAATCACAAATATGTGCTCATTTTCAATAATTGTTCACATTTTAGAATGAAAGCATATTACTTAATGAGGATGTGAGTTTAGTGGTAAAAATATAACTATAGGGTCATGCAGCTTTGGAAGCACAGTATGAGGGTCAGAAGTGCTAAAGTGCTCCTCAGCATCACTCAGTAACTGATCAATAAAACTAAACCATAATTGCTAATATAAAAATATGTAATTTAGAAAATAATTAAAACCTGTATTTTATAACACAAACAATCCACTGCATTTTTTAATGCAATCTACTTATTTGATAGTTAAGAACTGTCAGAGAAGTACCAAAAGGGAAAACTCCCAGCTTTCTCCACTAACAGACAAAAGTATTTGCAGAAGCCCTTCTTCAAATTACTGGCATTAAAAATATGCTAATTTATCTTTATGATTCTATTCTTGACCTTTTTGTTTCCTGACCTTTGTTTTATTTATGTCACCAACTTTTGGTGTTTATGGGAATTTTCAATAAGCATTTAATTCCTTAAAGGACAATGTAGTTCTAAACATGCTAAAATTATGAGGTCAAACTAGAAAATTGAAGACTTATTTCTTATTTTTAAAAAAATCTAGGTGAAGAAATTAATCACATTTTGGAGATCTACAAGAATACTTGGAGGACCCCAAAAAATAAGGTAGTGGTCCCATATTTATTTTGTCATATCCATAATCTGAAGTTTCCTGTGAGACTGATCCACGAAAAAAGTAAGTCAAATATAGAGAAGAATTTTTCAAGAAGTAGTTAAACACATAAGCAATGAAGGACATCAATTAAATTCATATGATTCAAACTGATTACTAGAAAATTTACTAAGTTCTATTGGAAAAATAAAAATAGTACATGGTTTAGTATAAAAAGTGGAAACAAAAAAAGTCTCTGTAGTTTATGCCAACTTCCAGATCCTGAGCACATATTTGTTTATCTTATATTTGACACAAATGTCTAGGGGTGGTGAGAAAGGACTCCTGTAGTGTCTAGAAGTCAGTATAAAAGGATGAAAACCTGCAAAGCTTTTAATATGCATTTGTCTCATCACCCATCACCTTCTGAATTTGTCATATGCATTTATATTTTCACATAATGTATTATTGCATTATTTCTCTTAGGGTAATCAATTTACTTGAAAATACCAATATTTTTCTTCTTTCCAAAACTTAACCATCAAAAATAGCTGTAGCCATAGTTGTGTCATTGGTTATGCTTCTTGAGCAATTACTGCTATAAAGACATCTTACCTTGCAAGTGCACAGGGCACCTTTGATTGCATGACCTCCCACCATCCTGCACTGTGTGTGCTATAGTAGTGTAGAAGGGGCAGAACCTGATTGGGAGCTCTTCATCTGTACGTCAGTAGCATAAAGAAATCCAGTCCAGGGGAGTGATCAGTCAACAAAGCCACCAGGCATTAGTTCATTACCACTGTGAATGGAGTCATGCACAAGCTACTAAAAAAGATGAACAATACAAGGTCCCAAATCAAGAAATTTGCACCAGTGATCTGAGTGATGAATACATACAGATTTAATTCAAGGCAATATAATATGTCTGTTTCTAACACTATACAGAAGGGGGGAAAATTTAAGATTGTAAAGCAGTTTCCAGAGGAAAAGTTTCATCTGAGCCTTTTTTAAAGCCCAATACACAGTAATGGAGAAAAGTATATCAAACTATGTCACAGTTAGAAAAGGCTTCTGTCAGCAAGTTCCAAGGTATGCTATAAACAAGGGGGTCACGTGGGAGTGAGCCTCAGGTTTGTGTCAGGGAGGAATGGGGGATGAAGCAAGACAGTGTTCAGGTAGACAGAGTAGGACTCCTTGAACTTCACCCTCACTGTAAAATTAACACCAACCTACATGTGTCTGGCTACCCACCCCTGACCCTGGGGGACACACATTTCCAGAGGAACCCAGGGAGGCTCAATAGGAAGATCACTTTTCTAAGGGTAAGTGTGGTTAACCTAGAAGGTACTGAGAAGGACCAGGTTTGCAGAGGGCAGAGGAAATGACAATATGAGTGATTCTGGATTGAGTCACCTATGGGTGGTCTGAGCTGCTGTAGAAGTGTTGTAACTAACCATGGGAAAAACATTCTTTTAACATATATATTCAGTACTTTTTGTATAATTATGATGCCATTGAGATGAAAGAAAAATAATGGAAGTGTCAACAAAAAAGTATAAATTATTGTCTAGACAAAGGAAATTTCAACTTCATGGTGCTGAACACAGAGTGAGAACATATAAATATACAGAGTAGAGGTTTAGGAGAATGTCAGCTGGACGGGGACCCAGAGGCTCTGAAGACCTTACCCTGATCACCTGGAGAGGAATAAAGAGCCCCAGCAGGAGCTGGAACATGTCTGGCTGAGGGTGTGTGTCCATGAGACAGCACCACCTTTGTCCTGGGGAGCACCAGGGAGAGTGGGGGACTTCAGCAGAGTTCAAGGGCACTCAGGTCACCTCAGTTTTCCACAACACTGTACTTGTGATGCTGGAAGGGGAAAATTTGAAATCTTGAGATGGTTTTCTCATGAGCAAAATGTTTTCATGTTCGTAGTGATCAGTACTCCACATGATATACATAGATCTTTTAAAAAAACAAAAAAAATACAATATACAGTATAAGTTGAATTATTAGGTGTGGATGTAATGGCAAAATAATATTGAATTTTGTCTATGGAGAAGGATGAAGGTAAATAAACTACAGATCATTAAACAATGAACTGTCACACAGGTGGGCATGCAGGCGAGGAGGTGGGCAACCCTGGAAGTGCTCTGCATGGAGTCTCTGGAGGTCAGGGGAGGCCTTATGGGGAGCTGAGCACAACCCGTGCAGGTCAGGCCCAGACCCTGTGCTGCAGACTTCAACACCAGCACTGGGAGGTTCACTCTGCTCAGAAATGAGTAAACATATCAGAAAAACAAGAGTGATGTTTCTATGCAGAGAAAGTGACTACAAAATATAAGAAAATTATTTGGACATGAATGTGTGAACTAATTGCATTAATGAGGTTTTTTACTTCCTCTTTTTAACTCTTCATCATCTCAAACAACCAGAATTTCTAGTAAATGGCCAATTCCACCATGGTAACTGAATTTCTCCTCGTGGGCTCTCCTGATGGCTGGGATCTGAGTTTCCTCTATTTCACAGTATTCCCAATGACCTACCTGGGTACCCTGTTAGGGAACCTTCTCATCGTCACTGTCACCACTGCTGACCAGAACCTGCACACACCCATGTACTTCTTCCTCAGGAACCTGTCCATCTTGGACATGTGCTACATTTCAGTCACTGTCCCCAGTGCCTGTGTCAACTCTCTCACTGGCAACAGGGCCATTTCAGTGGCTGGCTGTGCAACACAGACCTTCCTGGTCTTTTTTTGTGCATATGTGGAGATGCTATTTCTTACCATCATGGCCTGGGACCGCTATTTGGCCATCTGCCAGCCCCTTCAGTACCTCTTCATCATGAACCCCCAGATTTGTGTCCGCATGACCCTGGCCACCCTGATCAGTGGTGTGCTGTATGCAGGTATGCACACTGGGAACACATTCCGGCTGTCATTCTGCCAGTCAAACGTGGTCTATCAGTTCTTCTGTGATGTCCAAGGAAGCTGTGAGGAGAGTTATGCAAAGACAGTTGTTCTCAGGGAAATGATAAAGTTGCATTTCAAGATTATCCTCATTTCCCTGTTTGTGGTTCTTAGATAAAGCTCTTCACATTTGGACTTTCCATATAACCCTGCCTACACTGGGATTACATCATTAGGAGCTGATTTATTTTATAAGGTATATTTTGTGATTTACCATATTTTTCCATGGATACTTCATAACGTGTAATTTTGTCATTGTATACATTTTTATTTTTAATTATTTGTTTTAATTTGTTATACATGACAGCAGAATGCATTTTAACTCATTATTCTAATTGGAGTATAATTTCTTATTTCTCTGGCGGTATATGATACAGAGTTTTACGGTTTGTGCAACCATACATGTATGTATGTAGGGTGATAGCGACTGCCTCATTTTGCCAGCCTTGTCCACCCACATCCTTCCTCCCCTCACTCCCTTTTGCTCAATCTAAAGTTCCTCCATACTTCCCTATGTTCCCCCCATTTATGGATCAAAACTGCATATCAGAGAAAACATTTAACCTTTGGTATTTGGGGATTGGCTTACTTCACTTAGCATGATATTCTCCAACTCCATCCATTACCCGAGAATGCCATAATTTTATTTTTTGAGGCTGAGTAATATTCAATTGTGTACATACTACATTTTTGTTATCCATTCATCTGTTGAAGGGCATCTAGTTTGGTTCTATAGTTTAGCTCTTGTGACTTGAGCTGCTATAAACATTGATGCGGCTGTGTCATTATAGTACGTTGTCTTTAAGTTCTTTGGGTACAAACCAAGAAGTGAGATAGCTGGGTCATATGGTGGTTCCATTCAAAGTTTTCTAAGAAATCTCCATACTGCTTTCCAGAGTGGTTGCACCAATTTTCGGTCCCACCAGCAATTTATGAGTGTACCTTTCCTCCACATCCTCACCAACAGGTATTGTTGATTTTTGTTGATAATTTTTATTCTGACTGGAGTGAGATGAAATATTAGAGTAGTTTTGATTTGCATTTCTCTAATTACTAGAGATGTTGAAAATTTTTTTCATATATTTGTTGATCAATAGTATATCCTCATCTGTGAAGTGTCTGTCCAGTTTCTAAATCTATTTATTGATTGGGTTATTTGTTGCTTTGGTAATAAGTTTTTTGAATATATATATATATATATATATATATATATATATATATATATATATATATATATATATATATATATCTGTCCTGGAGATTAGTGTTCATTCATGTACATGTGGTAAAGACTTTCTCCTATTCTGTAGGCTCTCTCTTTATGTTCTTGATTTTTTCCTTTGTTGTGAAGAAATGTTTTAGTTGATATCATCCCATTTATTGATCTTTGATTTTATTTCTGGTGTTGTGGGAATTTTTTTAAGGAAATCATGTCCTAAGCCAACATAATGAAGATGTGGTTCTAATTTTTCTTCTACTAGGCACAAGGTGTTGGGTCTACTGCCTAGGTCTTTGATCCACTTTAAGTTGAGTTTTGTGCAGGGTGAAAGATGGGGGTTTAGTTTCATTTTGCCACATATAGATTTCCAGTTTTTACAGTACTATTTGTTTAAAAAGCTATCCTTTCTCTGAATTATTTTTGGCACCATTGTTTAGTATGTGATAATTGATATTTATGTGGGTTGGTCTCTATGTCTTGTATTCTGAACCATTGGTCTACAAGTGTATTTTGGTGCCAAAACCATGTTGTTTTTGTTACTATAGCTCTGTAGTATAGTATAAATTTCTGTATTGTGATGCTTCCTGCTTTACTTTTCTTGCTAAGGATTGCTCTTGCTATTCTGGATCTCTTATTTTTCCAAATGCATTTCAAAATTGCTTTTTTATATTTCTATAAAGAATTACAATGGGATTTAATAGAAATTGCATTAAATCTGTATAAAGATTTTGGAAATATGGTCATTTTGACAACATTAATTCTGCCTATCCAAGATCATGGGAGGTTTTCCATTTTCTAAGGTCATCAATTTCCTTCTTGTTTTTTGTTGTTTTCATTGTAGAGGTCTTCTACCTCTTTTGTAAGATTGGTTACCAAGTATTTTTTATCAATACATAATTTAATAAAAAGTATAATTCAACATATTTGCTGAAATTCTTTGAGGATATATATATATATATATATATATATATATATATATATATATATATATTTCATCCAATTCATCCAATATGTCCTCTTACCGATATCAAATACTGTGAAAGAGGAAAATTTTACCAATTTAAACTACAGATAACTTATACTCCATAATCTATTCTTACTCAGAGCCAGTGTCAAATATGCAAGAACTGTGATATATACTTTTGTCAATTAATTATTTGAAAAAAATACAAAAATCAAATCCTAAAGAATTTGTGACCAAAAATCCAGAGAGAAACACAATAATATTTCTCTCCATCTAGAACATTAAAAAAGAAGAATTTCTTCGTCCATGAAGTATTCAGAGGACCATTGTTACCACCCCCTGAGTCCTGATAATAAATCCAACTGCTGGAAAATAGACCCCACCTTTCTTAGCTGTTCATGAGTGACCCAGTGTCAGGGACCAAACCCCAAGGCTGAAATGCAGGTCATCTTTTGGACAGTTTTCCTCCCACAATGTAATTGTCTGGCCTCAGTGTCTGATTCCATGAACACTTAAATTTCTCTCACTTTACTAGACTTTTAACTTCTCTCTGTACTTGTTTCCTAAAACCTTGGGGCAGTTTATTTAATTATTTATTTTTCCCAGAGCAGCAATTGAATTCAGGGGAGCATCTTCATACTTTTATGTGTTTAATATAGAAACAGGGTCTTAGTAAATTGTTTACTGTCTCATTATGTTCCTGATGCTGGCTTGGAAACTCTTCTTCTCCTGCCTTAGCTCCTGATGCACTGGAATTGCAGGGGTGGGCCACTTCCAAATCTTGTGGCAATTTTTCATCATCTCACAAAAGTTATTACTCTCCAAACATTCTAGTGTCCTCACTGACATATGCTTTGCAAACTATTAATTATAGCTGACATATGCTCATATCAAGTTACCTAGGAATATTTATATAACAAAAAGAGAAAAAAAAAAATATATATATATATATATGAAAATAATTACATCAAATTCTAACTTTTGAGAAACAATTTTATTCACCAGTACACTAATAGGAAAAAAGTGCAAAAAAAAAAAACTATGTAATTATTACCTAGGTAAATTTAAAAGCCTGAACATATTTGATTGATTAGTAAAGGCATTTCTTAAAGTTTGCAGGTAGGGGAATGCTTGTAATAGGAACCAGTGAACACCTCAGCACTGGCTGCTACAGGAAGCCTTGACTTGCTTAACAGGATCCAAACAGAACACAAGCTCCACTGTGTCTATGGTTTCTGGTTCCCACTGCTCCAATGTTCCCTGCTAGAGCAAAAAGACCTTCAGAGTATCCCAGATGAATTCTGCAAACCCCACATTTACATGTATTTCCTCCAGAACTATAGCTTACTGAACCTCTATGGGTGACTTGTATCAACAATTTTTAAGTTAAGTTAGGTGGGTAAAGTTTATACTTAATATATGAATTAAGAATGAAATTAAATTGCAAAACCATCCCTAATGACATGTATCTATCTTGATGAAGACTTTGGATGTTTTCCTTATGTTATAAGATGTTTTATATTGAAAGATTTGGTGATGAAGGAAACCAAAAGAGAAAATATTGATATAATAACTTCATGATATTTCATATCTTGTGTCAAATTACACAAAAACACTGTAGGTGTGTGGGTGTGATATGAAACTTCTTCAGAATTTAGAAAAAACTTTACTTTGTGTGCAAGTTTTGTACAAAGAAATAAATTTTTATAGTAAGATAAATTGTGTGATAATATCTACTGTAAAGAGAGCCACCAACAAAATATTATGGTAACATAATCTACTGATTGCTTTCAGATAATATTCATGACTGACAATATTATGCCATAACCATTACATTTTTCCATGTTTTAAATAGCCTTTACAATATTCATATAAATACCAGAGACATATAGCACTGTAAGAAAACAGTTGCTTATTTTAGTAGAGTTAAAATCCATATTTGATAAAGAGTTTTAACGTCATCATTGAGAAAATGAGGGCCAAGGAAGGTGTGGTGGTAAAGTCATTGCAGTCCCTTAAGAGATGTCAACTATTTCAAACTGACAAAATACAGAAGAAGCTTAGGACATGTAAGGAATTTGCAAGATCACCTCTGTTGTACACTCAAGGATGTAGAAGACAAATTCCATTGCAAACTGCCTTGGGGCCACCCCACTATCACAGGGGCCCAGAAAGTGAGTTTTCCCTGCTCAGCAAGGAAGACATTCAGAAATCATCACAGCAGTAATTTCAGGTACCCAACTGTAGCGCAAGCTGTCAACAGACTTTGGCATTATATGCACTGTGCTGGCTCTGCAGGAATGCAGGGTGCTCAAGTTAAGGGGTCATGCTGCCTTTCACCACCATCTCTAAAAAAGGCCTCATATGCCAATCAAACTGTAGTAGGGTCTGAGGCCCTGCAGGCTGCTCCTGATCAGGTGATAGATGAAGCTCTGAAGGTGAAGCCAAAGTTTGAATGGAACTTCCAGAAATTAGAGGTTACCAAAAGCATGAACTGCAGGCCAAGAAAAGCTGCTGACTACAGAGATAGCTAAAGTAAAAGAGAGCATTTGCCTGTGCTCTGCAAATGGCAAAGCCAAAGAGCAGGAATACCTAAGCACTTTGGAAATATCTTCTTGTAGTCAAGGGTCTTAGATGCTACATGAGGAATTATAGGCGGAGTTGAGGGACATATTTGTTCAACAGGGTTTTGCATTTTTTCATCCCTAATCCATTCTTTATATGCCCCTATTGCTGCCTTTTGTTATTGGAAGATTTACTCTCTGCTAGTGAATACTGGATGTATGTAACTTCTTTTGATGTTTTATAGGGGTTCACAGCCAATAGTTCACCTACAGTTTCAGGAAAGATTTTGGATTTCCACTTTGGGGCAATGCTGGAATTATTAAGACTATGAAACACTTGGAGATGGACTAAATTAATTTTGCATTGTGAAATGGACATGGGGTTTGAGGGGCCAGCAGTAAATGTTATGAATGGGATGTGAGGTGTCTCCAAGTAGTTCCTCTGTTAAAGCAGAAGTTTTTGACATTTGTCTCTGTGTCTTCTATTCTGTACCATTGGTCTACATGTCTCCTTTGGTGCCAAGACCAGGTCTTTTTTGTTACTATAGCGCTGTAGTATAGTTTAAGGTCTGGTATTGGGATGTCTCCTGCTTCACTCTTCTTGCTAAGAATTGGCTATTCTGGTTCTTTTATTTTTTCCAAATAAATTTTATGATTGCTTTTTCTAGTTCTATGAAGAATGTCATTGGGATTTTAATTGGAATAGCATTAAATCTGTTTAATGCTTCTGGTAGTACAGCCATTTTCACAATATTAGCAGAAGCATCCTATGACCCAGCTATCCCATCCCATTATTTATGCAAAAGAACTACAATCAGTAACTACAGTGATACAGCCATATCAAATTTTATGGAAGCACAATTCACTATATCCAGTTATGAAACTAGTCCAGATGATGGTAAACAGATGAATGAATAAGGAAAATGTGATATATGTACACAGTAAAGTTTTATTCATTTAAAAGAAATAATTAAATTGTGACATTTTCTGGTTAATGTATGGAGGAAAAAATCATCATGCTAAATGAAATAAGACAGACTCAGAAAGTAAAGGGTCAAATGATTTCTTTCATATGCAGAATCTAGAGAAAAGTAAGGAGGCAAATTGGGTTAGATATTATAAAGACATAGGGAAGATATGTGGAATAGAAGAAGAAGATCCAGAGAAAGGGAGAAGGGATAGGAAAGGGTCATGAGTGTGTATAAATGTACTACAGTGGATTCCACCTCTATGTGCATCTATAAATTCCAATAAAAATAAATAAACAGAAGCTGGGGTTGGGGCTCAGTGGTAGAGTGTTCACCTAGCATGTGTGAGGCCCTGGGTTTGATCCTCAGCACCACATAAAAATAAATAAATGCAATAAAGGTATTGTGTGCAACTACAATGAAAACATAAATTTTAAAAATAAATAAATAAACAGATGAGGATAAGGTAGACTAGTAAAATAGAACAGGGGAATCGGGGGAATGAGGAGGGGAAAGAGGGGATCCAGGGATATAATAGAATAAATTAAGTTCCATGTGTGTATAATTATATTAAAGTGAATCTTTGTGTACAATTAAAAATAAACAAAAAAGGCAAAATAAGTAAAAAGAGTTCCATGAATAAATTCAGAGATAAATATTTACTATCTTTGGAAATGTAGCACATCAGGTAAATGCTGGGAACCAGGGGAGAGATGACCCCTCAAAGCTCAGAAGAGACCTCTTAAAGGAGGGTCTGCTAGTGACCTTGGTATTGAGGGTTCTGAGCTGGATCTAACAGTGCCAGGATGTGAACTTCTGGTAGGGAACTGTGCCTGGCCAATACAAGCATCCCTGAAGCCTTCAAAGCAACTGGTTCTGAATATGACCTGTGATAAAACAGAAGGACCCAGTGACTGGTATTAACTACTGCTTCTTACACACAGGGGAAACTTTAAAAAAAAACAATGTATAATATGAACAATTCTCAGATATTAATGAGGAACAACTATAGAGGGTTTATATGCAATGAACTACAGAAGAGGTTGAGATAAAGAAGAAATTTTTATTTTGATAAATTTGTCACCAGTAGCTTTTCTGTTCATTTTAATGTACTACCAAAAAATCAATTAAGAAAAACCATCATATTTACAATAGCATCAACCTATGTATATGCTTCAAAAGACTAGGATTCTCATTAGAATATGATGCATTCCATGTTTGTATAAGTCTGTCAAAATACACTCTACTGTCATTGATAATTAAAAAAGAACAAATTTTTTAAAAATATATAAACTAATTAGACTAAATTTAATCCAGGAAATGAACAATCCATGCACTTAAAATTACAAAATATTGATGAGTGAAATTAAGACAGAAAAAAAATGGACTCAGCCCTCTGTATCTCAATGCACACAGCTGGACCAGGTACTGAAGGCAAAAGGCCACCCAGCCTGGAGTTGCAGCTCCCCTGGTCTGTTTGGGGACACTAGGCCAGGCAGAGAAAAGATGTGAAAAGAGCAAAAGAGATAGTAGAGGAGATCAGAGCCCAGAAGACATGATACACAGTAGACTGGATTTTCTTATCTTCATATCCACTGTAAGGGGAGCCTGTGAACCACTGTGAGGAGAAAGGAATGTCCCCTCAAGTGTGTGACTGAAAGTGTGGGTTGTGTTAAAAGTGGATAAATCAAATTTTTAAAAAGAGAGTATATGTCTTGATCAAGGATCCATATACAAGCATTCTCAGCAACACCTAGAATACCAAATCCAATGGCACATTGACTAGTCATAAACTTCAAGTCAGTTGGTGGATCTCTTGTAGCTAAAGTTGAGAGAAATCAATGTACTCACATACTGCTGACAAGAACAAGAGTTAGTCCAACATCATATGCACAAACTTGTCCATCAAATATTGGCAAAAGTGCATTCCATGGTCAACCCACCTAACCCTAACCCTAAATTTAAATGAGAGATATTAGAAGCCACTGGAAAACACAGCTTTTACTAAGACTATTAATGAAAATAGAACCATACAAGGAAAAACGTATGACATTCATAAAAAACCTGTGGCATTCACTACTAAGCGAGAAGGTGTTGCACTAAATGCCTGCATCAAAGAAACAGAAAGAATAAGTGCAGACCCTACCATGACAATAGAAGACAGACACCCACAGGTGTAAAAAGCAGTTGGAAAAGAAATGATAAACATTAAATCAGAAATAAGCAATTAACACTAAATATCAAGAGAAAATATCAAGAAAACAAAAATTTGTTTGTAAAAATAAAAACAAAATTAGCAAATCTTTAGCTATGCTAACAATAAAAAGACCCAAATGAATAACATATCAAAAAAGAATAAAAAGAAGACCTTTTCACTAATATTACAGAAATGATAAGACCTATTAGCAACTCATATAAACAAATACATACCAACATACTGGAAAATCTATACAAAAGGAATAAATATGGGACAGATGTAACACACCAGAACTTAATTATGAGAAAATAAAAGACTCAGACATTAATATGACCAATAAATTTGAATCAGTAATAAAAGATTCCTAATAAAGAAACCTCCAGCAGCTCATGGCTTCACTACTCTTTTACCAAACCTTCAAAAAGAAGAGACACCACGTCTCCTGAAACCACTCCAGGGAACTGAAATGAACCTCAACTCCTCAAGTCACATTCCACAAAACCATCATTTTCCTAATATAAGATCCAGAAAACTACACAAAAACCACCAAAAAAGAGGATTATAGACCCATATCCTTGATCAAGACATATACAAGCATTCTCAGCAAAACTTAAAAACCAAATCCAACGGCACATGAAAACAATAACACTCCATATATATGAATGTACCCCAGGAGGCAACAAAACCCAACAGACAGTGATTGACAAATCATACACTATTTAAAAGAACAAAGGACCAAAATGGCTATAGGTAGATATATGGATTTTAAAAATGCTGATATAAATATATAATGGAAACTTATTCATCCACTAAAAGAATAAAATACTAATAGATATTATAATGTGAAACAATTGTGAAAATATCAGGCTTAGTGAAGTCATAAAAAAGATCACATACTGAATGATCTACTTATACAAAATCTCCAGGACATAAATTCAAACATGGAGATTATACTTAGTGCCTTCAAGTGATAGTAAGTAAAGATAAGTTGGGACAACCGATAGATGTTTCATTAAGACTGAAACAAATACTTGGGAATAAGATGTACTTGGGTGTTGTACAATTGCATATTTTTGTACATAACACTGAATTGATAATAACAAATTGTTACAAAGGCTAAATTCATGACATGTGCCTTTCATCTCCATGACAAAAAAATTTGCAGCTAAATGGCAGATAGTGTTAGATTTTTCCCACTTTCAGGTTTTGGAGTGAGTGAGAGTTGCCCACCACTCTTGATGTTAACTGATCCCCATGAACACCCCTAACTCATACTGAGGTGAAAAAGGGCAGAGATGAAAACACACAGAGAAACATCAGTCTCTCCTCAGTGTTACTCATTCCTCAATAATGACTCTTAGAATGATGTCCAACAGAGGAGTTTCTAAGTGTCATCCACTGTTCATGCTGGTACATGGCCAGATCCTCTCTCCTGGGCTCAGGAGGGCTGCTGCTTGGTGGTATGCTCAGGCCTCCTGCTGTCTCTGCAGCCTGAGCTCTGGGCTCCCTGGGGCCCTGTTCCCACTGACAAGACACCAGATTCACTTAAAGCAGAGGTGACCTAGCTCCCCACATCCTACATACCATGTGCTGACTACCCAGATGCACCCTGATTGCAGACAGAGTGGATAGGAGAAGCCAAGGAGAGACTCAGTTCTGCTCCCACCTAGAGAACAGGATACACTCAGGAGTGAATTCTTGGCATTATACTCCAAAGGCATCTGAGCCTCATCTTTATCCTGCTCAGCAATCTGCAATCTCATCCAGATTATCATCTAGACCAGAAAGTTAATTCTGCAAAGAATAACTGGCACAGAGAAGTCTTGTAAACACTGTAGTTTTCTCGATGATTTCTGTTCTTCACTGATAGTGTACCTGTAGTGTGGTGGAGATCTGCACAGTGTTGGCAAGTACCGCACGTGATATTTCTTCATGCTGCCTCTTGTGGGTTAAAATTTTTCTTTTCATACCACACACACAAATGCACAAACTTATCTGCACAGATTTGAGAGATGACAGAGAAATATATCCAGATTAAGGCAACAAGGACCAAGTACCAAATACATTGCAGGTGACAGGGAGGTAGATGAATGAATTCATTTATACAAAGTACATACTAACATATTTTTCGGTAGCTGTGGGAAAAAAAAAAAAACATCTAATATTGTATACAATTTTCATTGAAACATTTTTAATTTATCAACCATACCTTTTTTTCCTGATCACAAATCCATTCTCCTTTTCAATAATTTTCACACTTTATACTAAAGGTATATCAGATGTGATGAGGATTTGTGTCCACTGGTAGAAATATAAAAACTACAGTTGTGCAGTCTTTGCAAGTACATTAAGAAGGTCAGGATGTAATAAAGTACTCCTCAGTATTCCTCTGTGGCTGATCAATAGCACTAAGCCATAATTAATAATATAGAAATATATAATTTAGAAAATAATGAATTCCTGTATCTTACAACTCAAGAAATCTTTGCATATTTACATGCAATCTGTGTGCCATACCTTTACTCATGTTAAGCACTATCAAGGGAATTATCAAAAGGGAAAGCTCCCTGCTGTCCCTACTTTAGGAGAAAAGCACTTGGAGCCATCCCTCTTATACTTCTGGCATTAAACCCATGCTAACCTCTCCTCCTACTTCTGTTCCTGATGCTCATGCTACCTGACATTTGCTTTATTTATGTCCCCATATTTTGGATTTTATTAGGAAATTTTTAATAATCATTTCACACTTTAAAGGAAGATGTAGTTCTGAACACTCTAAAATTATTGAGGTCAAGGTAAACAAACTAAAGCCGATTTCTTAGATTAAAGAATCTAGGTTCTAAAGTACTCATATTTTGTAGTTCTGCAGAAATTCTTTGAGTGCTTATGAATGTTAGATGGTGATGCATATATTTATTGTATCACATCCATAATCTGGACTTTTCTATGAAACTGATCCCTGAAAACAGTAAGTTCTATTCAAAAATGTTTTCAAGTTGTAATTAAATCACATAAGCAAAGAAGAACAACAATGAGGATAATATAATTCAATCTACTTCATGGAGAATTAATTAATTTCTTTTGGAGAAACAAAAACAGTATATGTTTTAGTAGAAATAAACTAGAAACACAGAAAATGTCTGCAGTTCTACATCAGCCTCCAGATCCCAAACACATATTCAATTGTCCATCTCACATTTGCCACAAATGTCTAGAGGTTTTCACCAAGGACTGCTGGAGAGCCCAGAAGTCAGTATAGAAGGGTGTAAACCTACAAGGTTTTTAATATGGATTTATCTCATAACGTAACATCTTCTGAACTTGTCATATGTATTTATTTTCTTACACTCTGTATCATTGTATTATTTTTTCATATTAATCAAATTATATAAAAATACCAATACTTTTCTTCTTTCCAAAACCTCAGCATCTGTGACACCTGTAGTCATATTTGTATCATTGGTAAACACCTGTTGACAAATTTCTGCTTTAAAGAGATTTTACCTTGCAAGTGCACAAGCCCCTGGGCTTGCATGACCTATCATCAGCATGCACTGTGTGTGCTACAGCCATATAGAAGGGACAGAGCCTGTTTGGGAGCTCTTCATCTGTAAATCAGTAGAATACAGAAAGCTAGTGCAGGTGAGTAGTTAGTCAACATAGACACCAGGCATTAGTTCACTAACCACTGTGTAGGAAGTCATGCACTTGCTACTAAAAGGAGAAAAACATGAATGATACAATATTCAAATCAAGGAATTTGTATCAATGATTGTATTATTGATTACATAGTGATTTAGTAAAAGATAGTATAACACACTGATTTCTAACAGTACACAAAAGTGGAAAAAATTTGAAATTCTACAGAGTTCCCAGAAAAATTATTTTTATCTGAGCCTCCTGTGTAGCCCAATACACAGTATTGGAGAAAATTAAATCAGCATGTCAAGTAGAAAAGGGACTCTGCCTCAAAGTACAAGGAGCATGCTGTGAACAAGGATGTCACTCAGGTGTGAACTTCAGGTTTGTGTCCAGGAGGAACTGGGCTGGGGAGAAACAGAAAGCAGGTAGACTAAATGGGACTACTGGAAAATTCATGCCCATTGTGAAATAAACACCAACCTCCCTGATTCTGACCACCATCCCTGTAATTACATCCTCCAGTGGGAGGTGGGACGGGTCCAGGTCTGAAGGCGTGTGGTCTGGAGACAGGACCATCCTCTTCCTGGGGCAGTAGCCGGGTGAATGGGGAACAGCAGGAGAGTCTATGTGGTGTCAGGTCACCTCAGTTCTCCACAAACTGGTCCTGTGATCCTGGAATGGAAAACTTTGAATTCTACATGGTTTCCCATGAGTGAAAATTTTTCATGTTCATGGTGTTAAGAACCTCAAGATTATGAACATATTCCAACATAGAAATGTTAAGAAATAATTATAATGTGAATTATTATTCATGATTTAAATTGTTAAGTGTTGATACAATGGCAAAATAATGTTGAAATTGTATTTATGGAAGAGGACAAAAGTAACTTATTAATTAGCTAAAGAGAGAATTAAAGAACACACTGTCAAACAGTTGGTTACAGAGGAGAGGAGGTGGGCAACCCTGGAAGTGCTCTGCATGGGAGTCTCAGGAGATCAGGGGAGGCCTGATGGGGAGCTGAGGACAAGCCCTACAGGTCAGGCCCAGACCCTGGACTGCAGACCTCCACACCTGCACTGGGAGATGTACTCTGATCAGAAATGAGTAAACATATCAGAAAACCAAGAGTGAGCTTTCCTCTGCAGGGAAGCAATGGCCAAATAAAAGAAAACACCATGCACACCAGTATGTAATGCAATTCTATTGATTTTCACCTCTTATCTCTTTACCTTCCTAGACAACCAGAATTTCACAGCAATGCCAAACTGACACAGTTACTACATAATCACATAGAGTATAAAGTGTTCACCAGAGATGTGAAATATGGCAAAACATATGATAACCAGTCATTCACAGTATAATAGAGAATGAAAAAAATATGTCCACAAGTAGATGTGTTGACTAAAATATTTCTGGCATATGCATATAATGGTATGTCATTCATCCTTAAGGAATGAACAAATGGTATATGCTACAAGGTGGATGAATCTCAATGATGTTAGGCTAACTTCAGTCAGAATAGAGACCATACACTGAGTGATTTTATTTTTATAAAATTTCAAAAATATGTACATTAAAATATACAGAATATCTGTAGTGTTTTCTAGTGACTGATATTAGGGATAATGTGGGCAATGTGTATAATGGATTAAGGGGTTAATTTGAAGTAAAAATTAAAAAGTAGGGGAGTGAGTGAGAGTTGCTCACCACCCTAAGTGTTAACTGATCGCCATAAACACCCCTCAATCACACTGAGGTGAAGGAGGGCAGAGATGAAAATACACACAGTGAGCACCATCAGTCTCTCCTCAGTGTCAATAGTTTCTCCATAACGACTTAGGGCGATAGCAGAAGAGTTCCTATGTATCATCCACTGTTCATGCTGGCAAGTGACCAGGTCCTCTATCCTGGGCTCAGGAGGGCTGCTGCCTGGTGGTGTGCTCAGGCCCCCTGCTGTCTCTGCAGGCTGATCTCTGGGCTCCAGGGGCCCTGCTTCCACTGGCCAGGCACCAGGTTCACATAAAGCAGTGGTGACTGAGCTCCCCACATCCCACATGTCATTGTGCTGACTGCACAGATTCACCAAGGCTGCACATACATTGGATGGGAAAAGCCAAGGACAGATGGGGTTCTGTTCACAAACAGAGAATAGGAAACACTCAGGAGGGAGTACTTGGCAGAGTAGAGTCCAAATACATCCGAAGCCTCATTTTTATTCACTCAGCAAATTGCAATCCCATCCTTCATTTATCGCTAGTCCAGGGAGTGA
The DNA here is from genome assembly GCF_048772815.1 of Callospermophilus lateralis. NCBI lineage: Eukaryota > Metazoa > Chordata > Mammalia > Rodentia > Sciuridae > Callospermophilus > Callospermophilus lateralis. The sequence continues at coordinate 66,345 of NW_027510147.1, forward strand.
AGTGTTAATTATGCAAAAGTAACAGGCACAGAGAAGTCTTGTGAAAACTGTAGTATTTGCCATGATTTCTAGTGCTTCAATAGTAATATGCATGGAGTGTGTGAGAGGTCTGCACAGTGTTTGCAAGTACTGCATGTGATAGTTCTTCATCCTGCCACTTATGGGTTTGAAATTATTTTTTTCAAATTAATTTTTCTTACTATACTCAGAACTTGTCATATATATTTACTTTTTATGTATTTTATTATTGTATTTGTCTTCTAATAGTAATACAATTATTTTAAAATTATATTAATTTACAAAACCTGAAGATCTGAAATACTTGTGGCCCTATTTGTATCCTCAGTAATACTTGTTGAGCAAGCACTGATCTAAATAGACTTACATTGCAACTTCACAGGGGCCCAAGGCTTGAATGACCTCATGGTAGCCTACTCTGTATGCTACAAAAATGCAGAAAGGGCAGAACGTGCTTAGTAGCTCTTCATCTGTAAATCAGTAGAATGAAGAAGCCAATCTAGGTGAGTTGTCAACAATGCCACCACGCATTATTAGTTCATTAACCACTGTGCAGTTTAAGGTCTGGAATAGTAATGCCACCAGCTTCACTTGTTAAGGATTACTTTGACTGTTCTGGGTCTCTTATTTTTCCAAATGAATTTCATGACTGCCTGTTCTATTTCTGAGAGGAAAGTCGTTGGTATTTTGATTGGGATTGCATTGAATCTGTATACTGCTTTTGGTAGTATGATCATTTTGACAATATTAATTCTGCCTATCTAAGAACAAGGTAGAGTTTTCCATATTCTAAGGTCTTCTTCAAATTCTTTCTTTAATGTTCTGTAGTTTTTACTGTACAGATGTTTCACCTCTTTCATTAAGTAGATTCTCAAGTATTTTATTATTTTTTGAGGCTATCATAAATGGGGTGGTTTTCCTAGTTTCTCTTTCTGAGGATTTGTCATTGATCTACAGAATGTCTTGGATTTATGAGTGTTGATTTTATATCCTGCTACTTTACTGAATTTATTTATTAGTTTTAGAAAATTTCTGGTGGAATTTTTTGGGTCTACTAGGTATAGAATCATATATCATTGGCAAATAGTGCTAGTTTGAGTTCTTCTTTTCCTATCTGTATGGCTTCATTTCTTTTGTCTGTCTAATTGCTCTGGCTAGATTTTCAAGAACTATGTTGGATATAAGTGGTGAAAGAGGGCATCCCTGTCTTGTTCCAGTTTTTAGAGGAAGTGCTTTCAATTTTTTTTCCATTTAGAATGATGTTGGCCTAGGGCTTAACATAGATAGGTTTTACAATGCTGAGATATGTTCCTGTTATTCCTAGTTTTTCTAGTGTTTTGAACATGAAGAGGTGCTGTATGTTGTTAAATGTTTCCTCTGCATCAATTGAGATGATCACATGGTTTTTATCTTTGAGCCTATTGATGTGATGATTACATTTATTGATTTCCATATGTCAAACCAACCTTGCATCCTTGGGATGAACCCTACTTGATCTTGGTATACTATCTTTTTAATAGTTTTTGTATTCAACTTGCCAGAATTTTATTGAGAATTTTTGCATCTATATTCATTAGTGACATTTATCTGAAGTTTTCTTTCTTTGGTATATCTTTGTCTGGTTTTGGAATCCGGGTGATATTAGCGTCATAGAATGAGTTTGAATGTGTTCCCTTTTTTCTATTTCATTAAATACTTTGAGGAGTATTGGTGTTAGTTCTTCTGTAAAGGTCTTGTAGAACTCAGCTGTGTGTCCATCTAGTCCTGGGCTTTTCTTGGTTGGTAGGCTTCTGATGGTGTCCTCTATTTCCTTGCTTAAAATTGATCTGTTTAAATTGTCTATATCATCCTGACTTAGTTTGGGCATAGCATAAGCCTCTAGAAATTTGTGAATGCCTTCAATATTTTCTATTTTATTGGAGTAAAAATTTTCAAAATAATTTCTAATTATCTTCTATAGTTCTATAGTGTCTGTCCTGATATTTTCTTTTTCATCACATATTTTAGTGATTTGAGTTTTCTCTCTCCTCTTTGTCAGCATAGCTAAGGGTCTGTCAATTTTATTATTTTTTCAAAGAACCAATTTTGGTTTTATCAATTTTTTCAATTGTTCAAATTTCATTGATTTCAGCTCTGATTTTAATTATTTACCATCTTCTACTGCTTTGGGGGGGATGATGTGTTCTTCTTTTTCTAGGGCTTTGAGATGTAATGTTAAGTCATTTATTTGTTGACTTTTTCTTATTTGAAGGAATAAACTCCATGCAATGAACTTTCCTCTTAGAACTGCCTTCATAGTGTCCCAGAGATTTCTATATATTGTATCAGTGTTCTCATTTACCTCTAAGAATTTTTTAATCTCCTGCTTGATATTTTTTGCAACCCATTGTTAATTCAATTGCATATTATTTAGTTTCCAAGTGATGAAATAGCTTTTATTTTATATTTTGTTATTGATTTCTAATTTTATTCTATTATGATTCAGGGCAGTATCTCTACTTTTTTGTATTTGCTAAGAGTTGCTCTGTGGCCTAATATATAATCTATTTTAAAGAAGGAACTATGTGCTTCTGAGAAGAAAGTGTATTCGCTCCTTGATGAATAATATACTCTATATATGTCAATTATGTCTAAGTTATTGATTATATTATTGAATTCTATAGTTTCTTTGTTCAGCTTTTGTTTGAAAGATCTATCCAGTGGTGAAAGAGATGTGTTAGAGTCTCCCAGATTTATTGTGTTGTGGTCTATTTGACTCTTGAACTTGAGAACAGTTTGACTGATAAACACAAATGCTCCATTTTGGGGGGCATATATATTTATAATTGTTATATATTTTTGATGTATGTTCCCCTTAAGCAGTATGAAATGTCCATCTTTATTCCTTTTGATTAACTTTGGCTTGAAGTTATTTTGTTTGAGACAAGGATGGAAATCGCTGCTTGTTTATACAGACCATGTGAATAATACATTTTACCTCAAACTTTCATTTTCAGTCTGTGGATGTCTTTTCCTATGAGATGAGTCTCTTGAAGGAAACATATTATTGGGTCTTTTTTTTTAATCTAATCTACCAGTCTAAGACTTTTGATTGGTGAGCTTAGGCCATTAATATTCAGAGTTATTATTGAGACATGATTTGTATTTCTGGTCAATCTTATTTATTTAAATTGACTTGGTTTCTCCTTTGGTTTGTGTTTCCTTTATTATAGTTCTTCCCTTTGCAGATTTTTATTGTTGTTTTTTATTTCCTCCTTGTAGAATATTCTGCCAAGAATTTTCTATAGGGCAGGCTTTCTTGGTGTAAATTCTTATAGCTTTTGTTTATCATGGAAAGTTTCTATTTTGTCATCAAATATGAAGCTTAATTTTGCTGGCTATAAGATTCTTGATTGGCATCCATTATCTTTTAGAACTTGGTATGTGTGTTGTTCCAGGATCTCCGCCCACTCCAGCGCTCTGTGGCCCAGCAACCTGGAGAGAGAGAGGCACCCCATGCTAGGTTTCTTTTTTACCAAAGTGTGGCTCCACAGCCCTACATCAGGGTACATATAGGCTTGAGGGTGCCATCACCATGAAACTGGAATATCACTGCTTCTATCAAGGGACAACAATAAGGACCTGGTAAGATATCACCAAGGTCCCTGTGGTGCTGGTTGCACCAGAGTTATCTCTACTAGGGTTGGTAGCAGTTATCCTGTTGCTGAGGTGACAGGGAGTCTTGCATGGGTTTACCTATCTCTTGTTTCTCCTTCTAACAACAAACTTCTTATGATTACCCTCTCATTAGTCATATAATCTAATACCTCCATACTCTCACATCCTACCTCATAAACATCTCAGCCAAACCCCCAGCCCCCCCTTCTACAATTAGAAACTGCAAACCATTACATAAACCTATTGACTCTATGGTATAAGATAACCAAACTCATTTATGATTATAGTGACAAAAGTGTAAATGTAAAAATGGAAGCTAACTGATCTATGGCTGCATGTTGGGTACAGTGAATGCTGTGATATTGATCTCCCCCTTAAAGGTGAGGTATTCGTAACCTATAGAGACATTATAAGACAATAGGGCAGAAACTGTAATACATCAGATCTACTCTGCAAGAGAAGAAGTCACATAGACATCATGAAAACACAAGGGAGGAAAGTGCCCCAACAAACCAAGATACTACAATAATAGAATCCATAGATAGCACCATAGATGATGTATCAGAGAAGGAGTTTGGAATATACATAACTAAAATGATCTGGGAATTAAAGAACAACTTAAGTGAGCAGTTACAGGCAAAAATTGATCACTCCAACAAAGAGATAAGAGAGAAAATACATGCAACCATCAATCACACCAACAAAGAGATAAGAGAGCAAATACAGGTAGCAAGAGATTACTTCAAGAAAGAGATAGAGATTCTGAAAAACAAACAAACAAACAAACAGAAAGTTTTGAAATGAAAGCAACAATAAGCCAAATAAAAAACACAATAGAGAGCATCAACAACAGACTAGATCACTTGGAAGACAGAACCTCAGAAAATAAAGAAAAAATATACAATCTTGAAAATTGGCCTCACAGTGAAGATGGTAAAAAAAAACCATGAACAGAATACTCAAGAATTATGAGATACCATCAAAAGACCAAATTTAAGATTTATTGAGAGAGAGAGGAAGGTTCAGAGATTCAAATCAAAGGAATGCACAATCTCTTCAAAGAAATAATAGCAGAAAATTTCCCAAGCATAAAAATGAATTAGAAAATCAAATACAAGAGACCAAATGTACAAAATTACAATATATCTACACCAAGAAACATTACAATGAAAATGCCCAGCCTACAGAATAAGGATAGAATTTTAGAGGCCACAAGAGAAAAAAATGAAATTACATATAAGGAAGACCAATTCAGATCACAGCAGATTTTTCAACCCAGATCCTCAAAGGCAGGATATCCTGGAACAACATATTATCAGTTTTTAACTTGATTTAGTTTCTCCTTTGATTGGCATTTTCTTTAGTGTATTTCTGCCCTATGCTGGTTTTCAATTTTTTTATTTCATCCTCATGGTATATTTTGCTGAGAATATTCTGTAGTGCAGGCTTTCTAGTTGTGTATTATTTTAACTTTTGTTTATCATGGGCAGTTTTTATTTTATCTTCACATCTGAAGCTTAATTGTTTTGGATATAAGATTCTTGCTGGCATCCATTTTCTTTTGGAGTTGGTATATGTTGTTCCAGGAGCTCCTAGCATTGAGGGTGTGGGTTGAGAAATTAAATGAGATCCAAAATAGTTTCCCCATAGGTAATCTCATAATTTTCTCTTGCGGCTATTAAAATTTTATCCTAATTCTCTGTGTTAGGCATTTGTGCATTCATGTAGGTCTGTTGTAATTTTGTTCGTTTGGGGATCCTGAAAGACTCTTGTATTTTACTTTCCATTTCATTTCTCAGTTTGAGGAAATTTTCTGTATTATTTCACTGAAAAGATCATGCATTCCTTTGACTTGTATATCTGTGCCTTCTTCTATACTGATAAATCTTACATTTTGTTTTTTCATATTGTCCCATAATTCTTGGAATTTTGGTTTGTGGTTTCTTACCATCATCTCTTTGTGGTCAACTTTATTTTCAAGTGCCGCAGTCTGGCTGGGCACAAAATAACCGAGCCGCCATGAGGCACTTGTAGGTTCAAAACAGGAACTCCTTTATTGCCCAAATGCCCATGAATGCCACCCACAGGGCCCTTCCAGGAATACCACCAACCAGAAATCCCTCCCCAGGAACTTCTCCAACCAATGTGAACTCCCCAGACATCCCTGCAAGAACTCCAAGGTAGCGGGTGCCAGAGGCAAACATCAGGGGTCTAATATACAATTGAATACACAGCTTAACATAACCATCATCATCTCAATGGCTCGCTGGCATCACCTCTCAACCACTCCCTTCTGGCAAAAATGCTATGCATCCTTCCAACTTGGCTGTGGCTCTCAGCATTCAAGATTATAGAATTTTCTTTTTTTTTTTGAATTTTTTAACATATATTTTTTTAGTTTTTGGCAGACACAACATCTTTGTTTGTATGTGGTGCTGAGGATCGAACCCGGGCCACATGCATGCCAGGCGAGCACGCTACCACTTGAGCCACATCCCCAGCCCAAGAGATTATAGAATTTCTGTTTGATTTCATTTCATAATCTGTCTTTATTGAAGTTATATTTTACCTCCTAAAATTTGCCTCTGATTTCACTCTTTCCATCATACTTTATGTGACAGATCAGCATAACTACACACATTCTGAACTTCTCTGATATTTCTTCCACTGTTTCGTCAATGGATTCTATTGTTCTAGCATCTTTCTTTCTCTGGGGCACTTTGTTCCCTTGTTTTTTCATGTTGTTCATGTGGCTTCTCATACTGTGGATCTGAGGCAGCACAGTTTCTACCCTATAGACTTATATTGTCCCCTAAAGTCTTCAATATCTCACCTTTAAGAAGAAGATCAATATCAACAGCACCCAATGCAAACAATATATAGCCTTAAACTTAATAGCTCTTACTAAACATCCACAGTTTTGTCACAATAAACAGAAATGGTGTGATCAATTGTAGTTTAACATATAAATAGTATGTTTGCAAAAGGGTTTACACCTCTTTTGCAGAGAGATTCTGTTTAGGAGACTGTGTGCATGTCATTAATAAGCTTCCTTTTTGATTCAAATCCTCCACTATTTGCTTTTCCTTGGGCTCACCCACTTTCCCAGCTGTCTCAGCCAAGCGTCCTGTACCTCTTGGTTCCTCAGGGTGTAGATGAGAGGGTTCAACAAGGGTGTGACCACAGTGTAGAAGAAGGTGAAAAACTTGCCATTCTTTGAAGCAAAGTTGCTCTTAGGGTCAGTGTACACCATGGCCACTGTCCCATAAAACATGAAGACCACGAGGAGGTGAGAGGAGCAGGTGGAAATGGCTTTCTTCCTTCCTTCCTCTGACTTTATGCTCCTCACAGCCTGAGCTATGCAGCCATAGGAAGCCAGGATCCGCCCCACAGGGACCATGGTGAAGATGACAGCTGTGATGGTCATCTGCCACTCATTGGCAGTGGTGTCTCCACAGGCAAGGCGCATGAGGACAGGCACCTCACACAGAAAGCCATCCAGGAGGTGATGGGGGCAGAAGGGCAACTGGAAGGTGGTGAAAGATTGGAACAGAGACACTATCAGACCAGACAGCCAGGCTAGGAAAACCAGCTTCCAACAGAGTGGACGGTGCATGAGGACAGTGTAGCGCAGGGGCTGGCAGACAGCAATGTAGCGGTCAAAGGCCATCTCCACCAGCAGCACGCCTTCTGTCGCTCCAACACAGAGGAACACACTCAGCTGGATGACACACCCTGTGTAGGTGATGCTCTTGTCTGCCCCCACAGGTGGGACAACATCTGGGGCACAGAGGCTGTGGTTAAGCAGAGATCCAAGAAGGAAAGATTGCCAAGAAAGAAGTACATGGGGGTGTGGAGATGGGGGTCCATGCAGGACAGCAGGACGATGCTGGAGTTGCCGAGGATGGTCACGGAGAACAAGAAGATCACAACCCAGAAGAGCATCCTTTCCAGCTGGGGCCACTCAGAGATCCCGAGCAGGACGAAGCCCACAGGGAAGCTCTGGTTGATCCTCCTTGTGGTTTTTGGCATCGGGGCTCGAACATAATGGTAAGCAAAATTTTGTGTATGAAATTTGGAGAAAGACTCTACTGCCATTTATTTGGAGAGGATAATTGGATGCAATGACTTTCTTATAAATGTCTGTTTAAAGGTGGTTTTCCAACACTTCTTGTAACTGTTCTGTAAAATCTGCAGGCCCTGCATTCCCAGATGAAAACCTTACATGGTTACCTTAGAATACTTACACACTCCTTCCAGATTATACACTCAGCCATGCTTACACATGGAATTAAAAGTGGAAAAAGCTTAACTTTCATTTATCTATGTTTTCCTCCAAAAGAAGCAGATATTATTTAGCATTATTTGGTGATATTAATAGAAATGCATGGGCTATAGATTATCCCAGAACCAATAGTCCTGTGCCCCCAGTGTAATCTTCAATACCGTTCTCTGAGTGATTGAAGCAGTACCTGGGCATAGAAGAGATACCAATGTTTAAGGAGTGTAAAGTGGGTTGGGCACCACTTCCTTGGCCTTAAGCAACTTAAATTAAAGAACCAAGCATAGCAACCCCATTACTGTTCTTACCTGATGAATGGCTACAACAACCAGTGCCATAGAGGATTCTGTTCCAGAAGAAAGGGGGCGACAGGTTCCTTCCAGAAACAAGTGCTGATATTCCCAGAACTGGTGAAACTGAAATAACTATAACTGCTGTTTGATTCTACCCTATACATGTCCATCATCGTAATCCTCAAAAACCAACTAGGAATAACGTATAAATATCAAGAAAATTACCATTCCTGAAAAATAGAGATAGACCGGGTGCAGGGAGCTCAGGTGACTTCAAATCCAGCCTTGGCTATTTCTTGAGGGTTAAGCAACTCAGTGAGTCCCTGTCTCCAAACAAAAAATAAAAAAGAGCTGGGTATGTGGTTCAGTGGTTAAGTGCTCTTGGGTCCAATCCCCAGTACCAAAACAGAGAGAGAGAGAGAGAGAGAGAGAGAGAGACACAGAGAGAGAGAGAGAGAGAGAAATTTTTCTACTTGGCAAGGTGGAAAAGGTTTGGCAGAGGCATTGGTTAAATAAACTAACTAGGTCACAGAACTTAGCACCAGAATACTGATTTTTTTTTTTTGTCTTCCCAGAAATGTAGAAATCTTCCAAAGAAATCAGGAACGTGAGAGGCAGAGGACATAAAACTTGTGTTAGGTGAAAGGGAATTGTAGTTGTTCATTTGGAAATTAGCCTTTGAATGTGGCCAAATAGTGTAAAATCTTATGGAACATTCTAGAAACCTATCACTGTTCTTCAGTAATTGATTCTCATGAGCCAGGTGCTTTGCTCTGATCGGTGGACATACTGCGAACAAGAGATGAAATTCTTGCTTTGGTGCAGCTCAGAAACCCATGGAGAAAGTAAGTACATTGATGAACAAATAAATCATAAGCGTCCCATTTTTTAAAACAATGTGTTCTACAAAAGCAAACAAGGCTGGCTGTCATAACTGCAGATGGTGGTGAAGGGGGCTAGAAGTGGAGATGGCTGCTGCCATAAGGACTGGAAGCCAAGCACTGAACAGGGCACAGCCTGAGAGCCCAGCAAGGAGGGCAAGGGTGCAGGAGCAGAGGCCACAGGCCTGCAGCTGAACTCGCCCCTCTCCTGGGGTGCCCACCACGTCTCAGGACTGACCTGCACTGTGTTATGTTAGGAGTTCCCCCTCCTCCGGGTGCCCCATCCCCTGAGTCTCACGTGACCACTTACTTATGCTGACTCTGGCACTGGACTCTGGCACTGGACTAGAGCTTGCAGGTTATGCACTGGGATTTGACTTTTGAAATGACTTCAACAGGTTCTGGTTCTTCATACAAAAGGGAAAAGTAAGTTGAGGTCAGTGATATTATGTGTTTACTTTTAAAAAAATGTATTGAATTATATTTGTAAAAGATTATATGCTTTCTTTATAAATGAATTTTGTGAATACTACAAATAAAGATACATTAAAAAGAAGCAATAAAATCAACTGTAATCCCACTGTAACTTCAATAAAATATTTACTATAGAGGTTTGATTTCTTATTTTCATAATACATTTTATTAGATGTGATTTGTAAATATACGTAACTGTTTTTCATAAAGGATGCCAGATATGGATTAGAATCCCAAGTCCAGGAGCATTACAGTTGTGCATGCAGCCTCATGTCTTTAAACTCCTTCATAAGTGTCAATCCTTGAGTGTGATTCAGAGCTTCATACTACTTGACCTTAGTGCCAGACTTTGTGTAATGATTTTAATCATATTTTGGATGTATTTTCTATTCATGTTTTTCTTATCTAAACACTGAGAAAAATATCGGTGTAAATAATTCCTCCATTCTTGCCATGAGTGCATTTTTTATGAGAGCAACCCATCTCTTTCCAAAATCTATAATGACAGAGCTTCCAAGCAGGGATGGGAGATGCCCTCCCCCTGCCCCACGTGCAGGGCTGATTTTTACCTAACTCATCACACCACCAATAAATAACCTCTGTATCTCCTCTCTGTAATTCAGAACTAAGATGGTAAGGCCCTCGTGGGCATGTGATTTACATTTTCATTACAAATCTATTATTTTGTATTCAGGATCATCTGGGAATTCTTCCTCACTAAAATAAAATATTTATGATTCTATTTAAATTTATGTAGTTTATTTTTCTAAAGTTAATAGTACTCATTCCCTGATAATAGGAATTAACCTTTGAGCTTATACCTATATTTAAATATGTTTTAGCTTATTTGATATTTTAGCCTTCATGCTTAGCCTTGGATTATTATATAAACAACATAAATCCCCAATTAAAAGCATTTAATATTGTTTACCATCCTTTCTTCTTCTATGTGATTTTTTTTCTTTCTTCATTTTTATTGGTATTTCATTCATTGCCTTTTTTATAGTTTAGGTAAATTTTTACCAAGGCATTTGTGTCCTTGTTTTCTAATATCACTTTCTGCACCTAAAGTTTAAATCAATTGGATTTTGAAATGTTGAAAATGAAATGCAAATGCAATTCCTAACTTATTAAATATTCAGAGTACTTCACTGAGACCCCTCTTTCATCTCACTGAAACAATGGCCATTTTGCACTGGTATTTTCCAAAAGCCACCATTGTCCAGGTTAAGGCCCCAAACTACCTCATCTGCTGAGGGAGAATCTGCCCTGCTCCTGCCTCCCTCTGGAATTGTCAGATTTGGGCTCAAGAACACCTCAGCTGTTACATCAAGTTATCTTACATAAAGAAACGTGTGCATTTCAATTCTAACTAGGTATAGTTTTACTATGACTGATTGTGATTCTTATGAGCACGTGTAAAGTGAAGAAATGTGTGATAATTAATCACTAGGCTTGCTTGACAGTGATGCTTCACTTAATAATCCTCCACCTTGCTTCACACCTCTCAATATGAGGTGTTTTAAGTTCATTGCTGTGGTGTGGAAATGAAAATGTGCTAAGAGATTTCTGCAACAGTAGTGAAAACAGGTGTGTGTGAGTGTGTGTGTGTGTGTGTGTGTGTGTGCCTGTGTGTGGGTGTGTGTGTGCTGTAGCATGAAAAATCTACAACACAAACATGATATTCTTGAGGTTGATAATTTGTGTGTTTTTAATATATTCTGCTCCACAGTTGCACATAGCTTCAATCCCCTTCAAGTCTGAGACCTGTTATGCCTTCTGAGCCTTTTCTAGTTTTATTTATTCTATTGTCATATCTACTTTCTATCTCACAAAATCAGCAGCTTACCAGTGAGGAAGCAGGTCAGCAACAGAGCTGGGCAAAGCAGGGTCCAGACCAGGCATCACCTGCAGACCTACCTGTCTTGAGACTTCTCTCAGCCCTGAATATCTCTGTGTTTAAATACAAAAAGGGCACAGACAGTAGCAGTTGGGAAGTAAAAGGGCAACAACTTTTTTTTTCCATAAAGAAAGAAAGTGATTAGAAGAAACTGTCTCTAGGGCATTGTTCCTCACAGTAATTAGTGGCCAGTCCCAAGATGTGGCAAGTTGAAAGAATGAAAATAAAATAAAATGAATTAAATGTTTCCCTTGTCTTCAGTGAATAAATTCCCTACTTCTTCAACTGTTATCACTTGACTGTTTAAATTCATTGCCATGAACACTGATCAATTGGTTTAGTGATTATATCTTCTAAAGGTTGCAGGAGGGCATGGTTTATTACTCATGACATCAGGTTCACTGAGTGCCTGCTGCAACCCACCCTGCAACACCTGTGAAGACAGAACAGAGACAGGAGAAAGCCAAAAAAGGCCAAACAGCTCTGTTGCCTGTTTGACCTTAATTGCAAGTATTATTCCAAAACTAAAACAGAGATATTGGACAATTCAAAGAAAAGTTACATCAGACAGAATCACATTTTAATATGAGGGTTGGGATGCTTAATGACAAAGTAGAAGATGAAGACAAAGAGGTTCATCTCAGACAACCTAAGCAGACAATTAAATTTATTTTTAGATATCTTTTGAAACCATTAAAATATATTGACTTCTTGATTTGTTTTGTAGCAATTTTGCTATTACTCTGTAGAGATGATACTTGTTTTGTGTATTTATTTTGTATCCTTATTTCTTTTGAATTTGTTTATTATTTCTAACAGTTTTTGGTGGAGTTCATCAATTATCCTGGGAATCATCCATAACATAGCAGGTGTAGCAGGCACAAACTCATCTCTAAAAAATATTCTGAATATAGACCTTGATGGCTTGGAATAAAAACATTCTTCTTTTAAGTTTAAGATACTTCAGTTTAGGAAACATCATAATCAAATGTAAAAAAGTTGAAGGAAATGTGAGAAGAAAGTCAACAACAGCATGATTGTGGGAGACCAACCTTGTATGTGACTGAGTCACTTTCTGGCTGAGTGATTGAGGCATTTGGCAGCAGCCATGCCAGACTGCCCTGCCCTTTGTGGGTTCCAGGGACATTGTCTTGCTACAGCCCCATGGGTGGAGCTATGCTCACCTGTTCCTTTGTAATATAACCCCTTGCCCTGTTTAGGATAGAGTGTTCCATGGAAATGCCTTTGTGTGTCCCCTTATCTTACTGTGCCCTTGGGTGTGGCCTACCAGGTGTCAGTCAACCTGCTGACAGTGGGCATCATGAAGCTAGACTCAGCCCTCTGAAACCTGACCCCTTGCCTCATTTGAATAGCTTCTTCTCAATAAAAGTGCTCAGAGCATTCTCTCTCTCTCTCTCTCTCTCTCTCTCTCTCTCTCTCTCTCTCTTCTAAGGACCCTTAAAGTCAGAGGAGCTGTCACAGTGACCCCAATGAAAAAGGTATTTGTATCTCTTGTGTGGTTATTTTGAACAGCCCAGTTAGCCCAGTTCCCCTGGAGTGACCCATGAGTGTTTTGGTCATGAACAAAACCCAGCAATTGGAGTCCCTGGGTGGACAAAAAGATCTAAGTGCTTAAGCCCCTGGGGAAAAAGCCTCATATGATAGAAAATTAGAATCAGAATTGATGATAAAAATAATTTTCTTTAAAGAAAAATGTAATATTTGGTGATGCTAGTGTGAAATAGAACTCAAATATTATGTATGAGGTATCCAAGGAGAAATATAAAACAAAAATTGAAGCTAACATTGTAAGTCAGCAAACTTGGGGTTTCAAATAAAAGAGAAAAAATAAAATTATGTCAAGAATAACTTAAATGTAGAAACTGCTGTACATGTTTAATAATTTGAAAAACACTACTTAAAATCTTGAGTTAAATAAGACAAAATTCAAAATATTAAAAGAGAAATAATTAATTTGGAAGACAAAAAATTAAGATAAAATATAATTAATAAATTTGAAAATATAAATGAATAGAAAGAGAAATTCAAACAAAAGTATAATTCAAAATTCTAAACCACATTGCTTACCTCAGGATACACCGACAGGCCACAGTTTGTGTGCTCACATTAGAATTCTTTGTAGTAGTAAACCATGCCAAACTGAATGAAATTCTTACTGAATCTTGGTTTGGATTTCATTGATATTTGGGACATTTAAAAGATGTGTATCACTCTTTGGCTTTGGATCCTGCCAGAGGTCCTGGGGCACAAGAACAGCTCCCCTAGGTGCTATGGACATACTGCCACTGGTATTCTTGAGACAGGGTCTAAGTTGCTCAGGTCCATGCTTAGTTACCCAGGTTTTCCATGAACTTGTGATCCTCCTGCCTCAGCCTCACACTGAAATTACAGGTACGTGCCAACCTGCCCAGCCTTTCCCCCATTTTCAAGTGGAACAGTCTCAGGAACAAGCAGGTAAAGGAAGCTGTGGAAACATAAATGCAAAGAGAGTAGTTCTCAGGGAAATTATAAAGCTGCCTGACAGCATTTGCCTAACTTTACTGTTAAGATATATGATTAGATGAAGGTCTTCAAATCTGGGCTTTACAAGTTACACTGCCTACCCTGGTATCATTTAATTAAGACCCATGAAAGTTTTAATATAATAATTTTGTGATTTACACTATTATTTATATTCAACCTTCATAAAATGACATTAGGTTGAACTGTAGAAAAAGAGAAAGCAGTGACATATTTAAGACTTACTCCACATATGAGACTACCTGCTGAGCTATGAAACAGCGTCCACATTTTAGCAGTAATACATTTTATCTCAGGCACAAATATAAATAATAAAGACCATTCTGAGTAAAAGGTATTTTTCTCTGTGTCCCTCTGCATGTGAGAGGATACAAATGTATAAATTCAAATGGAAACTCTTGGGAGAGCAGCCAGGAGGTCTCTTGAGGACTCAGAAACTTGACACAGAAACCACTGACCATACCTGGGGTGCATGGTGGACATGACTCTGAGCATGCTCAGGGACATGCATGGAGCAGATGGGCTGCTGTTGGCTGCCAGGATCAGTATGGCTCCAGCCTCTGCTGAGAAAACCCTGTTTTCACACTGTGCTTGCTGTAGATTAGAGACTTAATGCATCCCTCTAAAGAAAAAGCCCACAGGACAACTGGATTTGCTCCAGCCCTGAGCACAGGCCTCCCACCTCCACAGAGGCCATTGTGCCTAGGAGGGGCAGGCCCCAAACTCACTTGCCCCTCACTCTGGAGAATGTTTGATGAGAGTTGTGTTCATGAGGAGTCTGCAGCTGGCTCTTCCCTGAGCAATGCTGCTGGCCTCTCTGAGGTCCTGAGGATGGGAGGAAAAACAATTCCAATAGTCCAGGGACAGTCCAAGGCCAAGAAGGACAGGATTCCATGGAAGGTCATAGAGCTCCTCTCCCTCCATGGTGAGCACTATGACTCCCGGACCCCTCTGGGGATCCAAGAAGCAGATTCCTCTTCTTCATTATTCTTAACTTTCTTTCCTGATTTCCTAATCATTCCTTCTCATAAATATAAAAACAGAGGAGTCCTTTTTTACCTGGGATACCTCACTTGTGGAACACTGCTGATGGACTGAAGAGAAGGTATCCATCTACATCATTCTTTCTCCATTAAACTTCTTTCTAGGCATCTGACTTAGTATTCTTTTATAATGCTTTTTCATTTTGTACTTTCTTCCTAGACATAGGGAAGGTTATACTAGAAATAATAGATAACCTGTGAAAGCTAGACCGATCATCAGTACACCTGAGATTGTTCTTATTTTAGAAACTACATTGCTCTGATGACCAACGCCAGGTCCTGCTCACTATGTCTCACATGAAATGTCCATAAAGGAGTGGAGGCTGCTGGCCTTGGCCCAGGCTCTGCTGAAGATCATGAATGAGACAAGGAGACGATGCTCACGGGTCATTCTGTGACAGTCCTTCATTAGCTTTCCCTCTGTGGCTCATCATAATCAGAGTTCCTTCCCTGTGCTGGGCTCTGGGCCTTAGTTTGGTCTGTACCAATACAAGTACAAAAGGTTAAAGATTCCTTTGTAACTTTTGAATTTTCAGGAATGTAGGATCACCCTTTAGCTATACAATGGTGACCAAGTCAAATACTGAATCCTGTTCCTGGACATTTCCCTTCTTTTCATTGTCCATGGGACTCAAAGCCAAATAAGGTGTATAGACATAATAAGTAATGTTGTCTCTACTGCAGATGAAGTCACTTACATTGTATTCTTTTCCTAGCCTCGGAGTCCCCTGGGACCGTACAGTAACATGCCTGCTTATTGGGTCTTTCAATCTCACAGACCTAGTGGCCTAAAGACCAAGGTTGCCATCATTCCTATGGCTATAGATACATGGTCTTTGTTCTCTCTTTTTCTGGATCAACACAGATTTATTTCCTTTCTTATTTTTTCTTTAGAATGGGCACAAGATTGGGGATGAGTAGTTAAAGACAATATGGAAAATGGCAGCACAATGTGGAGTCAAATGAATGGAGTTCTGCATACAAGGCATACGTTAAGGGAATCTGAGTGGCAAACCATCCACGATGCAAGGCGTGTGAGCGGCAAACCTCTTAACCCATAGGTACAGACCTGGGCATGAGGCATGAGGTCCTGTGTTGCAGTCCCTGTTCTTACTCCAAGGCCTGCTCCTCAATTGGTCACTGCAAAGACAGTTGGCCAAAAATTGTATTGGTGGTGGCATGTAATCTGCTTGGCTGCTGCCTGAGTATATATACATGGTAACTGCAAATAAAATCAGACCTGTTTCCTGCTTGGTCTCTGGAGGTCTTCAATAGTGACTCCACAGCCACATTCTCCTCTACCCTGTTCTGTGGACCTCCTCACTGGAGAAGAGAGTGACCACAAAGTACAAGAAAAGAATATTACATAATAATTGCTTTAATCAGAATATAGACTAACATTCTCAATAAAACCTAGCAAAAAAGTCCAGCAACACATCAGATGGATTATAGACCACATTCATGTGTACTTTCTCCCAGGATGCAAAGAAGCCCCTATAGAAGATCACCATCAAATCCCACATTGTGTTAAAAGAGTGAAGGGAAAAACATCTATCAGTGGACATGGATTTTTTAAATGCTGGTGTAAATATATAATGGACTCTTATCCATTGACTTAAAGAAATGAAATAGTGGTAAATGCTACAATGTGGACTAATTTTGAAAACACCAGGAATAGTTAAGACATAAAAGCAACACATATTGAATTATTCTAGTCAAACAAAAAGTCTAGGACATATAAATTAAAAACTGGAGATTATACACAGTGGTTTCCAGTGACTGTAATTAATGATAAGCAGATATAGTGTGTGTAATATATTAGATGGTTCATTTGAAGAAATAGAAATATTTGGTAACAAGATATAGTTGGATGTTGTGCAATTTTGAAATATAGTATATAACACTGAATTGATAACCATAGACTGTTACCAATGTTTACTTTATATCATGTGGATTTCATCTCAAGGATAAGAAATGATGCTGCTGACCTGGAGATACTGTTAGAGGTTTCCCACTTACAGGTGGGTGGGGGAGAGAGAGTTACCCACCACCCTTAATGTCAACTGATCCCTTGTAAACACCCCTCACTCACACTAAGGACAGAGACTAAAACTCACAGTGAGCACCATCAGTCTCTCCTCAGTGTTACTTGATTTCCAATAATGACTTAGGGCTATGCTCAGCAGAGGAGTTCCACTGTGATATCCACTGTCCACCCTGGCACATGGCCAGGTCCTCTCTCTTGGGCTCAGGAGGGCTGCTGCCTGGTGGTGTGCTCAGACCTCCTGCTGTCTCTGTAGGCTGAGCTCTGGGCTCCCCGGGGCCCTGTTCCCACTGGCCAGGCACCAGGTTCACGTAAAGCAGAGATGACTGAGCTCCCCAAATCCCACATGGTACAGAGCTGGCTGGACTGACCCATCTGGCTGCAGACACAGTGGATGGGAGATGCCAAGGAGAGACAGAGCTCTGCTCCAAGGTCAAAAACAGGCAAAACTAAGGAGTGAGTACTTGGCAATTAGAGTTCAAACTCATCTGAGCCTCATTTTGATGCTGCTCAGCAAATTTTCATCTCATTCATATTGTGAGGTATCCCAGGAAATGATTGGTTAATTGTGCAAGAATAACAGACACAGAGAAGTCTTGTAAACAGTGTAGTATTTGCTATATTTTCTACTGCTACATCTATAGAATATAGAATATAAGCTGTCCCCACTTACAAGGGGAAGCACTTGGAGCAGTCTCTCTACATACTTCCGCCATTAAACATTTTCTAACATTTCCTTGTACTTATTTTTTGAACCCTCAAAATATCTGGTCGTGTTTTTTTTCTTTTATTTATGTTTTTTGTGTTTTCAAAGGGATTTTCAATAAGAATTTTTCACCCATTAAAGGAGAATGTAGTTCTGAACACTCTAAAAATATGGAGGTCAAACCATAAAAATTAAAGCCTATTTCTTATTTCTCAAAATCTAGGTTCATAAAGTAATAATATTTTGGAGATCTTCAGAATACTCTGAGGACCTATGAAAGTTAGGTGGTGATTCATATATTTACTCTATTACATCCATAGTCTGAAATTTTCTAGGAGACTCACCCATGAGAAAATTAATTAAATTTAGAGAAGTTTTCAAGTTGTAGTTAAACCACATAAGCAAAGAAGGACATCAAATAAGTTGATATAATGCAAAATACTTACTAGAGAAATTACTAAATTCTGTTGCAAAAACAAAAACAGTAAATGGATTAGTATTAAAAAGGTGAAACAAAGAAAATGTCTCAAGTGGTTCTATGTCAGCTTCCAAATCCTAAAAGATAGTTGATTTTCCAACTAATATTTTTCACAAATGGCGGGGGTTGGTCAGCAATCACCCATGAAGTGCCTAGAAGTCAGTATAGAAGTGGGGAAAGCTGTTGGGTTTTTAACATGGAATTATCTCATCACTCATCACATTCTCAATTTGTCATATATATTTACACCTTAGATATTGTATTATTATATTTGTCCTCCAATGGTAACCAATGTATTTTAAAATACCAATATTTTTTATCTTTTCAAATACTCAATGTCTGAAATACCTGTCACCATATTTATGTCCTTAGTAATATTTGTTGGGCGAGTACTGCTTTAAAGACATCTCGATTTGCAAGTGCACTTGACCTCACACCACCCTGCACTGTGTGTGCTACAGCAGTGCAGAAGGGGCAGAGCCTGCTTGGGAGCTCTTCAGCTGTAAATCAGGGGCATAAAGAAAGCCAGTCTAAGTGAGTAGTCTGAACAATGTCACCAGGTGCTAGGTTATTAACCATTGCACAGGAAGTCATGCACTGCTACTGAAAGGTAAAATGATGGATAATACAAAGTCCCAAATCAAGGAATTTGTACCAATGACTTGGGGTGATGAATATATATTGATTGGCTGAAAGGTTGTATACCATGTTGATTTCTAATACTTAACAAAATTGGAAGAAAAATTAGAGATTATGAAGGTTTCAGAGGAAAGATTCCAGTGGAGTCTCCTTTAAAGCCCAATACCTACTAAAGGGAAAAGGAAATTAATACATCACAGTAAAAAAGTGTGAACAAGAGGGTCCCTCAGGCTGAATGTCAGGTGTGTGTCAGGAGGAACAGATTCCAGGTAGAATGACCCCTTGAACTTCACACTCACCACCAAATTAACAGCAACCTAGCTGAGTCTGACCACCCCACCTATTTCCCTGGAAGACACACAGACTTCCAGAAGAGCTCAGGCAGAATGAGAAGGAAGGTCTTTTTTCTAAGAACATGTGTGGTTAACCTGGCAAGGCGCTGAGGAGGACCATGGTTTTCAGAGGGCTGAGGAGATAAAGATGCAGGAGTGAACTTGTCTGAACTGCTGAAGAAGTGTTGAAACTATGAGCAAAACCTTCCTTTTAGGGTTTACAACCAGTTTCAGTTTGTGGGATTGTGATGTGGATAAGAAATCAATATAATAGAAGGTGTCACCAAGACTAAGGCAAATTATGTGTTGGACAAAAGAAGCTTCAACTTCATGGTGCTGAACATGAAATAAAAATAGAACAAGGTAAAGGTAGAAGTTAGGTCAATGTCAGCTGGGCTGGTACCAGGAGGTTGAAAAGACCTAATCCTGATCAGTTGGGAGAGGAAAGAGCCTCAGTGGGGGCTGGGACTGGTCTGGCTGAGGTCCTGTGGCCATAAGACAGCACCATGCATGTCCTGGGGGAGCAGCAGGGAGAATGGGGGACTGCAGGCAAGTCCAAGTGCAGTCAGGTCACCTCAGTTTTCACAACACTGGACCTGTGAGCCTGGGTGGGAAAGTGAATTCTTGAGACGCTTTCCAAATGAGACCAATTTTTTCGTGTTCATGGAGATATATTCTCCACCATTATGAATAGTTTCCTATATATTAAAAAAGTAGGGGGATCCAACATGGCGGCGGGCAGAAAGGCTGCGCTTCTCCTGCACCCCCAGTGATGGGGTCACAAAGCCGCAAGGATAACTCTTGGATTCTACCAACGGAGATTCTCCTAGCAAAATTACACTGAAGAGAGACTGCCCAGGAGCTACTAGGATATTTTTGAAGCATCTGTGTGAACCGGACGAACGGGACCCCGCCACGGAGTTTCCGATCCACCAGCACAGCCTGCGCACCGCGGGCACAGCTGCAGATCCGTTCTCCCACCCGCAGCCAAAGTGACTGGGACCCGCTAGGCGCCGAGACGCAGTTTGGCAGGAAGAAATCTTTAGCCAAGCCTCCAGGAGCCAGAACTGAGGCGAACCGGGCTGGTCCAGTCCCACCTCTCCCCTCGGACACTCCGGCAAGGAGCATGGGGCCCGCCATAGCAGAGAGGTGACGTCATCGGTGTTCGGCTGGCGGAATTCCTTCCCAGCAGAAGCCACTTTAGCAGGTGCGTGACTCCCCATACTGATACAAGCAGCCAAGAAACTTCATTGACTTCTCAGGGCTCGTGTCCATAGGGAAGCAGAGGGGATCCCAGACTCCCAGCCCCCCATATCACCAGCGGTGACTCCCAAGGTCTTAGCCGCCAGTTTACCACAGTACGGGGGCTTAAAAGGGACATGCGGTGGAGCTGCAAATGTAACTAGATCTCTGGGGAATCACATCTGGGGAACAGGTCCTGGCTGGCAGGCTGACAGGAGGAAGGGGGTTAAGGGCTGGAGAAGTGAAATGGCTCTGGACTGACAAGTCTGAGAGACTCTCAGGAGACGCCGTACTGAGATAGCTCTACTGAGATAGCTCTCGGCAGGTAGAGAGCAGATGCTCCGCTTGGAGGGCACAGCTCCGCCTACTGGAAGAGAAGAAGGTGGATCTCTAAGACTGTGAATTTTTTTTTTTGTCGTTGTTGCTGTTGTCGATATTTCTTTTTTTTTCTCCCTCTCCTTCTTCTTTTCCTGTTCCTTTCTCCCTTTTTCCTTCTCTCTTTCTATCCCATTTCAAGTTTTATTGTTCTTTTCATTCCCCTCTAATCTATCTCTCCCTCTATCCTTTTTTCTTTTTAACAGCACCTTCATTCCCCTATACCCCAACTCTCATTCCAAGCATTACATCTTCCATTGCGTATAATTGTCTAAATGCAAATAGGTGAATGTCTCGAGACTGTCTATAAGGCTCCTAAATACCTAGCTACTACCAACACCCTGATCCAATTGCCTGGTAGTATCCACCTTCAGTGGAGCAATCTTCTAAAGTAGCCAAGACATACTAACCATCGTACCACCAGAGCACCTAACCTAAACATATAGTCCTAAGAACAAACAGCAAATCATTATATGCATACAGAACCTAGAAGCCTTATATGAATTGAATGAATCAGCTTTAAAGTACAACAACATTTCCAGGCATAATCTCCCACCACAAAAGAGAGACAACAGAGATATACAAAGCCAAAATTAATGTATAGGAGAAAGCAGTTACAAAGCAATCAAACAGAGCTGGAAAGCAACGTGAACAATATGAAAAAACAAGGGAAAAAAGGGTTACAAACAATGCAGGACAACCTAAACATACAGGAAGTCCTAGAAGAATCAGAAACATGGTCAGGGAAAGAAATCAAGGCATACCTAATTCAGATGGAACGGAATATTAGAGAAGACATGAGACAGCAAATCCAAGCATTGAAAGTATATTTTGAAGAGGAACTAACCACAAAAATTTAATCCGCAAAGAATGAGCTTTACCAGGAGATAGAGGTGTTAAAAAAGAATCAAGCTGTAATCATAGAAATGCAAGAAACCGTAAATCAGATTAAAAGCGCTAATGAGAATATTACAAACAGACTAGATCAAGTAGAAGTCAGAACATCAGATAATGAAGACAAAGTATATCAACTTGAAAAGAATATAGTCAACACAGAAAAGATGCTGAAATCTCAGGAGCAATCTATCCAAGAGATATGGGATATCATCAAAAAACCAAATTTGAGAGTCATTGGGATAGAAGAAGGCACAGAGATTCAGTCCAAAGAAATGGATAACTTATTAAATGAGATAATAGTAGAAAACTTCCCAGAGATGAAAGATGGAATGGATTGCCAAATCCTGGAAGCTTACAGGACCCCAACCATCCCAAACCATAATAGACCAACTCCAAGACACATAATTATGAAGATAGCTAACACACAGGACAAGGAGAGAATACTAAAAGCTACGAGAGAAAGGAGGCAGATTACATTTAGGGGTGAACCAATTAGGCTAACGACTGATTTTTCATCACAGACCTTGAAAGCAAGAAGATCCTGGAACAACATATTTCAAACACTGAAAAATAATGGACTCCAACCAAGAATACTGTATCCAGCAAAACTAAGCTTCAGATTTGACAATGAAATTAAAACATTTCACGATAAACAAAAGCTAAAAGAATTCGCAGCCAGAAAATCAACACTGCAAAGCATGTTGAGCAAAATATTACAAGAAAAGGAATTGAAAAATAGCGCCCCAGTATCTCAGTAAAGGGGGAGAAAAATAACCAAAAAAATAACCAAAGAGGGAAAACTAGCCAATCTAAAATAAATAAATAAATAATCATGACTGGATGTACAAACCATATTTCAATTATAACCTTAAATGTTAATGGCTTAAATTCACCAATCAAGAGACATAGGCTAGTAACCTGGATTAAAAAAAACAAATTCAACAATATGCTGCCTTCAGGAGACTCATATGATAGGAAAAGACATGCACAGACTGAAGGTGAAAGGTTGGGAAAAATCATACCACTCACATGGCCCTCGGAAGCAAGCAGGAGTGGCCATTCTCATATCGAATAAAGTCAACTTCAAACCTAAGGTAATCAAAAGGGATAAAGAAGGACACTATATACTGTTAAAAGGAACCATCCACCATCAAGACATAACAATTATCAATTTGTATGCACCAAACAATGGTGCTGCAACGTTCATAAAACAAACTCTCCTCAAGTTCAAGAGTCAAATAGACCACAACACAATAATTATGGGGGACTTCAACACACCACTCTCGCCATTGGACAGATCCTCTAGACAAAAGCTGAACAAAGAAACTATAAAACTCAATAATGCAATCAATAACCTAGATTTAACCGACATATATAGAATATATCAACCATCATCAAGTGGATACACATTCTTCTCAGCAGCACATGGATCCTACTCAAAGATAGACCATATATTATGCCATAGGGCAACTCTCAGTAAATATAAAGGTGTGGAGATAATACCATGCACCATATCTGACCATAATGGAATGAAGCTGGGAATCAATGATAAAAGAAGGAAGGAAAAATCCTGCATCACCTGGAAAATGAACAATATGTTACTGAATGATCAATGGGTTACAGAAGATATAAAGGAGGAAATCAAAAAATTCCTAGAGATAAACGACAATATAGACACAACATACCGGAATCTATGGGACACAATGAAAGCAGTTTTAAGAGGGAAATTCATTTCCTGGAGTTCATTCCTCAAAAAAAGAAAAAAACAACAAATAAATGAACTCACACTACATCTTAAAACCTTAGAAAAGGAAGAGCAAAACAACAGCAAATATAGCAGAAGACAAGAAATAATTAAAATCAGAGCGGAAATCAATGAAATTGAAACAAAAAAAACCATTGAAAAAATTGATAAAACTAAAAGTTGGTTCTTTGAAAAAATAAATAAGATCGACAGACCCTTAGCCATGCTAACGAAGAGAAGAGAGAGAACACAAATTACCAACATACGGGATGAAAAAGGCAATATCACAACAGACACTACAGAAATACAGAAGATAATTAAAAAGTATTTTGAAACCCTATATTCCAATAAAATAGAAGATAGTGAAGATATCGATAAATTTCTTAAGGCATATGATCTGCCCAGATTGAGACAGGAAGACACACACAATTTAAACAGACCAATAACAAAAGAAGAAATTGAAGAGGCCATCAAAAGACTACCAACTAAGAAAAGCCCGGGACCAGATGGGTATACAGCAGAGTTCTACAAAACCTTCAAAGAAGAATTAATACCAATACTTTTCAAGCTATTTCAAGAAATAGAAAAAGAAGGTGCTCTTCCAAATTCATTCTATGAGGCCAACATAACCCTGATCCCAAAACCAGACAAAGACACTTCAAAGAAAGAAAACTATAGACCAATATCTCTAATGAACTTAGATGCAAAAATTCTCAATAAAATTCTGGCGAATTGAATACAAAAGCATATCAAAAAAATTGTGCACCATGATCAAGTAGGATTCATCCCTGGGATGCAAGGCTGGTTCAATATACGGAAATCAATAAATGTTATTCACCATATCAATAGACTTAAAGAGAAGAACCATATGATCATCTTGATAGATGCAGAAAAAGCATTTGACAAAGTACAACATCCCTTTATGTTCAAAACACTAGAAAAACTAGGGATAACAGGAACTTACCTCAACATTGTAAAAGCTATATATGCTAAGCCTCAGGCTAACATCATTCTAAATGGAGAAAAACTGAAGGCATTCCCTCTAAAATCGGGAACTAGACAGAGATGCCCTCTCTCACCACTTCTATTCAATTTAGTTCTTGAAATACTAGCCAGAGCAATTAGAAAGACAAAAGAAATTAAAGGCATAAAAATAGGAAAAGAAGAACTTAAATTATCGCTATTTGCGGATGACATGATAATATACTTAACAGACCCAAAAGGGTCTACAAAGAAACTGCTAGAGTTAATAAATGAATTCAGCAAAGTGGCAGGATATAAAATCAACACGCATAAATCAAAGGCATTCCTGTATATCAGCAACAAAACTTCTGAAGTGGAAATGAGGAAAACCATTCCATTCACAATATCCTCAAAAAAAATAAAATACTTGGGAATCAACCTAACAAAAGAGGTGAAAGGTTTATACAATGAAAACTACAGTACCCTAAAGAGAGAGATAGAAGAAGATCTTAGAAGATGGAAAATGTGCCATGTTCATGGATAGGCAGAACTAACATTATCAAAATGGCGATATTACCCAAAGTTCTCTATAGGTTTAATGCAATGCCAATGAAAATCCCAACGGCATTTCTTGTAGAAATAGACAAAGCAATCATGAAATTCATATGGAATAACAAAAGACCCAGAATAGCAAAAACAATTCTAAGCAGGAAGTGTGAATCTGGTGGTATAGCGATACCAGAGTTCAAACTGTACTACAAAGCAATAGTAACAAAAACAGCGTGGTACTGGTACCAAAACAGGCAGGTGGATCAATAGTACAGAATAGAGGACACAGAAACCAATCCACAAAATTACAACTTTCTTATATTTGATAAAGGGGCTAAAAACATGCAATGGAGGAAGGATAGCATCTTCAACAAATGGTGCTGGGAAAATTGGAAATCCATATGCAACAAAATGAAACTGAATCCCTTTCTCTCGCCATGCACAAAAGTTAACTCAAAATGGATCAAGGAGCTGGATATCAAATCAGAGACCCTGCAAATGATAGAAGAAAAAGTTGGCTCCGATCTACATATTGTGGGGTCAGGCTCCAAATTCCTTAATAGGACGCCTATAGCCCAAGAGTTAATAACAAGAATAAACAAATGGGACCTACTTAAACTAAAAAGTTTTTTCTCAGCAAGAGAAACAATAAGAGAAGTAAATAGGGAGCCTACATCCTGGGAACAAATCTTTACTCCTCACACTTCAGATAGAGCCCTAATCTCCATAATGTACAAAGAACTCAAAAAATTAAACAGTAAGACAACAAATAACCCAATCAACAAATGGGCCAAGGACCTGAACAGACACTTCTCAGAAGAGGACATACAATCAATTAATAAGTACATGAAAAAATGCTCACCATCTCTAGCAGTCAGAGAAATGCAAATCAAAACCACTCTAAGATACCATCTCACTCCAGTAAGATTGGCAGCCATTAGGAAGTCAAACAACAACAAGTGCTGGCAAGGATGTGGGGAAAAGAGTACACTTGTACATTGCTGGTGGGACTGCAAATTGGTGCAGCCAATATGGAAAGCAGTATGGAGATTCCTGGGAAAGCTGGGAATGGAACCACCATTTGACCCAGCTATCGCCCTCCTCGGACTATTCCCTGAGGACCTTAAAGGAGCATACAATAGGGATACTGCCACATCAATGATCATAGCAGCACAATTCACAATAGCTAGACTGTGGAACCAAGCTAGATGCCCTTCAATAGATGAATGGATAAAAAAAATGTGGCATCTATACACAATGGAGTATTATGCAGCACTAAAAAATGACAAATTCATGGAATTTGCAGGGAAATGGATGGCACTAGAGCAGATTATGCTAAGTGAAGCTAGCCAATCCTTAAAAAACAAATGCCAAATGTCTTCTTTGATTTAAGGAGAGCAACTAAGAACTGAACAGGGGGAAAGAGCATGAGGAAAAGATTAACATTAAACTGAGACGAGTGATGGGAGGGAAAGGGAAAGAGAAGGGAAATTGCATGGAAACGGAAGGAAACCCTCAGCGTTGTACGAAATCACATATAAGAGGTTGTGAGGGGAAAGGGGGGAAAGGAGAGAACGGAACAACAACAGATGAGGTAGAGAGGGAAGATGGGAGGGGAGGGGAGGGGGGATAGACAGCAGAATACAACAGTCAATAATATGGCATTATGTAAACATTGTGAATGTGTAACTGATGTGATTCTGCAATTTGTATTTGGGGTAAAAATGGAAATGCATAACTCACTTGAATCAAATGTATGAAAGATGAAAAAAATAAAAAAAAATTTAAAAAAAATATATTTTTAAAAAAAGTAGAAAGTAATTATTATATGCATTATTAAGGGTGAATACAATGGCACAATAATGTGGAAATTATATTCATGGAATAAATTAAAGGTAAATACATCTGAGAATATTAAAGAATGCACTGTCAGACAGGTGGTCATGCAGAAGAGGGGAAAACCCCTGGAAATGCTCCACATGGGTGTCTCATTAGGTCAGGGAGGTCTGATGGGGAGCTTAGGACAAGCCCTGTAGGTCACACTCAGACCCTGTTCTTTTTTCTTCCTTTCTCTTCTCTCTTTATCATCCCAGACAACCAGAATTTCCAGCAAATGGCCAATGTCACCATGGTAACTGAATTTCTCCTCCTGGGCTCTCCTGATGGCTGGGATCTGAGTTTCCTCTATTTCACAGTATTCCCAATGACCTACCTGGGTACCTTATTAGGAAACCTTCTCATTGTCACTATCACCACTGCTGACAAGCACCTGCACACACCCATGTACTTCTTCCTCAGGAACCTGTCCATCTTGGACATGTGTTACATTTCCATCACTGTCCCCAATGCTTGTGTCAACTCTCTCACTGGCAACAGGGCCATTTCAGTATTGTCTTAAAACCTTGTTTGTGGGTTGGTCAGGATGTCAACAGCCTCTTATGTTCAGGAACTCCGTTATGTCCACGGCCTTAAGATAAACTCCTATTTGGCTTTTGGTTCTTACTCTGAGCCTGTGCACCTGATGTGCTCTGGCCCCCTGAGAATGTCATTTTCTCTGAGCATTGTTATGGATTCTTCCTCCTCTGAAAACTCTGGTCAACAGGTGAGGACTATGTGCGCTTTTTTTTTTTTTTTGTCTTTTTAAAAATCAACAATTATATTTGCATTTTGAAGACAAATGTTGATGCCTGAATGTCTGATCTAAATCGTCCTGGTTTTAATGTGCTGTGAGAACAGGTCACAGAATACCTTGACTTGGCTCTGCTTTGAACTACTGATTTTCCACCTTGTCAGGGGAGAAAGTGATCAGAATGGGAAACCCTTCATTTAATCTACCAAGAGTTTATAAATATTGCAGGAATTTAAAACAGGCATACATTCTAATCACTTCTGCCCCTAAGTCAAATCTCATTAGTGAATCTCAAAACCTTCAGGAAATTATTCAAACTTTAATTTGTGTTTTAAATGTATTTTATTGTACTAATAATGTGAAGGAAAGATCTGTGGAGAATATACTGTGCTCTTTTCTCCCCTGACTGTGGAACCACCTCTGCTGGTACAGGAAGTGGGCTGCACATGTCTTCAGTGCACATTCAGAACTGTTTGGGTGTCAGCAGGCTCAGGCTGAGAGATGGACTGACTGTCACCTTGAGGGGTGGAGAGGTCCCCTGGGGACTGGGAGACCTGCCTATTTCAGAGGAGTCCTTCCCCTACTCTCCGATTGGGCTGGGGTGGGCCTAGGACCCTACTTGTTTCAGTCTCTCCCTGTCCCTTTGGGCTGTCCCTGTGGCATCCTCTTCTTCCTCCTGAAGAGGACTTTCAGAGTCTTCCTATTAAGGAACCTTGACAAAATGCTGACAGGCAGTGGTGCTTATGGTGCTGTTCATGATCAGCAATGAGGGATTTCGGCCCCCTCTGCTGACAGTCTAACAGCATCTTCCCCCACATACACACACACAGCCCTGTGTCGTCTCTGCAGCTGCAGCTCCAGCTATGTCTGTGGTCTCAGGCTCACCCTTGCTGCCAACATTTCTACCTGTTTGTAGGAGGCATAGAAAACCAGGCAGATAGAAATGTTTCCTGTGGTACTGAATGAGCAGATAGGGACCAGATGTGGGCAGCAGGATTCAGGACTCTGACTAGCTGTGCACGCTGAGGCTCTGCCATGACTCAGGTCTGGGTGGGTACAAAGACATAAGCACCCTGGCTTTCAATCCTGCTGCTGCTGCAGGTGGAGGCCAGCTGGGACAACTGGGCCTTCTATTGAATATGAGGGCCTTATTGCAAATCTTCACTTCTTTTCCTGTGTGTGCACACACTTCTGAGATGGGTGAAAACGATGAAAATCTGGGTGATACACTCTGGGTTAGGATTACACTTAGATGAAATCCATTTGATTTCCAGAGAGATGAGTGTTAAGGTGAGCAGATGTGCTTTTGCATCTCCTGAACTTGCCATGTTAGGGAGTACTAGAGAGAAAGTCGGGAGGGTCAGACTCCCTGAAGCATGTAGGCAGGAGGAGCTGTGGCTCTGTCATTCTCCCTTGGGACTGGGTCCCTGAGCCACAGGTCCCCTGTGGCCAAAGACCCTGGCTTTTCAGAGGTGGGGTATCCAGGGCCAAGGACACAGATCCCTCTGTGCTGACAGATGGGGTTAGAGAGAGAAAAAAGGAAAAGAGTGTGTCCTATACTGTTTTCTATATCACTTGATTCAATTTTGCCTTCTCAAGTCCCACTCTGTTCATCCTGAGAAGACACAGCTGTGCCAGCAGTCACCTGTCATCAACCTGATCCTCACCCACTAAAGAAACTTTCTATTCTGTCTTCCACACTGAGTCCTTGGAGGAAAATGAGGGGCGAGGAGCATGACTCAGGCCACAGAGTCACTCTCCCATCAGCTCCAGTCCCAATCTTATGCCACTTAAACTCCAGTTTACCTGGAGCCTCTGTATTCGCTGCTCTTCAGTCACAGGGGAGTTAAACCTGTCAGGCAGCACAGAGGGGATATCCCGGGAAGGCAGGGAAGGTGGGTCCCACACAGCAAGCCATTCCAGCACTTGGGAAGGAAAAAGAGACAGGGGAGAGCTTTATGCTGCCTCGTTTCTTTGAAACAATGGTCTTCACTGACATGGTTTATTCAGTGTGGGAGATGAGCTGTCAATAAAGCAAGATAAATGCAATGTCCTCACTGATTTTTCCTTAGCTACTAAGTCAATGAGCTCATTATCACTGCAATTACATTACTAATGTCAACAGATGCTCTGTGCAGACAAGGAGTTAACAATTAAATGGGCTCCCGACACTCAGACCTAGTTTCCTAGAAAACCCTCTGCAAAGTCCCCTTCATGTATGTGTGCATGAATTTGGGGCCAGAGAATAAGGCAGGTTGTGTCCTGGCAGCACAGGCCCATGGCCCACCCCAGCAAGGTTATGACCCGTGATGGAGGTTCCTATACACTGGGTCAGGGTTGACTGACATTTTGCATACTAATCTGGTTTAAAAAATAAGATGGCAAATGTGGCCACATGCATGTTGACTATTTGTCTCTCAAGAAAAAGGAATATTTTAACAGTAATCTGCATTTCTAAATATAGATGGTTTTTTTCTTTGTTTTTTAAGAAGCCTGCATACAAGGAGGACAGGTTTCCCAACATTTTGGAATGAAACAGAATACTTCCACCTAATGACTTCACTAATTCCCCTGCCTCCATACCAAGCCCCATGGAGGAGTTTGTGCCCGCCTCTTGGGCCCACTTCAAGGGACATGGGCATGGGGTGCTTCTGCCCCTAGTGGTCAGAGAGCTCCAGGAACGCAGGCTGGCTCCCTTCCCTGGGAGTCCCTCCCGGTGGGTGCCTTTGGGATGGAAGGAAAGTGAGCACACAGTCCACCTCCCTGGTGGTCAGCTTTCCCAAATGCCAAGGCCATGTGGAGGAGAGGGAGGGTGAACCCAGGGGGATGTACTCTAGGTTTATGGACACAGACATGTAGCCATAGTATTTGTTTTGAAAAAAAGAATTCATTTCAAATTTTTAAAAAAATACTTAAGATTGTTCCTTTCCAGAAAGAAGCACAAGGGAAGGAGCTTTTTCCAGGTGTGATGTAAAAGCAAGAGGAACCATGCAACCCACTCAGGCTGTCCTGGACTCTGCTCTCAAGGACTCAATGCTAATTCAACAGTCCAGCCCTCACTTTGAAGACAATGTGGTCTTGATGGATATCCACTGGAGTCTTTGCAACCAACTCAAATATATTCGAATTTTGATTCCAAAGTATCCTGATAACAGATTTTGATGTATTCAGAAAGAGGAATCAAAGAAGCCAAGTAGATGTGCACAGCCTGGCCAACGCACCCTGGCCAACACACTCAGCATCTCTCCACAGGCCTAGGCCAGTCATGCAAGGCCTGACTTTGAAGTACACAGATGTGTGGACCCATCTGGGCTTGAAGAATGGCTTTTCTTTGGGAAATCAACAGGTCAATCTCATCAATGAGAATTTCAGTATTATTATCTTTTTTTTATTGTTGGTTGTTCAAAACATTACATAGTTCTTGATATATCATATTTCACACTTTGATTCAAAAGTGGGTTATGAACTCCCACTTTTACCCCGTATACAAATTGCAGAATCACATCAGTTACACTTCCATTGATTTATATATTGCCATACTAGGGTCTGTTGTATTCTGCTGCCTTTCCTATCCTTTACTATCCCCCTCCCCTCCCCTCCCCTCCCCTCTTCTCTCTCTACCCCCTCTACTGCAGTTCATATCTCCCCCTTGTATTATTTTTCCCTTTCCCCTCGCTACCTCTTGTATGTAATTTTGTATAACCCTGAGGGTCTCCTTCCATTTCCATGCAATTTCCCTTCTCCCTCCCTTTCCCTCCCACCTCTCATCCCTTTTTACTGTTAATCTTCTTCTCATGCTCTTCGTCCCTACTCTGTTCTTAGTTACTCTCCTTATATCAAAGAAGACATTTGGCATTTGTTTTTTAGGGATTGGCTGGCTTCACTTAGCATAATCTGCTCTAATGCCATCCATTTCCCTCCAAATTCTATGATTTTGTCATTTCTTAATGCAGAGTAATACTCCATTGTGTATAAATGCCACATTTTTTTCATCCATTCATCTATTGAAGGGCATCTAGGTTGGTTCCACAGTCTTGCTATGGTGAATTGTGCTGCTATGAACATCGATGTAGCAGTGTCCATGTAGCATGCTCTATTTAGGTCTTTAGGGAATAGACTGAGAAGGGGAATAGCTGGGTCAAATGGTGGTTCCATTCCCAGCTTTCCAAGAAATCTCCATACTGCTTTCCAGATTGGCTGCACCAATTTGCAGTCCCACCAACAATGAACAAGTGTACCCTTTTCCCCACATCCTCTCCAGCACTTGTTGTTGTTTGACTTCATAATGACTGCCAATCTTACTGGAGTGAGATGGTATCTTAGGGTGGTTTTGATTTGCATTTCTCTGACTGCTAGGGATGGTGAGCATTTTTTCATGTACTTGTTGATTGATTGTATGTCCTCCTCCGAGAAGTGTCTGTTCATGTCTTTGGCCCATTTGTTGATTGGGTTATTTGTTATCTTGTTGTCTAATTTTTTGAGTTCTTTGTATACTCTGGATATTAGGGCTCTATCTGAAGTGTGAGGAGTAAAGATTTGTTCCCAGGATGTAGGCTCCCTATTTACCTCTCTTATTGTTTCTTTTGCTGAGAAAAAAACTTTTTAGTTTGAGTAAGTCCCATTTGTTGATTCTAGTTATTAACTGTTGTGCTATGGGTGTCCTATTGAGGAATTTGGAGCCCGACCCCACAGTATGTAGATCGTAGCCGACTTTTACTTCTATCAGACGCCGTGTCTCTGATTTGATATCAAGCTCCTTGATCCATTTTGAGTTAACTTTTGTGCATGGCAAGAGAAAGGGATTCAGTTTCATTTTGTTGCATATGGATTTCCAGTTTTCCCAGCACCATTTGTTGAAGATGCTATCCTTCCTCCATTGCATGCTTTTAGCCCCTTTATTAAATATAAGATAGTTGTAGTTTTGTGGATTGGTTTCTGTGTCCTCTATTCTGTACCATTGGTCCACCCGCCTGTTTTGGTACCAGTACCATGCTGTTTTTGTTACTATTGCTCTGTAGTATAGTTTGAAGTCTGGTATCGCTATACCGCCTGATTCACCCTTCCTGCTTAGCATTGTTTTTGCTATTCTGGGTCTTTTATTTTTCCATATGAATTTCATGATTGCTTTCTCTATTTCTATAAGAAATGCCATTGGGATTTTGATTGGCATTGCATTAAACCTATAGAGAACTTTTGGTAATATCGTCATTTTGATGATGTTAGTTCTGCCTATCCATGAACAGGGTATATTTTTCCATCTTCTAAGATCTTCTTCTATTTCTCTCTTTAGGGTTCTGTAGTTTTCATTGTATAAGTCTTTCACCTCTTTTGTTAGGTTGATTGCTAAGTATTTTATTTTTTGGGGGGATATTGCGAATGGAGTGGTTGCCCTCATTTCCATTTCAGAGGATTTGTTGCTGATATACAGGAATGCCTTTGATTTATACGTGTTGATTTTATATCCTGCCACTTTGCTGAATTCATTTATTAGATCTAATAGTTTCTTTGTAGACACTTTTGGGTCTGCTAGGTATAGAATCATGTCATCTGCAAATAGTGATAATTTAAGTTCTTCTTTTCCTATTTTTATGCCTTTAATTTCTTTCGTCTGTCTAATTGCTCTGGCCAGTGTTTCGAGAACTATGTTGAACAGAAATGGTGAGAGAGGGCATCCCTGTCTTGTTCCAGATTTTAGAGGGAATGCCTTCAATTTTTTTCCATTCAGAATGATGCTAGCGTGAGGCTTAGCATAGATTGCTTTTACAATGTTGAGGTAAGTTCCTGTTATCCCTAGTTTTTCTATCGTTTTGAACATAAAGGGATGCTGTACTTTGTCGAATGCTTTTTCTGCATCTATCGAGATGATCATATGGTTCTTCTTTTTAAGCCTATTGATGTGGTGAATAACACTAATTGATTTCCGTATATTGAACCAGCCTTGCATCCCAGGGATGAATCCTACTTGATCATGGTGCACAATTTTTTTGATATGTTTTTGAATCCGATTTGCCAGAATTTTATTGAGGATTTTTGCATCTAGGTTCATTAGAGATATTGGTCTGTAGTTTTCTTTCTTTGAAGTGTCTTTGTCTGGTTTAGGAATCAGGGTGATGTTGGCCTCGTAGAATGAATTTGGAAGTTCTCCCTCTTTTTCTATTTCCTGAAATAGCTTGAAAAGTATTGGTATTAGTTCCTCTTTAAAGGTTTTGTAAAACTCTGCTGTATACCCATCCGGTCCTGGGCTTTTCTTAGTTGGTAGTCTTTTGATTGTTTCTTCTATTTTCTCAATTGATATTGGTCTGTTTAGGTTGTCTATATCCTCCTGCCTTAATCTGGGCATGTCATATGACTTAAGAAATTTATCGATGCCTTCACTATCTTCTATTTTATTGGAGCATAAGGATTCAAAAGAGTTTCTGATTATCTTCTGTATTTCTGAAGTGTCTGTTGTGATATTGCCTTTTTCATCCCGTATGCTAGTAATTTGATTTCTCTCTCTTCTTCTCTTCGTTAGCATGGCTAAGGGTCTGTCGATTTTATTTATTTTTTCAAAGAACCAACTTTTAGTTTTGTCAATCTTTTCAATTGTTTCTTTTGTTTTGATTTCATTAATTTCAGCTCTGATTTTAATAATTTCTTGCCTTCTACTTCTTTTGCTGTTGTTTTGCTCTTCTTTTTCTAGGATTTTGAGATGGAGTATGAGATCATTTATTTGTTGGTTTTTTCTTTTTTTAAGGAATGAACTCCAAGCAATGAATTTTCCTCTTAGAACTGCTTTTAATGTGTCCCATAGATTCCGATATGTTGTGTGTGTGCTTTCATTTATCTCTAAGAATTTTTTAATTTCCTCCTTGATGTCTTCTATAACCCATTGATCATTTAGTAACCAATTGTTCATTCTCCAAGTGATGCATGTTTTTTCCTTCCTTCTTTTATCGTTGATTTTCAGTTTCATTCCATTATGATCAGATAAGATGCATGGTATTATCTCCACTCCTTTATATTGTCTAAGAGTTGCGCTGTGACATAATATATGATCTATTTTTGAGAAGGATCCATGTGCTGCTGAGAAAAAAGTGTAACTGCTTGATGTTGGGTGGTATATTCTATATATATCAATTAAGTCTAGGTTATTAATTGTGTTATTGAGTTCTATAGTTTCCTTATTCAACTTTTGTTTGGAAGATCTGTCTAGTGGTGAGAGAGGTGTGTTGAAGTCTCCCATGATTATTGTATGTTGGTCTATTAGACTCTTAAACTTGAGAAGAATTTGTTTGATGAACATAGCTGCACCATTGTTTGGGGCATATATATTTATGATAGTTATGTCTTGTTGGTGTATGGTTCCCTTGAGCAGTATGTAGTGTCCCTCTTTATCGCTTTTGATTAACTTTGGCTTGAAATCAATTTTATTTGATATGAGTATGGACACTCCTGCTTGTTTCCGAAGTCCATATGAGTGATATGATTTTTCCCAACCTTTCACCTTCAGTCTATGTATGTCTTTTCCTATCAAATGCGTCTCCTGTAGGCAGCATATTGTTGGGTCTTGTTTTGTGATCCATTCTACTAGCCTGTGTCTCTTTTTTGGTGAGTTTAAGCCATTAACATTTAGGGTTATTATTGAGATATGGGTTGTTCTTCCAGCCATATTTGTTTATTTATGTTACTAAACATGGTTTGTTTTCCTTTTTGATTATTTTTCCCCCCTTTACTGTCCTACCTCCCACTGTTGGTTTTCATTGTTATTTTCCATTTCCTCTTCCTGTAATGTTTTGCCGAGGATGTTTTGAAGACATGGTTTTCTAGCTGCAAATTCTTTTAACTTTTGTTTATCGTGGAAGGTTTTAATTTCATCTTCCATCCTGAAGCTTAATTTCGCTGGATACATGATTCTTGGTTGGAACCCATTTTCTTTCAGTTTTTGAAATATGTTATTCCAGGATCTTCTAGCTTTCAGAGTCTGTGTTGAAAGATCAGCTGTTATCCTGATTGGTTTACCCCTAAATGTAATCTGCTTCCTTTCTCTTGTAGCTTTTAAAATTCTCTCCTTATTCTGTATGTTGGGCATCCTCATTATAATGTGTCTAGGTGTGGATCTCTTATGATTTTGCACATTCGGCGTCCTGTATGCTTCTAGGATTTGGGATTCTGTCTCATTCTTCATGTCTGGCAAGTTTTCTCATATTATTTCATTGAATAGGTGACTCATTCCTTTGGTTTGGACTTCTATACCTTCCTGTATCCCAATGACTCTTAAATTTGGTCTCTTTATATTATCCCATATTTCTTGGATGTTCTGCTCATGGTTTCTTAACAGTTTTGCTGAGCTGTCTATGTTCTTTTCAAGTTGAAATACTTTGTCTTCATTGTCTGATGTTCTATCTTCTAAGTGTTCTACTCTGCTGGTAGTATTCTCAATTGAGTTTTTAAGTTGGTTTATTGCTTCCTGCATTTCTAGGATTTCTGTTTGTTTGTTTTTTATTACCTCTATCTCCCTGTATAGTTGATCTTTTGCTTCTTGGATTTGTTTATGTAATACATTGTCGAAGCGGTCGAAGTGATCTTTCATTGTCTGATTTTGCTGTCTAATGTCTTCCTTGAGACTCCAGATCATCTGCAGCATGTATATCCTGAATTCTTTATCTGACATTCCATCTGCTGCAGCTATTACCTCTTCTAAAGTTGAGTTGACCTGCATTGCTTGTGGTCCTTTCTTTCCTTGTCTTTTCATATTGCTCGTGTTTCTTTCTGCTTGGTGAAACTGTTGTGTTTTTGAAATTTTCCTCCTATATATTTATATTGCTCTTGTATAGTTGAAAAGTCTCCCTTGCAGGGGCGGGCGGCAGCTCTGCTCCTCCTCCAATTGGGGTGATCTGTCTACCACGCTGGTGGGCCGCTGGGCCTGTTCCGCCAGTCTGTCACAGGCCTGCCTATCATGCGGGCTCGGGTGGAGGATCTGC
Source organism: Callospermophilus lateralis (assembly GCF_048772815.1). Classification (NCBI taxonomy): domain Eukaryota; kingdom Metazoa; phylum Chordata; class Mammalia; order Rodentia; family Sciuridae; genus Callospermophilus; species Callospermophilus lateralis. The sequence goes on from NW_027510147.1 coordinate 102,995, forward strand.
TCTGCCCCTACTCCAATTGGGGTGTCGTGACTACTACGCCGGCAGGTCGCTGGATCTGTTCTGGGCGCGGATGGTGGCTCTGTTCTGTCCCTGCTCCAATTGGGTTGACGTGACTACGACGCTGTCGGGCCGCTGGGCCTGCTCCGACCGCGGGCGAAGGCTCTGCTCTGCCCCTACTCCAATTGGGGTGACGGGTGGCGTGTCTACCACACCAGCAGGCCGCTGGGCCTGATCCGCCAGTAGGTCGCAGATCTGCCTACCTTGCGGGCTCAGGAGGTGGCTCTGCTCTGCCCCTCCTCCAATTGGTGTGACGTGTCTACCACACCAGTAGACCGCTGGGCCTGTTCCGCCGGTCGGTCGCAAGTCTGTCTACCTTGCAGGCTCGGGCGGCGGCTCTGCTCTGCCCCTACTCCAAATGGGGTGATGTGGCTGCCACGCTGGCGGGCCGCTGGGCCTGATGCGGGCTCAGGGAGCGACTCTGCTCTGCTCTGCCCCTCCCCCAAGTGGTGTGACGTGTCTAGCACGCCGGCAGGCCGCTGGGCCTGTTCCGCCATTCTGTCACAGGCCTGCCTACCTTGCGGGCGCGGGTGGAGGATCTGCTTTGCCCCTACTCCAATTGGGGTGTCTTGACTACTACGCCGGCAGGTCGCTGGACCTGTTCTGGGCGCGGGTGGCGGCTCTGCTCTGTCCCTGCTCCAATTGGGTTGACTGACTACGACGCTGTCGGGCCGCTGGATCTGCTCCGACCGCGGGCGAAGGCTCTGCTCTGCCCCTACTCCAATTGGGATGACGGGTGACGTGTCTACCACACCAGCAGGCCGCTGGGCCTGATCCGCCGGTCGGACGCGGGTCTGCCTACCTTGCGGACTCGGGAGGCAGCTCTGCTCTGCCCCTCCTCCAATTTGTGTGACGTGTCTACCACACCAGTAGACCGCTGGGCCTGTTCCCCCGGTCGGTCGCAAGTCTGTCTACCTTGCAGGCTCGGGCTTCGGCTCTGCTCTGCCCCTACTCCAAATGGAGTGATGTGACTGCCACGCTGGCAGGCCGCTGGGCCTGATCCAGGCTCGGGGAGCGGCTCTGCTCTGTCCCTCCCCCAAGTGGCGTGACGTGTCTACCACGCCGGTAGGCCGCTGGGGCTGTTCTGCCAGTCTGTCACAGGCCTGCCTACCTTGCGGACGCGGATGGAGGATCTGCTTTCCCCCTACTCCAATTGGGGTTTCTTGACAACCACGCCGGCAGGTCACTGGACCTGTTCCGGGCGCGGGCGGCGGCTCTGTTCGGCCCCTGCTCTAGCCTGGGTGACACGACACCACTTTGGCGGGTCGCTGGGCCTGTTCCGGTCAGTATTATTATCATTCGCCTGCAAATATGTCTGCAAAGGTGAAAATATATATAACTAATATGTTATGATGTCTATTTTGATTGATTTTAGTGATAACTGAGAAGGAAAGAAGTAGAAAAGGAAAAGCCACAGTGTCTTTTTATCTTCTAAGGGCACATATAGAGATTCATATGGGTAACAAATCACCATCAGAGTTAGTATATTAGACACCAAGTGTATACCAGCTCCAAAGTAAAGCAATGTGGCTAGAATAAATATTTCTAGACTTCCCACCATGACCTACTCATAAAAGCCAACAAACACACAAACAATCCAGAGAACCACTTACATTTCTTCTTTTAATTAAATTTACTTCACAGAATCCAAATGAAAGTAAATCTGCCTCAGGTTTTCAGTTGAAGCATCCTAAATAGTCTCACCATAGTCCCCCTATATCTCTGAATTCTAATGCCATTTGTGCATAATTTTAAATTAGAATTATTTAAATGCTCATGAAGAATTCCAGGAACTCCAGCTTACTCATACTTTTTGAATCTTATTTTAGAATTTCTGGAGTTTAAAATCCATGTTAGCCATTGAGTTGCATGGGCAGTAGGTTGGAAAAATCTGAGATGTAAATATTTATCCTCAAAGGAAAACAGTGGTGAGAATGTGGATAATAGGCAGTCCAAGTGGTAGACTTGGAGACAAAGATACAGATAAAGAGATACCAACAATGATGTAAATAATTATAAACATGTAAATACCAGCTCAGGGAGGCTCAGCCCTAGAGTTAGTTCTAGCTTTCATTGGCTCCACAATTACATATTCATACAAGACGTACCAACTAATGGTATGATTTTCTTCCTGTTGGCTTCCTTGCCAGGGAATACATTGGCCACCTGTGACAGGAGTATAGCTGGGGTCATCCGGGAGCAGCAGCCCTGGTCCCCCTGGCCATGGTGGGGCAGGAGGCCCCACCTGTGCCCCTGCCAGCACCCCGCATCTGAGGCCATCGCTTGGGAAGAAAGCACACCATCTCTATTGCTGTGCCCCAAGCATTCTCAAGGCAGGCCCAAGGCTATACCAGGAATCCCTGTCCTGATGCTCCTGGGCCATCAGGCTGGCAGGAGTTAAGGAAGCAGTCCCAGCTGTGCCCCCCTGACTCCATGGTAGTCCCACCTGTGGACTGAAGAAACATTATGAGTCCCCACTCAGAGGGGAGTACAGCTCAGTGTTTAAATTCCTTCCCCAGAGACACATGGCTAGTCCATCACGGGCAGGAATAAGAACTGAAGCTCCCTGGCTCCTCCTGTCAGTGTGTCACCTCCCTCTTAGCAGACTCATGGCTGACAGGGACAAGATGTGAGAGGCACACCCACATATGTGTGTGTGTGTGTGTGTGTGTGTGTGTGTGTGTGTGTTTAGGCTACTCTCATCACCAGGCTCCCATTTCAGGAACTTTGTCTCTTCCACAGCCCAGTAGAGCCAGGGCAGTGGGGTAGGTTGCCGACAGACCAAAGAAAGTACCCAGAGACAGCATGGGAGACTGTGGTTTATTGAGGAAAGCTTACAAGAGATCAGAGACTGCTCCAAGAAGAGTTCAGTGGTGTCAGGCAGACAGTAGCACCTCCACCCCTCATGGGGCTCTGCCAAGCCATGCCTCCTCACAGTGTTCTGTCCCGGGGTGGCTGGCTGGATGTGTGACATGTATTCTTTCCACAGTTCCCTCAGTTTCATGCCTGTCCCCACTCTGAAAGGTGTTTTATATCCCGAGTTGCAGAAGAGTGGCATCGCCAGCATTAGCTTGCTAAGTGAGCTTGTCTGACCAACATCCCAAGGAGAACTGTCCAGGTATACATGCAAGAAAGTAGCTTTCTACAGATAACACTAACTTGCCCTAGTTTCCAGTGTGCCTATATAAAGCCAGTGTCCTGCAAGATAGTATGTATCTGGACTTCCCAGCCCAGGCTTGCTTGTTCCTTTACCTTGGCTGGGTTCCTGAGAACAGAAAGGGGGCCTTCAGGGACATGTATTTTACTGTCTTCCTTGGTTTTAGGGATGGATACAAATTTAAATCAGGGTCAACTTATCACAGAGTCTGGGCTTCTGAGACAGCATGGCTTCCATTCTCTTTAAGATGTTAAAATATATATAGTATTAAAACAAAAAATTTAGAGTCACACACACCTGGTGTTGAAACTCTGTTCTGCTGCTTATTAGGTGCAGATCCTGGGAAAGATTTTTTAAATTCCATTTTGATCCAACTCATCATCTGCAAATGGGGATAACACTAACTGTTGCACAGAGTTGTGGATAATGGCTACTGAGAACTCTTACATCATTGGGGCTGTAATTAAATGAGATGATATGAAAAGAAGAGCTTATCACTGTGGTGAGTTTAAAGGAAGCATCAAAGGATAGCTTCTATATTATTAGGACTTTGATAAGAAATATCTACTGTTGATGTCTTTCTTCTTATACCTTAAAAATCAATGATGACACAATTGCACTTATAAAATGAAGGTCCATCTTCATACATATAAAAATATACTTGTGAGTCCAGTTATATCCAAACATTTTACTATTTACATCCAGATTCCAGGTTTGAGAAAGTACATTCTCTCTCTTGCCTCATTTCTACACCAAATAATCTCCAAATATTTTCACAGCAATAAAAATAATTTTTTTTTGCACTAGGGATTGAAAACCAAGGGTGCTTAACCACTGAGCAATATTCCTAGCACCACCATCACCCCCGTTTTTTTCTTTTTCTTTTTTTTTTTTTTTTTTTTTTGAGACAAGGTCTCACTAAAGTTACTTAGGGCCTGAGTTACTAAGGCTGGCCTCAAACTTTCGATCCTCCTGACTCAGCTTCCTGAGTCACTGAGATTACAGGTGTGTGCTGCTGCATCTGGCTTCACGTTTCTATAGGCTTAAAATGTGCACTAATTCAGATACACTAGCTTACCTATCCATCACTCTTGCCCTGTGTTGCAGTTACTAGTCTCATTTCACAGATGAGGAAATGTTCTCAAAAAGGGTGGATGACCTGCCAAGGTGGCACAGTGTATTAGTAGAGAAGTTGGATGGAAACAGCCCTTCTCATGATTTCCCACCACACAAGTCTCTGACAAAGAAGAAAATGAATGGTTGAATCTCCCTTTGACTTTTATTTTCCCCTTCCTGGTATGCAATGTCATAAGCTTCTGCAGAGAGCTCTCCAAGGCCTCGATGAGTAGAGAATCATCCCAATTGCCATTGCCACCAGTGCAGGAAGCATGGTGAACTCTCCCTCCTGCTCAGTCATGGTTATATCCCTTTATTTAAGCTGGAATATCAGGCAGCTGGAATGAAGCTTTTTCTATAGGGGAAAACTGAGTCCATGTTTTTCACAGATTTTCATTCTAATCTTCCTCTATGCTGACGAATGGCAAATAACTCCCAGGTGACTCACCTGCATATTGGCAGCTGGTCTGTAGTTCCAGTTCAGTTCCAGATATTTATATATGACAGCGGAATGCATTACAATTCTTTTACACATATAGAGCACAATATTTCATATCTCTGGTTGTATACAAAGTATATTTACACCAATTCATTCTTCATACCCATATTTTAGATAAAAATGTCCATCACATTCCACCATCATTTCTAACCCCATGTTCCCTCCTTTCCCCTCCTACCCCTCTGCCCTATCTAGAGTTCTTCTATTCCTCCCATACTCCCCCTCCCTATTCCACTATGAATTAGCCTCCTTATATCAGAGAAAACATTTAGATTTTGGGGATTGGCTAACTTCACTTAGCATTATCTTCCATTATCTTCTCTAACTTCATCCATTTACCTGCAAATGCCATCATTTTATTCTTTTTTGCTGAGTAATATTCCACTGTGTATATATGCCACTTTTTTTACTCCTTTCATCTATTGAAGGCCATCTAGGTTGTTTCCACAATTTAGCTACTGTGAATTTTGCTTCTATTAACATTGATGTGGCTTTATCCTTGCAGTATGCAGTTGTTAAGTCCTTAGGGTATAGATGGAGGAGAGGGATAACTGGGTGAAATGTTAGTTCCATTCCCAATTTTCCAAGGAATCTCCATACTGCTTTCCATATTGGCTGCACCAATTTGCAGTCCCACCAGCAGTATATGAGTGTACCTTTTCCCCCATATCCTCACCAACACTTATTGTTGTTTATATTCATAAGAGCTGCCATTGTAATGGGAGTGAGATGAAATCTTGGAGTGGTTTTGATTTGCATTTCTCTAATTGCTAGATGATGATGAACATTTTTTCAAATATTAGTTGACTGATTGTATATTATCTTCTGATAAGTATTTGTTCAGGTCCTTGGCCCATTTATTGATTGGGTTATTTGGTTTTTGGGTGCTTAACTTTTTGAGTTCTTTATATACCCTAGAGATTAGTGCTCTATCTGATATGTGAGGGATAAAAATTTGCTTTCAAGATGTGGACTCTCTATTTACCTCACAGATTGTTTCTTTTACTGAGAAGAAACTTTTTAGTTTGAGTCCATCCCACTTACTGATTCTTGATTTTAATTCTGTACCAAAGGAATCTTATTAAGGAAGTTGGAGCCTAATCCCACGTGATGGAGATTAAGGCCTACTTTTTCTTCTATTAGTTGCAAGGTCTATGGTTTTATTCCTAGGTCCTTGATCCATTTTGAGTTGAGTTTTGTGCATGGTGAGAGATACAGGTTTAATTTCATTTTGTTGCATATGGATTTCCAGTTTTCCAAACACCATTTTTTGAAGAGGCTATCTTTTCTCCAATGCATGATTTTGGCACCTTTGTCTGATATAAGATAATTGTAATTTTAGACCTTAATTTTTGTTTGGTGCCCATATCCAGGAATACAACAGGTGTCTACAAACTAATTGTGAATCTAACTTTACTAAACTACAGATATTAACTGAATTGTCTACACACATAATCATACCAACACAGTACATTAAAAGTAGTTTAAAATACTCATAAACTCTAATTCTCAGCATGTAAAACAGGCCCATGAAGGGAAAGTATAATCAACTCTCCACAAACACTTCTCATAAACTTGAACAATATGCTTTGCACAAAGCTTTCAGGTGGCCTGGCAGCTCTAAACAGAATCTCCATGATGCCCTTTCCCCTTGCTCACATCTGTTTCCAAGGGTCTTAAGACAACTTTGCAATGAACAATTTCTATCACATTATTGGGTAGAAGGGCACTGTGTATACTCTGGGTACTCTAGAAACAGCAACCTCTTCTCCAAAGACAATTTGCTTCAGTGCTTCCAGGAAGCAGGAAGATTCGGGCTGAAGGCTCCAAGCTGAACAAGAAGATCCCCAGGAGGCCCTAAAGACAGAAAAGACATGACAGTGCCACTCTCACTTGTAAGGTCTGTATGCTCTGACTGGGTGGTATCCACATATTAAAACTGAAGGAGTTTAAATTCTGTAAGTTTTATTACAGGATGATGAAAAGGTTCTGGAAATGGACATTTATAGTCACAGGACAATGTGAATATATTAGTGTCACTGAACTGTACACTTAAAAATGGTTCAAATGGCAAATTTATGTGTATTTTACAATAAAAATATCTAAAGATGAATTTTTGTAATGTTCAGTGTTTCCTGCTATTATTTAGTAATCACAGTCATTAGGAGCACTAACCAGCTGGTGCAGTGGCACATGCCTGTAATCCCACTGGGAGGCTGAGGAAGAAGGATCATAAGATTAAAGCCAGTCTCAGCAAAAGCAAGGCACTAAGCAACTCATTGAGACCCTGTTCCTAAGTAAAATACAAAATAGTGCTGGAGATTTGGCTCAGTGGCCAAGAGCCTCTGAGTTCAATCCCTAGTACAAAAGAAGAAGAAGAAGAAGAAGAAGAAGAAGAAGAAGAAGAAGAAGAAGAAGAAGAAGAAGAAGAAGAAGAAGAAGAAGAAGAAGAAGAAGAAGAAGAAGAAGAAGAAGAAGAAGAAGAAGAAGAACTAACCATCAAAATTTGACAGCCCTGTATTTAAGATTTGGTTGTGCTTGCTACATCTGTGGAACTTAAAAGCATGTCACTTAATTAAGCCTCAGTTTCCTCATCTGTAACACAGGAATCATAAAATGCTTACTTACCCATTATAGGTTGCTGTGAAATTTCAACTTGGTAGAGTTTTAGTACACAGAAGGGGCTCAATAAATGTTATTCTGATTTTCTTTTAGGTTTTCATATCAATATGATTGTACTTTGTATAAGGAAGACTTAAAAAAACGCTTTAGCATAAAAAGGCTGTTTATTCATTTCTCCTTAGTTCTTAATATTACAGAGAACTATAAGACAACATGCCATAAAACACATTTCATATTATAGTCAAGTGATATAGAGCCCAAGTGTTGACCACTGAGTCAATGGTTAATAATATTAAAAGTATCACTTGTTGGTATTTAAAATTGTTGGTATTCAGACAAGCCACAATAACTTGAAACACTTGAAATAATTTAAATATATATGTGCATATATAAACCTATAGATATTATTTTTTAATCAATTATAACATGTCATACAAAAACATTGAGCAGAAAAATACTTCACACATTCAAAAACAGGCTATTTTATTTTTGTTCCTTTTACATCCTATTCATAAAATGATGAAACCCAGAAAATAGTTATAAAACTGAGTATTTTATACATGAAACAGATCCAGTCATGTACACCTCTCAAATTCTAAACAATGACAGTTACTATACTTTCAAAATAAACTTAAGTAAACTTTGCTCAATTCTAATGAAATATACATTTTCACTGGTTGACAGTCCAGGTAGAAAAAGTATGTAAAATGATTTATAAGTCAAAACATTTCATACAAAAGGAATGGTTTTAACAAAACCCATACAATATCAAGAGAAAATGCATTGAATTTAAAAATTTCTAAAGTAGGCATTTTTTTTTTTGCATTTTGCCCTGTCTTTATTGGTATTAGGTATTTAAACTCTGTGTTTTCATTTTCCAGAAGAAATGAGTGGAGGTCGTTGGGCAGATTTTCCATCTCGTGGCAAGAGTCTTCGGGACTTAATCCTCCTTGTCCACGCTTTCCCTGCAGATCCTTTCGAGATTCTCCACTTTGAGTGTGTGCTGCTGCAGGTTTGACAGCCATCCAGGAGAAAAACAAAAAACCTAAAAGTTCCAAATCTCCAATACCATCACCTTTGTCATAGTTCCACCATCGTTGGGAGAAGAAAATAGATCCCAAAGTCCTGTCTCACAATGGTCTAAACCCAGCTCACTTTCCCTTTTAGTGGGTGAACAATCCAATGCTTGGTGAATTCTGCTTCACAATGATAAGAAGAGCTGACATCGAAGGATCAAAAAGCGACATTACTATGAACACTTGGCCGCCACAAGCCAGTTATCCCCATGGTAACTTTTCTGACAACTTCTGCTACATTGTTCCAACATGCCAGCAGCTGTTCACCTTGGAGACCTGCTGCGGATATAAAGTAGGCATTTGTTTAGACCATTATAGAAAATTCCAAAAAGTTTGAAAATGTCATAAAATAAAAATTTATACAGATGAAACTAAGAGGTAAAAAACTCTCAAATGTATTAAAACTATCTAAAACCTAATAAGATACAACTATATGATTTAAATTATATTATATGACATTATAATTTATGCTATCATAATAATATAAATTATTTTAATCTATATTACTTGTGATAATATAATTATTATATTATTATTATTTATATTACTATAATTTATATTAACATAGTATATAATATATAATATGAATTATATAATACATATAATTTAAATTGAATTATATAATAGTATATTAATATAATATGATATTTATATTTAAATATGCAATAATTTAAATTATATATTTAGTTATATCTTATTTGGCTCTAGATGGTTTTGATATATTTGATAATGTTTTACCCCTTAACTTCATCTGTATAAACTTTTAGTTTATGACAGTTTCAAACTTTTTGGTATTTAAGTGCATTTTCTTTCTACAATTTAATTGACTACCACATCTAAAAACTGACAAATAGAATGCAATTAGATAAAGATTAGCAAGCTTTTTGGCCATTATGTAATTGATATTTATATAAAGTTAATTGCCAATTGAAAAATAAAAGCTTACATACATACCATATGTATGTGTGTAAGCTGTAATAAAAGTGGTCAAAGATTCACTATAATATTGTATGGGAAAAAATATATTCAAACCCATAAAGATTTTTCAGGCACTTGCATTGAGAAACATTTTATAAATAAGCACTTAGTTTCACTCCATAAAAAAGCTGGTTATCCCCTACCACACCTATTTGTTGAGAACAATATCATATATAAGGGATGCATATATAGGGAAAATCATTTGAAATTTTAAAATCACAATACTTATTTTATACAAAACTTCAAAAACACAGAATTTAAAGATAATACCAGTGAGCACTATCATTCTATATGACTAAAACACTACCATTTTATATGACTAGAAAACACGATACAAGGCCAAAAGGCAAAATATACACTTTGGCCATCCTATACAAAAGGGGTTCTGTCAAAACATTCTTTCAAAAAATAAACACAACACATAAAAACGAAACAAGAAAAAGAAAAACTGAATTTTGACAACCTACACAAACTGTGGGATTTCAACTTCAAGGTCTTGTAACTCTTCCATTTGTTTTAGCCTGAGTCCCTGGCACATTGGATTAACGTCAGGCCGGTCGTGCTCTTCAGAGTGCTCTTTAGGCTCAGGAGCTGGCTTCAAAGCATAAGCTGATGTGCTGTCTGCCTCTGGAACAGATTTTTCCACATGACTCAGGGGAGTAAGAACTGTGCTAGGAGGCACTGCTGCTGAAGGTGAAGCTGGTCTCTCCTCAGTCCCCCTGACTTTGCAGGTCGGGGTACGAGGTTTGTAAAATGTTGTCCAGTGATGGGGCTGCAGTGTTCTTGCTGCTCTTGCAGGAGCAATATGGTAAAAATGAGAGGACCGTCTTTCTGATGCCTCTCTTGCTGATCTGGCTGGCGTGTTGGGCTTTGTGGCACCAATGGAATGGTCACCACTAACTCTGATGCTCACTGTCATTTTTTCCTGGAGTGCGCTAGACACAATCACTGCACTCCTGCCAGTTAAGTTCTTTTGTTCACATTGTTGTCCCTGATTTTTTTGTGGAAACTGCTGATCAAAGCCATAAAATTTGGAACAAACAGTCGTAGGGGTATCTTTGTTATTAAGTCCTTCAAAAGCAAGATTCTTACAAAACTTGTCTGAATTTACATTTCCCACATTTCTGCTGTTTCTCTCACTAGGAGAGCTTGCAAGATGGAACCTATCTACAGACAAAATTGCATGTCCAATCTTGGTGGTTGGTGTATGCCTCTGTATGTCGTTCGTTGCCACATCAGATTTCAAACTAAGTGGTTCAGTGGTTTTACACATATCATCCATCTTTTGGGATAATGATTCAAGTTCTTTGTTATCTGAAAAAGAAAGATTTTTTAACTTCATGGAGCTTGGTTAGTAACGAAATGTGATTAGTCATAAATTGTCACTCTCGCAAAACAACACAGTCTTATATAACTTTCCCAACATGATATTCTCAGTCATCGATGCAGAGGAATTACAAATTCACATAGCATTGAAGGTACATTTTGAATTAAAGCATTACTTTTTTAAAAAAATTATCTAAATCAATACAATAAATAACCAAAAAGCACATCATGTGTTGGTTAAATAAAACAATAACAAAAAAATTAACTCTTCCTGAAGTAACTTGTTTTAATATATTACCTATAAATGAATATTTTCTGGGTTAAGACTGTGCTGATTTCAACAGGCAGACACTGGTAACTGCAGAACAGTAACACTATTCTATAGACCAATCAAAGTCATGTCCTGAATCCCAAGAACTTTGCCTCCTCACTTCATCTGCTTTCCAGCTACATTCTGTCCATACTGAGGGCAACACACCAGAGAGGACTTGGATGCTCTCCCAGCTGATCCATTAATACATGGCAACATCCTCTGGTCAAAGGAAGGTTGAAGAGCTGTCAAAATTGCCATTGTGCTACTGGTTCTGGTGACTCCAGATTTACCTCCTTCTCTTTCTTCTCTAGTCTGGTTCCAAGGTCCCTGTTTTCTCACCTAGAACCCTAGCATCTCCCACTCTGTCTTTGCTGCATGTACCCCAGAAGCTCCTGTTGCTAGAAAGGTGCAGCCCTCTGGCCAAGATCCTCCTCTCCCTGCTGAGAAATATCAGACAAACTGTGTGCCTTGCCAGTGGTCTGACAGCTTTCCAATGGCCCTGTTCATAGCCCATGGTCCTCATCCCTGCCACCTGCTCCTTCTTCCACATGCTTGGGCAGTGGTTTGCAGACAGACGCACACCAGCATCACTTGCAGGTCATCATCTCATCAGACCTCCTTCTTCACCTGAGGCTGCTGGTCTCTCTTCCCTGGTTCCCAGGCAGCACTCATGTGATTTGCTGTCCTGGGCCCTTCTCCACATTAATAGAAGGGAGCTGAGCCATTGTGGTTGGATGGTAAACTCCAGACCATAGTTACAGTCCTGCAGAACTTCTAGCATTATGAAGAGTGCAGGCTCTGCAGCCAGCTGCCTGGGTGCTGGCTCAGCTCCTGCTCCAGTTCTGCCCTGGGCCAGTCCATTGCACTGGCCCTTCCTGCCTTCCTCTGTCAGGACAGACTCCTATATGGAGCTATTTTGGCATGTGGTCTTAATAATCTAATAAAGAAAAGGCTTAGAATTCCCTGGTATTTAAGGAAAACTTGACAATATTTAAACACTATTTATTGTTATTACTATACCTACTTGGGATTCCAATTTCCTTGGACAGTGAAATAAGGTTACATTTAGGAATGAGACAGGATGAGGTTCAAATCCTGAATCAATAATAATTTAGGGACATGACCCTTGGCATTATTAACCTTCCTCAGACTGTTAGCTATGGCTTAAATGAGGCCAAGGTTCATAGCAAAGAAGTGCTAATAAGATCAAATCAGATAAATGGAATCAGTGAGTCCAGTGCTTTTCTTAGCAGGTAGATAATTGACTTCTTTTGTTTTCAGACTTTGTCAGGCTACATTCATTAATATTTAATTAATTTAACATATATGGCTATATTTTGAAAAAATTGGAATTTAGCTCCAGTAAAGCAGTAACAAATGGAAGCTTTCTGATCACCTTAACAGAAACCATTCACTGAAATAAAATTAACAAAAAAAAATGAACAAAAGGACTGGGACAAGAAAATGGAAGACATGTGTGCTTAATGTGCTAAAGTTTGGCCACAGGTAAAGGAACATCAAAAAACTTTAGGAGTCTATTTTTTTTTTGAGTTTCAAGAGTCCACTTTATTTCTTCCTTGACTTTAATTGATGACAAGAAGTAAAAATAAAAACGAATCTCAGAGGAGAACAAAAAATGAATTCCAAGATATCTCCTTACAAGAAAGAATAAAAAAAAATGATAATTTAAATAACATTCATTAAACTTTCTCAATGGCTAGCAAAGTTAACTAATAAAACCTTGAAGTTTGAACTGCCCTCAACTTCATTCACCTTGGTTTTTAATCGAGACTTATTTGCAAAGATTGAAAATATGTAAACATATATGTTACATGACCACTCACCAATGAGATATGCATCACATATTTCCAATGCATTTTGCTTCCATTCTGATTCCTCAAATGATGTAGCTGATTCAAAATTTTCACTTTCACTATCTGCACTGTGGATATCCATTAATGCAAAAAAATTTAAACTGAAAAAGCAAAATACACCTCAAAATAAACAGTTCAAAGACTGTTAAGTTATTAACATAAACATCACAAAGTTCTAATGTAATTCTATAATAATCAAAACTCACTTCCTTTGAAGAAAAATATTGTGATTTTGTGGAATGTTCTGGTGATATCACGGGTTTGGAAGGACAGATTTTATCCACCAGAGGTGCAATAACACCTGTACTACATGTAACATTTTGTGACTCTAGGAACTCATTGAAGATCATCTGTGAGTTGGTAATGAAGAACTCTACCAACAGGGCCTGACTGGCATATGCAGCAAGGGAGGAGGAGATAGTAACAGGAGCGGTTGCAGGTCTTGGCCTCATGAGACATGGTCCAAATACCACCCCCAAGTTTTTTGAATTCATCAGGTTTTCTTAAGAATGGCCTACTACCCTGAAAAGAAGAGCACATAAAGTATATGAGGTTTGCCCATTAGAGGTCCTTAATGTAGTTTACTATGAATTGATAAGGGTCAAGAAAACATGGGCTATAGAAGTGTACAAAACATTTGTCAAGGGTCAAGTTTGGTGGGTCTAGGAAAAGAATCATTTGTTTGATCATAATACCACACACCAAACTGAGTTTCAGAGTACTATATTAGGATAAAATTCATGTAAATAGAAGGAACTACTGAACTCTTACCAGCAGAAGGAAAAAAAAATACCCCTTAAAAAATTGCTCCATCTTTGTATATACTCCCAGTTTCTGGAAACTGAGACATCACTGTCAATTTCTCTCATAGCCCACAGTTAGTTTTCTTTTTAAAAAAATATTTTTAGTTAGTTACCTTTATTTTATTTATTTTTTATGCAGTGCTGAGTATTAAACCTAGTGTCTCACATGTGCTAGGCAAGTGTTCTACCACTAGTCACACTCCCAGCCCCTGACAGCTAGTTTTCTAGCCTAGATGATTCTCTCTCCTGAACATCTCTCTGTTCTATGCCACTATCAATGTTCTGGTTTTACTTCAAGCACTCGCTGCTTTTTAGTTCTATGACTATTCAAGGAGATCGGACACTATCATGAATGGGGTAGTTTTCCTAATTTCTCTTTCAGAGGATTCATCACTGATATATAGAAATGCATAGGATTTACGGGTATTGATTTTATATCCTGCTACTTTGCCAAATTGATTTATTAATTCTAGTTTTTTAGTGGAGTTTTTTGGATCCCCTAAGGATAGAATCATGTCATCAGCAAATAATGATAGCTTGAGTTTTTCTTTTCTTATTCATATTCCTTTAATTTCTTTCATCTGTCTAATTTCTCTGGCTAAAGTCTCAAAGACTATGTTGAATAGGAGTGGTGAAAGAGGGCATCCCTGTCTTGTTCCAATTTCTAGAGGAAATGCTTCCAATTTTTCTCCAATTAGAATATTGTTAGCCTTGGGTTTAGCATAGATAACTTTTACAATGTTGAGGTATATTCCTACTATCCCTAGTTTTTCTAGTGTTTGGAACATAAAAGGGTGCTGTATTTTGTCAAATGCTTTCTCTGCATCAACTGATATAATCGTATGATTCTTTTCTTTAAGTCTATTAGTGTGATTAATTAATTTATTGATTTCTGTATGTTGAATCAATCTTGTATCCCTGGAATGAACCACACTTGATCATGGTGCACTATTTTTAAAATATGTTCTTGTATGGAATTGCCAGAATTTTATTGAAAATTTTTTGCATCTATGTTCATCAGAGATACTGGTCTGAAATTTTGTTTCCTTGATGTATCTCTGCCTGGTTTTGGTATCAGAATGATACTAGCTTCATAAAATGAATTTGGAAGGGTTCCCTCTTTTTCTATTTCATGGAATAATTCAATGCCTTTCAATATATGAATGGATAAATAAAATGTGGTGTATATATACACAATGGAATGGTACTCAGCATTAAAAGAGAATTAAATTATGGCATCTGCAGGTAAGTGGATGAAGTTGGAGAATATCATGCTAAGTAAAGTAAGACAATCCCAAAACATCAAAGGCCAAATGTTCTCTCTGATAAGTGGATGCTGATCCATAATAGAGATGATGTTGTAGGAAGAAAGGAGGATTTTTGACTGGGTCAAGGGGAAGGAGGTAAGGGAAGAGGGCATGAGGGTAGGAAAGATGGTGGAATGAGAGAAACATCACTACCCTAGATGCATGTATAACTGCATATTTGGCACAATTCTATATCATGTACAACCAGAGAAATGAAAAGTTGTGCTCCATTTGTGTATAATGGATCAAAAAGCTTTCTACTGTCATGTATAACTGATTAGAACTAATAAAAAAATTTAAATAAATTTTTTAAAAAGGAGATCTGAATTACAGAAGGCCTCCCCTCCAATGCATTTTTCATATTGCTATCAGAAAGATCTATCAGGAAAATCTGAGCATGTGAAATTCCTGATTCCAAGTCTTTAGTGGGTACAGAAATAATATGGTCAACTCATCTGCCAGGTACATACATTTTCTTCTCAGGCCTGTAGGTAGCTCAGTTCCTGCTACTTCTTGCTATATTATAGCCTAATGAAATTATATTTTCCAAATGTAAAATGTTTTCTTGTGTCTCCATGTCTGTTAACCTCTGCCTAGTATGCTCTTCTGCACATTTTTCACCAAATCCCACTCAGTTCTTAAAATCTGACTCAAGGGCTTGCCTTCTCTCTTTTACCCCTAATCCCAAACATCCTCTGCATGCCTTCATGCTGTGCACAGCTACTAGAAAAAGGATGATGCTGTACTTTGGTTATATACAGATCTGTCCCCCAAGATGATGAGCCCACAAACAGAAACCCTGTGTTTCCATGCTGGTTTGCCCAGCCAGAGCCTGGCATACAGGGGGCATCTGAGGGAACAGTGTTGGCTGCATGAACATATATTCAATGTCTCCCTTTCCCAACACAGAATAAAAAATCATAAAAAATGAAACAATCATTTTGAAAACAATACCACAACAGTATAAATGTACTTAATACTATTGCACTGTACAATTAAAAATGGTTAAGACAGTATAAAAATTCATACCGTTTAAGATGTATGATAAGGTAATGAAAACCGTTAAAATTTGATGTTGGCAATTGTCTTAGAAGGACCTTACTTTTTAGAAGAATTCGGTTTATTTCTACACACGTATTTGGGTATGTTTTGTCCTTAGGGTTATCATTTCTGGTATCTTGCTCTTCATTAATATGTTGGATCTCTTGTGCAAGTCCATAAATTCCTTGTACCATCGGAATAAAATCAATGGTTCTGGGAGCTTAAAGAAATAAAATTAGATTAAATTACATTAAAAATATCTCGTTTTTGTTAAAAATCAGCAATTAGTGAGAGTTAAATGATTTTTTTTTATCATTTCAGTGTACCTTTGGCTACTTGATGTCCTATATTATCTGTAGATTAGGGTGTTGTCCTGTGATCAGTTTGTATCCTCACTACTCTGGGGTCTGAAGCAAGTCACTTAACTTCTTGGAGCTTTAGGTAATAATGAAGGCTACTCTCTAACACTATTGCAAGAATTGAGCAGTTTCCCACATAAAAGTCTTGGACATACAAAATTCCTAAAACAGAATGCAAGTTTATCATATTGGATCCAATTCATCTCCTCTCCCTGACTGGCTAATAAAAGAAATAAAGGATGACACATTATGAGACTTATAGTCATTCAAAGGTATCAACCTCCATTTCTCAGTTGAGGTATTTGTAAAATGTGATTAAAGAGTTATCAATAATTTCCCGACATAACACTATTGATCCAGCAATTAATACTTAATTTCTTTCTCTCCTGCGATCCCACTAAAATACAGTAGGCCAATGAGGACTAAGAAAATAGAGAAAACAAAAGCAATAATTCACAAATAGAAGAGCATATTAACAAATCCTGATGCAACAGTTCCAAGAAAGCTGACCCCTTATCATTCAACATGATTTTCAGAATCCTAAAGGGACTTGGACAATAAGTACCAGGTCCTCCGACCTTGGGGTAGGGTGCAGGTGGGCCAGCTAAGACAGCTTAGCTCTCTATAGAATCCTGTCTCCAGTCCATGTTCTTGAGCAATCTCCTTCCTAAAAATCTGGAAATGTTTTCTCTGGGCAACATGATACAGAGGCTCTCTGAATGGGGACAATGCCAAACCTAAGGAACAGAGAGGTGACTGTCTGAAAATGGGGATTTGTTGGCTGTATGCACACTGAATGCACAGATCCTGCAATCATCGTTCCCACCCTGGCTCCCACAGTATTGGTACCATATCTCTAGGCAAGGAAAACCCTTTTCCAGGGGGGATCAAACCAGTCCAAGAGCAGGGAACTAGAGACATGTAATCAGGCATATATCAGACAGTCCATCTAGATCACTTTATAATAAAGTTCCAAGTTTTTAAAAAGCCTTGATGTGTTCAAGAGCTTCCAAAGAGATTTCAAGTCCAAAATCTAATATAACTAGACATCATTAAAGACAAAAATCAAAATGGGTATAAAAAAAAAACAAATTGAAGGTCTAAAACTATGCTGTCAATATGCTGAACACTAGTCATATATGGTGAAAAAGTACTGGAAGTACAACTGATCAAAATTAAGATGTGCTCTAAATGAAAAAATAGACACTAGATTTCAAAGACTAAGAGCTCAAATATAAATCAATAAATAAATATCTCATAATTTTAAAATAATATTCAAAATGTTAAATAATATATTAAAATTAACTTTACCTATTTTTAAAATTTTATATGGCTATAGAAAATTTAATGTTATATATGAGGGTCACATTGTATTTATACAGAGGGTTAGAGGCTAAATAGAGAAAAGAACCCTTACAAAAAATCTATGACTATCCACAAAGGAATAGAAAATCATAATTCTTGAAAATTAAAATATGATCTCAGGAATGAAGTAGTTTATATTAGTCAAGAAGATAAAGTTGAGAAAATGTCTTAGAAAGTTTTGAAGAAAGAAAGAAGAAGAATAGAGGAAAGGTAAGGGAACTAGAGAACCAGTATGGGTTATTGAGTATGCAAACAAGAGCTTCAACTAGAGAGTACAAAGAAAGAGGGGGAAATGGGCAATAAAAATCAAGAAAAGTTCAAAGAACTAAAGCACTGACAACTATCAGAGCTCATGGAGTGGCCAGAATAGTGGATGGAAATATATCCACATCATTATTCATCACTGTAAAATCTTAGAATAATGTGGCATGGGAGAGATTCTATTAGCTATACAGGGACTAAACAATAGGCACAGAGTTAGGAATGAAATAAGATGGATTCACGGTGTGAACAGAACAACAACAACCAAAAAAAAACCCTTGCCTTCAAAATTCAGAGGAAAAAGAATTTCCAGCCTACAATACTAAAAAGTCCCACACTATCTACACTAGTCCATTTCTGTCAAGACAATAGGAAAACATTTATGGATGAACAGGTTTCAAATATTTACTTAAAGGACACACATAACCAAAACAGAATACCCCCCAAACAAGAAAAACAGAAGAGGTGTTCAATCAGAAAAGAGAGGAGAGGAGAATGATCTCAGGATGACAGCTAATAACCAAATTAAAAAGGATCTGCAAGGGAGCACAACAGAGAAGGACAGATCAAGGACTTATCAGCATGACTCTATCATTATCTCTTCATTTTCACCCAGGGATAGATGCCAGCTAGATTTGACCCAAATCATTTTGTACTTGGCTCATGACAAAATGCCAATTAAGTTCCTATAACCCCTCTGTAAGCTGCTGCCTAAAGCCAGCAATGTCACTTCACTTCACAGATGTGTGTGTGTGTGTGTGTGTGTGTGTGTGTGTGTGTGTGTGTGTGTTTACCTATTCCCGCAAACTGCAGGTATAACAGTGAACATAGAAAATGACAATATAGGACAGCCCACTCCCTGACCATATTCCTGCTAGACTTCTAGTATCCACCTTATAGGAAGGGTTATGCCTGATGCCCCAAATATTATGAACTTCATGGCCTTGCCTACTAACCTCCCAAAATAGCTATTTTGAAACATCACTGAAGGCAAAGCTAGACTATGATCTAGATACTGTCCTACTTATTGAATATTCCTAACAGTGTGAACACTGGTCTTTACTTATACAGATACATTTATGCTTTTAATCAGTGTTCTAAAACTTAAAGATAACAAAAACTTACTGAGTGTTATTTATTCCTGTATGTTTAGCCCTTTAACATGGTTAGGAGGGACCTCCAAGATGGAGTTGGGAGGCTGCAACATGGAAGAGGTACATGGAAGTCTTGTACAAGGAATAGTAATATTTTATTTTCTTAAGTGGAATTTGGTTTTATTATTATTGTTCTTTAAATTGTATGTATATTTTATATACATTTTATGATCTGTACATTAATAATGAGAAAAACATCAACATGGGAGGATCAGTGGAGTGGAGTGGGGAGATAAAGGGAGGAAAAAAGAGGACCGAAGTAGAGTGAGTCAGATCTATGCATGTATGAAATTGTCAGGATTAACCTAGCTACTATGTATAAATATAATGCTCTAATCAAAAAAATAGAAAGACATCGACATAATCTGTGCCAATGAAATTATATGAAATATAAAATATATTTTTGCTCTCTTTACCTGTCAAAGGTATAATTTTAAGGCTTCACAGATGTCGTGTGAATTAAATTCTGACATGTCTACCAAATGCATTCCATTCTCCAAAGCTTGACACGGTTTTGCAGTTTTTGCTTTGTTTTCACTGACACGATAAATTCCCTTGAATAGAAAAGAAAAAAAAATGATGCAAAATTCTACTTAAGTACAAAGGGCTAAATTTAGACATCTAAACATATTTGATGTATCCCCTTCAATTTGTATTAGTATTTTAGGAAAAAAAAACAAGTTAAAGTCAAATAAATTAACATTTCCCAAATAAATGTGAATAAATTCAGTTATTAAAAACTGAGAGTATTGATTTTCTTAAAGCCTCTTTTTTATTAAAACAAATCACACAGACATTTATGTTTTGAGAATTTTAAGAGTTAACAACATACCTGTAAACACAAGGGTCTCTTTTCAATCTCTGAAGCACATATTTTGAGTATAAAAGGAATGTCATCTGGCTCCTTTTTTGTAACTCATGTGAATTCTGCTCCAAATAAGTGTGTTTTCCCCAGAAGTTTCCAGTGACCACAAAAGATAACTAAGTTTTCCATACATTTCTGATGACAAACAAGAAGACACTACAAGAAAATGATATTTTAAAACTGATTAACTCACCCTAAAACTATTTAAAACTAAGCAAACTACAGCCAGACTAATAACAACAAAAACAAGTTAAAAAGTATTACTTGTGGTTTATGAAATACATTTAACAGCAAAACAAAGTAGAAAACTATAGAAGATAAACTGTGGGACTTTATTAAAAATGGACTGGCAGAGCCAGGTGTGATGGCATATGCCTATGATTCCAGCTACTTGAGGGGTTGAAACAGGAAGATCACAAGTTGAAGGCCAGCTCAACATAGAAAGACCCCCATTTCAAAACACAATTTAAAAAGGGGTGGGGATATTGCTCAGGGGTAGAGTGCTTGCCTGGCATGCACAAGACCCTGAATTTAATTCCCAGGAGTATAAACAACAAATGTATATATATTTAATACATGTGTGTGAATACACACACATCTCCTAATAAGTAAAACCATAACAAAAAAAGTATATAGCAAAAAAATAAGGGGGCCAATGTGATTCCAAAAAGATCTTACCTCCTTACATTTAACACCTTGGAACACTACAATGCCTTCACAATATCTGCATTTTGAGGGGGATTTCAATTTTCGGAACTTGTGAGTAACAGCTGCCTTTGACATCAATGGTTTCTTAAATGTTCCAAGGGAACTGGGTTCTTATAACAGAAATATAAGAAGGGTAGAATGACAAAAAAATATACTACATGATATTGTACTTGGAATAATTTTTAGACTTTGAGATTATTCATATATTATAAAAAGCTATTATTTTGAGTTTTTAACATGAAAAAAATCTCCTTTATAGATCTCTTTTATAAAACACAAACTTTTACTCAACATTTTATCCATGAGTAAAAATCACCAACAAATCAATAAAATTTTTAAGATACTATGGCATAATGTTTTTAGAATTAGCACATTTAAGCTAGGCACAATGGTGTATGCTGGTGATCCTAGCAACTCAGGGGGCTAAGGCAGGAGAATCACAAGTTTGACGCCCACCTCAGCAACTCAGTGAGACACTGTCTTGAAATGAAAAATGAAAAAGGCTGAGGATTGCAGCTTATTTGATAGAGTATTCTGGGTTCAATCCCCAGTACCAGGAAAAAAAAAGATTAAAAAAAAAGAATCAGCATATTTATACTTAATAATATTAACATGCCCTTTACACAGTTGGTAAGTATGTTCATAGGTGGCATATAAATGCTATAAATGTTTCAAAGAAATACAATTACATGAGGCGAGTATGTTAGAATTATTTACATTAAGGATAAAGCTCTTCTTAATTCATTATAAAATTACAGGCAATCTAGCTTATTATATTTTAATATTATATTGGTATTACAGGTATCAAATGTACAAAATTGATTTATGAGAGTTTAATTTGAGTCACTAAGGTAACTGACTTTACTTTTATATCCTTCGACACCCAAAACATTCCTTATTCTCAAGAAGTACACTGAATCTGCTCTTCCTGCTTGGTTTCTTATACTCTTTCTTTCAAAGGAGATTTCTCAGACTTTCTCAGGCATGCTTCCTTTTAACAGTAAGTCATTGTACTGGGTTAATGAAAGAAGACTAGACCTAGCCTGCTATTTTAATACCATGCCAATACATCTCAGATCTACTAATTTTGTTGCTATTTGTGTGTGTGTGTGTGTGTGTGTGTGTGTGTGTGTGTGTGTGTGGTGCTGGGAATTTAACCTATGACCTTGTGCATGCTAAGCAAGTACTCTACCACTAAGCTGTAATTCCTAACCCTGCCACTTATTCTTCTATTTGTATTTCAGATAACTGATTAGTACATTATTAACTAATATTTGATCATAATTACTGGGATATATTTAAGTTACTGTGTGATGCTTTTATTTATTACACAGCAAAGTAATGATTCTTTAAAATTATACTATCTTTCAGATCTTAGGAGATGCTACTACTTCAACTAATTTAATGGGTTTTCATTCAGGTGAATACAATATAATACCAGCTTCTAAAGGGGAAGGTGGCTCTCTTTCTTCTAAATCATCTGCAGAAGGCATGGTTCCACTGAATGGAGTTTGTGGAAGTTTTTTATGAAAGTCTCCTAAAAGAAAAGTGTTGATACCATTGCCTGGCTATTCATTTTAGAACAGAAAGGGGAAATGACAATATTTTTGGAATTATGCAAGTCACACTATTTTATTGGCTTCGATCCAAAAATTTGCTTCTATTCTTATACTCTAGATAACAGGGAATTACAATGCTTGTTCCTTCTTGGGAACAAAAGGAATTTAACTAAATTTATCTGACTTTTCAAAATAAATTTAAAACTTAGGATCATATATTCCTATGAGAACTTATTGCCAACTTCTGATAGAAATTATTAGAGGTTGTAAGCTTCACAAAGATAGGTATTATCTAGGGGCTGGAGTTGTGGCTCAGTGGTAGAGTGCTTGCCTAGCATGTCCAAGGCTCTGGGTTTGATCCTCAGCACCACATAAAAATAAATAAATAAAATAAAAATATAATAAAGGTAGTATCTTATATTCATGTTCTATATCTAATATCTGACAGAGTGGCTAGCAAAATAGTAAAGTTGTCATTAAGTGTTTATTAAATTATTAATAAATGTACACAATACAATCTAAGGCCTTCTAAAATACACAAAAATTATTTGATCCTGATAATCCAATAGTAAAATTAAATTATGTTATTAGTAAATCAGGAGATAGGAAACAGGGAGAACCCAGAGATCTCTAGCCAAGAGCTGAAATCACAAGTTCAAACTATGTCACAGGACACTACTATTGAAAGACCCTCTGATTCCCTGTCCAAGAAAGATGCACGAGACACTGGCTGTAAAAGCAGGAGGTTTATTCAGACACAGGCGCCTGCGGGTGCTCAGCGAAACCTCAGCCGGAGCTTTGGTGAACTGGCACACCGGGCTTTGGGGTACAGGTCTTTTATAGGATAAAGGGGCAGGTTTCACGCGCGCGGGTTATTTTAAACCCAACATATAGATTACCTAAAGGGCAGAGTTGTTTTTCATTTTATGTTCCTGGATAAACCTCATGACAGTTACATATTAACACTCTGGTTTTTCTGTTCCTGCTTATCATTATCAGTTCCTGTTTGTTCAGGCATACCTTGGGATCTGTTTTTCTGTTCTTCCTCAACCATCCTGTCCTTCCACAATAGACTACCCTTAACTGATTAACAGATAGACCTCTCCGGTGTTTATGTGGGTTAGCAACATGCCCTGATGGTTTCACAATGGGGCCTGGGGTTTCTGGGCTGGGGTCTTTCATTCCCCCCTTTTTCTATTTCATGGATAGAATCTTATATCCATTGTTCTGCCTTTTCAGGTTCTTGAGCCAGATCGGTCTGTGACCCTGTTTGCTGCTGGAGCAACTGATACTGCTGAGTAAGAACCATGGTCTGAATAATGGACAGTCTTTCTTTTATAAATCGTATTAATCTGTTGAGAATGCAAGGCCCAAACGTTAGGATTATCAGTAAAATAATCAAGGGTCCAGCTACCTGGGATAACAAAGTTGTTAACCAAGGGGACTTACTGAACCAGTGTTCAAACCATCCCTGTTGATTTTCAAATTCTTTTTGTCTATTCGCTAATCTTTCAGTGACTTTTTCCATGGTCTCTCTAACAACCCCCGTATGGTCAGCGTAGAAACAACATTGTTCTTTTAGGGCTACACAGAGGCCACCTTCTCTAAGGAACAGTAAATCTAATCCTCTCCTATTTTGTAACACAACTTCCGAGAGGGAAGAGAGAGATTTTTCTAGGGCTGTGATAGACTTGGCCATTGCAGTTAGATCTTCGTTCATAGCTGCTTGTAAATGTAAGAATTGGTTTCCCTGCACTAAGGCTGCAGTTCCTGTTCCTACCCCTGCGGCTATTCCTCCAACGCCCAGCAGTATGGCTATAATCAGGCTTATGGGCTCTCTAGGGTACCGCTTTTGCCCTTCTAGATGTCCTAGGACATAGTCTGATCTTAGATATGATATCCTGGGCCATAATTGTATCAACACACAAAAATCAGTGGTTGCGTTGAGGACAGCCATAGAAATGCAGGGGGTCAGCCCAGTGTTGCAGGCCCAGTAAGTTCCAGGGGGGCCCCATAAATAGCTATTTTGTGAGTCTGTCGTTGGGAGGGTAGTATTACAAAGAGGTTGGTGTGATAGGGGTACATTCCCTATACAGACCCCTTGTCCTGATACTTCAGTGATGGTAAGCTTATAGCTGGGTAGGGATACACACTTAGGGTCAGGGTTTGTACTACTATTCCAGTTAGACATCATTGCTATCCCTTCATAATAGGGTGGACCGGAGGTGAGACACAGCCAACAATCTTGGGTGTGATCTGGGTTGGTGGCATTGAGGGCATAAAATGCTCCTCGAATCAAATCTAATAGTTGATCTCCAGTCCCTGGGTAAACGGGTTCAGGGAAAGAACTAGAGGATTGATAGTCCATGGTTACAATTTGAGGCACGGGCGGCTTACTGGAGGGAGTTGTTGCCAAGCTCTTGGGCTGTTTAGGCGGTGAAGGGATCTTTTGGCCCCCAAGTACGGGGTTAGGTCCTATAGAGCTAATCATAGCTGGGGTTTGAGATAGTCTAACTTTGAAAATTACACCTCGATCATTTCCAGGCAAGTGCCATCTGAGTCCCCATGTTCTTCCAGTAAGCCAGGGGTCAATAGTCTCCCTGCCTTTGTCCGTGAATTGTATCTTAAGGGGCAGCGACTGGCCCACCTGAAATTGTGAGTTTTCCCTGTAGCATGTATGGCCATCTGAATTGGGGGTCGTAAAATTTTTGGCCACCTGTATCAGGTCCCAGCTTGAGGTGGGGCTCCAGTATGCATCTCCTGTGGTTTCGCAGCCCCAGGAGGAGCAGAAGTATGCTTCATATCCCCCACATCTATAAGCCTGTGATCTGTCTCTACCGTCCCGAGGGCAGACATAAAAGTCAGTTTGGGCTAGCCGGCATCTAGCGACCTGGGTTGAGCATCCATAATTAGTGCCTTGCTGAGGCCTGGGGGCCATGTAGGTCTGGAGTTGGCCATGTGATTTGTCAGGAATATCCCATGAGTCTAATCCAGTGGCTAGTTGGCAAAAATCTGGGGTCAGGGTAGGCCACCATGTGCCAGGGGTATGGGTTGCTGTAATAGACCAAATTACCTCCCCGGTTTGAGAATATACCTGCCAAGTCAACTTCATGGGAGCATGGGGGTTACTACCTAAGACAAGGGGAGTAGAGCAAAGAGCAAGAACGGTTAACAGCATGTAAGTCTTATCTTTAGTGGGTTTGGAGTGCGTTGTAGCTTCCATCCTGATGTCTCCGGGGTGTTGGTCAAGTCCGGTGGATGAGCAGCTTTCACGTGAGAGGCGTGGATCCAAGCAGCTATGCCGTCTACCTTCAGTGCTGTCGGTGTGGTCAGCAGGACGGTGTAAGGTCCTTTCCACCGTGGTTCAAGGTTTTTGGTCTGATGTCTGCATACCCAGACGGTGTCTCCGATCCTGAAGGGGTGTGGTACCGAAGGAGTTTTGAGTTCTTCCTTATATGCCGCTGCCAATGATTTCCAGACCTCGGCCTGGACTAGTTGCAGTGCACGTAAATGAGTCTGCATGGATGGGGTAAGGGAGGCATAAATTTCAGTTTCATAGAAGTTAACAGCAGGTGGTGGAGCACCATATAGGATTTCAAAGGGGGTTAGTCCCTGAGAGTTAGGAGTATTCCTGGCTCGATATAGAGCTAAGGGTAGGAGTTGTACCCAGTCTCTGGTGTCAGTTTCAAGCGTTAATTTAGTTAAAGTCTCCTTGATTGTTCTGTTCATTCTTTCTACTTGCCCTGAGCTTTGGGGTCTATATGCACAATGTAACTTCCAATTAATCCCCAGCGAATTGGCCACTGCCTGACTTACCTGGGAGATGAAGGCAGGCCCGTTGTCTGACCCAATTGTTCCAGGTACCCCATACCTTGGGAAAATTTCTTCTAATAGCTTCTTAGCAACGACCTTGGCAGTTTCATATCGGGTGGGGAATGCCTCTACCCATCCGGAAAAGGTATCAACAAAGACTAGAAGATATTTATATCCATACATACCCGGTTGGACTTCAGTGAAGTCTATCTCCCAATGTGTTCCAGGTTTGTGTCCTCTAACTCGGACTCCTGTCCCAATCTTAACTTTACCAGCATTTACCTGAGCACATGCTTGACAATTTTCTGCCAGTTGTTGGAGGAGTCGATCCCTGTTTGGGAGATATAGAGTACCCTCTCCACGGTCCAAGAGTTTTTTCATCTTTTTAGCCCCCAGGTGGGTTAGTCCATGTAGTGATTTTATTAGTTCTTTGGCATTTTTAAGGGGCATTATGGTTTTTCCTTGATGCTCCCAGGTATTGTCCTCTGAGTTGTAAGTGGCCTCTAGCTTCTGGATGATATCTAAGTCCTTATCCTCATAGATCCATTGGTCCTTATGGTCTCGTAGTGAAGAGTCCACATGTGGGATGTGCTGGGGCAATAGGGTCATTACCAAAAGTTGGGGCCCCAAAGCTGCCTTTCTGGCTGTTTCATCTGCCAATCTGTTTCCCCTGGCCTCTGGATTGTCTCCTTTTTGATGACCAGGGCAATGCATAATGCTTAACTTTTTGGGTAGAAATAAAGCTTTAAGCAAAGCCAATATTTCAGTCTTATTTTTAATTTCCTTTCCTTCTGAAGTCAGTAATCCCCACCGTCTGTAAATTTCTCCATGTATATGAGCCATGGCAAAAGCATACCTGCTGTCTGTGTACACGTTTAGTTTCTTCCCCTCTGCCAATTTTAAGGCTTGGGTCAGAGCTATCAGTTCTGCCCGCTGGGCTGATGTCCCTCCCGGCAATGCACTCGCCCATATTACCTCAGATTCGGTGGTGATGGCTGCTCCCGCTTGCCGTTGTCCATTGAGTAGGTAACTGCTTCCGTCCGTGTACCAGACCAGCTCTGCATCTTTCATGGGTTGGTCCGTGAGGTCTGGCCGGGTTCCCTGTGTCTCTGTGAGAATCTGCTGGCAGTTGTGAGGATTAGCTTTTCCTGGCAGCGGTAGGAGGGTCGCTGGATTCAGTGTGACTATGGGGCCAAACTGAATTCGGTCAGTGTCCAACAACAAATATTGGTAATGGGTGAGTCGGGCATTTGACACCCAGCGATCGGGTGGTTGGCGAATTATTGTCTTAATAGCATGAGGGGTTAATAAAGTCAATGGTTGTCCCAAAGTTAGTTTGGTGGTGTCTTTGATCAGGACAGCCACAGATGCTATCATCCGAAGACATGGGGGCCATCCTGATGCCACTGGATCCAGTTTCTTAGACAGATAGGCTATGGGACGCCTCCATGGCCCCAATTTTTGGGTTAAGACTCCCTTTGCATAGCCCTGCTTTTCATCTATAAATAGGTCAAAAGGCTTGGTAATATCTGGTAAGCCTAAGGCGGGGGCAGATAAAAGGGCCAATTTGATGCGATCAAATGCCAATTGGTGTTCTTCCGTCCAATCAAAAGAGTTACCCTGTTTAGTCAGTGGATACAGGGGGGCTGCTATCTCAGCAAACCCAGGAATCCAGAGTCTACAGAAACCTGCGGTTCCTAGAAACTCCCGCAGCTGCTTGGGACTCTGGGGGGTTGGTATGCTCGAGACAGTCTCTTTCCTGGCAGCTGTCAACCATCGCTGGCCATCATGAAGTTCGTAGCCAAGATAAGTAACTGTTGTCTGACAGATCTGGGCCTTCTTAGCTGACGTTCTATACCCCAATTGCCCCAAAGTCTGTAGTAATGCTTCCGTACCTGCCAGGCAATCCTCCTCGGAAGTAGCAGCCAGCAAGATGTCATCTACATATTGAAACATAATTAAGGAGGGGTGTCTTACACTGAAATCGGCCAGATCCTGATGTAAGGCCTCATTGAAGAGCGTCGGGCTGTTTTTAAACCCTTGTGGCAGTCTTGTCCAGGTCAGCTGTCCAGAGACTTCTTCTTTGGGATTCTTCCATTCGAATGCAAAGAGAGCCTGGCTTTGGGGAGACAATCTTAGGCAGAAGAAGGCATCTTTTAGGTCCAAAATGGAATACCAAGTATGGGTAGGAGGCAAGGTGCTGAGGAGATTGTAAGGGTTGGGCACCGTGGGGTGAATATCTTCTACTCTTTTGTTTACCTCTCTTAAATCTTGGACAGGTCTGTAGTCATTTGTTCCTGGCTTTTTGACTGGCAACAATGGGGTGTTCCAGGGTGACTGGCAAGGAGTTAGGATGCCTTGGTCTAGGAGGCATTTGATATGTGGTCTGATGCCCTGGTGAGCTTCCCTCGACATAGGATATTGTTTAATGTTTATGGGAGTAGCGGTTGCTTTTAGGTGAATGACTATTGGAGGTTGTTGTTTAGCCATTCCCATTCCTCCAGTTTCAGCCCAGGCCTCCGGGTATGAATCAAGCCAATAGTCCATGTCCTTCATAGGTTCAGAAGGTTTGTCAAAAAGTTTATATTCGTCCTCTAATTTGAAAGTCAATACATGTAAAGAGGCCTGGTTTGGTCCCGTGATGGAGGCACTCCCATCTTTAAAATAAATTTGGGCTCTCAATTTGGTCAATAAGTCTCTTCCCAGTAATAGATACGGACAATCAGGCACATGCAGAAATGAATGGGAAACTTTACCTGTGGCAAGGTGTACTTCTCTTTTGGTGGTCCATCGGTACGGTTTGCTCCCGGTGGCGCCTTGGACCCATGTTGTCTTGTGGCTCATAGGTCCTGGTGCCCGTGTTAGCACCGAGTGTTGGGCTCCCGTATCTACTAGGAAGGTTACAGGTTGCCCCCCTACTTGCAGGGTTACCTGGGGCTCAGGGGGGAGCTCCTGGCCCTGACTCCCCTAATCTTCATCCAAGGCTAGCAATTGAGGGGTCCGGTTTGTACCTCTTCTGGGGTTGGGGGGTTTCTTTGGGCAGTCCTTTACCCAGTGTCCTCTTTCTTTGCAGTAGGCACACTGGTCTCGGTCTACACGGGGTCTGCCTTGTTCCCTTTCCCTACTTAGCTTATCTCCTTGTTGCCCTGCCTGTGTTACAGTGGCCAATATCTTACTTAATTCTTTATCACGCTTTCGATCTCTCTTGTCTAATTCTTCCTTAAATTTGAGATCTCTCTCCTCCTGCATCCTCCTGATTCTTTCCTCCTTTTCCTCTGGAGTTTCTCTCTTGTTAAAAATCTTTTCTGCTTCTCTCAATAAATCTGCTAGAGAAAAATCTTGTAAGTTATCTAATCTCTGTAACTTAGTGCTAATATCTGGAGCGGACTGCCAAATAAAGGCCATAGAAACATTTTCTCTCTGATCCTCACTGTCAGGGTCAAAAGGTGTGTACCTCCGGTAAGCTTCCTTTAGTCTCTCTAAAAATGCAGTGGGAGTTTCTGTCAATCCCTGAGTAGGCTGTCTTACCTGAGCCAAATTGGTGGGCCGCCGCCCTGCTCCATGGAGACCCGCTATGAGTAACTGGCGATAGAGACGTAGGTGGTTCCTACCTGCATCAGTGTTATAGTTCCAGTCTGGCCGAGTCAAGGGGAAAGCTTCGTTAATCAAATTTGGAAGTTGAGTGGGGCGCCCGTCGTCCCTGGGCACATTTTTACGGGCTTCCAGGAGAACTTTCTGTTTCTCCTCAGAAGTGAGAAGGGTCTGTAGGAGCTGTTGGCAATCATCCCATGTTGGCTGGTGAGTCACTAGAATAGATTCTATCAGAGAGGTTAGAGCTATAGGGTCACTGGAAAAGGATGGGTTATGTGTTTTCCAGTTATAGAGATCAGAGGCAGAGAAAGGCCAATATTGGTACAGCCCATCGGGGCCTCCCGTCTGCCACAAGGGGAGAACTCTAGATGGATCCCCCGAGGCGGTTGGCTCCCAACGGCCGCGGAACCTCCCGACCATGGGGGATGGGCCCGGAGGGTTATTGGTGACTGGTTCAGCTGGTTCTTCTTCTTCCTCTGAGGAAGCCTGGATGGAATCTGGAGCCGGTACAGGCTGGGGCCCATCGGGTGGAGGTTCTTCAGTCATCAAATCTACGAGAGTGGAGTCTTCCGGCGGTAAAACCTTTTTGGGTTCTGTCCCTATTGGAGTCACCTTTTTAGATTTATTGAGAATGGGGTAGAGTCTAGAGGTTGCAGGGGGAGGAGGCGTAGGTACAGGGATAAGTGGAGCAGAAGATGGCGGAGGTGTGGAGCGGTTGGAAGTTGGCAGATGGAGAGGCTGGTTGGGAGGAAATGTCGGGGAAGAAGATTGCGGAGTTGGCTTAGACGGAGAGAAAGGAGCGACCCAAGGGGGTGGGTCAGAGACCAAATTTTCCCAGGTAACGATGTAGGGCACTTGATCGGGGTGTCTTTGAGGCCCTTGGGCGAACACCTGAGACTTCACCTGTAAAATGGGATCAAGATTAAATGTCCCTTCTTTTGGCCAGCCAACATTGAACGCCGGCCACTCCATAGTGCAGAGCGTTATCCATTTTTTTTTTTTGATCTCCACTGACAGGTTGTCAGCCTGGTTCCGGACGTCCTGCCAGGGATCAAGAGTAAGGCTCAAGGGAGTTGTTATAGATTGTCCCATGTTAGTTTCAGATGGAATGAGAAATACAAAAACAAGAAGACAGACACAAATATCAGATTGGGCACAAAGAATGTTGTGCGGCCTTGGCACAAACCTAAAGTAGGCCTCCCGAAAAAATGGGCCCTCTGAATCCCTGGGACGTCTCCCAGGGTGTCAGGAATCCCCTGGACGTCTCCCAGGGTGACAGGGGAGAAGTCCGAGTTCGTCAACTCCTTCTCAAGCTGCCCAGAAAACAGAGCGATTATGCGCAATCGTACGGACGCCGCACACAGACAGATATCAACCGGAGATTGCAAAAAGGGACACAAAATGACGGACAAAATGACACGAGCTGGCCAGCTTACCTCCCAGTGGTTATCGGGTGTTCCTCAGGCAGGGATCCAGATGGGGTTACAGGAGTTCTCCTGCCTGGCTCGCCAAATGAAAGACCCTCCGATTCCCTGTCCAAAAAAGACGCACGAGACACTGGCTGCAAAAGCAGGAGGTTTATTCAGACACAGGCGCCTGCGGGTGCTCAGCGAAACCTCAGCCGGAGCTTTGGTGAACCGGCACACCGGGCTTTGGGGTACAGGTCTTTTATAGGATAAAGGGGCAGGTTTCGCGCACGCGGGAAGTAACAGGTTTCTTATTGGTTATTTTGAACCCAACATATAGATTACCTAAAGGGCAAAGTTGTTTTTCACTTTATGTTCCTGGATAAACCTCATGACAGTTACATACATATTAACACTCTGGTTTTTCTGTTCCTGCTTATCATTATCAGT
Organism: Callospermophilus lateralis; assembly: GCF_048772815.1. NCBI lineage: Eukaryota > Metazoa > Chordata > Mammalia > Rodentia > Sciuridae > Callospermophilus > Callospermophilus lateralis. Next base: position 134,695 of record NW_027510147.1, read on the forward strand.
TCCTGTTTGTTCAGGCATACCTTGGGATCTGTTTTTCTGTTCTTCCTCAACCATCCTGTCCTTCCACAATAGACTACCCTTAACTGATTAACAGATAGACCTCTCCGGTGTTTATGTGGGTTAGCACATAAAACCCTGAGGGTTTCACAATGGGGCCTGGGGTTTCTGGGCTGGGGTCTTTCACTATGTATATATCAAAGCATGTTTGGAAGTAGACTGACTAGCAGAGATTTACTCTGCTGAAATTATAAACAAGTCTACAACTGATTAAAGAATTCACTTTAACTCAAGGTCTTTAAACAATCTTAGCTTCAGTTAGTAACACTTTTCATAAATGATTTTAAGCAACACCCTCTTCTCAAAAGAATTTTCTTTTCAATATGCTCACAGGTGCGTGTCTATTTTTTACTTTGAATGTGTTCCCAATGATTAAAAAATCACAAGTTCACATGTTCCATTTTAGAACTATTCTAATTATAAAACAGTTCCCTTATATTATTGAACAAAAATCTGCCTCTGAATGAATCTCAGTCTTTAGACATATTTTTTTTTTCTCACAGGGGCAAACAAGAACTCTAATTCATTTCATTTCATTTCATTCCATGTCCTTAAGTTTCTTTCCTCAAGTAAGGCATTCCTCAGTCTCACCCATTTATCATGAGATAGAAATTACAAATTTTTGCCTTCATCACATGACATCTACAAGATTCCAAATGGGTTAAGGGTTGCTCTAGATTAGGTCTTAATAAACTGTTCAATTTAACTTCCACAAGTTTCCTCTTAACCTCTTAACACACCTCCCTTTCAAAGTGCCCTCTGAAATCAACGATGACCTCCACATTGCTGTGAAATTCATGGGAAATTCTTGGCCTCATGTCATCGAACCCATGAATGGCATTTATTGGATAGTGTTAAGACCACAAAGGAGGGATCAAGCCCCTGATCCCCTCTTAGTGAGAAGCTAATGTGACTCCATTTTTAAAAATAAATAAATAACAGCAGCTTCTACTTCAAGGCCTGTCCTAAGGAAGAGGGCATGACCCTTGTCCTTGGAAAAACCCACAGAGCACTCCTAAGTACATACCCACCCTGCTGAGTTGTTTGTCTGTAAATAACAGGAGATGTCTGTGGTGCCAGGTGTCCCTGACTCAGTTAGGCTAGGTGAGGGCCCAAAGCAACCCCCCTAGCAACCTCCAATCAGCATGAGACAGGGAAAATACCTGGAATGCCAGTTGACCCCCAAGTAGTTTATGTTTATGTTGGGAAACCATGTAGTTCAGCACATATACCCCTCATGGCCTAAACCAATCAGTTCAAACAAATCCCCCTTTTGTACTAACCAATCACCCCTACCCAACTTGTTCCCGCCATTGAATGTGCTAATCAATGTTAAGAGTTGTTGTTTGACCCTCCCGAGATATGGAATGATTTGCTGTGTGATATTGTGATGCATGCAGTATCCTGCCAAAACCTGTAAAATCTCACTGAACAAAGGACCAGGACTCACTCCCTGGGACCCCTGCATTGGGAACGGTTGTGAGTCCAGGCTTGAGCTTGCAATAAAGACTCTTGTGTGATTGCATTGGATTCGGCTCCTGGAGGTCTATTGGGGTTCCATGAATCTGGCATAACATTAGCAGTTTTAAGATCTCTTAGCTCATTCAAGAGCTCAGAATGACACTCTTGTCCTGCTTCTTTCCAACCCAAATGGCTGTGCAATCTTAGGTAAAAGGCAACTTCTTTGCTATTTTCCTAACCTCCTAAGTCAGTTTGCCTTGGGGCTCAATTCTTGAGCTCCCTGTGTAGATCTTTCCCAGAGGCATTGTTCAGTCTCCTGACCTTGGATGCCACTACTAAAACAATAACTCCACTCCCAGGTTCTTTTTCTAGCCCTGTTTTTCCTTTCAGTGTTTCTTTTATGGAGTATTTTATATGCTCAGATCATGACAGAAAATCTTCAATAGGAAATATCACAATCGCCTTATTTTGTAGATGAGGAAACTGAGGCACAGAGAGTAAGAAAGCTGAGTGTGAAGTCAAGTGAGAGCCCCAGGCTGTATTCTTAACTAATGTACCAATCCACCCAATATGGCCAGTGAATGTCTTAGGAGAGGCAGTGATTCATTTTTTTTAGTTGCTGGGAAGTGATTTTTCTCTCCTCTGCACCACCACCCATTTGTTGGCTTTGTTCATTCAGGAAATAATTAATCAACGTTCATGTGTTTTTTGTGGGGCTTGCATTTGGACTGCACTTTTTATTCTCCAGGATGATCTTTTTTTTTTCAGAGAAATTATTATAATTATTATTTTTTTATTTTATTATTATTAATCTTTTTTTTAGCTTCTCATTTTTAAAAATTTATATTTTTTGACTTTTTAAAAACATAAATGAGGCAGCGGAATGCATTACAATTCTTATTATACGTATACAGCATAATTTTTCATATCTCTGGTTGTATATAAAGCATGTTGACACCAATTCATGTCTTCATACATGTACTTTGGATAATGATGTGCATCACATTCCACCATCCTTGCTAATCCCTTGCCCCTTCCCTTTCCCTATCACCCCTCTGCCCTATCTAGAATTCATCTATTTCTAGAATGATCTTACTGCATTTTTCCAACAGATCCTAGGGTAGGTAGGGCAGAAATTGTGAGTTTTTCTGTCATTTCCATTCTAGGAGGTGTCTGAACCAGCTTGGTATTCCTCGACCCTCTCAGGAGCTGCAGGTATCAAAGAGAGGCCTGGGCACTCTGCTTCCCTAGGAAGGCCTCACACTTCTTCGTTTCTCATCGTGGTTCACCCCTCTGTCCTGTAAACCCTTACCAAAGACCCTCAGATAACTTCTTATTTTGCATTTTCCATGTCAGCCCCAGGACAACCAGAAATTTGGAAGGTCCCATTCCAGCTCATGGGCAGATCTCTTCCTGAGAAGCTGCCTCCATCAACCTCTCTCACTCTGATATGTGTCCTCTCTGCCTCAAAGAAACAAAATCTAAAAGCAAATGATGCAATGCACACACTCACCCCTGACAGGCAGAGTTGGGGCTAGAAGCTGGGTCCATTGAGAGTCCTTGGGGGCTTTTCCAGGAAGGTCTCCTGGAGCATGGTCCCTGATCTGTGCCAATGGAAGATGTTGCTTCACCATGCAAGACATGGCTTGCAGCCTTCTTGCTTAGGTAGCTGGATTATTATTCCATTTTTATTTTTAGAGCCAGAGTAGACATAATCAATGTAGTTCCAATGCTCTGATCATAAACCTCCATGTTAATATTTCCCCTTTAAATTGAGCATTTATGAGTTCTTTAAGAACCACCTGGATATTCTATCTTGAGGTCACAAAGTCATTTAGCTATAAATTATCGAACATTGTCTTAGACCTTTTTCCTTGGTCTGAACTTGATTATTTATAATGATCATAAATGCCCCTCTATCACTCCAGACCTGCACTATTATAGTCAAACCATCAGTCAGAATTGAAGCAGGGGATGGAGTCACCCATGTGTCCCCAGCCCAGTGCTGAGAAGTGTAACGACCTTCACACCTTTTATTGTAGAGGAGAGAGGGTGAGGAGGATGCTGTGTGAGGGGTCGGATCTCATTGGGTATTTCTGTCTTACCTTCTGGAAACATGTGCTGGCCTCTCATCGAACTCCGTGAGCAGTGCCTGGTGATAACTCTGAAGCCAGTTCCTTATAAAGATATTTAAAAGTGGTATGTAGCATGGTCCTAAAAGCAATGTGGGGTCCTCCTTACCTTCAGAGGTCAGGACAGTTGAGTTTTGCCAGGCTGCCATGCAGCCGTCTCTACAACCTGGTGCAGCTCAGACTCACTCCTGTGTTGGAGCCAGGCCCAGGCTCTCATCCCTACTACTCCTGACACTTCCTGACATGCCTATCTTCACACAGCTCTTCTGGCAGACTGAGCAGCTGCAGATACTGGCACTGAGTCCATGTGCAGTCCTGGTGCAGGCTGCCAAAGCACAGTTACGGGAAGGGGAGAGGCAGGGCAACCTCTGACTGGGCTCTGACCTTTTCTATACTGAGCTCTATTCCAGAGCCAGTGACCTGACAGAGCAGCGGCCCAGGCAACCATCTTCTCCTCATGTGATCTCACAAACCAGAGATGCTTTTCCTCTACTCCCAACTCCCTTAAAAAATCCTGACGTATTTCGGAGCTTAATTTGGCAAACATTTGTGCCTGAGGCTGCAGGAGGCCCTGGACCCAGCACTTGCAGCTCTTCACCCGGGTTCCTGTCCATGTGCTGTCTAGTCAAGCTGTAGCTCTTGAAGGATGTTTTCCACCCCCTGGATTATTCCTCTTCCATCCTAAGAAACTCAAATAAATCTTCAGCCAGGAGGAGATGGGAAGTCCATAATAAGAAAGCAGAAAAGAGTGAAAGGAAGTCTTTAAGCCTCACCCTGCCTTCAGAAAAGAAGGAGGAATTGGAAGATTTGAACTGCAAGTTAGATTTAGAAACTTTTGCTCTTCAGTTTCTTTCCAAATAAAATGTGATAATCTCTAAAAGACCTTTTATTGAAGTCATAATAACTAGGCTTTCTATAACTATGTCATGAATGAATGAAAGATTAAATTTTTAATTTGCTTTTAAATCATCATTAGGTTTATTAATATTAAAATTACTCTGCTCATGAATACCTTTTAGATGGTTTGCTGTGACACTGTGAACTAAGGGGAAAAATGTCATTTGCTAATTACTTTAGGTGACAATTCAATAGATTCTCACTTTTTGTTTAAAAACAGATAAAATAAAATCAAGAAGATGTTCATGGAACTGCACCAGCATTTTGGATACCTGAAGACAGAGGTGAGTGCAACTGGCCCTATGGAACAACTCATGAGAAGTCTGTGGGTTTCATAGTAACCATCAATCCTGCTCTCTAGAAAAGTTGTGCCACCAACAGACATGGCACAAGAAACCAGAGAATGAGGAGGAAAGTTTCCTGAACAGCCCTCTGGGAAAAAACGCACAGATCACCCATTGCTTTTATTTAAAAAAAATTTTTTTTTGGAGTAAGGGTACCAGGGATTAAACTCAGGGTCACTCAACCACTGAGCCACATCCTAGCCCTTTTTTGTATTTTATTTAGAGACAGGCTCTCATTGAGTTGCTTAGCATCTTACTTTTGCTGAGGCTGGCTTTGAACTCAGGATCCTTCTGCCTCAACCTCCTGAGCTGATGGGATTACAGGAATATGTCACCAGGCCCATAATCACTCATTGCTTTAAAACTTCTCTCAAGCCATCCAATGATTAACAAATATTTTTTCTGCAGCAAAGAGTTCCCAGGCGCTGCAAAGCTGGCACATCAAAGGGCCAGGGGTTCCAGTCTGCTCACCAACACTACTTATCACAACCTAAATAATCAACAGCTTGAAATCCTGGGTTCCACTAGACACCCCTGAGCATCTTTCCCTCTTGGTCTCCACACACCACAGTCAGCACATTTGCTTCCAAATGCCTCACCTTTCTCCTAAGCTGCCAAGAAGTGTCTCCAACTGCCTTGCGACTGCCAGCCTGTCCTCTTGCTCATCTGTCCTCTACCCTCTGCCCTGTACTCTTTGTACAAAGCAGATCTGGTTGTGCTCTTCACTTGCTTGAAAGTAACTTTAAATCAGAGCTCAGACACCTGTAGCCTGAGAGCATCCAGTCCTGTAGGGAGTCCCAGACCTGCACTGAGAACCCCTTGGTGAGCCTTCAGATATGTCCTTGCCTAAACTCATTCTAAGGCCAATAAATGTGGATGTCTGGAGGTGAGATCCAGGCACTAAGAACTTCCCAGGTGACTCCAGGGACAGCCAAGATTCCACAGTTCTGTTTGCTGGTCAGATGACTGAAAAGTGAGCACAGGTGTGGGAAAGTGCCTTTCCTCAGCATGTGGTCTTTGTTTTCCTCTTCTACCCCCATCCACTGCCAGCAGAAATCCATGCACATCATTGAAACATTGATTGCTAATTTTCTCATGTTTCAAAAGATCTCAGATAGCAAAGATTCAATTGCCCATAACTCACATTGATAACAAACTTACATTGTCCATACTGGCCTGCTTTTATTAAATTTTTAGTTATTTCTCATAAACCTACCTTAAAAATTCAAGTGTAACAAATTTCATGGAAGTATATGCTTTCCCCTGCCTCCTTCCACCTTTAGGAGTCCTTATTCTCTCACTTTCTTTGAAGTTTTATTGCAGCTGTTAGTATTCCTAACATTACATGTGTATGTGTATGTGTTTTTTTTTTGTGTGTGTGTGTACAAATGCATATAAATGTATAACATTTTAGTGATCCTTTAATTTAACAAAAATATTCTGTTGAATGTATCTGCATTCTGTGTAGTCTTGGAAGAGATAAGGAGAGAAAGAATGGGAGAGAGATTAGTTTTGATGTGTTGTTTCATATTATGGGAGCAGACAATCTGAAATCCATGGCACTTGTCAGCAGGCTGGAAATTTAGGAAAAGTAAATGCTGCAATCTCGAGTCAATTCCATAAGTTAGCAGGTTGGAAACTCAGATGAGTCTTCTTTGTTGCAGCCTTGAGAAGAATCCTTTCTGCTTTAGGAACCTCAGTTCTTGCTCTTAAGGCTGTCAACTGATTAGATGAGGCCCACCCACACTACAAACGGGTGGCCTATGTTACACAAAGTCAATGTTAATCACAGCTAAGAAGTATTTTTCCACATCTAGACTGATGCTTAACCAAACAACTGGGGACCATAACCTTGCCATCTGGACACATAAAAATAGCCATCAAAGAGTGGTGGTCCTTAAACTCACCCACTGTGCTCACTGATTTTGACTGGAGTCAGCCTGTGGATGTACCTGGTTTCCTTGCTCACTCTCCTGCTTATGCACTTTTGAGAGGTCTCCAGGTTTTTGCTGCTCTGAACCTCATTGCTATGAGCTTCAGGCACAGGCCTCCCTTGTGTGGGACTGTCCCTGGATTATGTGCTGGGAATGTGGCTGCTTGTCACAAGGCATATGAGAGGTCAGCCCAGGGATCACACCCCGCTCTCTTCCTAGAAGCAGCATCAGTTGCCACAAGTGTCGATCACATGTGAGATGCCCTTGGTCTAGTCTCCTTGGAGGTGTCCAGGCACTTTCTCATGGTCTCTTAGCTGTTGGCAATAAAACCTTCAGAAACTATTTGATTATGAGGTCTATATTTATTATCATCGATAATATTATATTCCTTTTCTGTGTTTGATAGACATTTGTATTCCTTTGTAAAATTTCTGGTCATATATTTTGGTCATTTTTAACTAGATTAATTATATTTTTCTTACCTATTTGTAGGTTATCTTTACATATTTTTAATTTTCAAGTGTGTTAGTTATATTGAAACTCTATCAGTTACATTGAAAATATATTTTTAAATTTCTAAACATTTTTAGTTTAAGACATCTTTTTTTCCCCAGATAATGAAGCATTGATTACATTATTTTTGTATCCATTATTTATAAATGTAAATGACAGTGTGTCTCTTAGTTGCTTTGGGTATATGGGAAAAAATAATCCTTGTGAAAATATTACTAACAATCACACAAAATTGAGTACTACTTAAGTCAATGAACCATAAGTCAAACTTCAGCAATATGGTAAAAACTACTTATCTTTACATTCAAAGAAAAATGTATGAACTTCCTATGACAATATGGGCATATAATTTAAAAAACTCATACTCACTTTACATTATTCAGTAGCTAGTAACATCATGAGATGCTTTTAAAAGTCAGAAATATTGTACTATTTAGAAATACTCTGAATAGGAAAGGAATTAGCTGTAAATTTTATTCTCAAAATTGATCAATAACGAGGAAAATACTAGTTAAGCAGACAAAAATGTACCAAAAAACAGGGTATTGCTCATATATACAGAAGATATGAACAGTATAGATTCATTTCTGGTTGATTAAATCCTATTTACACATTTAAAATACAAAATTACTTTTCAATCTGTCAAGAAGCTGACCACATTTAGCACCAGAAAAGGAACTTGACTTTAGCTTCTGAACATGACCTCAATATCCTGGAATAGGAAAAGGAATTTTGTGGAATCTAGATGCATTTATCAACACCAATTAATAAAAATTAATTCTGAAAAGTAATTCCTGAATGTCATCCATTCACAAATGAGTCAAAGGCATTAGGATCTTAACATTTGGTACTACTTGAAGTTGTGAACTACTCTCCTACAGTGGTTTGTTTTCATCTCCTCCAAGGATTGTTACAGTTGCTGAACTAAATGAAGTAGGGTGGCTGAGTCTGTCTGCTGAACTTTGGTGTTGTGGTCTCCATTCTGATTTAGGTGTAGTTTTATAGTCACTGCTGGCTTAATCTGTTCCCTGAGACTTCTGCTTGCAAGCTGTACATCTAGTCGCCACTCAAGCCTGTGGTAACTGGAAAGGCTGGGTGCCAATTCATCCAGAATAGTCCTGATCTCTTTTCTGTTGTCCAGGTAAAGCTGTAGCAATAATTTGTTCAGTTCTTCAGAGAATCCCAGAACAAAAACAGAGTCTTGGAAATCCACTTCAGAAATCATGAACTTGGAGCTCTCGGTGAGCAGGTAGGTCAACACTTCCACACCTTGCTGGACAGTGTTGCTGCTCACGTTGAGCTTCCTGGCGGCACCCTCATAGACCTTGGGGATGGTCCCTTGCCTCAGGAACTCCACCCTGATCCACCCAAATTCCACCTCCTTATGCTCTTCCGACAAGTCCAGCAGCATCTTCGCTGGGCACCTTTTTCACCCAGCAGCACGCTGGTCTTCCTGTTTAAGACATCTTTGGACATATAGATGTCTTTAATTTTTTTAAAAAGTATTTTTTAGTTATAGTTGGACACAATACTTTTATTTTATTTATTTAGTTTTATGTGGTGCTGAGAATCAAACCCAGCGCCTTGCACATGGTAGGCAAGCACTCCACCGCTGAGCTCCAGCCCCAGCCCCAGATGTTTTTAATTTTATGTGCTCAAATTGCTAATCTTTTATGTTGCAATCTTGAGAAGAATCCTTTCTGCTCAATCCTTTCAGATCATGTGTTTTTCATGTGTGCGTGTGTTCTTAGGAAATATTTTGTAAGATCAAGTTTGAAAAGCTATCCACAATATTTTCCACTAATCATTTTAAAATTTCCTTTTTAAATATTAACATGGTTAATATATCTAGAGTTGACCATGCAAATGGAATGATGTAGGAATGCAAGTGTGTATTTTATTTGTGGAATGTCAGTTCTCCAGTCCCATTTGTTAAGTAATACTCTCTTTTCCTACTTCTCTATGATGCCATCTCCATCATGAATCCAAGTTGTCCATGTGGACAGTTCTGTTTCTGGGATTCTTAAGAATGTGTTGATAAACTTGTGTTTTTATTCTATTGATAAATGATTCTTGCTACATTAGTTGAGAATGTTTCCTTCCACTACAGAGTAAAAAGAAAAAATGTGATCATAAGACATCCACTTGTATAGAAGGGTAATATAGTAATCTGTGTGATAGAGTTTTCCTTGGGAAGAATATATGTTGGACATATATTTTTTTTTAATGTGGGAGTATCAGAACTCTGCTTATAGAACCCACTCAACACTAAGTAGCCATGAAGCAGAGACCTGTTCCCTACCGATGGACAGCTCTCTCTTTTTCATGACATCTATTCTGACCCTATGAAAAGTCTACCCAAGTAAAATAATTGCCACTTACTCAGTATTGTAAAGAGAGTTGTGAGAGACTCTGCGTCTAATAGAAGAAAAAATGGACCTTAATCTTCATCATGTGGGATTAGGCCCCAACTTCCTTAATAAGACTCTTACTGTACAAGAATTAAAACCAAGAATCAATAAATGGGATGGAATCAAACTAAAAAGTTTCTTTTCAGCAAAAGAAACAATCTGTGAGGTGAACAGAGAGCCTACTCCCTGGGACCAAATCTTTACACCTCACATATCAGATAGTGCACTAATCTCTAGGGTACATAAAGAACTCAAAAAGCTAAACACCAAAAATAAATAAATAAATAAATAAATAAATAAATAAATAAATAACCCAATCAACAAATGGGCTAAGGACCTGAACAGACACTTCTCAGAAGAAGATATACAATCAATCAATAAATATAAGAAAAAATGCTCATCATCTCTAGCAATCAGTAAAATGCAAATCAAAACCACTCTAAGATATCATCTCACTCCAGTCAGAATGGCAGCTAATATGAAGACAAACAACAATAAGTGTTGGTGAGGATGTGGGGAAAAAGGTACACTCATACATTGCTGGTGGGACTGCAAATTGGTGCTGTCAATATAGAATATAGTATGGAGGTATGGAACCACCATTTGACCCAGCTATTCCTCTCCTCAGACTATATCCAAAGGACTTTAAAACAGCATACTACAGAGACACAGCCACATCAATGTTTATAGCAGCACAATTCACACTAGCTAAAGGAGGGGAAGGCAGGGATGTGGGGATAAGAAAGATAGTAGAATGAAATAGACGTGAGCCAACCTAGATGTCCTTCAGTGGATGAATGGATTAAAAAAATGTGGCATATATACACAATGGAATTTTACTCAGCATTAAAAAAGAACAAAACCATGGCATTTGCATGTAAATGGATGGCACTGGAGAAGATAATGCTAAGTGAAGTTAGTCAATCCCAAAAAAACAAATACTGAATGTTTTCTCTGATATAAGAAGGTTGACTCAGGGTGGGGTTGGGAGGGAGAGCATGGGAGAAATAGAGTAGAGGGGTGGGAGAGAAAGGGAGGGGGCAGGGGATTAGCAAGGATGGTGAAATGTGATGTATGAATACTTGAATTGGGTGTCAACATACTTTATATACAAACAGAAATACAAAAATTGTGGTATATGTGTATTAAGAATTGTAATGCAAAAAAAAAAATAGTGTTACCTTAGGTAGAGGGAATTGAAAGGAGGGGAAGGCAGGGAATATGGGGATAAGAAAGATAGTAGAATGAAACAGACATTATACTTTATATATATGTGACTGTATGATCAATGTGATTCTACAATATGTACACTCAGAAAAAGAGAAATTATATCCCATCTACGTATGATATATCAAAGTATATAAGTGAATTTTGCTGTCATGTATAACTAATTAAAACAAATTAAAAATTTTAAAAAAGAGAGAATTGTGGCTTTGACCAATAGCGTTGCCACTGCATCTCCCAAAAGAGCAAGAGTGCATGGCTCTCAGAAAACTCCCTCTCCTGAGAAGCCTTGCTTAACTTCAGTCTGGTCCTCACAACTAACCTCTTACACTGTTACCGAGAAAGCCTAATGTGTGCATGGGAGTGGGTATGTCATGAGGAATAGAACATTCAAACATTTAGATTGTATATTGCTTCCATTCTGCATTCTTCTTGCTCACTACCCTAGTGTGTAATTTTGCAATGAATTTCCTCTTGCATTTTACTGAACATTTTTAAATTCTTCAAACACTCTGTGATTCTAGAATGCTGAGTTGTTTTGTGAGCCTCTGTGTTTTCATGCAAAATGGAATGTCTAATTGATAGGAGGTTGCTGTTACGTCAAAGTAAAGTTTTGTGCTTAATGTAATTTCTACATCTGCACCAGCATTTTACTATTTTAATCAGAACAACTTTATAATGACAATAGCTTAATTTATAATAATAATAGCTTAATAGTTAATTGATAGGCCAGAACCACTCCAGGTTCCTCTTTATATTTCATGGTGCTTTAGCCTTCAAAATACTTTTTTTTTTTTTTTTTTTGGCAGGGAGGATGTACTGGGGATTGAATTTAGGGGCACTCTACCATGGAGTCACATCCCCAGCCCTATTTTGTATTTTATTTCAGAGACACTGTCTCACTGAATTGTTTAGTGCCTGCTTTTGCTGAGGCTAGCTTTGAACTCATGATCCTCCTGTCTCTGCCTCCTGAGCTGCTGTCATTACATGTGTGTGCCACTGCACCTGGATACCTTAAAAATACTTTTAAAAATGACCTAGACTAAGTTTTATGTTGACAAATGTAGCATATGCCTTTATGTATTTATGTTCTTTTGAACATCCCCTAATAAAATTTTATAATTTGTCTACAGAAGTCTTAAGTCTATTATTTGATTATTTAGGCAATTTCAGTCTCTGATACTATTGTAAATAGTATATCCTGTTCAATCACAATTTCTAATCATTTGCCACTGGAATATAAAACTTTAATTTTACTTTTATACCGCAAACTTTTATTCAGGAACCTTGACAATTTCTATAGGTATTTCCAATAATCTTTCTGGAGATTACATTTTTTTTTTCAAAATATAAATAGTTTGGGCTGGGGATGTGGCTCAAGTGGTAGTGCGCTCGCCTGGCATGCAGGAGGCACTGGGTTCAATCCTCAGCACCACATTAAAAATATAAAATAAAGATATTGGGTCCATCTAAAATTTAAAAAATAAAAAATATATTAAAAAAATCGTCATCATTTGAAAATAATCCAAGTTTAAGCTTTCTATATTTTAGTATTTCATTCTTCTACTTTCTTTTATTCTCATTATATTTTACTCATGAGGATCTCCACTACAAATTTGATTAAACATGGTGATACCGGGTATGATTATTCTGATTTTAAAGTAAACATTTCTAGGGAGGAGAGATGGTAGCAAGAAATCTGACTAGAAGTCCTACCATCCTTCCCTCCCACAAAGACAACTCCCAAAATAAGCAATGCATTTTGGTGAGGGTAAGTGAAGAGAGCCCCAGAGCACATCTAAGGATCAGCAGAAGCCAGATAGAGCATGGGATCCTGGGATGTTCACACAGAGTATAGGACACACTTAGTGTCTGACACACCATCAACTGCCAGGAGCAGCTCAGAACAAGGGAGCCTCCTCCCTGTGTGGACTAATCAAGCAAGAGGACCCCAGCAGCTCCCACCCAAACCTTGGACACCTTCCATACTCACTACTAGGACTATTGTATTCTCATGCCACTCAGCTCTCCTGAGGGGACTGCCTGGAGTCCACACATCTGAGCTCCCAGAAGAGAAGGAGGTGACGGTGTACCCCACTCCTGTGGCCAGCACAGCTATTAGACCATGACACCTGGGGACTGGAAATACTCCTGGATTGTGTCTTGCTCAGGTGACAAACAGCCATGGCACCCCACCTTCCCTGAGACTTAGCACTGCTAAACCACCCACACTTGGTGGCCTGCCACTCCTGAGCTCAGCCCCTATCATAGTCTACCCCATGGGGCCAGCCTGCAGTGAAGCCACACATCAGTGCTCCCAGTCTCTGGTGCACCCTGTCCCTCAGGGCCTGAACTGGGACTGTAGGCTGCCTCCTGGAAGAGGCATCTGAGTGCCCACAGCAGTCATAACCTACGTCTGACTGAAGTTTCACATCACTTCTTGGGACCTAGCAGAGCAGCCAGACTTGCAAGGGCTGAGATGAATGTAGTGCCGTGGGTTCAGAAAACAGCATTGGCTGAGCTGCATCCTCACCCTACAGGTCAGAAAACCCTACAACCCTGGGTAAGACTGAGGACTCTGCAATGCTGGAACTGTGTGATCTTCCTAGAACTCCCACTCCTAGAACTGGATAGGCCTCTGTGGGGGGCTGTTGCATTTTCCTTCCCTGATTGGTTGCAGCTCTGTCAGTCACTTGCAGTGATCTGGCCACATTCAAAGTGGCCCTACATGGCTTCCCTGATCCTGGAAGTATCAGAATGTGTCTTTATGCTTAGGCATGCCTTCCTATAACCCCAGGGGTCAAATTACCTTACTTGTCCTTGTAACCCTGCCCCTCTTGACCTTATTTGGATGAAATTTTCTAAAGAATGAGGGTCTCCCTGGTAAAAGTCCACTCTTGGACATGCTCACTCTCACCAGCCCCTCATGACATTCCTTGCTCTCCCATTTGGAGAGCTTGAGGTAGAGGAGCTGTCCTGGGTGTTTTATTGGTATCCTAGGAAATTCACTCGAGTAACCTTTAGTTTGGATGCCTGTGCTGCTGGGGGCGGCAGGCCTCCCAAGATTCTGCAGTCCTGGAACTGGATAAGAATCCTAGACCCTACAATGGAGTGATCTCCCAGAACCCTGCAGTTCTGGAACTGGGTGAGTTTTCTGGACCCGCCCCCATTCCTGGAACTGGGTGACCCCCAAGCTGCTGAGCTGCTGAGCCACTCCGCTCCCTAGAGAGGAATCATTATATATTTTTGTTTCCCTTCCCTTCAAAGTGCAGCACTGTGGGAGTCCATTCTTGAACTGACTGAGTTTACTCCCTGGCTAGGTGTGAGGTGCTCAGACACTTTTAATGTGGCAGAGGTCTCCCCCACCCTTCTTGGGTTTGAGAGCTTTTCTGTGTGCTGTGGAGGCATGACTCACCACTGCCTCAAAGATCCAATCAACGCACCTGACCTTGCCACATTGCTCCCCCCCCCTTGACCTTCATTGGATAAAATTTTCCCCAGAATTTTTTGTTCCCCAATAAAAGCCCTATCCCTAGCATTCTCTCTCTCTCTCTCTCTCTCTCTCTCTCTCTCTCTCTCTCTCTCTCTTTCTCTCACTCTCTCTCTCCTCTTCAGTTAAACCTCACTGCCTCCCTGGGGGGCTTGAGACTGAGGGTTCAAGGAGCCATCCCAGAGCTGGTTTAAAGGTAAAATGGTGTCTGTGTCTTTAATTTAAACTCCCTGAGGATTTTCCCACGTGACCAAACTGTTCACACCATCTGCACTGGCCCTGGACTAAATAGCACCACAAACTCTTAGAATGAGAAAGGGCTGACTCTTATGTAGATCAACTAGGAGTTCCTTTGAGTTTGTTGAGATGAAAAGTGCTTAGAACCATAACTCACCTAATAAATTCTCAGTACACTTCACCATCACCTGGTTAAGATCAACATTTCTTATTGTGTACTATATATCCTGAGATAGTGGAACTGTGTGCCTTGCCAGTGGTCTGATGGCTTTTCAATGGCCCTGTTCATAGCCCATGGTCCTCATCCCTGCCACCTGCTCCTTCTCCCACATCCTTGGGCAGCGGTTTGCAGACAGGTGCACACCAGCATCATTTGCAGGTCATCATCTCATCTGACCTCCTTCTTCACCTGAGGCTGCTGGCCTCTCTTCCCTGGTTCCCAGGCACTGCTCATGTGATTTGCTATCCTGGGCCCTTCTCAACATTGATAGAAGGGAGCTGAGCCATTATGGTTGAACATATTTACAGTCCTGCAGAATTTCTAGCACCATGAAGAGTGCAGGCTCTGCAGCCAGCTGTCTGGGTGCTGGCTCAGCTCCTGCTCCAGTTCTTCCCTGGACAAGTCCATTGCACTAGCCCTACCTGCTTTCCTCTTTGAAGACTGACTCCTATGTGGAGATATGTTGGCATGTGGTCTTAATGATCTACTAAGGAAGAAGCTTAGAATTACTTGGTATGTAATAAGCAGTCAAAATTTAAAAAATTAACTTATCTTTTCTTAATATTCCTCATTAGGAGATCTAGATCTTGGGATAGTAAAATTAATGGAAGCTAGCTGGGTTCAAATTCTGACTGAAGGACTCATTGGGAGCACAATTTGGAGCACATTATTAAACTAAGATCAGCCTGTTAGGCTATAGGATTAATACTACCTACTTCCTAACACACAGTTATTTCAGAAGTAAATAAAATAAATGGAATTAAGCACTTTGTATAATGCCTAGCATGTAATAAATAGGAATTACTAAACTTCAGTGCAGTGGTTTTTAGACTTTATAATTACTGATACCAGATTTAAGATCAAAGATATCATATAGGACCCTATTTTCATATATCAATTGGAATTTAGCTCTACTAGTATCTAGAACTGCAGTAGCAAGAAGTAGTTTTTTAAATCAGTGTTTATGAACTCTTACAACAAAAATATACTAGAAAAAATTGAGTGAAATATAGTTTAAAAAAAAGTATATTCACATATGTATATTCACTAAAGGCAGACCACAGTCAAAAAAAAGTTAGAAATTTCCTTATGAATTTCAAAAGTCTAGTTTGACCCCTGTTGAGCAGTTAGTCAAGAAAGAACTTTCACTGTGTTAACACACCCCTCAGTGGCTTTGTTTCATGGAAGAATTTCCAGTCTGTTATTTTAGTGCTGTGCTATTATGCATTAGATGAACTAGTTTTCCTGGTTGGTTTTCTATTTGTAACATTCAATTGATAATCAACCCAGATTTGTATACAAGATTTGGGACTTTTAAACTCATTATGATGCTTTTTTGTATATACACAGCAAAGAGGCTATTTTCCAAATGATGTTATTTTGCCAACATCATGAATGAGATGCTGCCAATTTGACTGGTTTGTTAAGAAGGTCCTTTTTTTTTTTTAGTTTCAGGATTTCCTCTTGTAGGTCACAATTTGCTAAGTGTTTTTTTTTTTTTTTTTAACATGTATGGTGCTTAATTTTATTGAATATTCTTTAACACATCCACAATACCAGTATCTTGATATGATGCTTCCTCTTTATCAGTGTTGTCCAATAGACCTTTCTGCCATGACAGAAATGTACAGTATCTGCACTGCACTCTCAGGTATAATAGCCACCAGCCCATGAGCTCATATGGTTACTGAGTTCTTGAAATAAGTGGTGGGATTGAGATACTGGAATTTGATTTTGTAGAATTTTAATTAATTTAAATAGTCATACAAGGGCTTTGGTTCCTGTATTGAATGACTAATATGTAGGTTAGCAGAAGACCTTTTAATTGGTGTTCATTATAATTTTTTTTCCTGATCTTTTTCCTTGCCTGCCTTCCTTTCTTTGTTCCTTCCTTCCTTCCATTCCTTTTTCCTCCCACTCTCCCTCACTTTTCCCTTTCTCTTTCTCCCTTTCTCTCCTTCCCCCATTCCTTCCTTTCTTTTTTCCTTCCTTCCTTCCTTCCTTCCTTCCTTCCTTCCTTCCTTCCTTCCTTCCTTCTCTCTAGCACTGGAGCTCAATCCCAGGGCCTCAGCATGCAAGGAAAGTGCTTTACCACTAAAACACATCCCAGCCTTTAGGAGAGTTTTCAATTAAAGTCTCCTGAAATAAAGCTGGGTGCACAAATATAATAATTACAATTTTAGAAATGGGAGGTCCATGCCTTTAATTCCAGTGGCTTGGGAGTGTGAGGCAGGAGGATCATAAGCTCAAAGCCAGTCTCAATAAATTAGTGAGATCCTGTTTCAAAAAATAAGATCTCTAAATGTCACTCAGCGGTTAAGCTCCCCAGGGTTCACTCTGAAGTTCCAAGGGTAAGATAAGAATTTTACAAATGGGAAATAATGTTTTTGAAATAGTACAAGTTACATATTTTAGCTTCAATTTAAAAGTTTAGTCCTATTCTCAGACCTTATTTGCAGGACATTCTGCTATTTTTTTTTTCTTGAAAACATGGTACTTAAACAAATCTGACTTTTTCAAATGTGAAAATAGAATCCACTGAGAGTTAGCTGCCAATTCCTGATAGTATTTAGTTCTAAGTTCCACAAATACAGAAAGGTTTTTTGTTTGTTTTTAGTACTGGAAATTGAACACAGAGCCTTGCACATGTTAGGCAAGCACTTAACTGAACTTTATTCCAGCCCAGAAAGTGTTTTTAAAGATTGTCTTGTCTCTGTTATCTAGCATGGTGATGGTGTATAGTAAATTGTCATTAAATGTTTGTTTAATTATTGTAATTAAATATCAACAACCTAAAGCTTTAAACTACACAACAGTCCTTAAATCCTACAATCCAATAGTAACATCAGTTTATGTTAGTAGCAAGATGGAGATGGAAACCAGGGCCACAGTGCAGTGATCCCTGGCTGGTAGCTGAAGCCTCAGGATGCAAGCTGAATCAGCACAGGGCACTGCCATGTATGGACACATATTTGGAAACAGCCCACTAGAATCAAGGTCTATTTACCCTACAGTCTTAGGTTCAGAGTTAGACTTTCCACATGATTTAAACCAACATTCTTTCCCCAGAAGGATTTCTCTTTACAGTGTATTAAACATGGTTGCTATGGTCTGAATATGGTCTTCCCAAATGTATATGTTGTGACAATCACTATTGTGACAGCAGCAAAAGGGAAAATGAGACCTTACTATACTCTCAAAATCAACTTAAATAAATTATTTCTCAATTCTAATGACATATACGTTTTCACTGGTTTATAGTATAGGTAGAAAAAGTATGTAATGTGATTTATAAGTCAAAACGTGTGATTAGGTCATAGAGCTCTATATTTTTTAACAGAATGAATGCCCTTATATAAGAGGCTTCACACATCATTCACATCCCTTTCCCCCCTTCTGCTTTCTGTCAACTGATGACGCAGCAATACACGCCACCTTGGACAATGTGAATATACTTAGTGTTACTTAACTGTACACTTCAAAATGGTCTAAATGGCAAATTGTAAGTGTATTTTACAATAAAAAATCGAAAGATGCATTTTCTATTGTTCAGTGTTTCCTGCTATTATTTAGTAATCACATTCATTAAGAACACTAACCAGCCAGGCACAGTGGCTCATGCCTGTAATCCCACTGTGAAGCTGAGGCAGGAGAATTGCAAGTTCAAAGCCAGCCTCAGCAAAAGCAAAAGCAAGGTGCTAAGAAATTCAGTGAGACCCTACTCTAAATAAAAAACAAAATAGGGTTGTGGATGTGGCTCTCTGGTACCCAAAAAAAGAAGCACTAATCAAAATTTCACAACCCTGTATTTGAGATTCAATTCTGCTTGCTGCATCTCTGGAAACTAAAAGCATGTCACTTAGCTAAGCCTCAGTTTTCTCATCTGTAACACAGGAATTATAAGATGCTTACTTACCCATTAGAGGTTGCTGTGAAATTTCAACTTGGTAAAGTCTAAATACACAAAGCTCAATAAATGTTAGCTCTGATTTTATTTTTAAGTTTTCAAACCAATATGATTCTTGTACTTTGTATAAAGAAGGCTAAAAAATGGCTTTAGCATTAAAAAGGCCATTTGTTCATTTCTCCTTAGTCCTTAATGTTATGGAGAACTATAAGACAACATGCCCTAAAACCCATTTCATATTATACTCAAGTGGTGAGCCCATGTGTTGACCACTGAGTCAACAGTTAATAATCTTAAAGTATCATACTCCAAGAGGCAACAATTTCAGAGAGGCCACAATAACTTATTGTACTTGAAATAATTTACATATAATAATGTGTGTATAAACCTGTACATATAATTTTTATCAAGTATAATATGATCATACAAAAACATTGAGTCACAATATAGTTCACACATACCAAGAATGCTATTTTATTTTTGTCCCTTTTACATCATATTTTAGGCAAGATGATGAAACCCAGAAAATAACAGGAATGGACTAGTTTATAAAAACTGGGTATTTTATAAGTGAAACACATTCAGTCATCTACATCTCTCAAATTGCAAACAATGTGACTTACTATACTCTCAAAATGAACTTAAATAAATTATTGCTCAATTCTAATGACATATATGTTTTCACTGGTTGATAGTCCAGGTAGAAAAAGTATGCAAAGTGATTTATAAGTCAAAACATTTCATACAAAAGGATTTTTTTTGGGGGGGGGTACTGGAAATTGAACTAAGGGACACTCAATCATTGAGCCGCATCCCCAGTCTTTTTATGAATTTTATTTAAAGACAGGGTTACTAAGAGTTTTGCCATTGCTAAGGCTGACGTTCTACTTGAGATCCCGCCTGTCTCAGCCTCCCAAGCTACTGGGATTACAGGCATACATCCAAAGGAATGGTTTTAACCAAACCCTCATAATGTCAAGAGAAAATGCATTGAAATTAAAAATATCTGAAGCACGCATTTTTTAAGACCATTATAAAAAATACAAAAAAGGTTAAAAATGTCATAAAATAAAAATTTATACAGATAAAGTTAAGGGGTTAAAAACTATCAAATGTATTAAAATCATCTAAAGTCAAATAAGACATAATTTATCTATATAATTTAAATTATAATATTATATAAATATATTGCATATTATATAATACATATATAATATAAATTAAATACAATATATTTATATAACATTCTAATTTATATTATATAATACATTTATTTTATCATATATACATATAACAAAAATATATAAAAAACATATATAAATTTTATGTATATTAATATATAAATATATTATATATTAATAATATATTATATATAATTTATATAATATATTTACATAACATACTTATATATTAATATATAAATATATAAGTATATATATAATATAAATTATATATTACATATCAAAATGTTTATGATTCATATGTATTTAATATAAATTATATATAATATATGAAATACGTATATTTATATACACATATAATAAAATAATATATAAATTAAATATATAAATATTATTTTATTATATATAACATATTAATTATATATTATATAATATATTTAGATTTATATTAATTTATATTATATTACATATCATTGTAATGTAATTATATAATAATATAATTTCTATTATTAATAAGATAATAATACAATTATTATGTTAGTATAATTAATATTAATATGATATATAAAACATGGATTATATTATAATTATATATAAACAACTTATATCATATAGATATATGTAAATCTATAATATGTAGTATATAATATATAATACATAATATATAATATATAAATATATTATAATTTAAATTACATAGTTTAGTTATTTGGCTTTAGATGGTTTTAATGCTTCTGATAGTGATTTATCCCTTAGCTTTATCTGTACAAATTTTTATTTTATGACAGTCCAAACTTTTAGTATTTTTTTTGTTAAATAACAAACATTTATTTGTGTCACTTATGGTAGAGAAAAGTTCCTACACCAGATGTGCATGACCCAATCATTAAATAGAACATTTCTGAGGTGAACACACATCCTGACCCACATTTTTATATCCAGTTTTTTAAGATAGCCAATTCCTCCTCTCTCTCTTCCCCAAAACATGTGAGCAATTGCTCATGGAAAGCAGTAAACAGCCACTTGGGCTATGGCATTTTCAACTCCACTCTGAGGTGAAGATTCCAATTACATTCGAGACTTAAGTTCTCTTGGTTTTCTCCTAAGGAAAGTTCTGAGTCCAGTATTTACAATATTACAGCACTAGCAGATCAGTGTCTTTAACTCATCTCTTTCTGCTGTATCCTCTTACCAGTTGGGGGAGGGCCTACACTTCCATAGAATTTGCTGATAATTGGCTGAACAATTTCTTCTAGTTCCTTTTTAGTTTTGAAGTCTTCAATGTCAGCTTTTTGGTGGCTTTCCAGCCATTCAATCTTTTCCTCTACAGCTTTTTCCATGGTCTCCTTATTTTCAGAGGAAAGTTTGCCTCCCAACTTTTCTTTATCTCCAATCTGATACTTTAGAGAGTAGGTGTAGCTTTCCAAGTCATTCCTAGTACCAAGGCACTCCTTGCATCTTTTGTCTTCCTCAGCAAACTTCTCAACATCATTAACCATCTTTTCAATTTCTTCAGGTGTCAGGCAATTTTGGTCATTGATAATTGTAATCTTATTTTTATTCTCTTTACTTTTGTCTTCAGCTGTAGCCAAAAAAAAATAACATTCACATCTATCTCAAAAGTGACTTCAATCTGGGGGATCCCATAGGAGGAATTCCAGTGAGATCAAATGTACCCAGAAGGTGGTTGTCTTTTTTCAGGGGTCCTTTACCTTCATAGACCTTGATTACAACAGTAGGTTGATTATCAGAAGCTGTAGAAAAGATCTGAGACTTCTTGGTGGGTACCACAGTGTTCCTTGATATCAGTTTGGTCATGACACCTCCCACAGTTTCAATACCAAGCATCAGGGGACATACATCAAGCAGTACTAGGTCACCTGTATCTTGATCATCAGAGAGTACACCAGCTTGGACAGTGTCACCATATGCAACAGCCTCATCTGGGTTTATGCCACAGTATGGATCTTTGCCATTGAAGAACTCTTTAACAAGTTGTTGAATCTTTGCAATTTGAGTAAAGCCACCAACAAGAACAATCTCATCAATATCAGACTTCTTCAAGTCAGAATCCTCCAGTACTTTCTGAACAGGCTTCATGGTAGACCAGAACAGGTCCATGTTTTCTCTTCAAATTTTTCCTGAGTCAGGGTTTCAGAAAAGTCTTCTTCATAGAAGGACTTGATTTTAATTCTTGCTTAATGTTGAGCAGGCAGGGCCCACTTGGCCTTTTCTACTTCATGCTGGAGTTTCTGCACAGCTCTGTTTTCTTTCCTAACATCTTTGCCAGTCTTCTTTTTGTACAGCCTGATTAACACGCTGGTCAAAGTCTTCTCCACTCGGATGAGTATCTCTATTGGTGGCCATGACTTCAAAGACATCAAATTGTCAATGGGGAGAAGAGACACATAGAAGTTTCCACCACCCAGATCAAACACCAAAATGTTCTTCTCTCCCTCCCTCTTATCCAGACCATAAGCAATAGCAGCTGCTGTAGGCTCATTGATGATCCTCATAACATTCATGCCAGCAATAGTTCCAGCATCTTTGGTTGCTTGCCAGTGGCATCATTAAAAAAGGCTGATACAGTAACAACTACAAAGGTAACCTTCTTTCTCAAATAAGCTTCAGCAGTCTCTTTCATTTTAGTGAGAATCATAGCAGAGATTTCTTCTGGAGCAAATGTCTTAGTTTGCCCACCTCCAATATCAACCTGAATGTATGGTTTATGTTTAGGTTTCTCTTCCAACACTTTGAAAGGCAAGAACTTGATGTCTTGCTACAAAGAAGGGTCATTCCCAGTGCTGCCAATGAGCCGCTGGGTGTCGAAGACCGTGTTCTCAGGATTGGAGGTGAGCTGATTCTTGACTGTATCGAGGATCGGATGTTCTTCTTCAGGGGTGAAGGCCACATAATACGGCCTGATGCACTTGCCCTGATCATTGTAGATGATCTCCAGTGGCCATTCTTGAACACCCCGAAGCAGGAGTAAGTGGTCCCCAGGTCGATAACGACCACGGTACCCATGTCCTTTTCTTGTCATCCTCCTCAGCCGTGCTGCACAGAGCAGCAGAAGAACCGCAGCCACTAGAGAGAGCTTCATCTTGCCCTAGCTGTTGGCCACTTGCTCTCATCAGCAGACAGCCAGAAGTCGCAGGCAATCCAGCAACAGGGCGCAGCTGACAGCAGTGAGGTTTCAGGTCTCTCACACTCAAGATCCCTCAACTCTGTTCGTCTGTGTTGTCTCTGCCAATGTCTCAAACATTTTAGTATTGAAGTGCCTTTTCTTTCTATAATTGTATTAATTACCATATGTAAAAACTGACAAGTAGAATTCTAGTAAACACAGATTCACAAGCTTTTAGGCCACTATGTAAATATTAAAAAAGTTAAGTGAATTGCCAATGCTTCCATACATGCTATAACAACACAAGTGGTCAAAGATGCACTAGAACATTATGTGGGAAAAAAATATATTCATACCCAATCAAGATTTTTCAGGCACTTGCATTCAGAAGCATTTTATGAGTCAGCACCACGTTTGCTCCAAAATAAAGCTCATTTTTCCCTACTGCCCCTATTTGTTGAGAACAATATTATACATTAAAGATGAATTTACATAAATCATTTTAGAGAGAAAATTATTTTAAACTTAAAATTATAATACTTATTTTATGCATAACTTCAAAAACACAGAATTTAAAGACAATACCAGTGAGGCACTATTATTCTATATGACTAAAACACTATCATTCTATATGACTAGCAAACACAATACAAGGCCAAAAGGCAAAATATACACTTTGGCAATACTATACAATAGTGATTCTGTTACAACATTCTTTCATAAAATAAACACAATACATAAAAACAAAACAACAAAAAGAAAAACTGAATTTTGACAACCTACACAAACTGTGGCATTTCAAATTCAAGGTCTTGTAACTCTTCCATTTGTTTTAGCCTGAGTCCCTGGCACATTGGATTCATGTCAGGCAGGCCAACCTCCTCACAGTTCTCTTCAGGCTCAGCAGCTGGTTTCAAAGCATAAGCTGATGTGCTGTCTGCCTCTGGAACAGATTTCTCCACATGACTCAGGGGAGTAACAGCTGTGCTAGGAGGCACTGTTGCTGAAGGTGAAGCTGGTCTCTCCTCAGTCCCCCTGACTTTGCTGGTCAGGATAAGTGGTTTGTAAAATGTTGTCCCGAGATGGGGCTGCAGTGTTCTGGGTGCTCTTGCAGGAGCAAGACGGTGAGAATGAGAGGACAGTCTCACTGGTGCTTCTCTTGCTGAACTGGCTGGCGTGTTGGGCTGTGTGGCACCATTGGAATGGTCACCACTATCATTGATGCTCATTGTCACTTTTTCCTGGAGTACACTTGGCACAATCACTGCACTCATGCCAGTTAAGCTCTTTAGTTCACATTGTTGTTCCTGAGTTTTTTCTGAAATCTGCTGATCAAAACCATTAATTAGGGAGCCAACAGTAGTAGAGGTATCTTTTATATTAAGTCCTTCAAAGGTAAGATTCTGGCAAAACTTGTCTGAATTGACATTTCCCACATTTCTGCTGTTTTTCTCATTAGGAGAGCTTGCAAGATGGAACCTATCTATAGGCAAACAGAAACATCTGATCTTAGCATAGGCCTTGCTTGGCATAGGCCTATGTATATCATTTGTTGTCACATCAGATTTCAGACTAAGTGGTTTCATGGCATCAAATTATCTCCAGACAAAATTAGAGGGAACAAGGGCAAAGTTCCGATTATATACAAGATGCTCATGAAACTTATATCTGAAGGGGCAAAGACACCTTACCTGTCCATGTGTTCATCACAACACATTACCATGCAGTGATAAGCACTATGACTTACAGCTGGGTAAAATAAAGAATAGCCAAAGTATCGGCCTTGATCAAAGTCAAGCAAAGACTTCGTAATGTTGCGACAGGTGAGGGATACCTGGAGAAATGGAGGATGCCATAGGTGAGGAAGGATTACTGGAGGGCAGAGTGGAGAGTGCACCCCCCACCTCCAACCCCCCCATCCATGAGCTTGCTCTTCTGGGCTGGGGCGATGGAAGAAAGAAGTGCAGGGCACACTGGATAGTGGTCAAGCTGAAGCAGCAGGTGGGTGTGTCTCAGATGATCCTAAGGGACGTGGGGAGTTCATATTCTGTTTTAAGTGAACCCTCGACTGTGTCCTCTGTGTGTGTGTGTGTGTGTGTGTGTGTGCAGCATGAGTTATTCCTTCCTGAATACCTGAGTGCTTCTTTTTTCTGCATAATGTCAACTCAGTAAACCACCACACTCAACAGGAGGCAATGTGACTGCAAACTATCACTGTGACCATCTTGGAGAGCGTGCTATCCCCACACATTGATGATCTATGATGTGCAGTTCTGTAGTGTCCCTGTGACCATCAAAGTGCTTTTTAATCTTTAGTCATCTTAAAGTAATTCATATACAAACACAATCTCACCATGTGACTGTGAGTGTAGACGAAGGGAACAAAACACAGCCACCCTCTCCCAGCTGTAGTGACAGATCCTTAACTTGCTCTCTGTGGGGCTGAGGGTCTTGTACTTTGAGGTCCACTCCCAAAGATCTTGTCACTTAGCCTCATCCCTGGAGGATGTCTGGCCTCAGCCAAGTGTCCTCCAGTGGGTCTTTCGTGGTTTCATTGCATAGGCTGAAGGTGAAGGGATTTGGGAGAGGTGCCATGACCCTGGAGCTTCCTGTCCATGACAGGCTGCTCATCTGAGAGGGGATGACTCAGGCAAAGCTGGGGGTCCCAAAGCCACAGAGACCACTGAGCAGAGAGAGGTGCTGCTTCCATGGGCTGCCCTGGGCCCCTGCAGAATGGTGGAGATGGTGTGGACCTAGGAACCTCTGTGAGTGCCAGGACCTGCTGAGAGGGACAAGGGGCTGAGGAAGCCCAGGGGTTCATGGCACCAGTGTCCACCCAAGTCCAGAGGAGGAGCAGCGCTTCCACAGAGAGAGTGATCTGTCAACTTGGACCACAGAGCAGCAGCCCTGCCTTGAAGATGATAAATGGAAGGGTGAGGAGAGAGCCACCCACCCCAGAGGGGACGAGGAGGTGGGTAGAATGAACTGATCTTCTTCGCAGGGTATTGAAAGAGGCTGCAAATGGCCACACAGTGGTCATGGGATGCGACAGCCAAGGGAATAACTCAGAGCCTCCAGAAAGAAAGTAAACAGGACTAGGCGAAACACCCAGGAAATGAGGCTCTTTTCTGCTGGAAGGAAGCCTGCTAGCCTCACAGAATAGCATGGGCTGTAGTTAATATGTCACTGAAAGCGAAAATTACTTGGAAGAGAGGAGCCTGCCCAACAATTAGGACAGTGATGTCAAGCTCTGCACCAAATAGGACATTAAAAACATCAAGAAAAGGCTCCGGGCCCTGGTGCTGGCACCTATGTAAGAGTGCATTTCACAATGCTCAGTGCATTGTCATGATGAAAACACTCAAAAAACTTGGGATATAAGGAAATTTCCTCAACTTTTAACAAGGAACTTGTGTGAAAATCCATAGTCAACATATTACTCAATGGTGCAAGACAGAAACCTCTTCCATTACCATCAGGAGCAAGACATGTGTGATTGTTTTCACCACAAGCTAAAACTAGAAACTCTTCTTTTCCAAAAAGAATATTTTATTTTTAATTGTACATATTTATGGGATACACTGTGATATTTCACTACTTGTGTACAATGAGTAATAGATCAGGGTAATTAGCCTCTTATCCTTAAATGTTTATCCTTTCTTTGTATTGATAATCTTTGAACTATTCTCTTCTAGTTCATTTAAAAATACTTAATAAATAAGTTGTTATTTATTAAGTAGTATAGAGAAGTAGTATAGAACGCTAGAACTTATTCCTTCTAACTATTTTGGTTCCCATTATCCTAGCCCCCACTTTCCTCCCTGCTCTCTGTTGGAGTAACCTTCGGTTCACAGCTAGCAGCTACAAGCAGCTCAGAGTGCTAGGAAAACCTATGCTAGCTAGTACAGACCTGACAGGAACACCAGCAGGATGGGGCGCCCTGCTCTAGCCAGCCGTCTGTGAATCCACATCCTCAGCACTTGTGGTCAGCATTGTCAAGCTACCAGACTACCAGGTCAGGAAACCAAGCAGTCAAGTGCTTCAGGGAATGTAACCCCCCAACTCATAGCCCCCCTCCCGTAGGGTCAAAGACCCTTCCAGACTGCCTTCCATCATGACAGCAAGATTTAGGCTTCCTCATAGTGCGGTTACATTAGTCATAAGATGATTGGTTTATAGATGTTAAGGTGCTTATGTGTGATTGGTGGGCATGCCCTACCTGAACCCTATAACAGCTATATGCATTCCAAAAATAAATGAGCTGGCCTGGAGGTCAACTGAGATTGTCACCTGCCAGCTCTCAACAGCTCCCAGTGTTCCTGTGATGCTTTGACACCACGTCTTTACCCCCCACTCCCAACCCCCACTAAAGTAGCAGAGTAACCATTGACCACACTAGGAACCCAGGAACACATACACTCTACCCGTCCTCTATGAACACTACTCTGTTTTCTCCTTTAAGAAATCAACTTTTTTAGCTTCCACATGTATAACTATGAAACTCGTTAAAATCCTAGGGGAAATGCTTTATGACATTGATTTGGCAAGGATTTCTTGATAAGATCAAAATAGCAGGCAACACAAGGAACAAAGGAAGTAAATTGTGTTTCACCAAATTAAAAACTGTGCATCAACAGACACAATCAGCATGGTGAAAAGGCAATTCATGGAGTGGAAATAATTATTGCAAATCATATGTCTGGTAAGGAAGTCATATTAAGAAAATGTAAGGAACCTGCAAAGCTCAACAATAAAGAAAAAAAGTCAACCTAAGAATAGCTATCCAAGTCAACAATGGGCAAAAGACTTGAACAGACTTTCTCCCAAGAAGATATACAAATGGCCAATAGACATATCAAAACCTATTCCACATCACTCATTATTGAGGGAATGCAAATCAAAAGCTCAATGAGACACCACTTCATATCCAAATGGATGCCAGTTATTCAAAAGGCCCCCAAACTGTAAAATAACAAGTGTTCACAGGATGTGGATAAATTAAAGCCCCTGAGCATTGCTAGTGATGACAGTATGAAGGTCCTCAAAACTTAAATGTAAATATCTATCAATTTTAGAAGATTAAACATAGAATTACCTAATGGCATGTCATTTTAACTACTGGTATATACCTAAAGGAATTGAAATCAAACAGATATTTGTAAACCAATGGCTATAGAACCATTATTGCTTTTAACCAAATGGTAAAAGGACCATGGGAATCTAAGTCCATTGGCAGAGAGCAGGATAGCAAAGGAGTGTGTGTGTGTGTGTGTGTGTGTGTGTGTGTGTGTGAGAGAGAGAGAGAGAGAGAGAGAGAGAGAGAGAGAGAGAGAGATTAGTTAGCCTTGTAAAAGAAATGAAATTCTACATAACCTGACCTGGATGCAAGAGGACAGGCATCTTTACAGGAGGAGCCTGGAGGAGCACAAATCCCCTGAGGCAAGTGGTGCAAGGGCTGAGGACTCTCTGTCCCAGGGGGCGTGGAGTTTCATTTTGAGAGGATGCATATCTCTGGATAGGGAACATGGGGACAGCTGCCCACAGATGAATGCACCTAAGGCCACTGAACTGTGCCCTGCAACAGGGAAAACACAGATTTTACGTTGTGTGCATTTTGCCTTAGTAAAGTTATCATGAATGGATCATGTATGGATCAGTTTTTGTATAAAAATGATATATATATATATATAAATATTAATTTAGAACCTTCATGTGAGTCTATGTGCAAAAATGTGGTAAGGTTATTGACAAATAAACCATTTATTGTCTTGTGTTATTGTTTATCTCTCTTCCCCATGTTTTTTTCATATTTACCTAGGTTGTCTACACTGGCTCTCATTAACTCTATGAGTAACCTTGCACTTAACAGGATAAAAATACATATTAAGCTCGAGAAATAATAACTGAATCTCTGAGCTCCATGCAGCCCCTGCCTTGCTTACTCTGTGGCCTCAGACCTCCCTTCTTATCTCCACCATGTAAGAAGTTAGAATAAGGTATTCTAGATATTTTTCATCTATACAATTTTGTTATCCTGTTGACAAATAGTTGAACTTATCTTTAATCTTGAAAAACTTATATGGTGATCTTACTTTGGCATGCTTTTGAGTTTTATTTGAAAGTTTCAGGAAAAGGGAAAATTTCAAAAAAAAATTCTGAACTTTTTAACACATTTTTGAACACTTTCAAATTCTCCCCAGAACATTGTTAAACCTACATGTGAGTAATACAAAAGTACGCATTTAAAGAAGATATTTCACAAATGAATCTAACTTACAAGTACAAGAATTGTTTCAGATGCTGCAGGGCATGGTGGCGCACACCTGTAATCCCAGCAGCTCAGGAGGCTGAGACAGGAGGATCGCACATTCAAAGCCAGCCTCAGCAATGCATTAAGCAACCCATTGAGACCCTGTCTCTAAATAAAATACAAAATAGGGCTGGGGATGTGGTCAGTGGTCAAGTGCCCCTGAGTTCAAATAAATAAATAAATAAAAGTAAAAAGTTCAAATAAATAAATAAAAATAAAAAGAATTGTTTCAGTTGCATTAACAAATCAGAAACGATTTAAATTATATTATTTAATCTCTCCCATTTTCCTCAACTAATGGAGGCATACCAAGACAACCAGCAACAGAAATATAAGTAAAACAGCCACAGGAATGACCTATTCTGTAAATTCTGTATCATAGGCAATGAGGTTTACCAACCGATCGCAATAGAGGATGCAATACAATCTCAAGTAAAGGAAAGTAGTGTTTGATATAGGAGGTCCAGGACATGCAATTCCCCGGGAAATGTGGAGAGCCACCTTATCTGGGGACAGTGAGGGGGAGGGAGCTGCCTCCAGGAGCTTCCTGACTGCCATCATCCCCATCTGCAAGCTGGCCAGCTGCTCTAGAGAGGCTTTTCTTCGGGAGTTCACGCCCACTAACTTTATCACTAATCATATTCCCAGGTTTTTCTCATGACAACATAGCGGAATAAAACGGTGACTTCCAGACGTTATACTGGGGGAACTCTAGCCCCCTTCCGCTGGCCAGCCGTGATTGAACTCTAGGAGAGTGCTCCAGATGTGCCCTAGAAGCTTGCTGGCAAGTGAGCAGATGCTGCTGGGAAGACCGGAACACGAGGAAGATTATTAGGACTCACTCTTTCTATTAGAAGAGGAGAGTCAGACTTTCAAAATCGGAGAGGTGCAGGGCATCCGCAGTTCACAGTGAGGAACCAGTTAGATCCCCAAGAGCAACGAGGAGCAACGGAACCCACCAAATGCAGATGCTGTAGCTTTGCGGTTTCTTTTGTCACAACCTACAGCATGCCTGACAAATGCAGCACGTGTTTTATTTCTCATCTGTCAGCCTCTGTTGGAGAGTCTGACAGGCATTAAGAGGTCATTAACCCCTCACACGGAAAATTAACTCTGTGCAGACAAATGCTTTTGCAGCCCGTCCTGAGGGCACCTTTGTGGAAGTGTCACCTTGGGCACATGGTTGTCCCTAGTCTGCTAGGGCATTTCGCCAGGGCGTCTCTGAGCGAGCCTTTCACTTTCTCGTTGCGCAGACTGTATATGAAGGGGTTCAGCATGGGCGTCACGATGGTGTTCAGCACGGTGGCGAACTTGTTCACGTCCATCACACCGCCCTTCCGCGGGCGCACGTAGATGAAGATGGAGCTGCCATAGTACAGCGTTACCACCGTGATGTGCGAGGCGCAGGTGGAGAAGGCCTTGTGCCGGCCCTGCGCCGAGGGCATCCTGAGCACCGTGATGATGATGCAGGTGTAGGACACGCCGGTCAGGAGCAGGGAGCCCAGGAGCAGCACCGCCGAGGAGGCGAAGTCCGCCAGCTAGGCCAGAGAGGTGTCCGCGCAGACCAGCTTCAGCACCAGGGCGCTGTCGCAGAAGAAGTGGTTCACCACGTTGGGACCGCAGAAGGGCAGGGGGGCCGTTAAAACTGATGGCGCCAGGATGGACAGAAAGGCGCCCACGTAAGACCCCAGAAGCAGCGCCGCGCACGTCTGTCTGTTCATGATGAGCGCGTACCTCAGTGGGTTGCAGATGGCGACATACCGATCAAAGGACATGACCGCCAGGAGGAAGAACTCGGTGGACCCCAAGAGGAAGTAGAAGAAAGACTGCGTGAGGCAGCCCACAAAGGAGATGGCTTTGGTGAGGGAGAAAGTGTTGGCCAGCATCTCAGGCACCACCGTGGAGGTGATGGCCACCTCAAGGAAGGAGAGGTTGGCTACAAAGAAGTACATGGGTGAGTGCAGGCGACGGTCACAGCACACTAGAAGGATGATCAGAGTGTTGCCTACTAGAGATGTCAGGTACATGAGCAGGAACACAGAGAAAAGAAGAATGTTCACGGGTTTCTCATTCTGAAACCCAAGCAGGATGAACTCAGTGACCCTGGTCAGGTTGCTCCCATCCATGCAGCTTCCACTTCCACCTGTAGTGAAGGAAAGAGGGGTTCATTGCCGTTCCTTGCATATCGCCCTGGAGGCACTCATCCTACCTACATGAATTAAGCCCCTTTTGTTTTTTATGGAGGGAATCATAATGAAAGCAAATGATTATTATCCAGTGTTCAAATAGGCCCTGAGATGAGCCAGGGAAGAAAGAGAGCTCATAACTGAGACACCCTCCTAATAGCAATGAGTCTCAAGGACTTTATGACAACTTCCACCTCTCCTTAGGAAAGCTGTGAACCTCTTGTGATGGGGAATCCAGCGGCTCTCAAGACCTGTGGACAACTGCATGGACATACTGTAGTGCCCACCCTCTCAGAGGCCAAATATTCATTTACAGTGCTGACAGGCACAGCTGCAATCACGACCAACTCTACATTAGTGCATAGATACAAAGTGTCTTGTAAAGTTATTTTATTACCAATGAGAAAGAAAAATATTGAAAAAACACAACTATACACAATCGCATAATCGGTTGATGACCCCTTTGCACCAACCAACACTGTCAAATTGGCCACTAAAATAGTTAAAGTCAGCCTTGTGCCAATTCCCCATGGAATCTGATGTCATTGTGCATTAAATGTTAATAGAGCATTCAGAAGTAAGTAAAAGATCGAAAAATACAACTTTTAAAAATATCACTGTTGTTTATTCTTATCTTGGAATTCAGACAGATAAAGCAAATGTTCAGGAAGAGGGGTAGAGGAGTTGAACCTCTGGGACTTCGCTTTTCTTATGAGTAACAACAAGAACTTAAGATTATGCAGTTGATCAGAAATCAAGGGCCAGAAGTACAGAGAAAACAGGAACCTGTTGCAGACAGTTTTGTATGTGTTAAGTTGACACTTAGAAATATTTATGTTATCAAGGTAATCAACTGAAGTTATCCACTCTTATGAGTAGAAGTTTGAAATGAGGCATGATTTCAAATCCCAAATTGCAATACAAACAAAAAATTGATATTGACAGGCTTTGACAAAGCTGACTTTAGGAAAGTGGATATTTTTATTGCTACTTTCCCATAGAGTGA
The DNA here is from genome assembly GCF_048772815.1 of Callospermophilus lateralis. Lineage (NCBI taxonomy): Eukaryota > Metazoa > Chordata > Mammalia > Rodentia > Sciuridae > Callospermophilus > Callospermophilus lateralis. The sequence continues at coordinate 167,332 of NW_027510147.1, forward strand.
TGGATGAGTGTGTTAGAGGCTAGTGGAAAATTTTATCACAAAGGCCCATGCTGCAAACAAGATAAGCTTTTGTATCTAATTAGGTTTTAGGTTTGGATGCTTGTATGACACAAATACTTATTAGTTTGTTCTTTAATTCACTTTTATTATTACATATTTATAGCACACTGGAAAGCAAGTAGATGTGCAGATAAATTTCTTATAGGAATTTCTCTTCCTCATATCCTTTATCATTTCAGGATATGAGGAAGAAAAAGGATTTGGCTTAAAATGGAGGTTTGTACTATAATCCTATATAATGATCTTTCCAAATACATTAACCTGAATTCAATATTTTAATTAATTAAGAAGCACTGTCAGTAAGGTGATGTGGTGAGAAAAACTTCAATCAGTTTCATTCCTGTGATCATGACAGAGGACATGTGAATGGCTGATGGAGAAGTGCAAAGCAACATTTGATTATAGGATGTCACTAGAAAGAGCTCTTCCTGTGGTCCCCATAGAGCTGGCTTAACTGTGAGCAATCACTCGGTGCCGTGATGTACAGCAGGGTCTGGCAGAGACTGAACACAGGTGGAGAGGTAATGGGGCTCCATCTAATCAATCAAAAAACTCTGCATGGCTTCCTCAATAAGTGAGAGCAGATGGAAAAGAGCCAGAGAGTCACAGTCATAGAGAGAATATAAAAAGGAAATGGGAACAAAGAACATCTACTCACCCGCTACAGTGTATCAGAAGTTTGTGAGTGCTTAAGGGCATTGCTTCCAGTTCTCTTTACTTTTAAGTGCATGACTTGGGTATGGTCCACAGTAGGAATGCTTCTAAAGATTATTTCCTTTTTCAGACAGTCTCTAGAAAACAAATTTATGGAGATTACAACTCTGTGTGTGTGTGTGTGTGCACGTGCATGTGTGTGTGTGTGCGTAAGTGCAGTCGCCTGGGGGTGGTGTGCCTTCTCCATGTGTCTCTGGGAAGATCTGACGTGAAGTCTGTGATCTTGTTTGTCTTCAGGTTATTGGAGCTGGAAAGCAGAAGGGAAGCCAAGGTTCATCACGGTGGCTTCCCTAGAGGCAGGGCTTTGAATGGAACAGTGGTCTCCAGAGATCAATTTATGCAACCAAAAAGAAAAACTCTGTAATTAAAAGAAAAGTAAAAGTTTTCCAAATTGAACAGGTGAACTTGCAAACACAACCTCCATGAGAAACACAGGGACCTCCAGAGAAATCAGTGGGTCAAGGCTGGCTCCACTAACTGCAGAATACTGTCCCTCCACCATCAGGGCAGGAGGTAGGTTTTCACCCTCTTAGACCTTATCGCCTTAGCCAACCTTTAGTAAGTACTATCTACTAGCTGTTAACACCCATAGTAAATAATATGCACTAGTAATCTCCCAAAATAGTAAGGGTGTTAGTTGTAAACTTATGATAACCATATAAAATAGGTGGCACCATTACCATGAGTTATGATAACTATTTTACATAGGTAATAAAAGAAAAACTAACTTTAAAATGTTAAAAATTACAAAATATGAATACATTCAGCAAAGTAGCAGATATAAAATCAATACCCATAAATCAAAGGCATTTCTGTACATCAGTGTCAGGACCTCTAAAAGGGAAATGAGGAAAACTACCCCATTAACAATAGACTAAAAAAATACCTGGGAATCAATTTAACAGAAGAGATGAAAGACCTCTATAGTGAAAACCACAGAGCACTAAGGAAAGAAATTGAAGAAGACTTTAGAAGATGGAAAGATCTATTTTGCTCTTGCTTTGAAGAATTAATATTGTTAAAATGACCATACCACCAAAAGCACTATACAGATTTAATGCAATTCCAATCAACATCCCAATGACATTCCTCATAGAAATAGAAATAAAGTCCATGAAATTTATCTGAAAAAATAAGAGACCCAGAATAACTAAAACAATCCTTAGCAAGAAGAGTGAAGCAGGAGGCATTACTATATCAGACCTTAAACTGCATTACAGAGCAATAGTAACAAAAACATCATTACACTGGCACCAAAATAGACCTGTAGACCAATGGTACAGAATAGAGGACACAGAGACTAACCCACATAAATACAGTTATCTTATAATAGAGAAAGGTGCAGAAACATACATTGGAGAAAAGATAGCCTCTTCAACAAATGGTGCTGGGAAAACTGAAAATCCACATGCAAAAAAAAAATGAAATTAAACCCCTATCTCTCGCCATGCACAAAACTCAACTCAAAGTGGATCAAGGACCTAGGAATTAAACCAGAGACATTGTGCTTATTTGAAGAAAAAGTAGGCCTAAATCTCAATCATGTCAGATTAGGCTCCAACTTCCTTAATAAGAGTCCTATAGAATAAGAATTAAAACTAAGAATCAATAAATGGGATGGATTCAAACTAAAAAGCTTCTTCTCAACAAAAGAAACAATCAGTGAGGTGAATAGAGAACCTACAAAATGGGAGCAAATCTTTACCACAGGCACATCAGATAGAGCACTAATCTTAGGATATATAAAGCACTCAAAAATCTTAACATAAAAACAATTACCCAGTCAACAAATGGGTGAAGGAACTGAACAGACACTTCTCAGAAGATGATATACAATCAATCAACAAATATATGAAAAAAATGTTCAACGTCTCTAGCAATTAGAAAAATGCAAAAAAAAAAAAAAAAAAACTACTCTAAGATTTCATCTAACTTCGGTCAGAATGGCAGCTATTATGAAGACAAACAAAAATAAGGGTTGGAGAGGATATGGGGGGAAAGGCCCACTCATACACTGCTGGTGGGGCTATAAACTGGTGCAGCCAACATGAAAAGCAGTATGGAGAATACTTGGAAAGCTGGGAATGGAACCACCATTTGATCCAGCTATCACACTCCTCGGTTTATACCCAAAGGACTTAAAAACAGCATACTACAGGGACACAGCCACATCAATATTTATAGCAGCACAATTCACAATAGCTAAACTGTGGAACCAACCCTAGGTACCCTTCAGTTGATGAATGGATAAAGAACATGTGGTATATATACTCAATGGAATACTATTTAGCATTAAAGGAGAACAAAATCATGGCATTTGCAGGTAATTGGATGGAGTTAGAGAAGATAATGCTTAATCAAGTTAGCCAATCCCCAAAACCCAAATGACAAATGTTTTCTCTGATATTGAGAGGCTGATTCATAGTGGGGTTAGGAGGGAGCACTGGAGGATTAGACAAACTCTAGGTGGAGCAAAGGGGAGGGAGGAGAGTGGAGGGGGTATGGAGGTAGGAAAGAAGGTGGAATGAGATGGTCATCATTACCCTAAGTACATGTATGAAGACATGAATGGTGTGGCTCTACTTTGTGTACAACCAAAGATGAAAAACTGTGCTCTAGATGTATAATATGAATTGTAATGCATTCTGCTGTCATATATAACAAATTAGAATAAAAAATAATTTTAAAAAAATTACAAAATTTGAAGATACCTAACATACATCATTAAATTTTTCCCCCTATTTTGTGGTGCTGGCATTTGAATCCAGGGGTACTTAACCAATGAGCTTTGACCCCAGTCAATTTTATTTTTTATTTTGGGATGAGGTCTCACTAAGTTGTTTAGGGCCTCGCTTAATGGCTGAGGCTGGCTTTGTGATTCTCCTGTACAGTCTCCTGTAGCTGGGATTACAGGTGTGTACCACCACACCTGGCCTGAAACATTATTTTAAAAAGTAATTGCTAGCATTTCCTGAATGCTTTGTCCATATTTTGATTCACTGTCCTAGAAGTGTATAAATTAGTCTAGAGTTAAACAGTTAGATGTGAAAATAACAGCACATGGGTAGCCAGTATTAGGAAGAGGAGGGGAAATTAGAGCCATTGTGCACTTTGGTGGGAAAGTACAATTATGCACTGACATAGAAAGACAGGAAGGAGCTTCCACCAGACGTTCACCAATAGAAGGGCAGGTGCTCCCCAAGAGTACCCCCAGGACCTGACCGGGAGGAAACCTCAACTCTTCACCCTCCCTTTGCATGCTGCACCTCTGTTGGGCTTGGGTTCACAGTGGAGGCCAAGTGATTCTCAGATTATGATGTACCTCAGATTCCCTCCTTGTGGGCTATTCAAGCTACATTCAATCCCGAGCCTGTGTATTTTCCATGCTCTGAGTTTCATAGTCTCTTCTGCAAACATCACCATCTTCACAGCTAGGGGAATGGAACCTGCCTCCACCAAAGTCATGCACAATTCTTGGCTACAGAACACTAATAACATTTCATATTGTCTGTATTATGCTTTTCTCTAGCTAAATGAATCATTCCAAGAGATCCAGGACTACAGGTGTGTTCCTCATGCTGTATTGCAAATATTAAGCCCAGGAGGTGTGACTTGCAGGATCAGCAACTCCATTTTGTATGGGTGAATAAATGAAGAGACAAATATTTGAGCAAAATAGAATTTCTGGGAAAGTAAGAATATATGTATTTTACAGGTGCCTAGGGAGTGACCTGAGTGCCTAAGGTTTTAGATCTGAGTTTTGCAGGAGAAGACATAAATTTTGGATGTTTGTCAGAATTTATGATCACATTTTAGGCAGTTGGATCTTGTGGGCAACTAATCAACTAACAGAAGGAGAAGATGGTGGAAGAGATGAGGTCCAATGATATAATATTAGAGGATATCCACCACTGAGCTGATCACTATCAAAATAAATTAGAATTAAAAAAGATGTTCAGAGAAGCATGAAGATAAATTGGAGATAAATATCAAAATTGCAAGCAGATTTTTTTCTAAATATAAACATAAAAATGACAAGTGTTTTGGAATTTATTAAATGCTTTCATTGCTAGTCACTACAAAATTATAAGTGACTTTATGGAGTCACTTATAATTTAAAAATCATGGAATAAAGGAATGCGTTGAAATGAGTTTAACTCATTAAGATTTTGACCACTCTTTTTTTTTTCTTTGTACTGGGAATTGAACCAGGGATGATCTACCACTGAGCTAAACTCCACCTTTTTATTTTGAGAGAGGACCTCATTAAGCAGCTGAGGCTGGCCCTGAATCTGAGATCTTCTTACTTCAGCCTCCCGATTCATTGAGATTACACATGAACATGTGCCTGGTGACATTTCATGCTCTTGAATTTAGGATATAAAGGAAGACTTCAACTAATAAGTTTCAACTAATTCAAAATACTGAAAAAAAAAGGGGGAGAGAGATCTTCTTCTTACTTTTTGTTTTCATTAAGATGAACAAGGTTGGCCATGTTTTTATGCTGAGAGCAGAGGGGAATAAACTCAAGAAGGTTGAAATCATCAGAAGTTTTCCTCTAATTAATCCTTTTTTCAAACCTGCTTCACTGCTGCCCTGCTCAGCCGCCACTATCTGGTGTGCTTCCTTCACCTCTGGCAGCCCTCAGGTTGCTCCCACCTGTGAATTCTCAGATGCACATCTGGCATAGCTAGGGGCTGTAGGAAACTCGGGACCCTTCCCTGGGAGGTGGCTGTGGACAAGGTGGCTCTCCCTCAGTGATGGCAGGGCACTTCACCCCCCTAGACATCCAGGAGGAGCCACCACTGCATGAGCATGGCCATCCCCACGCAGCTGGGGGCAGGAGCAGAGTGCTGAGATTTGAGTTTCTTGGCACTAGGGGAACACACCCTTTACTTCCCACACATGCAGTAAAAGAAAACTCCCTAAACAAGCAGCAGAAGTTCAAACCCTCAGGCACCAGAAATGAGAACTTCATGACCAGGCCCAATCACTGTCATTAGATAACCTTGTGATTATTTCCAGAAATAAACAAATATAAGGACTTCTTTTAGTTTTACAAGCGACATAGACCCTGAAAAGTATGAAAAAATGTGCAATTCTAAAAAGTTATGGTAAATCAAACACTTATTTCATGAATGTGTTTCTTGAGTTGATATATTCAATATTCCCATTTTTCCCCTTTTTTATGCAGCAAATATGCTGTTCATGGGGATGTGAGGTGTCACCCAAAGATCCTGTTAATGCAGAAATATCCAGAGGTAAGATGATTGGATTGTGAGAGATGTAACCTAGCCCTCCATCTTAGTTTGACTGGACTGATGTGATGGTAGGTGTAGCAGTGGGGATGGATGGTCCCTGGGCATGCCCTGCAAGGATGTGTGTGCCCATGCCCCTCTCTGCCTCCTGACCTCCCCTGAGCTGAGCAGCTTTACTCCTCTGGGCCTCTCCCCCAAATAGTGCTGCCTCACATCAGTCTCAGAGCAATGGAGGCTGCTGTCTATGGACTGAGACCTCTGAAACTGTGAGCCCCAAATGAACTTTCCTTCCCTGAGTTATTTTTCTCTGGTATTTTGGTCACAATGCACAAAAGCTGACTAACACTTATGCATTCCTTAAAATAAAGTGTAGTTCAAGAATTTTCAGGATATGTGTATTCCTCTGTGAGAGATTAATTTCACTCAATATTTTAGTTGTAAAATGTGTCAATGAACATTCTGTTGGTACCTGAAGACTCTTCTCTTTTAACATTGTAGAATTCCACATAAATATGTAATAATTTATTTACTTTTTTCAACAATTTGGGAGGTTTCAGTTTGGCACTATTTTTTTTAGAGTTTTATAGTTATATTTAGTAGCTGGGCTCATCCTAACAAAATCAGAAATGCATAGAATTTGATTTCAGTTCACCTCTCCCCGGCCCTCCTTTTTCCCCTTTCCTACCTCACTTTCCTTCCTCTGCTCTGCTGGACTTGGCTTTTCTATTTATTTATATTCAATTGGTTCTTTTTACTCACACATAAGGTGGATCCCTGTGCTGTATTTGTATACACACATAACATGCGTGTATATACTCACTGAATGAGTGAATATCCATTCCACATTTCCTGCCCTTCCTGGCCCTGTGTTCTGCCTCTGGCTCCCCTTCTTGTGCATGACTGATCTTCCCCTTGTCTCTGTAATGTGCTACCCTTCCCTTCTCCTTTCTTTTAAAAAACTTGACCCTTGATTTTCTGAATCTGGCCTGTTTCACTTGGCATGATATTCCCCATTTCCTTCCATTTACCAGCCAATGCCATGATTTTTTTTTTCTTTGCAGCTGAGGAAAACCCCATTGAGTATATATACACCACTTTATTAATCCATTCATGCATTGATGGGCATCTGGGTTGATCTCATAATTTGGCTACTGTAAATTGGCTGCATTGCTGTAGTATGCTGATTTCAGTTCTTTTGGGGAAATACCTTGGAGTGGGAAAGCTGGTCTTATTGTGGGTCCATCCCAGTTTTTTTGAGGCATTTTTATATTGCTTCCCAGAGAGTCGTACTGGTCTGCAGTCCCACCAACAATGGACAAGTGTGACTGTTTTAGTTTGGGGCTAATTTTAAAAGGTGTATTGGGAGCAACCTGGTGTGCACCCCATGTGAGCACACCTGAATCTCCCAGACAACCTCACAGTTCCAGAGAGGGTGACCAGCTTACTTATGAGAATTTCCATTGTCCAGCATTCATCAGTGCTTGGAGATTTTAGAATTTTTGATTTCAGGGAAACTTCAAGGTGTGTTGTGGTATTCCTCTATGGTATACACTGGTGTTTTTTATAGTAATGACGCACTGTCAGTTCCCTTCCTTGAATCTCTTACGATGGCCACTCTTGCCACCTGGACTTCACACTCCTGGGTACTGCACCAGCTCTAGTCATCCCAGGGCCAGGCAGCAGACAGCCAGGGACAGCCCTCTGCTCCAGAGCCCAGGAAACCACATTAGCAGCCCTGGGCTGAAGCCACCTTGCCTGCTGGGGCATAATCCACTTCCCACAGCCCTGGCTGCCTCTTTCCAGACCCCAGGAGCAATCATCATGGCCTTCCTGGCTGCCCTTTGCCCTGTGGAGCTGTAAATAGCAGAAGTTCTGCCCTTCAACCCTCCTAGCACCATCTGAGTGTGACCCTCCATCTGAGTTATCTTTAAATCCACTGAAGCAGTTAGTGGTGTGGACAGAGTGGCATGCCCATGACCTCTGTTCTGGGGTAGCCCCTTGAGGGTCTGCTCTGGCTCCCTGATCAGTTTCAGGTCCTGCAAATGCTCCTGATTCAGATCAATGGCTGTTGCTGAGCTGCTTCTTGAACTTTGCCCGTGGCTCCCTGCACTACTTTTCTTACCCAGATCTCCCAGTCTGAGTCTTCAAACCTGCCCACCATTGGCTGAATTCCAGTTGTCTGGGTGGTAGCCCAGGTGGGGCATTTCAGAGCAGCCACTTGAGCTGACCTTGCAGTGTGGGGCCTGGCACTGAGCTGTGTCTCCATGTATAGCCTTTGTGTCGCAGAGGCATGCTCCAGGGGTTCCTGCTTTTTTTTTTTTCAATTTTTTAAGTATAATGTTATTGACAAGGAATAATGTTGTATATGTGTGGTGTACACGTCTTCCTGTCAGTGTAATCATTATTAGGAGTAGAAACCTGGCTTTTCTGCGTGTTTTCAGCTACTCCAGCGGATGGAGTGTTGGCTGGCCTTCCCCACAGAAGATAATTGGGATCCCTAGCCTCTTTGGTTGCCCTAATAAGTTATTTTCTGTTACCTTTGCTGGTATGAACCCAGGCGTTTTACCCGGCCTAGAGCCTCCGTAGTATCCAGGTGGCATCCATGGAACCCTCTCTGGAGCAAGGAGAGCAAGATCACGTCCTGCATTGCGCTTTCTCCCGGATCACGCCATTGCTTGAGCATTATGGGACCTCGCCAGAGCATGAGGGCCCCTGAGCCTGCTGCTGCGCTTGAGCATGCCCAGGGGGGCAACTCGGGCCAGCTGCTGTGGACTCCCTGTGCTGATCCAGGAGAGGCCAGAGCTCTCCAGACCCAAACCCCAGGCCCTGGGAGGGACGGGAGGGGCTGTATGATGAGGCCACCTCCCACTCCTTCCATAACCACAGAGAGGGTCCACTCGGTGAGCATCAGAGACTGGAACTAGAGCGGTGGCCTTCAGCCCCACCCAGGGAGGGAAAAAATACATGAGATGAGTAAACCCATACACACGGACATTAAAGTTTTATAAACTGACCCAACTGTAATTCTAAAATGTGACCAAAGAACTTATACAGCAAAAAGATCAAAAGGACATGACTGTCTTTTTGCCTGTGCAGCACAGTGCTGAGGGCAGGACAGATGGTGACCGAAACCGGGTCAAGGTACAGTGGTAGTTGGGACCTGCACGGGTGAACGTGGACGGTCCTGTAACCTTCGAGAAACAAGGGCAGCGAGGGGCGAGCCCGACCTCAGCCATAGCGGGACCTGCATCCCCACAGGCAAAGGCGGGTCCACCCCAAGATGGCAGTCACAGCAAACCTCCTGGGCCCTCTTCCCCCAGACCTTGACGCCTCCCAAGATGGAGCTGCTGCATGGAATCAACCTGCCCGCACCTGACTGCAGGTCTCTGGGTGTTGGTGCTAGTGGGCTGGCAGCAGCAGTGGTGGCAGTGACAGCAGCCACAGTCTTAACTTTCACTTAATTGCTTTGTTCTTGACTCATTTATCATGTAGACTTAAATTGACTTAGTTGGGTAAAATTTATTCATGGGTTTGAGTGGTTTTGATCTTACATTTGTGTGTTTGTTTGTACCTTGGTTTTTGTCCTTATTAATGCACCCCTTTAATCTCTCTTACACTATTAGCTAAATTCCCTGTTCTAAATTATTTTTTTTCATTTTTTATTACCTTTTTATCCATCCTTATAGTCATTGTCTGCTACTTCTCTCTTGTATTCCTCCATTCACTTTTTAAATATTTTAGATTTTCTCTTGCCTCAATGGTTTATTTTCCCTTCACTTGACAACTTTCTGATATAGTTAAGTAATTTGTATAATTCCTACCCTACTTGTGTAGTGATTGTTAATATGGTGGATGATGTAGTAGATGCCCCTGTTTAATGCCTGATCTAGCTCAGGTTTTTATTGTTGGTTCAGATGTTAGATGATGACCCCCTCCATTCCTATACAAATGACAATTGGGGCTATGAATGTCAAACATTTATCTTAAGTTTATACAATGGTTGCCAACATTAGTGCTACCTTTGGCTCTCCCTTTCTCCAAGAGAGGCTGAAAAGTGATTGAAACACTTCAGACTCACAGAGCAGAGATCCTGGGGCCAGAAAATTCTCACAACTCAGCCAAATAACAGGGAATGTCACTCCACAAAACATCTAGCCCTATGTGAGACTCAACAACATTTCAACACACAGAATTGGAGAGATGGATACTCCAGATGAAAAATCAGTCAAAACATAGCCACCAGCCAAATATAAGATCAATAAAAATATTTCTGACCCAAATATTGCTATAAACCAAATGAACCACATAAACACATGGAGATTGAACACTACTCTTTTAAAATGAAGAATGGATCATAAAAGAAATGATAAAAAAATTGAGAAATTCTCAGAAACAAATGAGAACATAGATACAATAGACCAAAATCTCTGGGACAGAGAAGAGCAATTCTAAAGCAAAATTTTTGAGCATTGAGTGCCTATTTTAAAAAATAGGGAGTTCCCAAATAAATAGGCTTATGTTCCAACTCAAGTCTTTAGAAAACAAAAGAACAAACTAATTTCAAAGTCAGTAGAAGACAGAAAATAATTAATATTAGAAATGAAATTAATAAAATAGGAAAGAAAAAAATTTGTAGTTTCAATGCATTAAAGAGTTGGTTGTTTAAAATCACAAACAATATTTGTAAACCCTCAGCCAAACTAATTATAAATTGTGGGGGAGGGAGGGAGGGAGGGAGGGAGAGAGAGAGAGAGAGAGAGAGAGAGAGAAAGAGCCAAATCAACAAAAGTAGAAATGTAAGATGAATTAACATCACAATTCTTTTGAAAATCAGAGGCATCATTAGAAAATTTATACTTCAATAAACAGGACCATCTAGAGAGATTCCCTTCTTTACAACAAGACCTAAGAAGCCCAACCCACAAATTGACTTGCTCATTCCTGGAAATCACCTCTTTTCTCAAGACCTCTAGTTTCATTAAATGAGGATATTTTACAGATCAATCTCTGGTCACTGGTGTGCTCACTGATACTGAGCTTTCAAAGGTTTGAAACCTTCTAAGCAACAGGTATCTGCACGTGCATATGGATTACACATTCATATTCATGATTCCTGTCTACATTAAGTGAATTGGTAATAATAATACATTTCTGTTAGTTGATAATCTATTACTATTTCATAGAGGGGATATATCTATACATATGCATACATACACATGTATACATATAGAAACATAGAAATTTGCCTCCATTTCAATCCAGAATACAAAAAAGCACATGTTCTCCTTCCCCTTCATATTTGAATATGAAAAAATCACTGAAAAGTGATTGAAACACTTCAGACTCACAGGAAACTAAGGTTTCCACCTATGAGAAACTCAGATTTCATTAACTTTAATATACTTTCTCATTTTTCTAAGCCTACACTGCAGAGAATTTCTTATAGTGCTTCAAAGACAAAACTTACTGAATTGAGTTTATTGTTATTTACAATGCTTGTGACACAATCCACAGATACCATGCACCCTTCCCATCCAGCTAGGAACACCCTCCTCAGACTAAGTTAGTTGAGAAAGCCCCGGGCACTGCACCAGCCATGGAGAGATGCAGCTCAGGGATTTGGGCCTTGGTCAGAAGCTTCATCCTGGATCTGTCCCCACATGATAGTTTGAGGTTGGCTCAATGGGACTGGGAAAATCCCTTCAAGGTTCCTGGTCCACAGGGCTCTGTGCAAGAGCCTCAGATTCCTGGCCCCTTTATAGGGCCATGTGAGCATACTCATGGTGTGGTGCCATCTTCTCACAGAACGCACTGCTGGGGACCTAGATGGACCTGCCCTTGAGGATAAGCCTTGCATGTGCACACTGTTATCTTTATCATTGGAGGGTCAGCCCTTACTTAGCAAAGGCAGCAGCACCTGGACATCAGGGCAAGGACCCCGGGAAGCAAGGATGATGAGAGGCCACCTTGGGGGATGGTGCCCAGCACTGGATGCCAGGACCTCCAGGGGGCAGGTGCTGACTGTGCCCTGGGTTCACATCATGCACACACCCCTGCACTAGGGAAGCAGAATGTCCTTCTCCAGACTGTCCTTCCTCCCCTTCTAGGTAGACCTCCCCGACACCATGACCATTTCTTGGGTGCAGGCTGATAAGCCTTTTAAGACCTTCATACATGACTGGGTACAGTTTTCTTACACCTCAATTCTGTCATCTAGCACAGTGTCTTTGATAATCCTGTATCGATTGAATGTGTCAGGGTTTTGATTCTAAAATGTCAAATTGTCAAATTTTCATATTCATTTTGTGAATCAATTACAATTTATTCATACAGTTTTCAAGTGAGAGTCATTTGTGTTGGTCCCAGGTATTAGATATCATTAATAAGGGCTGCTTGAAGTTTTAGTGCCTGCTCATGTGTTCACATGCTTTCATTTCCTTCTAACATGTAACTATGAGGATCATAGGATGCTTTTTTGGTTACCTTCATGAGAATATGCCACAAACCTTTCCTGAGCTGATGTGTGACTTTGTTCCCCAAACTGCAATGTGTGAGAGTTGAAATCTCTCTTTAATTCCCTGGGGTTTTGCTCACCTGAGCTAATCTGTGGGTGGCATTTGGGACACTTTGAGCTTCATATCAATGTTTCTGGGGTATGTGTCTTACTTTGTTTCTCAGAGGCTCCATTTATGCAGATGGGTCTCTTTGGGAGGAAGGGGAAGTCTTGGAACTGACCTTCCAGTTTGGCCTTTAATCTACTTTTGGCAGCTCAGTTTGACCACTTACCATGGGATCTATAAAATGTATAAGAATCTCAGCCTATGGTTAGCACAGAGCAGAGAATGGCTAGATGAACTTGAAGTAGTCAGTGAGCACTGTGAAGTACTGCTCAAGGTTTACTGACTTTATATTGGAAGGTGAATAGTTCCTTGAAATTTTATATACACCTGTGTCTCTTAATGTAATTTTGGTAAAAATGTCACAATGGATTCTCAATATCAAATTGACTGTATGCCACCAATTTACATAACATTTGTTAATTAAATCTATAAAAAATGATAATGATGATAAGAAAATGTGTTCTGTAATGTAGGGACTTGGAGAGGGATATATGGTGCTTCTTGAATAAAAACCTCTTTGAGTACAGGTGTGTCAGTTGCTACAAGAGGCAAGTTTATTGAGGTCATGGCTCTGTGTATAAAACCGGGTTCAGGTCACTGATGTTGGATCAAAGAAATTTGTGGAAATAGGCAGCACTTGATGTTTGGCTCTGAAGAACCAATAGGTTATTAGTGAAAGTAAAATACTCTGAATTGGCTGTGAGGCATGGTGAGAAACGTCAAAGAGATGTTTGTTGAGAAATGAAGCTAATCAGTTTCAGTAGTAATTAGCTAGGATGGCAGAGTTTAATGAGCTGTGGAACTGGCCACGTGAGCAGGACCACCCTTAGTCCCCCAAGACTGGGAGAAGCCAGGGCCCTTGGGGGTTCCTCTAACCCCAGCCCTGCAGCATCCTGGCTGGGGAATGGCCATGGCTTTCATTGTCTATGAGGATGACCCCTGGAGACTCTGGAGAAAGTAAGAACCACCTGGCACCTGGAGGATCTTTAACGCCTGTTTTCCTCCTGGGATATGAGGCCCAGGGGAAAAATATGGCTTCAAGGGCTGGGTGAACTTGCTTTTGAAAGTATAGAGAATGGAAGATGCCTTCACATCATAGAAAGAGATCAACCCTTTCTCATACTGCAAAAATATCCCCACTATTTTAAGGGGTGGGTTTTCAACATTAACAACAAAACGTGGCACAGAAAGGGCATCATACCTCCTATCAATCCGGGAAATGGACCAGAAACCATTCTCAGGACTGGTGTAATTATATGATATTTTTCGTTTAACTGAATCCAAGCAGAGCCCTACATTCCACGTGTATTTGTCTGGTACTTCAACCTCCCAGTAGTGACGGCCACTAGAGAAACTCTTTTGGCCCAGCACAAATGGGGAAAGAGTGAATCGAGCAGATTTATCAGGAACATCTTGCTTCATAGGCAGGGTTTCGACATGTTTCCCACCATGTGACACATGAAGAGAAGGGTGAGCTGTGTCTGCATCCAGTGTGATGTCCTCTGCAGAAGGAAGGAGATGAGTCACTTGTGAGCAATAAGAAAACACACTGGGGAAGGGAGGGAGTTAAGATAGAGGAATAGAGAGGGTCACTTTCTTGGCAGTTCTGTGGTGTGAGACCAAGAAATACACAGGTAGATTCTCAGCAAGGTCGGTGAACAAAATAAGGTGTGTGTATGGGGGGGTTCAATTGAAATTTAAAGCAGATCAAGGACTCAGGAGGCTGAATATAATAAAATAAGGAAGAAATCCCCAGTGCCGCAGCCAATATTGGGGATGGAGGCACCAGCCAGAGTGGTCCCTCCACCAGCAAAGTGGAGGGAGAAGAGAATTAAAGGAACCTGCATTATAAGGAGGCCTGAGGTATGTCTGGGTCCAAAGAGTTTAGACACCAAAACCACTATCCAGCCAAACTAAAAGTTGCACTGCATTGCATCCCTTTGTGGGAAAGAAGCCCCTTCTCTCTCCTACCTACCTGAAGAGGACTGAAGAATCATTTTGCAGCTATGGCATGGGGGCAGCAGCTGAGGGCACCAATTTCTGACTAACTTGAGTTTATCCCAAAATATAGGTCTGGCAAACCCATACTTCATTACACAGAATGTGCCTAAGTAACCTGGAGAAAATCAAACTGGGAGAGAGGTTTACACAGAGGATATAGGTCCTGGAAACCCACCCAGCTCTTCCCCTCCCCCTCCAATCTGCTGCTTGCAGAACAAGCTTGGAGAGACCCACCTAGCTGGGAATTTGACTTTGGGAGGTGACTTTGGGAGGAAGGGGAAGTCTTGGAACTTTTGGAAAGACGGAGTTTGGAGACTGAACCCAAGACCAGGAAATGTGAGATCTGCAGGTGACACAGTGGACTAAGAATTGGCTCCTCCATCACATGAGTGGAACCCAGGGAGATCCTGGGGTGCAGACTTCTAGCATGGATCGGCAGTTGCTGGGCCCTGGAGATGCCTGATTTAAAATCTCTAGACCAACTGGCATGCAGGGAAGGGCCTGGAGCCCACCTAGGCCTAAACCCTGCCTCTAGGAGTTTGACCTATGGCATTGCCTCTGTCACTCTAGCAACCCCACCCTGAGGGAGGAGCAAGCATCACACTCCAGAGGACTTTACCTAACACTGCTGAGAAAGGAGTGAGAATCTTGGGCTGCAACAGAAAATTCTGTAAGTTTTCATTGAGTTTTTTTCCTTTCTCCTTTTCTTTGTTTAATTGTGACTTTAATAATTCATGGACATTAATACATATTCATATTTGAGAGTTTTTTCTCATTCCTAGCAGTTTTGAAGCCAGTTATCTTTCATAAATTAGTTTTAGGAAGACTAGGATATTTGATTAGTATATTTCAGTTTTTGAAAATCTTCTTTTGTATTTATTTATGGAATTTTTAATTTACATATGTAAATATATTAAATATATATTATATAAAATATATATTTTTTCGACCTTTTATTTTTCTCTGGATTCTCTTTCTCTCTTTTCTTCTGCTAACAGCCAATCTCTATTGTTCTCTTTTTCATGACTCCTTTAATTTTTTACTTCTATCTTCTCTCCTCTTCCCTCATAGGCATCACATCTTACATCATTTCTGTTCTCTCCCTGTTCACCATATTCAAATTGTAAACTCTTTTGCAAACTTATTGTTTTTTTGTGTGTAGGCAATAATGTATCATTTCTATTTATTGTGACAATTAATATTTAGAAGTCATAGAAGGAACTTTTGTTTTAATGCTGTATTTGCATTGTTTGTTGTTATTATTTGTTTCCCCTTAAATGGTGAGGTACTGGAAACCTTCAAGGACAGTATAAGTTCATAGGGTAGAATTTCTACTGCCTCAGATCCATAGTATTAGATTTGTACATATACACAAACAACAGGAAAAAGCAATGGGACAAATCAAGATACTTGTTGTCCCAAACAAACCAAGATACTTCAATTGACATCACAGTGGAAGAAATGTCAGAGAAGGAGTTCAGAATATACATAGTTAAGTTGATCTATGAGGTAAAGAATGATGTAAGGAGTGAAATCAGAGGAAAGATACAGAAAGTGAAAGATCATTTCAATAAAGAGATAGAAATTCTGAGAAGAAAAATCAAGCAGAAATCCTCAAAGTGAAGGAATCAGGAAACCAAATTAAAAATTCAATGGAGGGCTGGAGATGTGGCTCAAGCGGTGGCGTGCTCGCCTGGCATGCGTGCGGCCCGGGTTCGATCCTCAGCACCACATACAAACAAAGATGTTGTGTCCGCCGAAAACTGAAAAATAAATATTGAAATTCTCTCTCTCTCTCTCTCTCTCTCTCTCTCTCTCTCTCTCTCTCTTTAAAAAAAATTCAATGGAAAGCATCACCAACAGATTAGACCACTTGGAAAACAAAGTTTCAGGCAATGAACACAAAATGTGTAATCTTGAAAATATAGTTGACCATGGAGAAGAGATATTAAGATACCATGAATAGAACTTCCAAGAAATATGAAGTAACCTGAAAAGACCAAACTTAAGATGTATAAGGATAGATGACGCCTCGGGGGGTTCAAACCAAAACAATGCCCAATCTTTTCAATGAAGTAATATCATTTCCCAAATCTAAAGAATGAAATAAAAAATCAACTGCAGAAGGCTAACAGATCCACAAATATGCAGAATTAGAACATGCCTCCCCATAGGCACATTATTATGAAAATGCCAACCTGAACTAGAATAGAGTTTTAGAGGCAGCCAGATGACAGCTCACATTTATAGGGAAACCAATCCAGATCTCAGCTGATTTATCCACCAAGACCCTCAATGGTAGGAGGTCTTTAAATGATATATATCAATCTCTGAAACAAACTGGATGCCAGCCAAGAATACTATACCCAGCTAAATTAAGCTTTAGAATTGATGATGAAATAAAACCTTCCATGATAAACAGTGTTAAAAGAATTCACAACTAGAAAGTCTGCACTACAATACACAGTCAATTAAGTATTTCATGAAAAAGAACTAAAAAATAAAAGTGAAAACTAGCAAAGGAGGGAAATACACTAAAGAAATAGTAAGTCAGGCAACTAATTCAAATTAAAAATCATAAATCAATCACAATGATAATGAAGGAAAAATCATTTCTCAGTAAAAACATTGAAGGTAAATGGCTTTAACTCATTAAGGAAAAGATATAGACTGGCAGATTGTATTAAAAAATAAGTCTCAACTATGTGCTGTTTCTAAGAAACTGATCTCATAGGCAAAGACATCCACAGACTGAAGGTCAGAGGATGGGAAGAAAACATGTCGTTTACATGGATCTAGTAAACAAGTAGGGGTTTCCATTTTCATATCAGATAAAGTGGACTTGAAGGCAGAGTTAATCAGAAGAGACAGAGAAGGAAATTTCATACTTTTAAATGGAATTATACTTCAACAGGACATATCAATTATAAACATTTATGCCCCAAACAATGAAGCATCTATATATATATCACACAAACCCTTCTCAATTTCAAGAATCAAATAGACCACAATAGAATAACACTGGGTGACTTTAACTCACCTATCTCACCACTGGAGGGATCCCCCAAACATAGACTACATAAAGAAGCCACAGAACAAAAAATTACAATTAATAATTTGGATGTAACAGACATATATAGACTATTTCATCCATCAATAACTAAATATGCTTTCTTCTCAGCAGCACACAGATCCTTCTCTAAAAGAGACCATATCTTATGCCACAATGCAACTCTTAGAAAATACAAAAAATAAAGATAACACCTGGCATTTTATCAGATCATAATAGACTAAAATTAGAAATCAATGATAAAATAAAAAATAGAAGCTACTTTAACACTGGAGACATTTAAATAATATGCTGTTGAATATCCAATGGGTAGCAGAAGAAACCAGGGATAAAATTAAAAATACTTACACATAAATGAGAATAGTGATACAATATACACAATCTCTGGAACACTATGAAGGCAGTACTAAAAGGAAAGTTCATTGTATTGATCTCATTCATTAAAGAATAAAGGGTCAACAAATAAACAGTCCAATATTATATCTTAAAGCACTAGAAAGAGAACAAATCAACATCAAAAGCACTAGAAGACATCAAATGATTAAAATTAGTGCTAAAATCAATGAACTCCAAACAAACAAAAAATCCCCCCAAAAAACCAATGAAAGAAAAAGTTGGTTCTTTGCAATAAATAAATAAATATGATAAACCCTTAGCCAAACTAACAAAGAGAGAAGTCTCATATTACTAAATTACTTGCTATAATTAATTAATTATTTGCTATGAAAAAGGAATTATCACAGGGGACACTACTGAAATAGAAATAATATTCAGAAATTATCCTGAAAATTGATACTCTAATAAAATAGAAAGTCTTCAGACACCAGAAAATTTCTAGAGACATATGACCTATGCAAACTGAATCAAAAGGACATAGAAAATTTAAACAGATAAATTTCAAGCAATGAAATTGTAAATGCCATCAAAAGCCTACCAACAAACCAAAGCCCAAGACAGATGGATTCTCAGTGGAGTTTTACCAGACCATCAGAGAAGAACTAACACCAATCCTTCTCAAATTATTCCATGAAATAGAAAAGGAGGGAACCCTTTCAACTCATACCATAAAGCTTGTATCACCCTGATACCCAAACTGGACAAACATATGAAGGAAAGAAAACTTCAGAAAAATATACCTGATGAACATAGATGCAAAAATTCTTAATAAAATACTGGCAAATTTCCTACAAACACCTATTTTAAAAAATGGTGCAGCATGATTAAGTGTGGTTCATCACAGGGATTCAACTTTGGTTCATCATATGAAAATCAATAAATGGAATTTATCATATCAATACATTTAAATAAAAGAATCACATGATTAACTTGATAGATGCCAATAGAGAAAAACTGAAAACATTCCTTTGAAAACTGGAACGAGACAGGAATGCCTTCTTTCCCCATTTATATTTAACAGTCCTGGAAACCCCAGCCAGAGCAATTAGAAGAAAAAAATTAAAGGGTTATGAATAGGAAAATAAGAACCCCAAACTATCACTATTTGCTGATGACATGATTCTATTTTTAGAAGACCCTATAAAAAACCAGCAACAGAAAACTTTTAGAACTCATAAATGAATTCATTAAATTAGCGAGATATAAAGTTAACACCCAAAGATCAATTGCTTCCCTACATCAGTGATGAATCAACTGAAAGAGATATTAGAAAAACTACCTCATTTACAATAGCCTCAGAAAATGTTTGGGAATCAATCTGACAAAAGAGATGAAGGACAATGAAATATAATGAAAACTACAGAACACTATGAAATGAAATTGAAGAAGGCTTCAGAAGATGTAAAGACCTCCCATTCTGCAGGATAGGTAGAATTCATATTGTGAAAATGGCCATAATACAAAAAGCACTATACAGATTGAATGCAGTTCCTATTAAAAGTTCAATGATATTCTTCATAGAAATAGAAAGAATTCATAAAAATAATTTGTAAAAATAAGAGGCCCAGAATAGCCAAAGTAATCCTGAGTAAGGAAAGAGAAGCAAGAGGCATCAAAGTACCAGACCTTAAATTACACTACAGAGTTATATTAACAAAAAGGGTGGATACTGGCACCCAAACAGACATGAAGACCAATAGTACAGAACAGAAGACACAGAGACAAACCCAAATAAACACAGTTATCTCACTCTAGACAAAGGTGCCATCAACATATATTGGAGAAAATATAGCCTCTCCAACAAATGATGCTGGGAAAATTGAAATTCCATATGCAGGAAAATGAAATTAAGACCGTATTCATCACCCTGCATGAAACTCAACTCAAAGTGGACCAAGGATATAGGCATTTAACCGGAGAGCCTGCACCTACTAGAAGAAAAAGTAGGCCCATCATGGTGGCCTAAGAACAGACTTCCTCAGTAAGACTCCTAAAGTGTAAGACGTAAAATCAAGAATCAATAAATAGGATGATATGAAACTATAAAGCTTCTTCTCAGCAAAGGAACCAATCAGGTATGTGAAGAGAAAGCCTATAGATTGGGAGAAACATTGCCACCTGCACTTCAGATAGAGCACTAATCTCCAGGATATATAAAGAACTCAAAAATTTAACATGAAAATAATAAATAACCCTTTCAATTAATGGGCAAAGAAATGAACAGACACTTCACAGAAAAAGAAATATGATCAGTCAACAATTGAAGAAACGCTCAATATCTCCAACAATTAGAGAGGTGAATATTAAAATTAAACTGAAATTTCTTCTCACTCCACTCAGAATGGCAATTATCAAGAATACATGTGAGAGAAAACAGTGGTGAGGATGTGGGGAGACAAAGTACACTCATCCATTGTTGGGGGACTGAAAATTGGTGCAATTACTCTGGAAAGCAGTATGGAGATTCCTCAGAAAATTTAGAGCAGAACCCAGTTATCCCAATCCTCATTTATACCCAAAGGACATAAAATCAGCATATTACAATTATGCAGCAACATGAATGTTTATAGCAGCTCAACTCACAATAGCTAAGCTATGGGATCAATCTAGGTGCCCTTCAAAAGATGAATGGATAAAGAAAACATGGTACTTATGCACAAAGGAATATTATTCAGCCATAAAGAAAAATGTAATTATGGCATTTGCTGGTAAATGGATGGAACTGGAGACTATGATATACTAAATGAAATAGGCTAAACCCCAAAAAAACAAAGGCCAAATGTTGTCCCTGATATGCAGATGCTAACACAACATAAGGGAAAGTAGAAGTTCACTGGATTAGATGAAGGGGAATGAAGGGGAGGGAGCATGGATAGCAATAGAAAAGGCAGTAGAATGAATCAGACATATCTTTCCTGTGTTCATACGTGAACACATGACCAGTGTAACTCCATATCATACACAGCCACAAGAAGGGGAAGTTTCACTCCAGGTATGTATAACATGTCAAAATATAGTCTACAGTCATGTGTAACTAAAAAGAGCAAATAAAAAAAAATTATAACAAAAAAAGAAGAGACTCTTCACCTTCTCAGCCAGGGTCAAAGCAAAGAAGAGGAACAAGGCCTGTGTCCTCAAGGGCCCTTTTCATCAACATGGAGAGAAAATAAACACCACTCTGTCCATATCCAGGACACCATCCCCACTACTGATCTGAAGTTCATTTCCTGCAGGAAAGTACTCCACACGGCTCCATCTGGGGAAAAGATTTCTGTTATCACCTCAGAGCTTGCAAGGATTCCGCTGGTAGGAGATGGGTGGAGCATGGAAACCCCTTGGGAAAGGTCTTTACCAAGGTTCTGACACTCAGAAGGTCTCCAGTGTTAGCACTAGGAACACCAGGCCCTCCATGGACAGAGGGGACATAACAGAAGGGTCGGGGAAGGTCAAGGAGACGATCCCCCTGCTCAGCTCAGAGGCAGAAGCTCAGCAGTGTGTTCAGAGGGCAGGAGAGTGGCCAGTTCCGCAGGAGGAGGGAGAGAGAGGAGGTGGAGCTAGGAGGCAGTAGGAGGGTGGTGAGGACAACTGAGGACCACGAGGGCCATTGTCAGGCTGAGGGTGTTTGTGGAGCTGGGGTGGGAAGAGAGCAGAGGGTACAAATTAGGAAGGAGGATTCACAAGTATGTAATGAGGCTGTTCTGGAGAGGGGGAGGGGAGTAGGAAAACAGCCTGACGGAGAGACTGGGTTAACTGAGATTGCTGTTTACTTTATTGTTAAGAAAACTAACAGAAACTGTGTTCCTGTTCGTGAGAATGACCTGAGGGACATGGAGGGCTTGATTTGAATGGAGAGGAGAGAGATGAGATCTAATCCTTCATCATCTCTTCATCATCACCCCAGAGAGTCCTGTGGTGGTGGTCACAAGGGGATGGTAGGGACTTACTCCTTATGGAGCAGAGCTTGCTTGCCAGGTCAGGAGGCCCTGAAGTGTCTGTGCTGCCCAGAGCTCACGCATGCATTTATGGTAGTCTAGCTAGACCACCTCCCCCATAGCGGCACTTGGGTCCTAACCAACTTAGGTCCCTACATGCAGTGTCTAAGCATTGTCTTTGCCTACTTGCATCCTCTGGATCATTTGGGAAGAAATTTTCTTACACAATAGAATCTCGGACAGCTTAGAGGACAGGCATGAGGCCATTCTTAGCCACACCTCCTTCTCTGTGCACCTACCTGCATATCTCCGAGCTTCCTCCAGATCTGCAATGAGATGGACACATCCAGGGTGACGGGGACAGTGAGGTTTTGCAGTAATGGGCATGTGGGACAAGGGGGACAGGCTTCACTTACCTATCTCTTCTATTGAATTTCAGTCCTCTGTAATCAATCACAGGGAGAGATCAGTGTTTGGAGGACAAAATGGCTGGAATTTTAAGTGAGCACAGAACAGAGACATAGAACTTACCAAGTTCTTCAAAGAGAGTCTCTAAAGAGAAAACACAGAGGTGAAGAGAGATGAGTCTCTGAGATGCCAGTCAAGTTCATCCTGGGTTTTGCTATGTGATGGGAAGGGACCACTGAACATGCGGGCCATATTGCTGGACTCTGAGGGGCACAGACTGATAGGACACCTTGTCTTATGTTCCCACACTGGACATGCCCAGCGCCTGAAATCCTGAATGCCCTGAGCCTTTACAATTTGCTTCTTATGTCCACCACAGTCTGCTGCTCATCAGTGGCCATTGCTCTGGGGCAGTTTATCTCCATGTCATTTCTGAGGCCACAGCCACTCTTTCCTGTCCACTCAGCTCACACTTATTGAGGACACACTTCAGTGCTGCTGCTGCCCTATGTACTAGGGACATCACCATGAGCAAATAGGGTCTCTTCCCCTCAGGGCCATTGAGAGACACCTGTCAATCATAGCTCAATGCTAGGAGCAGGGGCTACAGAGAACAAATACCTCTGCTCCCCTGCAGACTTAGCAAGTGATTTTATTCATTTCGAATTACACATAAAATTTTCTGCAGGCCAGCGCCATCCTCAGAAGCCCTAAGCAGACAACTACCTAGTGGGCTTCTTGGGCTGCACCCAACTAACAAGAAGAAGGACTTTGTCACACACCTAATGTTAATGATTTGTATGAATGTGACTAAGTGACAGGCATTTGGCCTCTGTGACTGGTTTATGGAACCACCTGAAATCCTGTGGGTTCAGGATGAGAAACTCATTAGCTCTTTAAGCACACATCACAGATATAGCTCTCCCAATGCATGTGGGTGTGAATTGGTCCCACCAATGCAGCCCCTCACCTGCAACCAGGGTCTACTACTCCTCTATGTTAGGGAATGGCTTCAGTGAATAAGGTCACATGGCCCCATCTGGTCACAAGCACAGAGCCATTCACTGTGACCTTGAGGGAGTCATGGCTGCCGTGAACCATATCACATAGACTGATTTGTCACGTGCACAGAGCTCCATGTGATGTGAGATTTCTCAGCAGGGCCGAGAAATCTTGGAGAGGACTCAATCCCTCCTGAACAAGTGGTTCTACTAGTCTGCATGGGCAGACTAAAGCAAGCACACAGTCCAAGATGAGGTCAAGCACAAGAGCTGATTGTGCAGGTGAATGACCTCTTCCTCCTCAGGTGATTCCTCTGCAATTGTAATGATAAAGGATCCTGAGTCCATTTCCCTGTTACCTTTACAGCTATCCCATAAAAATTCCAAAAATGATGTCAGCCCCACTCTTTCCATTTACCTTTGGCTTTTGTGGTCCTCATGAGGACAGCACCGATGACCGCCAAGCTGATAGCCACAAGAACATCAAACACAGCCAGCACCACAGTCCAGGGGCTGACTCTGGTGAACAGGTCACCTGGAAAACAGGACCATGGCGCCGAGATCTAGGGTGACTGCAGGTGGCCTGGCTGATGGGGACGAGTCCTTCTTGTTTCCTCATGGAGACGTCACTAGGCATCAGAGACCCCAAGCCTCCCTAGCCCTCCCAAAACTCCTAAGGACCTCTGCTTCCTGCCTCCTCCCAGCCTGGGCAGGCCCCGAACTGCCCTTTCAAACAGGCAGCTATGTGGACAGGCTGAAGAGAGGAAAGTAACGCAGAAGGCACTGTGAGACCAGCTCCACATGCAGTGCTCCTGCTGGGAAGCCCACTGGGTAGTTGTCTGCTCAGGGCTTCTGAGGATGGTGCTGGCCTGCCTGGGCTGAGGGCTGAGCTGTTCAGGGTGCCTGAGGGAAATGCCAGGGCATCCCAATGCCCCTAACTGTGCTGCCATGCAGAGCCCACCTGGGGTAAGATCCGCAGGAAGTTCAGAATCATGTGAGATCCTCTGGGGCCGGCTCTTGAGGAACAGACTGCAAATACAATACACCTTCACCTGCCCTCCCCCCTCCCTCCTGAGGTACTAACTGCCTTCATCATGGGTCCATTTGTCCAGTTGTCCTCATCATCACATAGATGTGTGTCTAAGGGCAGGCTGAGGACTGAAGGGACACAGGTGCACACTGGGTGGGGAAGTTTTCCAGAAAAGAGAGCTCCTGATTTAGGTATTGAAGGGCCAGCAGGAAATGCCACTTCAGGGGAGATACAAAGATAGTGCCCCCCAGTGCCCATGAGCACCAGAGGGTGAGTATGTACAGGTGCTGATGTGAGGTGCCAAGAAGGGTGGGGCAAGCTGGGAGAGAAGGGCCTGAGAACACCCTGGAGCACAGACTGCACTCTGCTCCCTGATTGGGAGAGGGAGGGGTGGTGCAGGGCAGAGTTGGGGGCAGACTGTGTTTCCCTGACAGTCACTCTGCAGAGGTGAAGGGCACACCTGGGTGCTTGGTCCTCTCTGCCTGTGAAAAGAATTGTGTCATTAACCCTCATTCCAAAAAGGTCATACTATTATTAGCCCTTTTTACTAGTCCAAACAGTCTGCATGTGTCAAGGTCACAGAGGTGACTGTGATAAGCACATTAGGTACTCTTGACAAGTGGGGGAAGAATCTCAATTGTTGTGCAGGGTGAGTCCGGGCAGTGGAAAGTTCCAAGGGGCTCCGACAGACCCCTGTCAGCCCTGTTACCCTTGAAGGCTTTGGCATATCCACTTCTATCCTGTGAAATAATGACCTTGTTGACCTCAGCAGGAGTGCACAGGGGTACATCTGAGGAGGCCCCCACTCAAGGCACCCAATGGACTCTCATCGCAGTCTGTGTCAGGGGTCTCTGCTCCTCACAGCTTCCTATCTGCACTGGAACCTCTGGACGAGCACCTGGGAGGGAACTGACCTGCCATGGACACGTGGGCCTTCTTCTCCTCATTGAGGACAGGGTTCCTGATGGAACAAGTCACATGTTCTCTGGAACTTTCCTCTACTGAGAGAGAGGACTCCACACGGAACAGGCCATCTCCTTCTACTGCGTTTGCCTCTGAGGCAGGTTCCAGTTGGAGTTGTCCTGGGCCACTCCACTGTACCTCTGGCTCCGGGTACCACCCAGGAGATGTGCAGGTCAGCGTAATGCTCCCACTGGGACCAGGTTCAACATGAATATGAGGATCCAGGCCTGAGGCTGGGATTGAGAGAGGGAGAGAGAGAGAGAGAGAGAAAAAGAGACTGCTGTGTTAGGAGGACAATGGCTCTGCCCCCCTGAGGCCTATGGACTTTGGCTTACTGGTCAACCTGCAGGCTCTGAACTCTCTTGCTTGTGAAAGCTGGAGTATGAAAATTGTGCATCCAAAAGACGTTTTTTATGTTTTTGAGAAAGAAATTGAATTTGTTAGACCAGTGCATGTACAAGTGGTCAACCACCAACTGGACCATTTTCTTTCCCCCTTTCCTAGGACTCATGACTTATCCTTTCTTCTCAGGCTCACTACAGTAGGGCTGAGACCCTCCATCCATCCATCCATCATGGTTGAGAACTGAAGGGGGCGTGTGGATTAGAGGCTCCTGTGGTAAACTGCTCCCCAACATTCACTCACCCTCCTCCTGCTCAGGCCTCCTGCAGAAATTCTTCTCATAGGGGAAGCCCTGGGGCTGTTGTCCATTGCAATAGGCCAGGGCTCTGTGTGAGACACACTAGCCAGGTGGCTGTGGGACTGGCATTCCTGTATGATTTAGTAGGGGTTAAGCTGCACCTGCATGGCCACATGCAGGAGGTAGCTGCCTTACCTGGGCAGCGCATTCTGGGGTAATGAACTTCTTAGCTGGAGAAGTGCCTACCCAGCTGTGGAGCACCTTTCCACCTCCTGCTCTAAGGAGTGGCCTTCAGATGCTGACAAGTCTGAATGGAAATGCTCTAGACAATATCAATAGAGAAAGGGGGTGTGGCTTCCCCTCAGGCTAGCTCTGTCCTCCAGATCTGAAGCATAGGGGTGGTTGTGAGACAGCTACAGCTGGGAGATAAGGGTGTGATATTGTCCTTAGTGTGGAATAAAGTTCAGGATATTTCTACTGCCCATGGTAAACTATAAATTCAACTATACATTTGAATATGCTGGAGATACTTTGGCTTCTTACAGTGTTGAGTGGGTTCCCATGTGTTGTGCTTAATATATGCACATACTTCAAATTCAGAAGGTGAACATAGGCCCTAGTTTCTTTTAATTCTGTGTGTTTTGTGGTAAGAAAAACATATACCACTTTTTCTTCTGCTGAGGAGAAATTCTAAGGAGTAGTATATGGGAGAACCTCTCCTGCAATCATGTAATAAAATGTAGATTGCTGGGAATGCATTAGTGACCCACTGTTGAAGCTCAGAAGACACATGTGCAAGCATTAGGCCCTAGTATCCAGGGGCCTAGCTTCAAGGGGGAAGGTGTATGCTTGCAAGGAATCTGTGGACAAAGTGGGACAGCTGTGGGAAGCTGTTTTCTGTTTGCTGGCAGAAGTCCTCTGAGCCAGAGCAGAAGCATCTGGAATCTGGCAAATCCAGTGTCTAGGAAAGAAACCTTCCTCACTCTTTCATCCACTCAGGACAGGAGGGGAGCCACATCTCTGGAGAAGAGGGATGTAAGGCACAAACACAAGCTGTGACCTGAACAGACAAGGGTGTTTAAGAAGAGTGTACAACACCACTGCTCAGTGGCACATCTGTGTGCATTGGAATGAGGTCAGTCAGGCTTGCTGGTGGGCTGCTCAGAACCCTCCTGCACATCAAGCTGCTTCTGGGTTTTGGAAAAGAGAGTGACATCTTCAGACCAAGAAGTGTCTCTAGGACATTTCAGAGTTAGGACACACTGCTCCCTGTTCATACCTCCCCTTCAGCAGTCACACAGAGAAAGAAAAGGGAGGAGAGTGGATTTCTACTGAGACAAGGTATAGCCAGAGTGGGCCGCCCAGGTGAGGCTCAGCTCTGGCATTCTGGATTCCAGCTCCCTGTTTGTGTGGACTCAGCCACCTCTGGCCATGCACACCACAGAGTGCTGTTAGGAAAAAACTACAACATACTATGTCTCAGAGTATTCATGCCAGGGCTCACCTGTGACTAACAGCTTGAACTGTGCTTCACCGTACCCTGTGGAGCTTGCAAATAAGCACCTGTAGTCCCCTCCATCTGAAGTCCGGATGGGCTGGAGCCTCAGGGCCACCTGCCCTTGGCTGATGTTCCCCTTCAGAAACTGGGTCCTCCCGCAATATTCTAGTCGCTGCTGTTCCACGTGTTCCTGGCCATTCCTATAGTCGTGCACCAGGCCCGACTGATGATTTTTGTACCATGTCACCTCCATGTGCTGCGCATCCATGGCTGGCCTGAGGTGGCAGGAGAACACAACCTCTTTCCCTACCATGGCAATGACTGGTGATCTTGGTCCCATCACCTGGAATTGCCCTGCAAGTGATGGAGAGAAAGCAGGATGAAGTCATTCCTCAGTCTGGGGCAGGCATGGTTGGGACTGAGGAGAGAAGCAGACCAGCTGCATTAGCACCATGAGCTGACCTAACACAGGGAGGTTGGCAACATTAGCAGAGGAGGCAAGAGAGGCCCAGATGCTGATGGCACCTCAGGGAAACCTGCAGATGTTCAACTTTGCTCTTCCAGTGGCCTAGGGTGGGAAGTAAGTTAATATAATCCATTATGATTTCCCATAAGAAGTGTATGTGTTACAGATGATCATCCTGATTTTAGATATGAGGGAATCAGCCAATGGGTGATTCAGGTACTTGACCTATTGTATGTAATTATTAAGATGAAAAGCAAGCATTATAGTAGTGAGTATACTGTGTTTCTTTGTCTTAAAGAATGGAGTAAAGTATAAGTTCGATGAATTAAGATATATATTCTACATATATGCTCATACATATTTGTTCTACAACTATATATGTTCTACATATATATTTTAAAATATATTTTCAAAGCAATTAGAATAATTTTATGCTACAAAATAATACTGACAGAATATTTTCTCAGGTATAAGATCAGTGTGCCAGGTCACACATTCCAGCTCCTGTGCTGGCTGTGCCCATGTCACCTCACCCCAGAGCTGGAGATAGCAGCACCAGGTGGAGGGGAGGGCAGTTCTGCCTGACTCTGGACAGACCTCAGGCTCTGAGCTACTCCAGCCCCATGTGCCTCCTCAGGGAGGATCCCAAGGCCACAGGCTGGGAAGGTGCATCAGGGCCTGAGACACTGAGGCTGAGAGCCTTCCTGGAGGTGGAGATGCCCCAAAGCAGCATGAGCTGAGCCCTGGATCCACACCCAGGGGCAGCATCACCAGGACTGAGTGTGTTCCAAAACTGTGAAGCACTAGTGGAGGAAATTAAAGAAGCAAAAATAAAAGGAACTGTATCGCAGTATTTATGGACTGAAAAGATGAATTAATATTTTTACAAGTTCCTACTTCCCACTGAGATCAACATGAGCACTGCTGTCTCTGGCATAAACCAATGTGCCCACAAGTCAGGATGGCACACTGTGTTCTCAAGTGTAGCTGTGAGGTCTCTCCACACAAGGACCACTATGTGCAGCAAGGTGGTTGCTAATTAAGTGGACATAACCATTACACAGTGTGTGATTTTCAGCACACACTGTGTAGGACATAGCACAGTGTTTTAAATTGATTTGAAAAAAATTAAATGTAAAATGGTTTATTCACAATTAATAGACTCCAAATCCTGAATGTCCCTGTGGAAATGCACAGCTCATGAAGAGTGGATACCCTCCAGCAGGCAGAGTGAGGCAGCCTGAGCACAGCTGCTGGTTTCTAAGGACCTTAGTTCTGGAGTGAGCAGAGCACTAGGTGCTGTCATGGACACAGGCACACATCAGCACAAGGGACAAGAAACCCAGAGCTCAGCCCACACCTAGGCTGTGGTCTAAATCCAGCAAGGGTCCAAGAATGTGGACTGTGGAAAGGACACAGCTTAATGAACAGAGCTGAGTGAACTGAATATCCTCAGGTGGAAGAGTAAAATCTGACCTTCTGCATACCAGGGTTAGATAACCTGCATTAGGTAATAAGTGTAAAACCCCCAAATGTATCATTTTTATAAGAAAATGAAAAATGCTGCCTGGAATTGGTGTTGCCAATAATTTTTGAATATGATACAAAAAAATAGAGGGGATAAAAGCCAAAATGAACCAGCGGGTACTATCAAATAACCAGGTCACACAGCAGAGACAAGCCAAAGGACACCCAGAGAGGAGAAAGCAGGTGTGCCAGCCACAGATGTGTCAGAGGCCAAAACTCAGGAAAATGAACAGTGAAAAATAAGCTAATAAAAAACCATAAAGAGATATGAGTAGACATTTTCCAAGGAACAAACAAATGACCAGCAAGAATATGGAAAGATTTTTATCAGTCATTGAGAAAAGCAAACCAAGCCACCAGGAGATTCTCCCTTTAAACCAAAGTGGAAAGGCTTTTGTAGAAAGAGCAGAAGCATTAGCTAGGGTGTGGAGGAAGGGAGCCTGGGCACACTCGTGCTGGGAATGTGCTGGAGCAGCCTTTGGCAAACAGAAAAACCATAGGATCCTGCAAACTCACCTCCCAGTGTGCCTCCAAGAGAAAATCAAATGAGATATCACCCCACTTCCATGAAAAGGCAATTACCATCAAAAAGACAAAGAGAAGAAGGTTGGTCGGGATGTGGAGGAATGGAACCCTTGCACACTGTTGTGGAGATGCTAATTAGCCCAGCCATTGTCCGGAACAGCATGGAGGTTCTTAAAATTATTCAAATTAGGCTGGGCATGGTGGCACATGCCAGTGGCTCAGGAGGCTGAGGCTGGAGAATCATGAGTTCAAGGCCACACATAGCAATTTAGCAAAGCATTAAGCAACTAAATGAGATCCTGTCTCTAATAAAATACAAAATAGGGCTGGGGATGTGGCTCAATGGTTGAATACTCCTGAATTCAATCCCCAGTACCTCCTGCCAAAAATAAATAAATAAATAAAATTAAATTACAACAGGAGGCAGTAATGATTCTACTGTGTATATAGACAAAGGAAATGAAATTGGCAGGCACAGTGGTGCACACCTGTATTCCCAGTGACTGGGGAAGCTGAGGAAGGAGGATCTCAAACTCAAGACAAGCTTTGATATTTTATCAAGACCCCTTTCCAAAAAAAAAAAAAAAGAAGAAAGAAAGAAAGGATGGAAAGAAAAGAAAAATCTGGGGGTGGTGTGTCCTCACTTAGTGGTGCTGTGTCCCTGGGTGGAAAGGTTAAAAAAAATTAAAATTAATGAAGTGAAACCCCAATCCCAATACCAAAGAGACTTCTATGCTCCTGAGTTTCTTGCGGCACTATGCAGAGTATCCAGGACACTAAATCAGCCCAGGTCTCCAGTAATACGTGAGTGGAGTAAAGAGAAGTGGCACATACAGAGTGGAGTTATTCCAGCTTAAAAAAGAATGAAATCTGTCCTTTATGAACAACAGGGTCAGATCTGCAGATCCTCAGGTGAAGTGAAAGAAGCCAGGCTAGGAGAAGTTCTGCAGGACTGCGCTCCTACCCAGTACCCCAGCAGGGGGAGCTCCAGGAAGCTGATAGCAGAATGGGCACAAGCGGGAGAGAGGGAGGAGCTCCCTGGAGGCTGCGCAGTGGGCCCTGGGCGCAGCTCTCTGGGTGACGGGCTGTCCACAGCAGAGTACTGCAAGCAACAGCGACCCACTGTGCTTCTCAGAAGCAGAAGGAAGGTACTGAAGACTTCACCATGACAGGTGATGTGTTTGAGGAGGCACAGATAGTTACCCTGACTTAACATTTTGCAATAGATAAAAATATGAAAGCATCATATTGTACAACATGAAAATATACATATCTATGTTGATATGTACCAGATAAAATCAATTAAAATTGAAAATAAATTATCAAAAGCCTTGAAAGGTATGTGCACTACTTTCCTAGTCCTCAATTCACTTAACATTTTTAAAGTTCCATTTATATGAATGAGTTGTTAAACTACAAATTAAAAAAAAAAAAAAATTCTGCACAGAAATCTCAAAGCACAAAAACAAATCACTGGGGATTATATCATGTAGGCAGAAAATTAGCCAAACCGAAGTTCATGGTTCCTTTGTCCAGTCCTTCTTCGTCACATGAGAACAGGGATCTGAACTCCTGTCTTGTTCTTTCTTACAAGGAGTCTCCCATCCCCCCCAAAGCCTCGGGAGACCATTTAATAGGAGTTCTGGAAATCTACCTAGTTAAAATTCAGTAATGGCCTCTAGGGTCATCACCTGTCTATACTGATAGGCTTAATCTTCAAGACAGGCTTCACATTGTTTTTTAAGTTTTCTCTAGTGGACAATAGAAGCTTTGGCATATCCACAAAAGAGTGCCAGTACTCTTTTTCCTTACTTCTTATTGTCCCTTCTGACCACTCTGTGGTTCATTCTAATGGGTTGGCTCCTGGCTGTCCTTAGACATGGTGAGGGTGGCTTGGGAAGTGAGGGTTTGATCTGGCCATACCCCAGCCTCCAGGGACAGGAGGGGCCTGGAGACTGAGTTCTCTCCCCAGTGGGCAATGGCTGGCTCAGCCAGGCCTTTGTGAAGAAACTTTCATGACCCTGAAACAGCCAGGCCAGGTAACCTCCACATGGTGAACACAGCAAGGTACTGCCAGGGGTACACCAGAGCCTACCAGGGAGGGCCCCACCTACCTTGCCCTGAGGACCTCCTGCATGTGAGTTTCCCACATTATATCCCTAGTGATGAAACTGGATGTTAAACATCATGCTTCTTTGAGTTCTGAGGGTTGTCACAAGAACCCCTAAGTCCATGGTCAGCAGAACAAAGGTACAGGTAGCCCCTGCTGTGGGTGGTCTTGTGGACTGAGCCCTTAAGCTGTGGTTCCAGCAACTTTGAGTGGGTGGTGTCATACCTGAGGCGACTCACTGCACACAGAGCTGGTGTGGATAAATCTGGAACTGAGTGGTGTCAGAGAAGGACTTAAAGTGACCTGGCAGCCAATTTAAATGTAAGGGAACAATTGCACCCATCCCTAGGACTTTCCAGTATCAATGCACCATTGAAAATAAGTGTTACCTGCCTAAGAAAGTCACCAGAATGATGTAAAACAACACAAAACAAAACGCTAACAGTTAAAAGTGGTTTTCAAGCACCATAGAAAAAGGTCAAAAATCAAATTTATTCTGTTTATTTTTTAAAGAGAATTTCCAAAATTGAAAGCTAAAGCAGTGGTACTGGCCTGAACTGTCATCATTAGGGTGCTCAGACAGGTTTCAGAATTCAGTATCTTTGGATTTTGCAATATTTGCATGAACTATACTAGTTCAGTATTCCTACCTGAAAATCACAAATCTGAAATGTTTCAAAAGCCAAAATGCTCGATTTGGGAAACTTTTGAGGGTCATCTTGGCATTTTCTTAAAAAATTCCAGTTGTTAGAGCATCATGGAGCTCGGTTTTCAAGTCAGTGTGGCACAGCCTGTGACTAGGTTGACACTGAAGTCACCAGAAGATGATGAGGCAGAGGAAGACCTGACCTTGGGGACAAAAGGACAGTAAAATAACTAGGAAATGGCAGGACTTGCTCGTGCTCTGACAGGAGAAGACCCCTCCTGTGTGTGACACAGTGTGACTAGAGGCCAGAGATGAGTACAGCCTGCTCGTCCTCTGCAGGAGGTCCTTCATGGAGGACCTCACTTGTCTCACCTCTTTCAACAGGTACTAACAGTGCCACCAGGGGAGATGACAGAGATCAGGGACTCTCCTGCCAGGCTGCAGGACCTCAGCAGGGGCAGCAAATGACAATTGTTCCCAAAAAGAAGAGGCCAGAAGTCCTATATCTGTTTTGCATGGTGACAGAGGACCTCAGACACAAGCTCCTTCTTCAGGTGCCCTGGGGTTTGACAGAGGCAGCAAGACACATACCACTAGACCTCTAGGTGGCCCTCTTCCTGCTGGATCCCCTTAGACCCAATCCTGATCCCCTTAGACCCAATCCTGCCCTCATTGCTGATCATGGAACCAGAGGAAAGGACTTCAGAGAATCTTACAGCTAAGGGGAAATTAGCAAAAGGAAGTTTTTCACTGAGGTGAGCAGGTCCTCTTGCAAGGTGCCAGGTGCCTTCTTGGGATCTTAACAGATGGTGACTTCTGAGGTGGTGGACTGGCACAGCCTACAATCTAAACTTGTCTCCTACCTGTTTTAGAAACCATGTCTACTGATTTTCCTTTCCATCCGGATGGCTTTCGTGGAGTAAATATGTATTTTCTTTAGCATGCTTTGATCTTTCATTTTAATGTTGGTGGTTTTCATTTCAATGGAACGTCTCTGTTTCTATCTATACGCTCCTGGGTCCTCATGTAGGTCAATTACCTCATTGGAAGTGAGATTTGCTCTCACATAAACTCTTGTTAAACACCAAAACTTCAAGACATAGGCCACCTCCATGTGTCAAAGCCAATCGCGATGCTGTCTCACACTGGGTGAACGTTTTTCCCAGTCAGGGCCAAACAAAACAGGGAGAGACACAAGAAATTAATTCTATGAGAGGAAGAAGCTAAAGACTCTGAGAAGGGCCTGCATATTGGGTGGGGGCAGTGGACCCTGGGGTCCCTGAGCTCTGTCCCCAGGTTTGTCAGAGGGCATCCAGTGTTCCCAGGAGGCACCTGTACTCCAGGCTCTGCTTTAGAGAAGATGCAAACAAATTTGAGCAGAATTAATCAGAAAAGACCCCTAAAACACAGCTTCAGTAAAAGGTGAAAGATTTATATGATCATAAAAATAAATAAAGATACTGTGTGTTCATCTACAACCATATATGTATGTATGTATGTATATATATAATTTAAAAAAAAACAGCTTCAGATACTTGGTCACAAAGGACTGAGAAAAGAACAGGAATCAGCAAGAGCCAGAAGGACAGACTGAAATAAGAAGCACCTGGGCTTCAGCTCGAGCAAAGGGGCATGAGCTGGACTCAGGGGCCCCTGAGGAGGAGGGAGCCTGAGCCAGGCACCAGGAAAAGGAAAGGGCAGCTATGCCCTTAGTCACTCACCTGTGCCTGGCCAGGGAAGCAGGAGGCAAAGCAGGAGGGTCCTGACGCTCCTGCTCCAGGGCTGCATCCTGGGGGGTTCTCAGACCTCTGTCCTCCCAGGGGCTGTCCTGGGTCAAGTCCTTCCTCTGGTTCACTGCTGTGCACGCTCTTCCTGAAACACAGTGAACAGGATCCCTGGACAGAAAGCTGGCCTCCTGGACACCTGCATGTGGGAAGCAGAAGCAGGAGGTAAGTGGACTCTTCTTCCACCTGCTGCATAGTTAAGGGCAGCTGAGGAGGAAGAAAATCAAGGCAGGCTGTTGATCAACAGAGAAGCCAGCGCCTCAGGGCACAGAACATTCTGGCCCAGAAGGCTTTCTATTTTAGGGTCCATGTCGGGTTTTCTGATTCAGAATTGAAAACTGTGCATTAACTGGGGAGGTGACAACTTCATGTGACTGTTATGTCTTCAAATGCTGGTTGGGTCAGCCAACCTAAAGCCACAGGAGGAAGCACTCTTATTAGAGGCCAAATAAAGAATGAGTAAGACTAGCGCCACCTACTGGTGGGCATGCAGGAGGTGCTTTTGAGTGGCAGCCACAGAGGGAACTCTAAAACAGAACCCTGGGGAAAGAAGGTTAATGCTGACTGCTGACATTCACTGACCAAAACCCTGGGGAGGAGAAACAAGGAGGTCCAGGCGAACTCTCGCACATGGGTTCCTGGAAGCTTTGCCCTCAGAAGTGAGAGCTTAGAATCAAGGCTAAAGGGCTGCTGTAGTGAGGATGGAGCTGGTGTCCCTCTGGGATGCAGAGAGGATGAGGAAGAGGCTACACGGGGGAGGTGAGAGGTCCAGTCCCAGAGCCACCTGGAAAGGCTGCTTGCTGTGTGAGCCACTCACCTGACAGGTGAGTGGGAAAAGGGAGCAGCTCTGCATCCTGAGGAGGAAGCAGTTAGGCAAATCTAGGGATGGGTTGGAGACTCAGAATCATATAAGAAAATGGACCCATTTTACTGTGGCTGAACTCATAGAAAGACATGTGAATATGATGATGGCAATATAAATACTATAAATAATACTGCAAAATACACAAACCAAAACAAAAAACAAGTCTCAGTTTATTCAGCAATTCTGTTGATGAATGGAGCTGAACCCTGGATTTCTCTCTAATTGCCACAGAAACTCAGGTTTCCTAAGGACCCAGTGAAGGTCCTGGACCACCCCACTTAAGGTTCTAGCAAGAACAAGAATCTTTCTTTTATGATGAGATACAACACTGAGCCTGGGTAGATGAAAAGCAGAAGTGTTACTTACAGGTTGAAGAAGAGCAGGATGCCAGGCAGGGCCACTGAGACAGAGTTGTCCCCAGGGCCAGGAGACAGGCTGGGCTCTGGGGAGCATCTGAGGCAGGATTGGTGGGTTGGGGCTGTTTAGGGTTCTCTGTACCCTGTGGATTGGCTGATTTGAATAATTCCCTAGGTTCCAGGTTCCAGGGGCAGGGTTTCTGGCTCAGGGAGATAGGTAGGTACATGGGGGCTCCTGAATGGGAGCCTGATAAGGAAAGGAGTTGGGGTGTGAACTTAATCGGTTGCTCAAGGAGGGAAGCCTTGGGCCTCTAGCCAGAGCCTCCAACTGGCTGCAGACACCCCATTCTCCATGAAGAAGCCATGTAGTATCTCTACTTATGTCGTGACACTGGTTCTGGACACAATTGGGGGAGATTTTGAGTGGTGTGCCAAGTCCAACTAGTTTTACAGAGAGGATCCTAATTTGCCCTAGGCAGAGCAGAAACATTTCATACTGGTAAAAATGAGGAAAAGCAATAGTGAAAGCTTGGTTTACAGAGTTAGAATGGAGTTTCTCATTTTTATGGCATTGTTCATCAAATAGAGATGAGATATTGGGGACTTGAAACAATATCTCAGTTATAAATGAGTGACTTTGTCATTTTTTTATTGGTGCATTTCAGTAATACAGAGCATTAGGATTTATTTTCATATAATTATAAAATCATGTAATATAATTACTCTAGTTCAGTCCCCAGAACTTCTCCTTCTTCTCCCATACTGCTTCTCCCGTTCCCTTCCCTCTACTGTACTGATTTTTCTGCTATTTACTTTTTTTTAAAAAAAGTAGTGCCTTGTGGATATACCTCAAGGTGAGACTTAATGTGGTAGGTTTATATATGCACATAGGAAAGTTGGATCAGATCTATTCCACTGCTCTTCCCTTATTCTATTCCTCTTCCTGCCCCCTCAATCCTCTTGATCTAGTCCATGAGTCTTTTTTCTGTTTTGGTGGAATCCCCCCTCTTTTACCTTTCCCTCTCTCCCACTCTATCCCTTGCCTCCCTTACTTTGGATTGGCTTCCACATATCAGAGAAAACATTCATCCTTTGGCTTTCTGAGTGTGGCTTATTTGACTTAGCATGATGTTCTTTGGTTCCATCCATTTTCCAGCAAATGCCCTGATTTCTTTTCTTGAGTAATACTCCATTGAATATACACCACATATTCTTTATCCATTCATCTATTGACGGGCACCTGGGTTGGTTCCACAGTCTGGCTATTGTGAGTTGTGCTGCTATAAACAATAATGTGGCTGCATCCCTATAGTATGCTGATTTTAGTTCTTTTGGGTAAATACTAAGGAGTGGGATAACTGGGTTATATGATAGTGCCATTCCTAGTTTTTCAATTAATCTCCAAAGGTTTTCCAGAGTGTTTGTAATAATTTGCAGTCTCCCCAAACAATGTGTGATTGTACTTTCCCCCACATCCTCACCAATATTTACTTTTACTTGCATTCTTTAAACTGACATTCTCTCTGGACTGAAATGAAATCTTTATGTAGTTTCAACTTGCATTTCCATGATTGCTATAGATGTTGGTTATTTTTTCATATATTTGTTGGCCAGTTGTTTTTCTTCTTTTGAGAAGTATCTTTTTAGTTCTTTAGCCCATTTTTATATATATATTTTTTACATTATTTGTATATTCTGGATGTTAATGCTCTATCTGGGAAGCAGGTGTCAAAGTCTTCTCCCATTCTCTAGGCTTTTGATTCATGCTGTTAATCGCTTCTCTTGTTACACAGAATCAGTTTAACTTGACGCCACCCCAATTATTGTTTCTCCCTTTTCTTTCTTATGCATTGGGACTCCTGTTAAGGAAGTCGGTTCTTGTGCTACCATATAGCAGTGTTGGGTGCACATTTTCTTCTAGCAGTTGCAGAGTTTCTGGCTGTGGTAAAGGTCTGGACACTTTTCCTTTAAGCTCCCTGGGGACTCAGGCACGGCTGCCCTGCTTTCCCCAGCCACAGCCACAATCTAGGATCCCCACCTCTGAATGTGAACATTCAGGCAGCTTCTCTGAGCTTTGGCCCATGTGGGTGCATGGTCAGGGGCACAGTCTCTCCAGGTTTCTTACAACTCAGGCTCTTCCTGGGCAGCTGTTCTAAGGTCCCCTGCCCCTTCCCTATGCTCAGGCCCTAAATTGCCTTGCTGCCCAGATTGAGCTCTGACTTTCACCTCCTCCAGCTGTGGGCCTCTGCTCCTTCTCTGTCTGCCTGGTGGCACCCTAGTTGAGTCCTGGGTCCTTCCTAAACTTCCCAGGTGGGCTGCTCCACTCCTTGGTTCTTGTTCCTGGTCAGGGGCAGGGGGTTGTCGCCACTTTCAGCTAGTAGAGATCCAGTTACACGTCCTCTCTAGCTGGATTCTGAAGAGAGCCCACTGCAGGGTGTTCTTGTTTAATCTGCTGCTGTCTGGAGGTGGGCAGAGGCTTTGTTGTCTAAGGGGGTCACTGGTCAACTGTGGACTCCCCACAACTATGGCAGTGCCCTCAGGGCTTTCTATTTACAGTTTTGTTTTATGCTGCTTGATCTATTGCTCGAACAGCAATTTACTATCACATTTTAATTTTTTTTCTACTTTTTGTTCCAAACCTTGTGAATGGTTAACCTATGTGCTTTTCTCCTCCCTCTTTCTCTCTCTGTTGACCTTTCCCCTTCTCCAACCTGGTCTCGGTTTGGGTTTTAGAAATTTGGGCTTATTTTATTCTCTGAAACCAATCCTCAAGTCTCTGCAGGTCTCAGAGTATTTACTTTGCCTCCCATCTCCTAGATCTGCTATTTCGTCCCATTTTCTTTCTATTTTTGGTGGGTTTTGGAAGCCCTGGCCAGCTCTTAAGCCATTTGAGAGGGTTTTAACAATCCTCTCAGGGTCGTCTGTTTCTTAGATCGAGCATAGAGGTGTGGCAGTCATGCTATTGGCAGGTGTGAATGGAACTCAGTTATGTGCGCATGAAGTTCAGCAGCATCAATGTGTTACCAAGGGGAGTAGACTGTGGTTGCGGTGGGAGGGACAGTGAGTGGTGTGGAAAGAGGACACTCAATAGGCGGTATCTTCTGCTTCAGAGGGCAGCGGAGGTCCTTAAGTGGGTGTCATACATGTACACTGTGTATCTTTTAATGTTGCATTTTGGTATGATTTCAGTCTCACAGAGGGTTTGAAGACTAGAAGTATCAGTTAAGATCTTCATATGTGCTAAATGCATACACATACTACACACCATGTATGTGCAGACTTTCTGTGAGTCACTTGGGAGTTACTTGGAAACTTCATGTTTCCCCCTCATTAAATAAATCAATGTGTATGTCCTAAGAACAAGGACATCTATGACTTCTCTGTGAATTGTGCAACCCAACGTTGACCCCACACCATCACCGGCTCCCCCACAGTTCTGCCACTCCTGACAACAGCATCCTTTTCACCTGTTAATGTTTTTAGTGAAGAATTCAGGAGCCTGGGTTGCTTTTAGTGTCACTTATTCCATGCTCTTTACCCTGGGACTGTTCCTCTTTCCGTGACCTGAGGATTGCTGGATTGTTGGCTGTGTGCAGCACAGGGAAGGCACAGAGCAACTCTTGGGGATTACTGTGAAGGTTTCTTGAGATTGAACCATGAGAGGGGGTTCGTGGAGAGGCCGCAGCAGAGACTAGAAGCCTCCAGTGTTCTGTGTCAGGGGCGTGACACCATGGTGTCCCCACATCATCCAAGGGAACTGCCGTTGTGGGTCTAGCTAGTGTCCAGTAGGCCTGTGCATCGTGGACAGGTGTGACACAGTACTCTGTAGGGGGATGATCTGAGCCCTTGTGAGCACATTGCTCCATGTGACAGTTCTAGATTCCTTCCCTGTTTGTCAGCTCACATTCTACTGAATGGAGGAGTTTGTTCTCATGTGGCATTGGGTGCTTTACTCATTATCAATCTATGTCAACAAGGAACATGGAATATTTAATTATGAATTTTATTATGTTTTTCAAACTTGAACATAGGGCACCTCTTCAGCTGCCTCCTCTGTTCTACAGTTAGTCTCTGTTCATGTCACAGTCTGAGAGCTTCCCTCCTTTACAACAAGACTGAAGAGCCCAGCCCACATGGCTTGCTTGTTCCTGGAAGCCACCTTTTCTCTAAAGACCCCTAGTTCCTTTGAATGAAGACATTTTACAGATCAACCTCTTGTCACTGGTGTGCTCACTGTTACTGAGTTTTCAAAGCAAACATCTTATTCTTCCCCTTCATATTTGTAGCTAACGTTTCCAACTATGAGAAACCCAGGTTTCATTTCCTTTAACATACTTTCCCATTTTTCTAAGCCTACACCACACAGATGTATTTCAGAATTACTCACTGATAGTGCCTCAAAGAGCAAACCTACTGATTGTAGGTCATTGTTATTTACAATGTTTGGTGACACACAATCCACAGACAATCTGCACCCTTCCCACCCAGCTAGGAACACCCCTCAGACTGAGTTAGGTGAGAGAGCCAGGGCACTGCACCAGCCATGGTTTCCCCACTGCAGCTCAGGGACTCAGGCCTTGGTCAGATCATCTCTGGATCTCTGCACACATTGCAGTTTGAGGTTTGCTCAGTGGGTCTGGAAATCTCACTTCAAGGCTCCTGGTCCACAAGGCTCTGAGCTGGAGACTCAGATTCCCCGGCTCCTCCACAGGGCCATGTGAGCGTACTCATGGTGTAGTGCTGGCTTCCCACAGAGTGAGCACTGCTGGAGACCCATTTGGACCTACCCTTGAGGATGAACCATGGATGTGCACACTGTTATCTCTACCACTCGAGGGTCAGCCCTTACTCAATGAAGGCAGTAGCACCTGGACATCAGGGCATGAACCACAAAAAGCAAGGACGATGAGCAGCCACCTTGAAGGATAGTGGCCAGCACTGGATGCCAGGACCTCCAGGGAGCAGGTGCTGACTCTGTTCTTGGTTTACATCATGTACCCACTCGGCACACGGGGAGCACTCCCCCCTCCAGACTGTCCTTCCTCCCCATCCAGGTAGCCCTCCCCCTCCTAACACCACAAACTGGGATTTTCGTGGGCACAGGCTGGTTGACCACACAAGATAGGGTACAGTCTTCTCAAACCCTGATTCTGTCACCCACCTCAGCTTCTCTCAGGGTCCTATTCTGGTTGAATGTGTCAGGGTTTCATGTTTTAAATGTCAAATTGTAATTCATCTTGTGAATGGATTACAAATTTATTCATACAATGTCCAAGTAACAGTACTGGTCCCAAGTTTTAGATACTATTAATAATGCTGCTTGAGGTTTTGGTACCTGCTTCTGTTTTCACGTGCATTCTTTTCTCTCTAGCATGTACCTGGTTGTGGGTTTGCAGATCATAAGGTGCTATCTGGTTACCTTCATGAGAATCTGCCAGAACCTTCCTTGAGCTGCTGTGTGATTTTGCGCTGTAACCTGCAAATGTGTGAGAGTTTAAATTTCTCTGTATGCTTCCTGGGGTTTTGTTATAACCTGACCTTCTCTGTAGATAGTGTTTGAGCTTTATATCTTGGACTCTGGAGAGGGGTGGCTTGGTTTGTCTCTCAAGGGTTTGGTTCATACTGTCGTGTGACCCCAGGAAGAAAGGGATGTCCTGGAGCTGACACTCCTGCTGTGGTGACCATGGCCTTTAACCTAGTTTTGGAAGCTCGGGTTGACCACTTACCACAGAATCCACAGAATATATGCAAAACTCAGCCTGAGGGGGAGCAGAGGGCAGAGCATGGCTTCCTGGACCTGGAGCAGTCAGTGGGTACTGGAGGTACTGACAAGGTGTACCCACTTTATATGGAAAAGTGAGTAGGTTCGGACTTTTAATAAACTATGTGTGTCTGTTAATGAAAAGTGATTGTGATAAAAAAATACACAATGGTCACACACATCCAATATTTTAAGCCATGAATTTACATATAATATTTGTCAAATAAATATATAAAAATTGATAAGGAGGCTAAGGAAATGTGTTATAATAGAATGTCAGAACTTGGGAGAAACTTATAAGATGGTTCCTGCATGAAAAAGTCTTAGAGTCCAGGTGTGTTAGCTGCTACAGGATGCAAGTTTCTTGAGATCATGATTCTTAGTATAAACCTGTGTTCAACACTGGGCATGGTGGCACACTCCTGTTAATCCAGGGGCTCAGGAGGCTGAGGCAGAAGGATCTGGAGTTCAAATTCAGCTTCAGCTACAACAAGACACTAAGCAACTCAGTGAGACCCTGTCTCTAAATAAAATACAAAAAAGGGCCGGGGATGTGGCTCAGTGTTTGAGTGCCCTTGAGTTCAATCCTCAATATATCTCCCTCTCCCCGACAAAACAAAAACTGTGTTTCAGTCAGTTGTTTTGGCTCAAAAATAGTCATGGAAATAGGCAGCACTTGGTGTATACTCCTGAAGAAGCAACAGCTTATTAGTAAAAGTAAAATACTCTGAATAAGCTGTGAAGCATAGTGAGAAATATAAAAGAGATATTTGTTGAGAAATGATGTTTATCAATTTCAGCAGGGAATCCAGCTAGGATGGCAGAGTTTGATGAGTAGTGGAGCTGGCCCCGTGAGGAGGATCATTCAGTCCCCACAGCACTGGGAGCAGCCAGGGTCCTTGAGGGATCCTCACACCCCTGGCCCCCAGCATCCTGCCTGGGGAATGGCCACTGTGCCCATGGTCCATAAGGATGACCCTTGGGGAATGTTTCTCCATTCTTCTCTAGGGAAAAATCAGAAGCTCATGGAAAATGCCGGATGTTTAGGCCCTGAGTGCTTCCTGGAATAGGAGGTCCAGGGTTAAAATATGGCCTCAGGGGCTGGGTGAACTTGCTTTTGAGAGTAAAGAGAATGGTAAGTTCTATCACATTATAGAAAGAGATCAAACCTTCTT
Organism: Callospermophilus lateralis; assembly: GCF_048772815.1. Lineage (NCBI taxonomy): Eukaryota > Metazoa > Chordata > Mammalia > Rodentia > Sciuridae > Callospermophilus > Callospermophilus lateralis. The sequence continues at coordinate 210,138 of NW_027510147.1, forward strand.
CATATTGCAAAAAAATTCCAACTACTTCTGGCGCTAGTGGGACATGGATATTATAAGAGTGCATTGAAAGCACCTTGTACTGACCATCCTTCAGGGAGAGGGTCCAGAAACCAGCTTCAGGACAAGACTCCTCGTAAGCTCTTCCTCTGTCTACTGAATCCAAGCAGAGGCCTATAGCCCACCTGCTCTTTCCTGCTACTTTAACCTCCCAGTAGTGACTGCCACTAGAGAAGCTGTTCTGACCCAGCACAAATGGCATTAGAGTAAATCGCTCAGGACTATCAGGAACATTTCGATTCACAGACAGGGAATAAACATGCTGCCCATTTTCTGTCACAAAGAGGGAGGGGTGAGCCGTGCGTTCATCCAGTATGATGTTCTCTGCAGAAGGAAGGAGATCAGTTACTAGTAAGCAATAAGAAAAGACCCTTCTTATTGCTTCTCTGTGAGGGGGTCAAAGCAGGGCAGATGAACAAGGTACATGAGTTCTAGGCCCTTTTCATCAACACAGAAAATAAACACCATGCTGTTAAAATCCAGGACAGCATCCCACCTACAGGTCTGAAGGTCCTTTCCTAAAGGAAAGGAACAGATTTCTGTTGTCACCTCAGAGCTTGCAAGGCCTCAGCTGGTAGGAGATGGGTGGAGCATGGAAACCCCTTGGGAAAGGTCTTTACCAAGGTTCTGACACTCAGAAGGTCTCCAGGTGTTAGCACCAGGAACACCAGGCCCTCCATGGACAGAGGGGACATAACAGAAGGGTCGGGGAAGGTCAAGGAGACGATCCTCCTGCTCAGCTCAGAGGCAGAAACTCAGCAGTGGGCAGGAGAGTGGCCAGTGCCACAGGAGGAGGGAGAGGGAGGAGGTGGAGCTAGGAGGCAGCAGGAGGGTGATGAGGACCACTGAGGACCACGAGGGCTGTTGTCAGGCTGTGGGTATTTGTGGAGCTGGGGTGGGAAGACAGTAGAGGGTACAAATTAGGAAAGAGTATTTACAAGTATGAAATGAGGCTGTTCTGGAAAGGGAGAGAGGAGTAGGATAACAGCCCGATGGAGAGACTGGGTTAACTGAGATTGCTGTTTACTTTATTGTTAGGAAAAAGTGGGTGTTCCTGTTGGTGAGAATGACCTGGTGGACACGGACGATTTGAAGTTGGAAAGGAAAGGAGAGACAAAAGACCTAACCCTTCATCATCTCTTCATCATCACCCCTGAGAGTTCTATGGTGTTCCTAGAGAAGCTGCTCCAACCCAACTTCTATGGTGGTGGTCACAAGAGGATGGTGAGGACCTGCTCCTAACTGACGAGAGCCTGCCTATCAGGGTTAGGAGATGCTGATATGTCTGTGCTGCCCAGAGCTTATGCCTTAGCCAACTTAGGTCCCTATATCTAGCATCTAAGGATTTTCTTTTTTTGCCTACTTGTATCCCATATATCATTAGGGAATAACCTGTTGTCTCACAATAGAATCCCAGAGAGGTTAGAGAACAGGCATAAGGTTATCCTTAACCACACTTCCTTCTCTGTGCACCTACCTGCAAAACTTCGAGCTTCCTTCAGATCTGTAATGAGATGGACACATTTAAGGTTAGCAGAGCAACTGAGAAAAGACTGTTGAAAGTAATGGTTTGTGGGGTATCAGTGGTGTGAAATGTAACTTTGCTTACCTTTTATTGACAGAGATGTTCTTTGTTCTGCAACCAATCACACAGAGAGATAATTGCTTTGGGGGTATGGAGGCTGAATTTCCAATTTAGCATGGAAAAAAGATATAAAACTTACCAAGTTCTTCAATGATTTCCTCTAAAAAATGGAAAAAAATATTAAAAAAAAGGGTTAGTTAGTGATCTGAGACACCAATAAGTTTCATCCTAGACTACATCTTTGTAGGATTCTAGTGACTGTTTGAGTCAGATTGCTGGACTCTGCGAGGCACAGACTGAAAGGGCATCTTGTTTTATGTTTCCACATTGGACATCCCCAGATCCTGAGATCCTGAATGTCCTGAGTCTTATACAGTTTGCTTCTTATGTCCATCACAGTCTACTGCTCATCAGTGGCCACCGTGTTGTCTCCATTTGTCTTCTTGGCATTCCTGAGGCTACTGCCACTCTTTCCTGTCCACTCAGTGAACTTTTTTTTTTTTCTTTGTACCAGGGATTGAGCCCGGGGGGCTTAACGACTGAGCCACATGCCCAGCCCAGCCTTTTTTTTTTTTTAGTTTGAGATAGGGTCTTGCCAAGTTGCTTAGAACTTTACTAAGTTGCTGAGTCTGGCTTTGTAACTTTAATCTTCATGCCATAGCCTCTAGAGCCATTAGGATTACAGACATGTGCCACCACACCTGGCCAGCAAACACTTACTGGACCCACATTAGTCCAGGTTCTGCCTTCTGTACTAGGGATATCACCATGAGCAAGATAGGGTCTTTCCCCTACAGGGCCATTGACAGGCACCTGTCAATTATAGCGCAATGCTATGAGCAGACTGCTACAGAGAACAATAATGGGATCTCAGGTTCTCCTTTGGATTTTGACAGAGGATTTTATGCTTTTGTTGTATTACAAATACAAATTTTTAAAATAGCATGTATTCATTTTATTAAACAAATCACAAGAAGAGACAAATAATCCTATTGGATTTCAGTTACTGAGCTTTAATACTTTAATTTTTTTAATAAGCATTAGTATATTTTTGACACTCAGTGATGAGAAAGGATCAAACTATCCTTTGTCATTATCCAGTTTAAAAGCAATTTTCAATACTTATCATGAAAATAAGCTCTCTTCTATAGCAACACTGAATTGCTAAATAGTACTTACTTTTGTAAACCGTATAGAATGAAATCATTCTTTCTGGTTATTTACTGACTCCCCCCTGCCCCATTTTTTTTTTCTTTTCTCTTTTCGTGGTGCTGCAGTTTGAACCCAGGGCCTTGTGCCTGCAAGGGAAAACTCTACCAACTGAGCTATATCCCCAGCACCTGTCTTTTCCTCCTATTTAGATAAGTTCAAAGAAAAAAATCTCTATTTCTCATGATGAAAAAAAGGAAATAGAAATAAAATAGATGTGGATAAAAATGACCTTGGGAGTGAATCAAGTTAAAATGTAAAAAAGCAGCTTTTTGAACTTAAAGACTAAAGACAATGCAAAAAAATAAAAATTAAAAAAATAAAAGAAATATGATTCAAGATGGCAGATGAGAGGAAAGATGGATCGGCGGTTGTTTATAGGTTTGGTACTCAAGCAGAAGGTACTGTTCCTCAGCAAGTTTGGTGAAAGAGGGAATTAGGTGAAATTCAATAAGTGGCAATCAGAGTCTCTTAGAGATTTAGAAATTTGGGTGCATTGAACAGAGAACAAGAAAGTACATTGTAGTCCAGCTGGTGGTGGCAGTGGCACTAGCAGTATGCCAGTTCCCTGGGAGGGGAAGCATGAGACAGAGACAGAAACACAGTGGCACATTTGGCAGAGAAAAACTGTAGAAGAGAAAAGGATCCTCAACTTAGTGGGTTCAGAGGCTGCACAGTAAACTTGGGTCTAAATAATGCTCCGTGTTTTTCATTTGGCAAGTGGAGAGCTCAGTGAGAGCCATCTGGAGAAGGTCACATTGACATTTGCTGCAGGGTATTATAACATATACTGCCATGCTGCACCTACTGCATGACCTAGGGTGTACCTAGCAGAATGTGAGTGAAACAGGCAAAGAGAAGAGAGTGTCCAGTGGGATTCCACTCAGAGATAAGGAGAGGAGAGAATCTGCTCCTTAGATAAACTGAACCAAGAAACAATGCAACTTAGTCCCCATATATATTAGCCAAATTTAAACTTTGTTGACACTTGAATACAAAGAGCAGAAGTGAAAAAAAAAAACCCAAGAAAATGAGCATGCCCCAGTAGGATTGGTTAGGTCCACTCATGAACATTCTCCTCTAGATGAAAATAGTATTAATACAAAGGCTATAGATACCACACCCATAAGGGGTATCAATCTATATCACTTTAGAATACCTTGAAAAAAAAATTGTCTCAGTGGTCCACAGATCAGTGTGAAAGATAAATTCATCTCAACAGATGCACAAACCAATTACAGGAATGCAAGAAATATGAAAAAAAGAAAGGCAACACAACACCTGTAAAGTTTATACTTTATCAGTAATTGACTTCAAAGATATGAAGTGGATGAAAAAATCAAAATAATAAAAAAATCAAAAGAATGATTATACAAATTGTCGATGGATACCAAGAGGATACAGAAAAACAACTGAATAAATTAAGAAACTCAGTACAGAATATGAATATAAAATTCAGTGAGATGGTACAGATAATGAAAAAGAAATCTTGTGAATAAAAGACTCATTAAGTAAAACAAAAATATTCAGTTAAATTTATCTCTAATAAAGGAGATCATAATGAAGACAGGATAACATAATATCAGAACATTACTTTGGGAGAAAAAGTGTTTGCTTTGAGCATTCATACAGTATTAGAAAAGAGAAAACAAGTAAGCATAACCTAAATATACAAGAATACTTTGATGACATTAAAAGACCTGATTTCAGAATCAGTGGAATGGAACAGGATTGCCAGGTTTAGGCTAAGGACACAGATAACCTCTTCAGGGAAATAATAACAGAACAGAACATTTTTTTTTTCAAACTGAAAATAAGATGTTTTTCCAGATACAGAAGGCATTCAAAATCCCAAATAGACAACAAAGATCCTCTTCATGACTCATTAAAATGTCTAACATGCAGAATGCTGCTCTAAAAATCTCAAGAGAAAGACATCAGATTACATTTAGAGATAAGCCTATCAGAATTAGTTCCAATTTCTCAGCATAAACTTTAAAACCCAGAGGGACTTAGAATGAGACTTTCCTAGTCCTGAAAGAAATTAAGTGTCAACCAAGATTGCTATATCCTATAAAACTATCCTTCAGAATCAAAGAAGAAATTAAATTCTTCAAAGATAAGCAGAAAATAAGATTCATGCCTAAAGCCAGCACTATAAAAAATACTTACAGAAATAATACACACAGAAGAAATTTTAAAAAATTCTCAGAACTTACAAATGGACAAATCTCATTTGAAGAGTAGTTAAGAAAGTAAGAAACAGGATCAAATGAAACACTGAAAATAAATCAAAATTGCAGTAGTTAGTGAATATCTCTCTATAATAATATTGACTATAAATGGTCTCAAATCGCCAAATAAATGATGTAGGCTGGCAGGTTGGATTTAAAAAAAAAAAAAAAAAAACTAACTGTGTATTGTTTTCAAGTGAGTCTCCTTAAGGCAAAGATAGTCAATGGCTGAAAGTGAAATAATATAAATTGATATAACTTGCAAATTGAAACCCAAAGCAAGCAATGATAGCCACCCTCATCTTATATTGAACAAAGCATACTTCAAGCCAAAATTAATCAGAAAAAAAAACAAAGGTTACATCATAGTCGTAAAAAGAACAATTCAATAAGAATAGATAATGATAGTAAATATTGATGTCACAAATGTAGATGCACCTAGTTACATAAAACAGAAAGTACTTGAACTGAAGATTCAGATGGACTCCAGTGATTGAAATCACTGAATCCATTTGTCATTCAAGAAACAGGAACAAATTTTTGTACTGCCTTTTCCATCAGCTCCCAGTATACTCCCAGTTTCATCCTGGGCTTCAGAAATGTGTCCCCCCCTCCCACTCCCAGCAGCTCCACTGCTCTGTTGACTCTTCCTCAGCAATGGAGAAGGACCTTCACTGTCCTCCAGTGTCCTCTCTTGAACACACCAATGGATTCTGTAATGCAGTCTTTTCAAAGCCCATATATATACAATAGCCAAGTCATTGAACCAGTGTAGGTATACTTCAGGAGAAGAAAGTATAAAGAATATGTACACATGGAATTTTACTCAGTTATAAAGAAGAAGGAAGTATTGTGACTCATAGGAAAATAGATAGAACTGGAGAACATCATGGTAAGTGAAACAAGCCAGATTTAGAAAGTCAAAGGTCAAATATTTTCTTTCATATGCAGAAACTAGAGCAATTAAAGGCATAAAAAGAATCACATGAAAGCAGAAGAGAGATCAGTAAAACAGAAAATGTGGATGAGGGGGAATAAGAAAGGGAGGAGAAGTGAAAATACTGGGAAATAAAATTGACCAAATTATATTGTATGCATTTATAGATATACCACAGTGGAACCAATTCTTATGTATAATTTTAATTCACCCATTAAAAATGAAATAAAGTTCAAATGTAATCATCATATTGTTAAACCACTCTCACTCTAAATCCTTGGGAATTTTTTACCACTTAGGGAATAAACATCTAAACTCCAAATATTGCCTAAGAGGTGCCTCATGGTCCGCCTTCTGCCTCTTCCCGCTTATCTTTTCTGCTGGTTCTTCCGCAGCTCATCTGTTTAACATTTGTTATTTCTGTTTGAATATTGAATGACAGGTTTGAGGACCATTTCCAACTGGCTTACCCAAATGTCACACTGTGAAGTACAATATTTACACAGGAGGGCTTTAGGTGAGGTGTAAAATGACATGGATGTTGGTGAAACAACCTTCTTGTCAGGAATGTTTTCAGGTGACTCCCTTAGACTGCTTATAGATAAATGGTCTTTTCTTCCAGATTTGTTTTTTTTCTAATTCATTCATTTTCTCCTTCACTGAAAACCAGAACTGATTCAATTCTAGGAATGCAGGTTACTGGGAATGTGAAAAAGTGGAGGTGTCATTTCAGATGGGGATCAGTTCACGGTTGATGCTGCATCCAGCCTGGGTGGAGTTTTGTCCTGCAGGTCCACTGGGGACAGCTCACAGCTGATGCACAGCTTGTCTTGTGGGGAAGATCCTTCTCAGCAGATGGTCTGGATCTGAGTGTGACTTCAAAGTGAGAAAAGGCAGGGGCAGCTAAGAGAGCACCATCTCCCAGGGCTGGGCCAAGATCAGAACTGCGCCAGGTGTCTGAGGCAAGTAAGGCTGTGCACACAAACTTTGCAAAGGTGTTTTTTACATGGTTTTCTTAGTTTACCACAAATGTGTTCACGAATAGAGAAGTCCACTTTGGAAAAGTTGTAGGAGAAGCAGGATTCTGGTGGAGGGGATTGCTCACTCTGTGGAGTTGACAGCCACCCCAGAACCATCTCACGATGCAGCTGCACAAGGTCGGCAAGCTTTAGAGGGCCCAGCAGAGCAGACCCTGCAGTGGATCAGCTCTACCTCTCTGGACAGCATGACCTAGCTCTCGTGGTGGAGCATCGTATCCTGGTGGCACCGTGTGCAACGGAGCAGACCCCAGTGTCACTACAGAGGCAGTGTAGGGAGGTGTGGCTGGCTCTCCCTCCTGAAAACCAGGGGATGGGTTCTCTTGGTATCTGCATTCACTGGGAACTTTATCTGAGGGTACAGTGTGTGATTTGAAAAAGTAAAATCGCATTACACTGTTGGCTCTAAGGAAGGAACCCTGGGCAGGTAACTGGTACCTGTTGTCCACATGCTGATGTTTATGACACCGTAACTACTATGCTCTGGAAGTAGGAGGAAACCTCACTGAGGGTTAAAAATTTAGCCCACTGCTATTTCTTGGACAAATTATCATGTTCATGAGGTTAGCTAAAGATTTTTCCTCCTAACAGAGAATGGCTAATATAACATGCCAAAATTAAAAAAAAATCACTTTTCTTTATGACTTTAGCCAAGAAGAAAACTAGCAAAAGAAAAATAAAAATTACATGAACTAGTGAAAATAGAAATGTAACCAATATCAAAAATCCCTTCTCTACTCCATGTGTACAGCTATACCACAGGCTCAGTGTTATCACCACCATCAGCTGGACCTTGTAGCTGGAGCAGTCACGTGAAAGAAGTTTCTGTCCAGTGACGCCTTGTTTTCTATGTGATGACTTAAATGAGTCAGTTTGTTCTTTACATAGAAAGGTCAAAACTAAACAGTTGCACTAAGTTCATTTTAGCCTCACAGGGTCCCAGATGTAGCTATAAAACCATCTCCCCTTCCCAGACCCAATAACTGCACAATTGCCACCAAAATACAAGCTCTGTTCCTGAGCCCTGATGTACATGATCTTTTCAATACTAACTGTACCCCCGTCTGCAAAGGCAGAAGGTGCCCAGGAGGTTGAAAGTATTTTGAGAGATGGATGAAGCTACTAAGTGATAAGAGACATAACTTAAACCCAGACAGTTCAGCTCCAGGGCAGGTCCTTTGAAAATGAGGATGAACGTCACTTGCTCCCCTTCTTCCTAAGGCACATCAGAATGAACAATAAATCTAGCCATCCACAGCAAGACGAAGCACTCAGTTACACAGGATTCCTCCCTTTGACTCTACCTCTAGTTCTTAAGTGGGTTACACACTACGTAATCTTCATAATGAACCAGAAGTGGACAGGAGTCGTCTCATTGAAGACCAAACACTGACATGTGAATGATCAAGCATGACTTTTAGCTCTATTTACTCTGGTGACAACAGGACCGAACTTCCATGGATCCTTCCTGACTTCCTCATGAAAATTACACCCTAGTCACCTATCCTGTTCCCAGGGAATAAATGCCATGTCCCAAAGTCTCTCCAGTCATAACAGACCTTTGCTGAATGAACCATCCCTGTTCTGTCGCCCTCTACATCCTTAGCAAGGTGATAAAATGCCATGTGCCCTGGAGTCTGCCTTGGAGCCTTCTGAGTCTGTCTCCTGTCTACTGTTCATCTCCTCTGCTAGAACCAGGGGCTCAGCCACTCCAGGGTTCAGGGATTTCCTTTCCTCACATGTCCTGCTGCTCTCCTCGCTGTCCATAGCCCCGTCCTTACCTCTGAGCTCAGCTCAGTGTTAGCTCCTCAGGAGCTCCACAGCCTGGTGACAAGGCCCAGACTCACACCTATGAGCTCTAATGGCACCTCCTTCATTATTTGTTAATGACCACACAGAACAGGTGGTCTGTGCTAAGTACATGGAACAACCAACTTTCCCCTAATAGACATAAGCAAACTCTGCAGCTCCCAGAAAACCATCCCATCTCCTCTGGCTGCACATATGTGAACTACTTCCCTGGGGCAAATACTTGTAGAGAAATGTGTGTTGGCTGCTTCATGCCTGGGGTCATAGAGGCACATTCAATTCTATGTGTACTCTGGTGTTCCTATAATAATAAAAGAGCATGAACGAGGCAATGTTGGTTTTAAAGGTCTAACACTGCCTGTCAAACCTCAGTAATCACATCATTCACTCTGTCCACTGCTTCTGTGGAAAGAAACAGCAACCTTAACACAAGCATGATGGAGAGCACCCTCCTCTCCCTAGTAGAGAAGGCCCATCTCACCACTCAGTCCCAAGGACGAAGGAGTCCGGGGCCCAGGCTTGTCAGCCCAGCTCAGGAGAGGCACAGAGAGGACTCCAGATTTCTGAAAACAACCATGTCACGAACTGGAAACCACCTTTAGATTTCCAACTGTGTTTACTTGGAAATAGGATGGGAGAGAGAATAGGATCCCTTCTCTTTTCAAGTTTTGGCTGAAGTCCCAAAGATGAGAAAATAGATATTAATATCTACAAATTCTGCACATCATTCTCTGGATTTTCAGAGATTTGTATGAAACTAGCTTCAAGATTCTCAGTCTCACCATAGTATTTTGGGGGAGAATTTATAACTGACACACACACACACACACACACACACACAAATTCCACGTTGTAAGTGGAATAATTCAAAGTGAAGACTTCCTTAAGGGACAGATATTACTGGACAGAGGACTGGGTAGGGACTGCTTCATCCTCCCTTGGGAAAATGAGCAGGGCTCCTCTTGAAAGTCAAGCAAGGGGCCTGTATGTCCCCAAAATGCACTTCATGTGTCCACAGCTTTGAAAAAATACTGTTGTTTTCTGATCCACACCTTAAAATGTCCCCAAGTGCATCCTGCCCAGGTATCATCAGCCACAGAATGTGGCCTCAGTGCAACTCATGTAATCCAATCCCCAGACTTATTTGGCTCCACGTGGCCAAAGAACCACAGTCAGTTACACTGTCCATGGTGCATCCCCCAATACTTCGGACAGCTTCTCCATGCAGGAATTCCATGCCACAGGTTTCAGCACGTGTCCTCTGAAGCCCTTCCACAAGTTCCAAAGTAGAAACTATCTAGTATGTTTCAGGACTGTACGCAACCCATATAAACAGGCCTTTTATACAAGATTGGTCTCCATGTGATTGTATGACAGCCATGCTGGCCTTTGTGACTGGTTTAAGAGCCACCTGAAAGCCAGGGGGTTGAGAAGGAGCAGACTCAATAGCTTCCCAATTAGCCCTTTCAACAAGCTTCCCACCCAGACCCCACTCTCTATGGAATGTGGGGACTGTGGCCCTGCCCACGCTCCCTCCCCTCCACCTGGTCTGTTGCTCCTCTAGCTCTCACAATTCCCTGGTTCCTCTTGGTCAGAAAGCTTAAGACAGAGCGCAGGGAGGTTTCAGACAGGAAGGAGAGTATGAGCCCTACAGGAGGATCATCTGTGTGCTTAGAGGCCTAAGATCAATCTGGTCCTTGCAGGGCATTTAGTGGGCTCCTGGGTGTTCCCCTATGGTCCATCTCCACTTATGTTCCCATGGGACGACTGAATATTTCAGGACTGCCCTAAGACCCCTCCTCCTGTCCTTTCTCCTGCAGTCAGGTGAAGCCTGACTGGGTGTCCCTGGGCAGGTATGTTAGGCAGCCCTGGCCACAGCTCTTACCTGGGGCTATCTTTGTCTCAGAGAAGACCAACCCAAGGCATGAGATTCAGGTCATTATGAGATCAAGTCAGAGTGGACTTTAATTACAAGACAAAAGAGATTTTGTGAATTAAATGTCATGTGACATTTAACCTACAGAACACCAGAGAAAACAGAACTCATTACTATTTTGGCAAGTGTAGCCTGGAAATACACAAACCCCAAATGTAGAGAAAGGAAGAAAACATTCTAATACGAATCATTTTTTCCCTCACTGATATTTCTGAATCAGGAGCCATGTCCAGTTCAGCAGGAAGGCCACTGGAAAAAGTAGTGAAGAAGGAAGATGGGTGCTCTTGTGTAGTTCAGAGGTAGAGCTGGCCTACCAGGCCCAAGGCCTGTGTCCCACGTGTAGAACCCAACGTGTAGTACCCAACATGTAGTACCCAATGTGTAGTAAAAAGGAAAAAAAATAAAAGACAGATGGAAGATTGTGGATAGCAGATAGTTCTTGGTGGATGGTACTTGCTGGACGGTGGATGGTCCCCTCTTGTTCATACACAGAGCTCTCTGTGATGTGCCTTGAGGACAGAGTATGTGGCTACAGGGTCCTGGAGGGCACCCAGAACCTTCCTTAATGAGCAGCTCACCTCTCTCCTGCATGGAAAGCATGTTTTCTAGAAATTATCAAGAAGGAAATGAGTCAAGAAGTGGGTAAAGTGAGTACAAAGGCGAATTGAAGTTCAGACACAGCACCTAAGAGTGTGTCAATGAAGCATCCCTGCTCTTCATGTTTTCCTAGTCAACAGTAAAAGATAAAAACCCTACGTAAACTTATGATCTATATGTAAATCTAATTGCTACACAAATGATGTCAGCCCACTTGTTCAAGCTTACCTTTGGCTTTTCTGGTTCTCAGGAGGACAATACCGATGACCATCAAGCACAGAGTCAAGAGGCTGAAGAGCACCCCCAGCACCACAGTCCAGGGGCTGACCCTGGGGAACAGGTCACCTGGAAAACAGGACCATGGCGCTGAGATCTAGGCTGACTGCAGGTGGCCTGGCTGATGGGGACGAGTCCTTCCTGTTTCCTCATGGAGGCGTCACCAGGCAGCAGAGACCCCAAGCCTCACTAGCCCTCCCAGCACTCCTAAGGACCTCCGCTTCCTGCCTCCTCCCAGCCTGGGTAGGCCCTGAGCTGCCCTGTCAAACCAGGCAGCTATGTGGACAGGCTGAAGAGAGGAAAGTAACACAGCAGACACCGTGTGACCAGCTCCAGATTTCACCAAAGCCTACATGATGCGAGTGGCACACAGTGCTCCTATAATAAGGAACAGGCTGCAGATGCCACAGAGCCTCTCCTTCACCTGCCTGCCCTGCCCTCCTGAGGCCCCAACTGCTTTCATCATGGGCCTGTTCCTCCAGTTGTCCTCCTCATCACGTGGATGTGGGTCTAAGGACAGGCTGAGGACTGACATCCTCTGGAGCTCTTCTCAGGTTAGAGCAGGAACTGTGAGGTGTCAGCGCCTAATCCAGGCACATCTCCTGTCCAGGTCCCAGAAACAGAGTTCCAGCTGGGCTGGAGGGGGACTGAGGTCAGTAACAGTGGCTCTGAGGCCAACACCATCTGCAGAAGAGGCCCTGAGCAGCCCTCTCTCAGTCCTTCAGCCAGATGGCTAGGAAATCGCCACGGAGCGCAGCTGGTCGTCAGGTTGTGAGTTACTGCTCAGCTCAGCAGACCTCCTGCACTCACGTGAAGAAGGCCCTTCACGTCCTCCATGTGGATTTCAAGACCTTCCATGTGAGGTCCTGAGGGTTGCTGAGGTTTGCTAAGCTCAGCCCCGACTCACCAGTTTCTCCCAAGTTTCCTATACACCTTTCTTCACTGTCAAAGTCTAAGGAGGAGTGAGTTAATTTTCCCCCATGGAGATTTGTATTTCCAAGAATGACATTTAGAAAAAGAAAGAAAGAAAGAAAGAAAGAAAAAAGCAAACCCCCCACCCCCGCACACACACACACACACACACACACACACACACACACACACACACACACACACACAAATCCCTATCCTCTAATATATTTTCTTTTATTTTCAAATTCCCAACTTCATTCCAGTTCTCTCTTTCTAATGATCTACAACACATGTGACCCACACAAGGGAAAGTGGTGGACACCAGATCTGGTGGTCCTGATAACGTCCTGCAGACGTTCACTTACACACCCACCAGGCAATCTGTTCTTGGGAGCAAGTGTCTGCTAGGCAGTGGGGAGTTCAAGGCCTGAGACAGCCTCTCTTCAGGGGCTCACACACCCAGCCTGAGAGGAGGCAAACATAATCCAGGGTAATGGGGGTGGGCAGAGGTACACTTGGTGCACACGGGATAGGGGAGTTCCCTAGAAAAGACGGCTCCTGGGTTAGGTCTTGAAGGACCAGCAGGAAAGGGCACTTGAGGAAACATAGAAGAAAAGTGGCTCCCAGTGCCCATGAGCCCCAGGGGGTGGGTATGTCCAAGGAATGATACCAGGAATGAGGAGGGAAAGGAAGGAAGGGTGGGGACGAGCTGAGGAGAGAAGGGCCTGAGAACACCCTGGAGCACAGGCTACACTCTGCTCCCTGGCTGGGAAAGGGAGAGGGTGGTGCAGGGCAGTGTTGGAGCCAGACTGTGTCCTGTGGACAGTCACTCTGTGTATGTAAAGGGCATAGCTGGGTGCTTGGTGCTCTCTGCCTGCAAAATGAGTTATATCATTAGCCCTCATGACAACTGCATGAGGACACACTATTATTAGCCCTTTTTAGTAGTTGGAAACTGGGCGCAAAATGGTCTGCATGTTCCATGGTCACAGAGGTGGCTGTGGCCAGCATTTTAGCTAATTTGACAGGTGGGGAAAAAGCCCATATTGTTAGGTGTGGATAAATCTGAGCAGGAGTATTTGGAAAGGTTCCAAGGAACTCTGACAGATCCTCTTCTTCCTGTCACTCTTGAAGGCTTTGGCATATCCACTTCTACCCTGTGAGACAATGACCTTGTTGACCTCAGCAGGAGTGCACAGGGGAAGTGGGTATATCTGAGGAGGTCCCCACTCAGGAGTGGCAAGGCACCCAATGGACCCTCATTGAAGTCTGTGTCAGGGGTCTCTGCTCCTCACAGCTTCCTATCTGCACTGGAACTTCTGGACGAGCACCTGGGAGGCAACTGACCTGCCATGGACACTTGGGTCTTCTCCTCATTGAGGACAGGGTTCCTGATGGAACAAGTCACGTGTCCTCGGGAACTTTCCCCATCTGAGAGAGAGGACTCCACATGGAACAGGCCGTCTCCTGCTATAGTCCTGGTCTCCGAGGCAGGTTCTAGATGGAGTGCTCCAGGACCACTCCACTGTACCTCTGGCTCCGGGTACCACCCTGGGGACATGCAGGTCAGCTTAATGCTCCCACTGGGACCAGGTTCAATATGAATACGAGGATCCAGGCCTGAGGCTGGGAATGAGAGAGGGAGAGAGAGAGAGAAACAGAGAGACTGTTGTGTTAGGAGGTCAATGGCTCTGCCCCCCTGAGGTCTATGGACTTGGGCTTACTGGTTGATCTACAGGAGTCCGAACTCTTCTGCTTGTGAAAGTTGGGGTATGAAAATACTGTCTCCAAAATAATTTCTTTTCTATGTACTTGTGAGAAATAAATTGAATTATCTATACCAGTGTGTGAACAAGTGGTTAAACACCCTCTGAACCACTTTCTTTCCCCCTTTCCTTTGAGTGCAGGACTCATCCTTTCTTTTCATGCTCACTATAGTTGGGCTGAGACCCTCCATCCATCCATTTAGCGTGGTTGAGAATTGAAGGGCACGTGTGGTTTAGAGGCTCCTGTGGTAAACTGCTCCGCAACATTTACTCACCCTCCTCCAGCTCAGGCCTCCTGCAGAAATTCTTCTCATGGGGGAAGCCCAGGAAGGTCAGGGCTCTGTGTGAGACCCACTAGCCAGGTGGCTGTGGGACTGGCATTCCTGTATGATTTAGTAGGGGTTAAGCTGCACCTGCGTGGCCACATGCAGGAAGTAGCTGCCTTACCTTGGGCAGCGCAGTTTTGGGGTAATGAAGTTTTTATCTGTGGAAGTGCCTCCCCAGCTGTGGAACACATGTCCCACCTCCTTGTGCTTAGGAGTGGTCTCCAGATGCTGATGAAAGTCTCATTGGAATTGGTTGAGCTTCCTGTAGATGATGTCCTTAATAGCAGGGAGCATAACTTATCCTCAAGTACTCTCTATCTTCTAGGGCTAGGCACACACAAGGCTATGAGACATCTATAGCCCCGAGGTCAAGGCTACATTTGTTGTTGAGAAACTAGCCTCGGGGTGATTGATGTGGAAACCTGACATGTCTTCCACTCCTTTTGCCCTGTGCTCTTTCTCTGCAGGCCTCTGTGGGGAAGTGGCTTGGGATAAAGCACAGTGACTAGCATTTCTGTATGGCACTGGATAATTATATCTCTACTAAACAGTCTGAACAGAGCAGACAGGCCATCAGGCTGTGTAGGATCTCTACATGGAATCTGAGAAAGCAGAAGAGAAAGCAAGGAAAGGCAAAGGTTTAGTTTGGGAGATGAGAAGAGCAAGAGAAGGACATCCTTGCTAGCAGGTGTGCTGCTTCTCCTCCCTGGGAAGATTAAGGAGCCTGACAGAGGTAAAACTCTGGGGCTCATGGCACAGACTGATTCTCCAGGGAACCCTTCCTGACCTGGCCAGGCCTCACTCCTATAGGAGGGAGGGGACAGATGAAAAAAGGCATGCTAGAACCCACCCAGCCTAGAAAATCACAGGACAGCCTGAGGCCATAGTGGGGGAGGACCACGGCTCTGTCTGGGGCTGACCTTTGCCCACAGGAGCACATATGAGACCTACTCTGTGCAGAGCCCAGGCACTGCCTTGCACTGGGCATGGGCAGTAGGTACTCAGGGGAAACACCCCAGAGTCCAAGAAGCCCCATGGCCAGTGCTGGCCAGAAGGAGAAGAGGAGGTTGGCTCAGCACAGTGCTCAGGGTGACTGGTTCACTAGGAGTGTGAACTGCAAAGCCAGCAGTGAGTTCCCATCACACTCCAGGACATGTGCAAAAAGCAGCCTGCCTGGAAATCACGGAACCCTGAGCTCCTGGATGTAGGGACCAGAGAAAACTTTCCTTTGGAAAACCCTATTGGTTCTTCAAAAAACACCTGTGGTTATTTGTTATTGCAATATTTGCATCCAGACTTATATTGTAGCAGACCAGAAGCATCAGCAATTGCCTGCAAAGATAGAAGAACATCTCACTCCTAAGCTCAGAATCCACCTCACTGAAGTGCTATCAGAGTTGCCATCTGCAGACTTTCAGCTAGCTAGGATGCGAAATCTGGGATATTTACACAGCGCTTACAACTGACAAGAGAGTCAGCCCTGGGTTTGGGAGGACACAGTGCCTCCACAGAATGGTGATGGATTCACAGGCATGGTGCTGCACAGACACACAGTGCTCACCAGGAAGTCTGACACAGGTGTGAATTTGCTTTAATTTTTTTGTTTGCATCCTTAAAAAATTAAAATCCTTTACTACTTTGTTTGGGAAACACCTATGCTTTCCTATCTGCTTTAGAGAAGTCAAAGAGTTAGTATGAAAATATTTCCTGCCATGGATTCATGAGACTAAAATATGTTAGGCACCCTCTGTTGAAGCTCAGAACACATTCATTTGCAAGTAGGAGGCCCATCAGCCCAGCCACTAGCTTCAAGGAGGGAGCTGTGTGCTTGCAGGGAATCTGGGGTGTAGTGGGACAGCAGTGGGAAGCTATTCTCTGTTTGCTGGTGGAATTCCTCTGGGCCAAGAGCAAAAGCATCTGGGATCAGGCAAATCCACCAGTTCAGAGAAAGGAAGGACTTTTTTTTTCTTTGGAGAAACAGTACTACCAACTGGCTCTCAAGATGACAGCCACTAATTAGGTTTCACCAAAGCTTTAGGAAGTATGTGAAATACTTTTAGAAGTAGATGTCTCCTGCCTGGTTTCCCCTTGAAATCATTGTCACAGACAAACCTCTCGACCCAGAAAGTGAGGCCGAGCCACTGCACGAGCCCAGCTGGCCTGGCTCTTGCAGCTCTGGGAGGGCCTCTCGATGGTCTCTGCAGGTGGCACTCCACTGCACAGGGCTGGCTCTTGCAATAAGAACTCTAAGACCACCCTTGAGCCTGCTGCAAGAAGGAGGCTTTCTCTAGCCCCAGACAGGGCTCGTTGTCCCCTCTGAGACTCTGCTGAGATTCAACTGGTAGATTTATAAAGGGTCTGGTTGGCAGAAGCTTTGGCACCAACTGTTGTTTAAAACTTGCCAGCAAGCCACTTTTCAGTATTTACCTACAGTCCAGGAAGAATCAGGTAAATGCTGCCATTTATTGTGTAAACTTGTTCTAATGTAACTAGACCAAGCACAGTCTCTGTGATGGACAGACTCTTCTCCCAATCACCTTGACTTTCAGGATTGTCATTGAATGGCAGGTGGGATATCTGTATGCAGGTCACAGGGGCCTAGAAGAAAGCTTCCCTGTTCTGCAAGGTTATGAATGCTATGTTCCTTGAGATGGACCAGGCTGGTTTCTCCCAGGGTTCATTCAAGGGATGGGAGAGAGAAGCTCCTCCCGGAAACTAGCACAAGGCTCTGTGCTGGTGTTGATGGAGGCTGATTCAGACTCAGATTAGATTTTCACTAGAAACCTTCCCTACTCTTCCATCCCAGCCCCACAGGAGTTTCTGGGGTGACTGTGTGCAGAGATGTGGGATGTAAGTGCTTCACCTTAGGCAGAGATGTGAGCAGATAAGGATATCCCAGGATGAGTGTGCAAGTCTGTGCCCATCTAGGGGTGCTGGGATTGTTGTCTCTGTTCAGCAAAGAGTTAGAGATCAGGACACAGGAATAGCAAGCAAGCAGCCGATTTGTTGCAAAAGGAATAGAGATACAGAGAGAAACTTCTCCAAAGGGAAGGGGCCCCAGAGCTGGGAATCCAGTGGGGGAGGTTGGGCTGTTCTTTTTATGTGTTTAGAATTTTCTCCTTTTCTTTTCTCCTCCCCTGTCCACGCTCTCCTTACTATTGTTGAGTGGTGTCCCCCGTATCCATGCATCTATTCTGTTTTTCTGTTGGATCCCCTGCTTAGGAGTACTAGTACGGAAATGTCTGTCTGATGGGTCCCCAGCTTGTGTCCACAAGGACTTTTGTCAACCAGAAAGTTGACTTCACCAGAAGACCCTCTCGAGACATGTTCCTTTATTCTGGCACTGCCCTTGGCCTCCTCACTGGCTGTCTCGCCCTGGCTGCCCACACCCTTCTACATATCACTCAAGAGTCAGATTCCAGTCAACCAGGGCACATTCTGTCTGGATGGAATGAGGTTCAGAACCCTGGGCCTGCGGCTGGGCTGATCATGTTCCCTCCACCTCCCTCAAGCTCCTCCTGTGTTCCTGAAATAATTACAACATCTCTAGATGGAGACATGTTTCTGGGAGCTCTGCACAGGCCACGCTTAGATGCCCTGCTTGCACCTGCCCTTCATCAGTGTGTTGGAAAGGAAAAGGGATGTCAGTGTCCTTTTATCAAAACACGAATCTGTGGGAAGACACTCTAGACGAATCTCAACCACAACATTCTGGCAGTCCTCCCCAGTGTCCTTGGGACACTGCCATCTGTCATTGCCCACTGTAGGGTACTGGTTGAACAAAAATGTACCTCCATTCACCTGACAGCTTTCAGGCCAGAGGCTCACCTGTGACCTCCACAATGAACTGTGCTTCACTGTGGTGTGTAGAGCTTGTAAATGAACAACTGTAGTCCCCTCCATCTGAAGGGCGGATGGGGTGAATCCTCAGAGCCACCTGCCCTTGGTTGATCTGATCCTTGAGGAGCTCCATCCTCCCGCGGTACTCTGGCTGTTGCTCTTCCAGGATAACCTGGGAATTCCTATAGTAATATACCAGGTCTGAGTTCTTGGTGTGGAACCACCTGATCTCCATGTCCTGGGCATCTGTGGAGGGGTTGAGGTGGCAGGAGAACACAGCCTCTGCTCCAACCTTGGTGATGACTGGTGAGCTAGGTCCCATCACGTCGAATTGCCCTGGAAATCATGAAGATAAAGCGTCACAGCCCAGGGCTGTCAGGTGAGGCTGCAAGTGTCTGATGAGAGCAGCAGACCAGCTCCCCGAACACAGAGAGCTGTGCCAAGCTATTGAGCAGACCTAACACCAGGATGCCAGAGTACCATTGGTATAAAAAGTCATAGCCACACAGAGCCACGGTGCAAGGGTCAGATGAGCTAAATCAAGATTCAGGTGTTCCCCGTTTGCCTAGAGTTTGAAATCAAATTCATATAAATTACGTTATTAAAGTCTCATAGAGCTCTGTCTGATAGGTCCCCAGCTTGTGGAGATAGAGATGCCCCAGAGCAGCATGAGCTGCGCCCTGGATCCACACCTAGGGGTGGCATTGCCAGGTCCCTGGAAATGAGGAAACTCTTTGAGGGAAATAGAGAAGCAGAAATATATGGAAAGACTTTACACGTTAAAAATCTCTATTTCCCATTGGCACCAACACAAGCAATGCAGCCTCTACTAGGTGGTGAGGAGAGGGCAGTTCTCAAGGATGGTTGCGCTCTGGAAGACCTCACAGTGGGAGTGTCCAGCCTTCTCTCCACAAAGACAGCAACTGTGGGAGCTCTCCATTGCTTGCCAGTTAGACTTGACCACCGCACAGCGTGTGTGCACTTCCAGTGCTGTACGTGATAAAGACACAGATTTATCTATTGATTGAAATATATAAATATAATTCCTATGGCACTTTTCACAAAAATTTTAAAAAGTTATAAACATTCATGCAGAAGCACAAAAGACCATGATGACTGAGTTGACAATCACAGCCAGAAGAGAAAAGTTGGAGCCATCCCACTTTTCTAACTGCAAAGCTGCATGGAAATGCAGGGTACAGCACAGGCAGGAGGGTGGACAGATGGATGGGCCTCTGGAACAGAACAGGGAGCCCAGAGACACCCACAAGCATGTGGTCAGGTGTCTCCACCAGGGCATCAAGAATGGGTGTCGTGGAAAGCAGTCCAAGAGGTGGGATTTGGAAGACTGGCCATCTGCCTGCAGAAGGGGATCTCATCCTTAGTCACACTTAGAAGTCTGCCGAAAACAGGTGAAAGTGTCAAACATCAGACCAAGGATGGAGTTTCCAAGAACTTTCAGAAAAAAAGCCACTAGACAGTGGTGTGACCAGTGAATTTTTTTTTTTGAAACCATAACAAAGCACAGGCAACAGAAACCAAAATAATGAAGTAGACTATACCCAACTAAAAAGCAAAGCAGTCAATGAAGGCCATGACAGGGCAGCCCAGGGGACAGGAGGAAACATGGCAAGCCTTGTGTTGGACAAGATCGATATTCAGATACAGAAATGACCTGGCAATCAAATACCACAAGACAAACTAATAAAAGTAGCCCAAAAGAAAACACGAAAGGACATGAAAAGACATTTCCTTCAAGGACACATGTAAATGACCATGAAGCACCTGTAAGGTGATCCATGCCAGGAACCTCCAAAGAAATGCAACAAAGCCACAGTGGACTATCCACTCCACCCAAGGCGTGGCTGTCAGCCAAAGAACAAAGGAGAAGTGCTGGCAAAGGTGAGGAGCAGAGAGGCCTGGCCCCTGCTGCTGGGAATTGGCACAGTCCCAGCACTGAGGGCAACAGCTTGGAGCTGGGCTGTGCATTCTACCCAGAAATGCCCCCTGCTCCAGTCCTCTTACCTCAGGACACACACGTGAAAGAGGAGAACTCTGAGCAGGAAGAGGAACCCGCATTCTCACGCACATTGCTACGTCCCTCACCATGGTGCAGACAGAGATGTCTGCTGCCCAATGAAGGGCTGCAGGAAACGCGGTTACACCTCAGAGCTGCGTGTTCAGCTTCCAGAACAAGGACACCGTGCCATTATGACCACAGGCACACTCCTGAGGACACTGTGCCAAGTGGAGCGGCTGACACAGGCAGACCCACACCGCATGAGAGCATGGTGTGACGAGGAGCTGGGGAAGAGCAAGTCAGGGACTGAAGGATCGATGGGATCTCTGTCCTGTGAGATCAACAATCTGAGATCTAATGGCTAACAGAGCTGTACAGTACCTAGAGGCTTGCTAAGGGGAAGGTCTTGTGCTAAGCATCCTCAAAACACACACACACACACACACACACACACAGGGTGATAATAATAACAAAAGCAAGATGGTAGTAGGAGACACTGGAGGAAGGTCGAGATTAGTTCCTTGATGGTAAGACAATGTCACAGGTGCATGCTAGTTCCCAAACTCCTCCACATGTGTCCTTTAAAATGCATGCAACTTTAAAAATGTTTGTCATGGGGCTGGGGATGTGGCTCAAGTGGTAGCGTGCTAGCCTGGCATGCACGCGGCACTGGGTTCAATCCTCAGCACCACATAAAATAAAGATGTTGTGTCTGCCAAAAACTAAAAAATAAATATTAAAAAAATTATCTCCCTCTCTCTCTTAAAAAAATGTTTGTCATACCTCAATGCTATCTTCCAAAAATATCTGAATAACTGAAAAAATAAAGATAAGAAACAGGGATCAAAATGGTCACCCAGTGTGATCATTTCAAGAAAACTCTAAGACTCTACATCAAGCCTTCCTATAGGCAGCTCCAAGCACATCATACTTTTCTACCATCATGTCCTTCAAGAGTTCTGTGATCTAAGACGTCTTCAACAGGCTTGTGTGTTTATTTTCTAGTCTTCAAACCCCTTAGTATTTGAAAAATAAGCCTGGGCATCCAAAGGAGTTGGAAAACAGTACTGATCCTCACAAATAGGTTTATATCAGTGCTTTCAGAACCAGATGTGGCAGAGGAAATAGTTGAGCTCTCCTGCTCAGTTCACATCATTGCAGAATAGCCCAATGTTCCTTCTCTGATGAGGAAAGTACCCTCTATAAAGTAGATCAATTCCTAATATCCTGTGAGTGGCAACTGAGTAGAATGTCAGTGGTGGGAGATGAAGGGATCAAAGGACATTCATCCCATGCTGAAAGATTTCCAGGGACCAGGACAGCTGAAGAGTTTTTCCCTGGCTGAGGGAAAAGCCACTGCCCCTGGGTAAGCAGATGTATCCTAGACACGACCTCCTGCTGTGCACCCTGGGTGACAGCAGAGGCAGATGCACCCTTCATCTGGGTCTCCAGGGGTGTCACTCTGGGTGGCCTTCCTCCTATCTCCTTTCTTGCAGACAAATCCAGGCTTCAGTGGGTGGCTGGAGAAACAGGGTAGAAGCAAATACTACTTTCCTAGAGCTCCCAGCCCCAGGTTGTGTCCCTGAAAGTCATGGGGAACCAGAGATGGGAACAGGGAAGGCTGTTTTGGGCCCTTCAGGGAGAGCAGCAGATTTCCAGAGTGGGATCTCTGCTGGGGTCTGAGACCCGGAGCCCAGGTAGGAGCACTGCATCCCCCAGGCAGTGTTCTGGGGCCACTTCCCTTCTCATTATCTTCCAAGCTACTCTGCCCAGAAAGTTCAGACAAGTTGGACAGGAGGAAGGAAGCCTTCAAGGCTTGGAGCAGTGGGGGAGAGCAGACCTTTCATGGAGGAGCTGCACTGTGCTGAGAGTTAGCTGAGCCCCTGAGAGCTCCCAGGCCTGGAGACTAAGGTGATGGGACCAGGAGGTCTGCTCAGCACACACACAGGGAGAGGCATGGCCCGGGAGCCTTGGGGGCTCCTCACTCAGCATGCAGAGGCCCTTCTAGGGCCTGAGATGCCTGAGATGCCAGGATTTGTAATCTCTCCTATGAAGTGCCCACCACACTGCACCAAAATAGGGGGCTGGTGTTTCAGAATTCAGAGGCCATCTTAAATCTTCCGCCAAACTGTATTCTGAATTTGATGACATAATAGAAGAATTCCTAGAGTTGGAGCTTCAAAACGCACCACTTCTGCATGCCTGTTAAGGGACCATAGCAAGATGTGACTCAGCCAAAAAAAGAGGAAAAACCAAGAGGAAGACAGCAGATGGGATTCTACACAGGAAACCCCGAAGGAACCTCAGAGTGATGGATGGTGAGAGGGCGGGGGAGAGTTCCATGAATTCCCAGAACCAGTCATGGGAGGAACTGGAAAGCATATCTTGGAAAAATAAGTCGTTGATAGACATTGAAAGAACTACTGGGAATATGCAAATGAGAAAACCAGGGCAGGTGCCAGCTTAGGGAACTGAAGAGTCCCCCAGACTGCCTGTGGGGTCAGCACCTCCCAGCAGCAGTGAAGGGCACGGGGTGGCCAGGATGACCCCCAAACTAGGGCTGGTCTGACCCGATGTTGGGATGAACTTCCACTGAAGGTGGATGAGGGAGGGAAGCAGAAGGAGAGGATGTGGGGTCCACAATGTGACAGGGAAGGTCAGAAGCCACAGCCCAGAGTCAACAGAGAGGATTGAGGAGGATCAGGGGGAGGAATTCTGACCTTGGCCTAAAGTTTCCAGTATTGTGTGCTTTTAAAATATTGATCACCGAAAAGCAAACTTCGAATGAAAGCCATGCTGTGCAGTTAGGGTGAGCTGTGCAGTTAGGGTGAGCTGTGCAGTTAGGGTGAGCAGGTACCTGCAGGCCTTTGGAGCCAGGAAATGAACTGGATTCCTTATCCCCATGGAAAGATCATGAGTAAATTCACGGGAACAGCAGGTTTCTCCAGGTGCCCTCCAGTGGATGGAGGTGAATCTTAATTATAGACAAGGTACATTTGGTGAATTATCAATTTCTAAAGGTCTCATTTATAAAATGAGACAAATGTCACAGGGCAGAGATAATTCATAAACACTCATTCAAAAATTTTAGGGCACCAAAAAGTAATTCTCCTATTATTAGATCTTATTATTAGGTGGTATATAAAAAGAAATATAAAAATATAATATATATGTATAATGTTTATCTCCTCCATAGGAGGTAATTTGTTTCTATTTATTTTGTCTGTGTCTCTGTGAGCATATTCACTCACTTTTTAGGACAAGTCCTAAAGAGATTTTACTAGGAAAAGTATGCATATTACAAGGTCTTTGTATGTAATTTTTTTTTTCTTTTGTACTGGGGACTGAACCCAGGGGCACTGAGCTACATTCCAGTCCTTTTTATTTATTTGAAGTTGCTGAGGCTGGCTCCAACCTCCAACCTCCTGCCTTGGTCTCCCAGTCCCTGGGATTGCAGGCATGGCATGCATCTTTCTCCTTAATGCTAGAATGTTTCATAATTTGAACTAATTGAAAAAAAAATGATCTCCAGCCAAGACTGGAATATTTTCTTTTACTTAGTGAAATTCTACTAATGTTGGAAATACTGTCATGTGATAATACTTAAACTGAGCAGTTTTAAGATGAAAGAGAAATTCATACATTTAGTAGTTTTTTTAAAGAATAATAAACATATTCTTATTGCAATGTCCCATTTGCTTTCTAGTGTTTTAGTAGAAAATATTTTCTGAGGTAGAGGGCTAAGCTACTATTTTAGAGTCTAAAATTATCTGTTTTAGTTTTTGAGAAGTTATGTCTGTGTATTGTTCAACAAGATGGTTCTCAATAAAATCATTGAGATGTACAGACATTTCACACCCACACTGATATCTTTCATTTATGGGAACGCATGCTGGTGTCAAGCAATATGTTGTTTGGCCGGTGTGTGTGTCTTCTCTTGGATCAGTTTCCATATTGGAAACATTTTTAATCATAACAGCTCAAACCCAAGCACTTATCAAACAGGAGACCAGCTCTGTGGGCAACAGGGGAACAATGCAGGGCCCCTGCTGTGCTCCCTCCTTTCCAGCCAGGACCAAACACAACAGGGATAATATGAGAAATGAATTCCTAAGAAAGGAGGAAACTAAAGACTAACAAGGACCTGCCTTAGGTGGGGGCAGTGGGGCCCTTGGGTCTTAGAGCTTGTCCTCAGGTTTGTTGGCCTCGTGCCTTTGCATATACCTTGATTCTCATCACCTTTCCCCACAACACTTGTAAAACACTAGAACTTCAAGACAGACGCCAGCTCAGTGTGTTAGAGGATGCACTATGTGTTGCACACACTGGGGCTCCCTCCTTCCCAAACACACAGGGCCAAACACAACAGGGAATAACAGGAGAGGTCAAAGCATAACAAAGGGTGAACACAGAGACTCTGACAATGGCCTGCACTATGGGAACTGAGCTCTCAACCCAGGTTTGTCAGCAGGCGGCCACTGTCCCCAGGAGCACCTGCACTCAGGGCTCAGCTTTAGAGAAGGTGCAAACAAACTTGAGCACATCACAGAAACCACCTAAGACACAGCTTCTACAGTACCTCCATTAAAAACCAGCTTTAGGTGACTGGATCATTTGATCCTCACAAAGGAAAGAGAAAAGCACAGTTGTCAACAGACTGAATTCAGAAGCACCTGGGCTTCAGCTCCAGCAAAGGGGCATGAGCTGGGCTCAGGGGCACCTGAGGAGGAGGGGCCCTGACCCAGGCACCAGGGAAAGGAAAGGGCAGCTGTGCCCTTTGTCACTCACCTGCGCCTGGCCAGGGAAGCAGGAGGCAGAGCAGGAGGGACCTGAGGCTCTTGCTCCAGGGCTGCATCCTGGGGGATCTCAGTCCTCTGTCCTCCCAGGAGTTGTCCTGGGTCAAGTCCTTCCTCTGGTTCACTGCAATTCACGCTCTTCCTGAAACACTTTGAACAGGATCCCTGGACAGAAAACTGGTTGTGAGAAACCCACAGCAGGGCATGTGGAAGCAGGGGAGGGGCCACTTGCTGCACCTTTACAGCCTCAAAGTCCAATAGCTAAAGAAGGAGTTCAATGCAGGGTCAGCCACCACAGGGTGACACCAGCCTCTAGGACACAAGGAGAGCTCCAACCCACACTCTCCTTATTTTAGATTCCAGACTTGGTTTTCTGAGTAGAGTCAACCCTGTTCATTCACTCTTAAGTGATGGTCACATAATCACACTAGTTGTCACTAGAAAAAGACAACATAAAACCACACCAGGCTTATTAGAGTGGAAAAAGGAAAACCAACAGGTTCCATGAGTGATCTGAGAAGATGGCCTTCCTGTGCATTGTGGGAGGTGGGGGGACACAGAAATCTAGCCCTACTGGAGAAAATGGTGGCTTCCTGTCATCAGTCACCTGCTGTGTGACCCAGGCAGAGAAATGACTCCTGTCCACATGAAAATGTGTGTGCACACAATCCAATTTTAGTCATAGGAGACAAAATTTAGAAGCAAGTCCAACATTCTCCAAGTAGTGGGGAAAGGGCATGAGGTATCACTCTGGGGCAAACAGAAGGGAATATTCATTCACAGAGGAAGGTACATCAGCAGGGTCTGTGCTGGGAGGAGCCAGGCTGCAGAGGCTGCATGCTGGAGGCACTCCCATGGCGCTCTAAGAAGGCAACAGCAGAGCCAGCTCTGGGGTTCTGGTTCCCAGAGTTCAGTTCCTGGAGGAGGGGGCAGAGGAAGGGCTGAGTCACCAGGGACAGCACTGGAGCTCCCTGGGGGAGAGGAGCAGTTTTACATCCTGATGGGGGTGGGTCTACAAATCCATGTGCATGTCAAAGTTCAGACTTGGGCCTTGCTGATGCCTCTATATTTATAAAAAGATTGTTAATACAAAGGACAGAATAAAAAGCTTGAAGCAAAACAAGCAAACAACAACAACAAAAGGACACTAAGAATTAGGAGAATCTGCCTTTCTTCTCTGATCACTTCAGTTCCCATGAAGGTTCTGGCCCCAGCATATTTAGGGTTCTTGCAAGAACAAGATTCTTTATGATGAGATACAACATTGAACCTGGGTAGATGAAAAGCAGAAGTCTTACTTACAGTTTGAAGAAGAGCAAGCTGCCAGGCAGGGCCACTAAGGGAAACAGGCTAGGCTCTGGGAAGCATCTGAAGCAGGGCTGCTGGGCTGGTACTGGCCAGGGTTCTCTGCACCCTATGGATTGGCTGATTTAAATAATTCTCCAGGCCCTGGCCACAGGGCTGCCCCTCCTTGTGGTTTTGTCTCAGGGTGATAGGCAGGTACATGGAGGCCCTGAGTGAGAGTTTGATAAGGAAAGGAGTTGGGGTGTGGACTTAATCGGCTGCTCAAGGAGAGGAAGCCATGGGCCTCTAGCCAGAGCCTCCAACTGGTACAGACAGCAGATGTTTTTATTTTTATTTTGTTTTTTTAGTTGAATATGTTTATTATAAAGCAGGTGAAAGCCCCTTTTTCAGCAGGGTAAGATAATAGGAGGGTTTTTCATTTGTACCAGGGGTTAAACCCAGGGCACTTTACCACTGATCCACATCCCCAACCACATTTTAAATTTTATGTAGAGACAAGGTCTCTATGAGTTGCTTCTGGCAATTCACAATCCTCTTCCTCCGCCTACTGAGCACTGGGATTTCAAGGTGTGCATCACCAAGTTCATCAGTTTTAGTTTTTAAAATAATTTTATAGAGAACAATTTAGTTTGTCGTAGAATTCAAGTAGCATGCACATTTTGACCCAAATCTTGACCCTTCAGAAATCTATCTTGTGATGATCCACAATATGAACACTTTTTTACTAAAGCAATTTCTCTCTAGGCTTTTAGCCTAAAGAAGAAATTAGACAAGTACCCAGACATGTACAGAAGATTCCCATTATAATATTATTTGTCAATGAAAATAACTGGAAATTGGGTATGTCAAATATCCTTTAAATATTTATTTTAATAAATTCTTATTTAGTCATCAATGGGACACTTTTAGACATTAAAATTATGTTATATAACTGTATTTTGAAATAGTTAAGTATAACAGTGTAAACAAATCCATAATATGTCATTAAAGAAAGTTATATATATATATATATATATATATATATATATATATATATATAATACTCTTTCCTTTTTTTAAGTAAATAAGAAGCAAGTGATATGGTATGATTTCATGGGTATGCACAATAGAAAAATAACTATAAATGTAAAAGACAACTGTTCATAGTAATTTTCTCAGGCTAGTGGAATTTCTAAATTATTTTTGGTATTAATTTATTGCTGCATGGAAGATACATTCATTTTACAATCACAATTAAACTAATGAATAATTTACTTTTGGTAAAAATGCTTCTTAAGTAGATTATCCCAATTCTCTTACATATATATTTTAACTTCAACTACACCTTTCAATGAGAACTTTCTGCTAATTACAGGGTGTTTCACTTTGGTGAAAGAGGAAAAAAGTGTTATTGTTGTTGTTTTACTTGATTTTTATCATTCTTTTAACATGTTCTTGAACTCATTTATACTTTTAAACATTTTTATTTATTTCTCTACTCAGAATTTTTGTGAAGTTTTGACTTATCAGGCTTAATCTGCAAGCTAGATTTTGTTTAAATTTACTACTTTGGCAATTTATAGGTGGATTCATATCACTAATTTTAATGGCCCTTCATTTCATACCATGGATATCATCTCTGAGTAAGAGGTAAGCCACCAACTCAACCACAGATGACCAGACTGGCACTCTGACAGGTCATCTGTGCTAAGTGGGATCTTGATTTCTTAAAAACATTTCCAGTAGGAGCATCATCATTGACTTAGGTCATCGTCTGGCTGGTTTATGGGTTCTGTCTTGGCACATCAGTCCAGTCTGATGGGATCATCGTGAATGTTTCCCTCAAATGCCTGGCTTTCTGGTGAGAAACTCTCCACCAAGTTGGTCTTAGAAATGCTGGCATCCCCTGCATGTAATTTGTCTTTCTCTGCCTCCAACAAGTGGGCATTCTGTTTCCTGGGCTTCCTGGCTTCCCCTTTAGGCTGTGACTAAGGGAGGTGCAGCAGGCACACATGCAGATGGAGCAGCTTCCTGCATGCCATTTATAGACCTCTCCTTTGGGCTTTCATTTGTTCATAGAAATTTTCATGTATTGGTCCTGGATTATATTATACTGAAGACATAAATTGGTGTGCCTTCAGTATAATTTTCCTCAACCCTGGGAATGTAGTCCTTGGAGTATCTGTGCATTTTATCTTGTTGTCGCTTTTTTACATAGTGGAAGATATTGAAGTTTAATAAAGTAACCAGGGCCAATCCAAGGAAGAAAGGAATCCCCAGAGATAAAAAAAAAAAGTGCATCCAGAGTTTCTTGAAAGGCATGCTGTACAATATCCCTGAGCAGGAAAGAGTGGATTCTTCAGGCAGAAGCCATGTTAGTGTTGCTTCTTCGTGTCTAGACACTGGTTCTGAATGTGGTTACTTGAGGCATTTGAGTGGTATTCATAGCAGAGGAGCCTTTTAGAGAGTGGTATTCATAGCAGAGGAGCCTTTTAGAGAGTCGGCTACAAGGTGCCCCAAGTAGCAAAGGAAACGTTGGTCATGAGAAATGTGAAAGTGAGAATAAGAGGAAGGGGCTGGAGGAAAGGGTCTCTGTGGGCCAGCTGCAGCCCAGTGCCCTCACTTCCATAGTAATGTGCAAGAAAACACACCTGAAGCTCTGGGGTCTCCAATGATATCTTGGTAGACTTAGAAACTTTGCTTAAACTGTTTTTTTTTTTTTTTCAATAACAGTGATATCATGGTGTATTCTTTTGGTCAATATGGTAGATGTGGTAACTTAGTTGTTTTGTCACACACATATGAAGTGCAGTGGTATTTATGTCATTAAGGAGAAGGTGACTGTGTTCATGGTTGGAGGAACAGGAGAAGAGATCAAGGGGGAGATCTGGAGGGATGCAGGGAAAAGACCACATGATGGAACCAAAGGACCCAATCTTAGAGGGCTGGGTAGTGGAGGGCCTGCCCAGGGTGAAGAGAGGGAGCATGCTGCAGACAGATTTTAATTCATAGGACCTTCCCTGCCCTCTGGTGTTCTTGGATGCTGTCACTCTCTGTTTCATGAAGTGCAGCATCTGGGCTGAGGGTGGGGCTTCTGCACCAACCTGGGGTCACCCGCTCACTGGCCAATTAGTCCTTGGCTTTTCACCTGCCTAATGGTTGAACTGGGAAGGTCCACCAATGAGTGTTCAGACTGAAGGGATAACTCTGGTGAAGGTTGGTGGCATGTGGCTCTCAGCACTCATGTGGATTTTGGGAAATGATGGCTACTTGGAGGGTTCGGGCCTCCTGGCTGTCAATCAAAGCACCCAGACGAGGATTAATAAGGTGGAATGTGAGCAGAGGGGTGTGCAGCTGCCCTTGCCATGCATTGCTGCCTGACTTCCACCAGAATCACCATTTGTGGGAGGTTAGGGTTGGATTCTGGGATATGGAATTGAACTCCTTGTTGTCTGCAATGTAAATTGGTATTTTCTCAGTGGATTTTCTGTCTCCTGACTTGGTGACCCACATTGTCTGTGGAAATGCCCCAGGAAAACTAATTTCAATTCCATGGAGAGATCAGAGAAAGGGCCAGATAAGATACCCACCACTTATAACTAAATACCGAGAAAGGTTGTTAAGTGGTGACACCGTAGGCTCAAATGGACCCCACTAGGAGGGTGGGGACCTGGCTTATGGGTAAGGCTGTGAGGAATATGGACCAGAAGAGTGTGAGCCTGTGGACTGGCCTCCTCAGGAGAGGCAGACAGGAAGGAATATAGAAGGGACAGGGGGTACATTTCAGGTCCACAGGGAGAGAGTTCATGTACACACCAAGGCCTCACAGGAAAGCCTAGGAAAGGGAGATGGGAAGGAATTTGAAAGCCTAGTTGAGGTGAGAGTCAGCCAGGAGCTTGTTATAAGGGAGGTGCTGACCAGGGGTGAGACAGACACCCATTTAGGGCTGCACTTGTCCTTATATAGCCCACACATTCTTCCAGCTGTTTGAGACCCAGCAGGGGAATGGAGGTACTGCTGAGTGGTGTTTGTAAGGGCTCAGGACTGTGTGATTGGAGAAACAAGATATGTGTCTTAGGAATTGTCAGTAATGTCCACAAATCTGAAGGGCAGGGAGTGTCCTGCAAAGCTTGACCTTGTGTTCTTGGTATCTGCAGAAACATGGAAGACCTTGGGTTATACTTTGACACTCTGAGAGGAAAGAGATTCCCAGAGCACACTGTCCTAAAGCAGAAGGCCCTTAAGAAACAGCTCAACATGAATGTGATTACAGGGACAGTTGTTGACCAGGAGATCCAGTGCTCATATATCTGTAAAAGCATGGATAAACGTGGTGGCCTTAGCAACTCATCCTTCATCAAGGGCATCCTGGGTACAGGGTGAAAGGGAGCAGATTCCCGACCTTCGCTACTTCAGATGTGTGGCAGTGTCACACACACAGCCTGCGCTTTCTCTTTGACAGTCATTCCTTTCCTACAGAGGGGCTCCCTGGGTGGGGCGAGGGGTTAGGAAAGGTGACCTGAGCCAGCATCATGGTATCCTTCTCGACATAAAACAGGGAGGATCACTCATTCCGCAGGACAGGAGGCCCGTGGTTGACCCACTTTGTAATCAGGTGTCTCAGGTGGGCTGAGACTCTGAGCCTATGTTTCTATGAACCAAAGCATGATGGGTGGCTGAGTACTGAGGGGCCTCAAGTAAGTGTGTGTGGCGGCCGAGGAGGTGGACTATCTGGAGATGCCTGCTGTGGAGACAGCACTGACTAGGATACATTAGTGAGATCCATGATAGCAAAGTATTTGCTGGTTGCCGCTGGACTTCATAATGTAATATAATTAATCACTGACCTTTTGCAGATTTCAGGCAATTGTTGGCTCTTACCAAGGTGCAGTAAGAATAGTCCCCTGCTCATTAATCAGGTATTATGTACAATGAATTTTAGTTCTTAAAGTCCCAGTTCTAACTTACATGGACGGATCAGCTACTTTAACTGGGGTCTGCTAGATCTCAAGGTCAAGCAAGGTTGCGAGTACCCAGGACCTGGTTTAGTTTTCATGTATTATTACTGCATTGGAGCAGCTGAGCCCACAGTAGGCTATTGTAGGGCCAGGGTGTCCTAACTGTGGGAAGCTGCAGGGCTGCAGGTACAGTAAGACGAACCCATTTCCCTTCACGCCTCTCTCGGCTGTTTCTCTAGGATTATTAGAGCTCTGTGTTCAGTTCAGCAGGGTCTGCAAGTACAACCACCAGTTCAACCCCAGTACTAATTCTGACCATGAAACTCCATGAACTACTCATTTTAACAAATGCTGATCTCAGTTCTGAACCTACGTTACAGAGCACAAAGGCTACCAGGGTCCTTTTATTTCTTTACAAATTCTTTTAACAACTTTTGAATATTCTGCTGGGTCAAGCTAGGAATTGCTAATTTCTGTAGGTATGTGTTTACTCCCCTGTATTTTGGGCTCCTTTGTTGTTATGATCTAGCTGCCACATCTCTGTCTTTGGGGTTCAGTGTGCACATGATGGCTCTGTGTGCCCTCTGGGTGACTACAGGAAGGAGAGCATTGTAAGAAGGGTGGCCTTTCCTTCATTGGATTCAATACAGTTTAATGGTGGCTCAGAACTAGTGACAGATGGACAAAAGGGAAACTATTGTCAGTTACAGCTGCAAAGCAGAGAAGGCTGCCGGCAAGGTCTGCTGGGAAGCGGGTCGCTGCCAGGAAGGGAGCAGGGACAGGAGGAAAGGGCTACTTACTGCAGATGAGCTTAGTTGGATTTCCTGGGCTCCCAGGCAGAGGGCTATCGCTGGTTGTCTGCTGCCTGGCCCTGGGACAACCAGGGCTCATACAGTGGCCAGGAGTCTGTCTTGGAAAAGGTGATCCTATCCAAACTGTCTTTTCTTCATTTTGTTTATAATCCTTAGAGTTTTAATTAAAACACATTAATTGAATTAATTGTAAAAACATATTAATCGTATTCTTTAAAAACTTATCGTGAAAATTTTGTTTTAATGAATAAAGCACCCTGGAATGGAAAAATTCCTTTATGCTTTTCAGGTTTTTCATTTTAAATTCTAATTCATGATATCATTTTGAGACCTTTGAAACAGGACATTCATGTGAATATCCTGAGAACATTTATTTTTTCTATAATTTTTTTGCATTTTTTATACTCAAAATGTAATGAGTATATAAAATAAATGTGTTTGTGTTGATTGGTTAACTTCAGAAATATCTACCTATGTGTGTGTTTAGTCACTGACTGCCTTAAACATCTCTCATTTTAGACCACTACATTTTCTGCCATCTGGATCTGGGATTATTCTGGACACCACAATTGCTGAGCTCACTCTGCAGATTGTATCACATTCTGGGATGGGAAACTGCTCATTGCAGGGAATGTCGGCTGCGATTCCATATTACCAGGTCGATGCAGGCAGAGGTCTCTCTCCCCATAATCGTGAGGAGCAGAGCAATAAGCCAATTCCCACACCAGTTTCCCACACATTTCCCTGTGGCCTATTCCAGAACTCAAGCCTTCAAGACAGGGCAGCTGCAGAGATCATCTCAGGGCCACGCTGGCTCCCTCTGCTCTTAGCAGCATGCCTGCTTGCAGGGTGGACAGCAGGCAGCAGGTCGGCCAGGGAGCAGCCAGTCTGCACAGGGGACCAGACAGCTTCCCCAGCCAGCACATCAGAAGCCTTCCGGTCTCCGCATAGAAGATGGTTTAGTACGATTCAATTTTCTTTTATTCTGGCTGTTGACCAGAAAGAGTTGGCCTGAGAGAATATTCTGATTGAATTGACCTAATTAGAAAAGGTGGTTAATGTTAATCTAAACAGCTCGGCAATGTTTCTCCTCAGTGCCGGCTACAGGGAAATAAAATGGTCATTTTGAGCACATTTTCTGGAACATAGGCACAGAGAGGATTTATATCAAAGGCTTGATTTTTATTTCAGAATTTGGGCTCAAGGATATACCATATTTTGAAACAATTAATTATACAACTTCAATGTAATGGATAAAATGGGGTCAACTACACTGAAATCAAGGAACAACTACTTGAAAATATTAAAGTTTTTTTTTTCAGTTTTTTTATGAGCCAGAAGTTTAAAAGAAAGGAAGAAAAATAACAGAGAGATAAATAAGATATTTCTAATTTACCACTTCATTGTAATATTTAATATGGAGATTATGAGCTATAGTATCATTGATCAATACAAATTAGAGTTGAGTCTATGACTATGAGCTTATAATTACACACACACACACACACACATATATATGCATTTTGGGTACCTTAGAAAAATGTTTTTGACATTCTTAATATTGAGAGCAGAAACAATTATAAAATGAGAAATACATCACTTTATAAAATGAGAAATACATCTCTTCACCCTCTGGTAAGTCCTGAAGATACTCTCTTCGGGTGGTTGGTTTTAAGAGTGCCCAGGGCCTGTGGAGTTCTTGGGGAGACAGGACACTTGTGCTTGGAAGAAAAGTTTGTTTATGCAATTATCAGGTAATCCAACTGGATTGCACTGGGCTTAACTGGCTTTATTTCCTAACCAGGAAGAAGAGGCAGGACCCTTTGGTGTGAATGGCTAGAGTAAGTGAGAAAAGTCAACATTTCACTAATCCTTCATAATTCAACCATGCTTCTGCAAGAGGAAGTAGGCTGTATTCACTTAGCTGCCTGACTGATTGTTGTGCTTTCATAAAATAGGCTAACTCAGGAGCAAACCACCATGTACAAGTGTTTAAGTATAATTATCAGAGGTCTACATTATCAAGCCATGCAATCAGATCATATTTTACTTTGAACTTAGTCACAATTAATTCAATTAGTATTTATCACAAGATCTATTTCAGATGAACCTAAATATTAAATAGGTGGGTGAGAGTATGAACAGGTGTGTGTGAGGGGTCAGCATGGAACAATACACCTCCCTCTGTGCAGAACTAGCACATAGAGGTATGTGTGGACATACCTATGTTATACATATGTGCAAACACTCACATGCAGATAGTATATATATAAAGGTATTGACTCTTAATTTTTATAACACATAACAAGTAAGCAAAAACTTCATTTGAACATGTATTTTCTAAAAATAGATGCTAGAATTTAGTCTCTTAAGCAAGCATGAATTTTTTAAACAAGTGTGAGATATTTTATTGGATCCTAAGTTATTGAACTCTTCCACCACTGATAGTCACAAGAGTTACTTTCAGCTGTTCCTTATTGTAGACTAATTTGCCTTAAGTTCACCATGTGCACCTGTTGGTATTCATGTGAAAATTTTTATACCAGTATTGTGCATTTATTCTTTTTATGCCTATATATTAGAGGTTTAATCAGCCTCTAAAATTTGTAGCCAATATGACATGAGTTTTGTATTGTGATATAATCATCAACCCTCAACAGTCTTGATATTTGTTCAACTAAAAAGGATCTGATATTGTGTAGTAAGAAGTTAAAATTTATACAGAAGTGATGATAATAATGAGGACTTACACATCATGAGTCCTAGTTGTTACACATTTCTTACATTAATAAACACAATCTTTTCTTCACTAAGAGCAAATACATAAGAACATTTTGAAGCCATTCTGTAATAATTAAAATCTGTAGGATTTCCATGTGGACTAGTGTCCCTGCATCTTCACAGACTGATGGCTTCACACGAATGGTGTCCATCCAAGGAAATGAGAGCCCAGAAGCCTCTTTCTATGCTTCAGGGTCACCTTTTATACATGCTATATTAACTTGTATTATCAGTCCAGAATCTTGTGTTTTAGCATACATCTTAAAAATATGGTAATCAAGGTACTGGGAATCCAGGTAACACCCTGGAGGTCAGAAGCCAGCCATTACAGTGCCTCTTTGCAACGGTAGGGGAAAGCAATAAGGATGCAGTGCAGACTCTGTGGCTAGTGGCCACACTGGACATTCACAGCTGAATTCAAACAAAATTAAAGAGAAATAAGAGCTCCCACCTTGACGGAGCCAGCTTTGCTCCCGTGCTTGCTGCCCCGTGTTGATGCTGGCTGCCATGGTGAATGTGACAGGAGAAGCTAAAGAGACAGAGCACCTCACCTGGGCACAGCCTCCTGCAGCAAGAGGAAAGCACTAGACCCAGGAGCTTCACACACCAAACAGTCTCAAACATGGTAAGCAATGTTTACAGCACTCAGCAATGTGGTAAGCCACGTTTACAAACACCAGGACAGGAAATCACAAGTAGAAGTGACCTGACTGGTGCAGCCTGGAGTCTGTCTGTCTGGGCAATATTTAGCAGCCTTCTGCCTGGGATTGGCTGAGGCTCAGTTGCTTAGCTATAAGGGTAGACTCTCATTAGTAGGGTACACTTGGCTAGCACCTGAAGCCTGGTTTAGTTCTCCACATAGAAGGTCCTTTGGACCATCTCATCATTCACATACAGGGGCTATCACAGGTCCATTCACTCCAATTCAACATGTCCCTGCTTTTGGTCAAACCCTCCAATCTTGATGGATTGATCAAAACTCTGAACATAGGCAGTGATACCATCTTCTGCCACCATCACAATATGTGCTCTGTGCCATTGTATACTGCATACATGTAACTTGCTTTTGACTTTAACAGAGGCTTTCAGGTATGGGTGTGCCTGGAGTCTCAGAGGAGATCTTGGATTAGGTCTTTGTGCAACACTGGAGCTGTTAAAACTGTGGGACTCATGGATATGGACTAAATGCATTTTGCATTGTGAGATGAAAATGAGTTTTTGGAGCCAGGTGCAGTGGTGCATGCCTATAATCACAGCAGTTCAGGAGGCGGAGGCAGGAAGATTATGAGTTCAGCAATTCAGTGCTAAGCAATGCAGTGAGACCCTGTCTATAATAAAATACAAAATAGGGCTAAGGATGTTAATCAGTGGTCCAGTGCCCCTGAGTTCAATTTCTGGTACTCCCCTCCTCAAAAAATTTTAAAAAATGAGCTTTTGGGGGCCAAGGCAGAATGTTCTAGTTTAAATATGAAGTGTCCTCCAAGAGCTTCTTTGTGAATGCAGGAATATTTCACAAATGGAGTGATTAGATTGAGAGTGTAACCTAATCATTTCATGTTGGTTGGAATAAACTCACTGGGTGGTCATTGTAGACTTTGCATGATGAGAGGAGGAAGGGCACTGGGTCATGCCTGATAGGGTTCATTTCCCTGTACTTTTTGTACCTCTCTGCTTCCTGGCAGCCACTAGTGAAAATAGCAGTAATATCAGAGCAGGTCACAAAGAGAGCTTCTGCCCTAACTGCTTACTGCACACAGCAAAGAAAAACCTCGGCAGGCAGAAGGTTCTGACAGACCTGCAGTCAGTGCCTGGTTCACCTTACAACTCACACTCAATAGACCACATGAGAAATGTGACTAAGTGTCGAGATGTTGATACATAAAAGAATCAAGTCTCCTAGTGCATTCCCAGAGTGGGCATGGGAGGAGCGGGCTTAGCTGTCAGCACACTGTGCTCCTGAATTGCTGGCAGGGTGCAGTAAGTACCCTGCTACACAGCTGTGAATGTCCCCACTGGTGATTTTAAATTTCCCTGCTGGGTGAGGTTAAGAGCCCTGGTCCTTCCAGTCCTTCTGGGGGCCTGTTTGCCCAGGACTGCGGCTCATACAGTGGTGGGTTGTCACCGTCCTGTTTTCATGGACTTGTGGAGAGCTGCGTGGGTTAAGACCTGTATGATACGACACCCACACGATTTCCAGTTTGTCCTCCTCTTACTTGGTTTTCTGAACATGTCACAGAAGTTCTGTCTTCATAGGCTCCTGTTCCTCTTTGTATTCGGGGACTCTTCTGTTGCAAGAGCAGTGAGCGCCCTCTGCAGGAATCTGGGCTTCACCGACTGGAAACGCCCCCTTCAGGGCATCAGAGTTCAGTCTGCTCTGCTGGGCACCTCTGGCTCACCTTGCTGTGCTCTAGAGTCCCGGGGACTCACCTTGCTGTGTTCCAAAGAGTCCCCAGGACTCCCATGGGTGTCTCAGGGAGGCTACTCTACCCATTACATAGTTGAGCTCTCTAGCTAATGGGAGGAGAGGACACAGCCCTAAGCAAGAAGCTGCGGGTTTCGGACTCCTGGAGGACCCCAGGGAGAACCACTGCACCCCTAGGGCTGGAGGTGGTGCTCATCCAGGCTGTTTGCAAGAACTCTTATGTGAGTGGCCAAATGCATTTATTAAGCAACATATATTAGAAATTCTATTTTGCTTTTAAAGTTTTTGATAATATGTTCCAATGAGAG
The DNA here is from genome assembly GCF_048772815.1 of Callospermophilus lateralis. Classification (NCBI taxonomy): domain Eukaryota; kingdom Metazoa; phylum Chordata; class Mammalia; order Rodentia; family Sciuridae; genus Callospermophilus; species Callospermophilus lateralis. The sequence goes on from NW_027510147.1 coordinate 248,040, forward strand.
AAATATAAACAAGTTTTGTTTTGTTTTTTTCATTGATAACCTGAGACACTGGCCACCTGATATCGTATGGGCATGTACCCAGCTAGGTCTACAGTCTTTCTGGGATGCTCTTCAGGAAGAAGCCCCCTGACACTCGCTCCCTGCAGAGGCAGAGCTTGCATCTAGAAGCACTGCGTTTTCAGCTCTACCCACCTGGGACCTCTCATCCATGAAACAGAACTTCCTTCCTCCCCACTTCTGCTCACTGATTTCAATGCTTTGAAAACCAAAGAAAACATATTAATGAGAAAGGATGGGTGAGATCTGAAAATCCCTATTATAATATTTTTAAGTAGTATGATGAACATTGGTAGTGCATGTTTTAAATGAATGCAACACTTTATTTAACCCTTAAAGGCATACATTCTGAATGGTACTGTTAAGATACAATTCATATGCCATAAATACTCCCATACACAGGACAGAATCCCAGGTCTTTTAATATGTTAGAGCTGTACAAGAATGGCACCAATTTAAAAATGCCATCATCTCTTGGCATTTTACTTGAATAATCTAAATATCAAATATCATATTAGTTAACATAGCAATCTGTTGTATATTTACATGCATATATTTTTTAAATTTATAAGTGAATGATGATCTCTATGTGTGTTTATATAGGTATCACATATAAATTTACTTAATAAATAAAAAATAAATTTCTAATAAAATTATTAAAAAAACCAGGGAGGTGGGGGAGGATCTCAGAGGATAAAGGGAAGATGAGTGTAATAGGAATTGAGGCGACTGGAAGAAGGAGGGGAAAAGGGAGGAAATGAGAAGCTAATTGACAGAATTATACCATATGCATGTACAAATATACCCCAGCAAATTCCACCTTTATGCATATGTATCAAGCACCAAGTCAAAATTAACAAATAAATAGAGGGAAGATCAGTAGAGAAGAGGAAGGGGAGTAGGGGACGGGGAGGGGAGGGAGAGAGGAAACAAAAGCCCAGGAGGCACTGCTGACCCTTCTCAACTGTACACAAGGTATTCTCCCTCCACTCCATGGTGACTTTTCTCTCCAATACTCTTTGTAGTTGTGTTTATGATTCAAACACTTCCAAAAGCTTCTTTTATTTATTTATTTTTACATTTTTCCATAGGGGAAGCCCAAGCAGGCTTGGTTTGCAGAGGAAGAGCCTTGTCTCCAGAGCACCCCTCCTGCAGACTTGTCCCAGCTGCCCAGTGCCCGCCTGGCCCAGGCCCACAAGTCCAAGCCCTCCACGCCCTGCACAGGCTGCAGAGTCTGTGGGGCACTGGTGCAGTTGGCAGAGGGGCCGGCTTTCTTGCTCCTAGGTTTTCCTCCAGCTCACCAAGAGGGTCAGTTCTGGTACATCAGAGTGAGAAGAGGGGAAGGAACCCATTCCCAGGTAGTATAAATGGCCTGGAGCGATGCAGAGATTTACACTCAGCACTTACATTTCAGGAGCAACTGTGTTTTTTTTAAGACTGTTTTGTTTTATTTTGCTTTAAACTTCTCTAAAATGTCAGTAAGAGAGAAAAGTAATTTCTTCCATTTCTATTAAATTTTATGTTTCACTTTAAACATTTTGCTGCTGCTTTTATCTTTACGAATGAAATAACAGATGTACTGGGTCATGATCTTATGATGATCCCATGGCTTTGACCTCCTTGCATAAACAATTTATATGTATATAATTTAATATTTTACTTTAAATAATGATTTAAATATAGTTCAGTGTATCTTTATTTTTCTGTTTCATTTTGTCTTTCTCAATGAAGATCTATGGTTATGTATATATGCATTTAAAACACACCTTTCAGCAAGTCTAGAAATTAAACTGTTTTAAATAAGTTACACGTCAACGAAGTATCTCTTATTGTACCATCGGCTGAAGCAGAGCCCTCTGGTCTACCACCAAGTACACACACACACACACACACATACACACACTCACACCTGCACATATTTTATACTTATAAGGACACAAAGTGTATTTTAGAATACATCCTCTATGCAGTGTGTAAAGCGATCACCAAATAAGAGCAATGTAGATGATGTTCCATTACTTGATAATGCACAGTGTCTGTGGACATCTGGGTTCTCGTGGGTTCTATCACTTATTTTGAAAGGAAAAGCTACCAGACGGTCTGCAGACACTCCCAGAAATAAGCCAGAGGGACTACCACTGCTTCACTTGACCAGGAGGATCACGATTCTCACAGAAAGCCCTACAGGAAACAGGCCTTAAAAGACAAATTTTTCTGAAAGCCCTTGATGGATGCAGAGCACCTATTATTCACCTTGACTTGGAGATTTTTAAAAAGAAGACGGAGCCTCATGGTGGAAAATCCATGGGATTGATGAGGACAGGGTGCAGAAGCAGGAAGATGGCAGAGTGGCCTTTGTCCAAGCGGCCACACTTATATATCAAGAGGTTACATAGATTGTTAGTTAGTACCATAACCACATTACTGTTTAGAGTTTCAGTAAGGTTGCTTATTCTGCAGTTATACTTCACAGTTACAATATGCAACGTTAGGAGCTTTGTGCAGTTCTCAAGAAAGAACATTGTCTGAAGTCACTGTTAGGAGGGCAGCTCCAGGAGCACCAGACCTTGGTGAAACATTGTGGTTATCAAGCAAGTAAGTTCCTTTATTCCCGGGAGTTATGTGCCTAAGATTAAAATGGAAGCTGATAAGACTCTAGCATAGAGGGCATTACCATAGCAACCGGGCATCCTATGCCTTTGCACAGAGACTTTCCCAGGCACCAATCAAGTCATCAGTAACCCCAATCCCAAACACAGAACCCCTACAGGCCTGCCCTGTGGGTGCTGCCTAGATGGTGAGGAGGGACAGCAGTGCCATTGGGTAGGTGGAGTAGACATTTGGTGACAGAGGGAAGGAGGCCTGTGACATCTGGGAGGGTCCCAAGGTAGGTCCCAGGTGGCAGCTATTGAGGGTCCATGAGAGGACATGGGACCTGAGAGGACATACTACCCTGAGAGGACATACTACCCCCTGTAGTAGTTGCACCCCCTCCTCCACAGAAAATCTTAACTAAGCTTCTCCAGAAATATTCACCATAATTGATTTTAGGACCATCAGCAAAAGAGTCTCTACAAAGAGTTCAATGTAGGTAAACTTTCTATTTTCCTATTGCTCTATTTTAATTGGCCATTAGCCCGGAAGAAATCAGCACTCCAGGTGCTGAACACCCACCCCTTTACTAGTTTTTCACACAAATTTATCCAGCGTAGTAGTTTGTAGAAGTATGTTTACTAAATGCAAAATGTGATAAATAAAAGACAGGTCCTTTAACAAGGCCTTTGACCTTGAGCTGGGGCTTCACAGAGATAGATGTCTACATTTCTAAGATAAGAGAAGTTACCAACTGGGCTCCATGGTAACAGCTGGCAGAGGGAGGAAAGAAAGGGGAGAAGCAGCTCTCTCCTTCTCAGGTGTTGTCCTTGAAGGGTTAACTTGCCCAGAACAGAGAAAGAAAAGCTGCTTTTATGTGAACTTCTGAGCCCCTCCCCTTACATGCTGGGTATAACGTTCTGAAACTCCCTGAACTCGGAGTTCAGGGGGATTGATTGATTACAGCAAAAGCTGTTCCCTCTGAACCTGGCTATAACCAAATAAAACTGTTTCCTGCTATCTTTTGTGCCTTGCCTCATCTGACCCCTATCACACTGCCACCGCAGGTCTCAGGAGAGATGGGCAGTGTGGAGACGGGCCTCTGAGGGAGGAGCAGAGGGCAGGGTAGGTGGTCAGTGCTGGGTAGCGGGGTCGTCTCAGCAGTGCTCAGGCAGATGGCACAGGTGCTCCAAGGACACTGCCAGAGGATTGACAGACTGAATTCATCAGCCACCAAAACAGCAACTGGGTCCCCTCCAGCAACTGCTGGCAAAGGCTGGACCAGAGAAGCGAGGCTGTTCGTGGCAGAGCTGTCCTGGGGCAGCCGGCTTTGGATGCCCTGCATTCTGATAGCTGGACAGCCAGGCAGACAGTGATCACCGTGGTGCTGGTCAGGGGACACCTGACAGTGTGAACTTTCTGTGGAGGGATGATCCCAAGTTTGAACCTACCCTCGTCCTTCAGAAGGGCTGGAGGCCAACTGCTTTGCATTTGGGGTCAGGGAAGCAGACAGCTGGTCATGGGCCTGAACTCTGTCTTGGCTCGGCCCCAGGGCAGCTGCTCTGCCCTGCAGCGGCTTTGCTCAGAATGTTTGAGGGAGTAAGGGGGTTCCTGCTGCAGTGCCCCAGGTACGACCAGGGCTCAGGTCTTCAGGGATATCTGGTGCCAGGGGAGCAACTACATTCCTGATCCCAAGAAAGGAACTCAGGCATGTCACTCATTTCCTCTGGGAATGTCTGTGTCCTCCACTGAGGTGGTTGAGCATGTCCTCCACAGGTTCATGGGATGGAGGCTTGGTCCCCAGCATGGCAGTGCTGAGGTGCAGGGCCTTGTGAGACTGGGGTCAGTTCCTCATGGCACAGAGCACCTTCCTGCAAGTGGGCAGATGATGGGCTTCCAGAGCCAGTGGGCTGCCACAGGAGAGGCTTGGCATACAGCGAGGCACCCCACAGCGCGCACCCCAGTGCAGGAGGCAGCTCCCTTTTTGATTCCCTGCCATGTGGTGAAGCTGTCAGGTGATGCTACAGGGCAAACAGAGGAGGCCACCTGATCTTGGACTTTGAGAGTTAAAAAAAAAGCAAAAAAAAAAAAAAAAAGACTGTGACCTAAATTAACATTTTTCTTTACACAGTGGCCAGACTCTGGTATTTTATTATAGCCGTTCTTCCTTGAACCCGCTGCTCTTTCCCATCATGGCTGCCTGGAGAGTTTAGGAGTACCAAAGGCCTGCACAAATAGCTCCCAGGGTGCTCTGGACCTCAGAGATATTCCTCTCCCTGACTGCAATGCCCTCAGGACAATCAGGAAATTGTATCCCTGAAGCAAAGGCTCTGAAGACTCACTCCATGTAGCACCTGGGGAGCTGCTGCCTGCTGTTTGGAGCACCAGCATGGGGCCAGCCAGCTGTGGGAACAGGGGTTGGGGGCTACTAAAGAAACACACTGTCAAATAACAAGCCTGTCCAGGCACCCCTGCCCCAGATCAGCTGCTGGGGGAGTGTCTCAGGGTGTGTGTGGGGGTCCCCTGGATAATCCTCAGTGGCAACTTCCACAATAAAAATCAGAACACATTCTCTTCCTGCACCGACGGGGGCCATCAACCTCCCAGCAGTATGCGGTGGGTGTTTTTGTCTGCTGTGCCACTCCACAAATGGACAGGCCATGGCAGAGATGAGTGGTGCAGGCAAGTGGCAGAGTGGAAGAGCCAGATGGGTGCCAGCGCCCGAGGTCCAGCATGGAAGCTCTGAACCACAACCTGCAGGGGCCACTCAGTCAGGCCTAAGTCAATGTGGCAGAGGACTCCAGCACTGCCAGCTCTGCCTGGACTGTCCAGCCTAGAGATGATCCAAACACCACCCATCATCTGACAGTCAGGGGTCACGGCACCCAACACAGCTTCTGCAGACATTTCCAAGGCACAAGTGGAAAAGGTGTTTGGGGCCATGTGCTTCTGGCCAGATCACAAACTCTGAGGCTGGAGATATCACCTAGGAGGAACATCCAGCTGCTGGAGGCCCTGCATACTTAGGTCTCTCCAGCACACTACCAAACTTCAAATCCCAGCAGGAACTGGGGAGATGCTTCCTGTATTCTGCACATTAGGTGTGAGCCCTGTTCCTGAACACTACAGACGTGACCACCCTAGATGACTGAGCACTGCAGTGTCCCCTGGGCTGTCAGCTGGGGTCTGCACCTGCTGGCCCACACCCTCAAAGGTGATGCAGAGAGCCTCCATGTTCAAAGAGTGTCTCTCCTCGCGACTCACTCCCTCCGTGATGGCTGGCCAGGACACAGGGAGGGAACCTGCTCAGTCGACAACTCCACACAGCGCTGCAAACAGAACCAGAATCCATGATTCCTCATTGTCAGCAAATTCAAGATGGCCGTGGAGGGGCCTATCCAAGAGGAGGTGGGGAAGGAAGAGGTAGCAGGTGCTCGCCCAGTGCTCCTGGGGCCTTGCCCCTTCTCACCAGGCTGGTCCTGAGGCTGAGCCAAGCAGACACCAAGACCACAGAGCCACAGACTCAGCTCCTCAGACAACCAAGCGCCAGCCCAACAGCCACCTCTCCAGTCAACTCCCAAGGACGCCATGCAGGGTGCGTCAGTGAAGGGGAGTTCCTTCTCTGTAGGACACTCCTGTGACAATTGGTTTGCAATATCCTGGGCTCTGAGCCACTTGGGGCACAAGGGCACCCCGTACGTAAGATTGGTCACCTGGGCTCCCAAACACACTGAGTGACGATGGGCAGTGTGAAGATGGTGGGAATGCAAGGTCACAGGCTCCCCTTCCAAAGATCCTCTGAGCACGCCCTTGGTAGGAAACTGTGTCATGTTTGGTGCTTGAAGTCAGAGGAAAAGGAAGGATTTATGATTCGGAACTTGCCTGTCCTTACTCCTCACAGCATCAACTCCATCCTGCCACGAAGCTTGGGCAGGAGGATTTGAGAAAAGGACTGAGGGAAGTCCTAGCGCCAGGGGTCAGGAGATAATCTGGAGGCCTCAGCTACTCAGGAGCCCTGACCTCAGGATCTAAGGACTTCCACCCTCCCCGGTCCCTCACTCAGCAGTGCTGTGATTCTGCAAGTCAGCCGTCATCTGTGGGCATCCACACCCCCAGGAGAGGAACAGGAGGCCCAGCCCGCACCCAGGCCACCTCACTGGGCTGCTGTCAGATCTCAGGAGATGAGGCCCCATGTTCTACACCAGCTGTGAAGGACCAGACTCGGGTGGGTTGGAAAAGCAAACTCGTTCTCCACTGCCCTGGAGCCACCCACGCCTCGCTCTGGGTCCCCAACCCCCAAGGGTCTCCCTCAGTCCTTTCTCCCTGAGTGGACAGGCAGAGCGCCTCTGAAGGACCTGCCCTCCTCTCCAGGCATCTCTGCACATGGTTATTTTTGGACCCAAACCTACTCTGTGTCAGCAGTCGACAGTCAACATGGAACACAGCAGTAGGGAGAGGAGGGGAGGAGCCACACGACCTGCCAGGGCCTCGTGGCTCTAGCAGGGATCCGAGCCCAGGCGTCACCTGTTACTCACTGTGCCCTAGTGACCATCTCACGTCTCCTCTGCATAAAGGCACTGCCCACACAGTCCCTCTGAGTGTGTTAAGTCCACCCTGACCCCAGGACCACCCTGAAGCCCAGCTCTGGTGCAGCTGGAGCAGTTGGGCAGCTTGTGAATGGTGGGATCAATCTTTTAACTTTGTACCAAGCAGCGATTTCACCTTGAATTAGAAATTTTTTAAGCCCAGGTAAAATGAACCTGATGGGCATGTTCTCCAGGAAAAGCTTCTAACTTCAACACGAGTGTCTCCTAGGCTTGATTTGGGGCCTTTGAATGGAGCAGTTTTCCATTCCACTTTCTATCTTCTCCAAGAGAATTGAAGACCCAAGAAACACTGCAGCACACGACCTGCCCCATGTGCTTTCTTCCTCTAGTGCTGGATGGAGCGGCCAGTGAAAACAATCTGCACCCTGATCACTCACTGCTTAGGAAAACTGCACAAAAAGGAGGAGGGACTTCCCTGGTGGCTTCACCTGGACAGCCCCCCAGGTGCAGCTTCCTTGCTGGGAGTGGGGACCGGGGTGTGGTGTGAGGTGTTTCTTCTCCAGGTAAATGTCTAGGGCCTGCTCCACACATTGGCACTGAGCTGATTCATAGCTACGACAGAAACCCTCCTCTTAGAGATTATTTCTCTACTGCTGGATTTAAGATCCTCAAAACCCACCACCCCACCCATGTCAGGCACTGCTGATGTCTACTGGCCACTGAAGACACACAGAAGTTTCTAGAAGTTTTACTGGTTCCACCTGCTCTGACCCCACTGCCTGCTCAAGGCAGCCCCCTTCCTAGTCTCTAGCGTCCTCCTCATTGCAGAATGGATACCTCTTCTCCCCTCTCACTACCTCTATTCAGGCAGGGAGTTAGATGATAGGAAAGGGCTCTGGAAACACAGTGAGTTAATCCACTGGGACACTGATTCCACTTTCCCATCCCACTTCCCTGCACAATGTGTGAACACACTCAGCACCACCAAAGTGTGTCCTCAGGAAGGGCACCTAGGACCCAGGCACAGAGGTGTCCCCTAGCCTTCTGATCAGTCACTGCCTGAGGAGGGCAGACTGCATGTCCCCCAAGGACATGGACTCCTAGTGCCACATCTCTCTTTCTCTGCTGTGTCCAGTGACCACTCTTGAACCTAGACATGGGACCAGTCCCTGGATGGTGGGGCCTACTCAGTGCACTTACAGAGTGGGGGCTGTGCCTGTCACAATGGACCTTCCATCAGGGAATTTGAGGAGAGAACTGTGGGAGGCCCTCTGGCAAGGGTCAGTCACTGGTTGGCCAGTGAGTAGCTAGGAGTGTCTAAAGACATGACTAAGAAGCTTCCTCCCTTGGATAAAGCTCAACGCCCGCGCCCCCCTCCTGCTCCCCCACCCTCCAGCCCCATCACCCGCCTCCCTCCCCTGACCCGCCAGGCTGCCAGCCCTCAGCCTGCTCTCCAGCTCAAGCCCTCCCCTTCTGGCCTCTGCCCCACCACTTTCCTTCCTCGGCCTTACATGGTCCCTTCCCAACACCCTGCCTTGAGGGGCTCTGTGCCCAGCTCTTCCTCTCTTGTTCCCAGACCACCCACTCGCCTCCCCGCTGTTCATCTGGCTCCCCTTTCCCGTCACTCCCCCATCTATACCTCCTCTCCTCCTCCCAGCTCTCCCTTCTAGGTCCCATAATCCAGTCCCACCCACAATCCAGCCTCCCCAACCAGGCAGCAGGGTTGACACACTCACCCAGGGGAGATGGTTTCCCCACTGTGGGTGCAGGTCACAGTCCCTGGGACTGTCTTCCCAGCAGCCTGAGCAGGTAGACCCAGGGGTCACAGGAGGATGACAGCCCCACACTCAGCCTGGAATCCACCCTTCCTGGAGACCACCTAAATCTTTTCTAGGAAATGATTGGCCAAGGTGAGATCCAGCTGTCAGTCTCTTACCTGGGCCTCCCCACTGGACCTGGAGCCCTTCCCTGATGATGTCCAAGGGCAGTTCTAGTACCCAGGTTCTGACCTGAAAAGCTGTGGCAGGTAAGTCCAGTGCCTGCCTGGGGCCCTGGGAGAAGGGATCTGGGGGCAGTGGGTGGAGTCAGGGGGCTGGGCTGCCTAGGGGAGGTCCAGGGCTGGAGACTGGAGCATTCCAACCAGGACTCTGTTGCCAGTAGACAGCTGGGACATTGTTGCCAGGAGATGGCAGAAGACCCGGCACCACCCCAGCCAGGGGGCACTTAGAGAGCCCCATAGCACCAGTGTGGCCAGGCCATGGCTGGACACCAGAGGGAGAGGGCAATCCAGGACCAGGTTCATCAGAACCAGTTCCTGTGGGAACAGTACCTGAGAGATCTGTGCATGCAGAAGCTGTACAAGGAGTACCACGTGAATCCCCTGTACAAGGGTGAGGACTGGGGGAACAGAGGTGGGACACTGCGGGGTGGGTTGTGGGGTCGCAGGCAGCAGGGAGAGGCCTGCCCTGATCTCTGGTGTCCAGAAAGGGTGGATTCCAGGGCCGCCCAGCCTCCTGAGACACATCAGATGCATTGAAATGCATCCACCTCACGATGAGATCAAACATACTGCATGTCAAAAGTAATGCTTTTGGGGGGAGAGGTACTACAGATTGAATTCAGGGGCACTCAGTAAAGCCCCAGCTCTTTTTATGTTGTATTTAGAGACTTGAGCCTCCCTAAGTTGCTGAGACTGGCTTTAAACTCCAATCCTCCTGCCTTAGCCTCCCAAGCTCTGGGGATTAAAGGCATGTGCCATGGCACCCAACTGGAAATGGCTTTTAATATTTCTGGTTTTGATGGAATTACATTTTGCAGGGTTTTTATATTTTGTTTTTGTTATATTTTGGTTTTATTTTCATACACTAAAGGGTTTTTTAGGATTTTAATATCATCATAGCCCTTTCTTTGGAAAGTTTAGGAGAGTGGGCTCTGGTCAGTGCTCCCTGTTGTCCAGGTAAAAGCACCCTCCCCTCCACTCCTCTCACCCTGCACACTCCTGTTAGATCCATCTCATCCTGCAGTATCAGCAGTCCCTAAAGGACAGTGGGCCTCAGATGAGCTCCAGATCTGCCATCTGACCACCTCCCAGCTACCTTCCTTGGACTCACCATTAGGGACCTCAAACTGGCCCTCTGGAAAGCTAGGGGCTCTGAATCCCTTGCCCACCATCTGTCTCTCCAGAAGACCCTGTGGCAGCGCAAGGCAGCTGGGCCCTTCCCTCCCAGGTGAGAAGCCTGAGTCAGCCCCGGCCTCTGTCCCTCAGTCCACACACCTGGCAGTCACAGAAGCAGAATGTCTGCTGCTTCACATTTCCCCTGACCCTTGTCTGTTTCTACCTCAGGGAAAGACTCCATGGTATGCTGGGGGGTGGGGGGGTGTCCCCACCTCTCACTTAATTCCACCCTCTGGACTGGACCTGCCCCTCTCCAGCCTCACCTCCTCCAAATTCCTTCCACAAATACAGTAGAGCCTGCCCCCCCACCATTGCTAGGCTCCCTCTCACACTCCTCTTTACCTCTGAATGCTTCATTCCACAGCCCCCCATGGTACCTGCCCACCTGCTCCTCCTCCCTGCGCTCCCCCCAACTCTCTACCTCCATAGCCAGCACCCCTGCAGCCTGGCCATCTGCAGGAGACTCAGTGACTTCATTTTGCTTAGAACTCTTCTGGCTGTCTTCTGTCCCCACCACTGATTTTAGCATAAAAAATTCACTTCTGTTTAGGTTGGTTCATTCCAACAAGCTAAATAATCCCTCAGGCCACATTCATTCTGGGAAAAGTGATTTCCTCCAGTTCTTCCCTTGGGCACAGGATTAATGTGACCATTGTGGTGAACTGAGAAACTACTGTAGCTTGCATTTCTGTTTACTTGTACTGTAAAGAAAAATATTACGCTTTTCTAATATGCAGATAATATTACATACAGATGACATACACATTTCATATCGTAGGGGTGCATGCTCAGAAGACTTTTTACTCCTGGGCATGGTGACATACACCTGTATCCTGGCAAGAGGGAGGCTGGGGCAGGGAGATTGCAAGTTTAAGGATGACCTCAACAGAGACCGCTCTCAAAATAAAAAAGGGCTGGATTAGGGTTAGGGTTAGGGTTAGGGTTAGCTCGCTGCAATAAATAAATGAGTGAATGAATAAACAAACATAAATCCTAGTAGCCTGTGGCTTGTGGCCACTGCCCTGGACAGTGCCAGGCCAGACCCTAAGTCCTCAAGAACTGTGGGACCTTGTTCCCAGCACCCAGCCAGAACCCCCCAGGCCCAGGTACTAAGTGGGTGCAGAATAGGAGCCTGGTCTAGGGTGAGTGGCGGGAGGCAGGGGTTGGGCTCTGACCTGCACTGTGTCCCTGCTCTTCTCCAGTTCACACAATCACCAAGAAGCCCATGTCGTGGCATGATAACTTGGAGGAGCCTGAAGATGGTAAGTCCTGAGTTCGGAGACTGCGTGAGGTGGGGCAGAGAGAGGCAGGGGGCTCAGAGAACTCGCAGGCAGAGTCGCTGCAGGGAACCTCAGGGTCCTCTGCTGTGGTCTTGAGACTAGACTCTAGTGACCAGGCTCAGAGAGAGTGATGTGCAAACACATGCCAACTCATTACTGTCATCCACAAGAGTCCCCGTTGGCCTGAAAATAGGAGTCATTCATTCACAGATGTTAATACGTTACTCACATAGGTTCTGAAGGCCTAGGAACTGGATTCATGTCCTGGTGCTGCCACTCCTTAACTGTGGGCTTCGGCCAGGTTGTTGACCTCTCAGCCCACTTATTAGAGTTGTTGGAAGGACCAAGCAAAACACCACAGGTGCCTAGAGCTGAACCTGGCTCACCATGCTCAGTAAACACAGTCCTGTTCATGTTTCCACTTTCACCTGGTCACAGGCAGTGGGGTGGGCCTGGGGGTCTCAACACAATCAGGCAGAGGCGAGAGGGCAGCCTGTAAGTGCCTCCACCAGTGTGTGGGGTGGGATCATGGGCAACAGCATGGAGAACAGGTGCCTCCATCAGGCAGGGGATGTGGGACTGTTGGAGCAGGCGGGCACAGGTGGTCCAGGGTGTCAGGTGGGAGGCTGTGGAAGGACCCTGCATAATGGAAAGGCACAGGAGAGCAGCATCCGCATGTTCTGAGAACAGAGGAATTGACCTCTGTCCCTGCCTGCCCTGGACTCCCTGGGGACCCATGTCTGTCACAGTCCTGCCCCAGGGTCCAGAACAGTGCCTGGCACAGTTTGCACTCAACACATTTGCTGACACATGGCTGAGAACCAGACTCCCCTGTCCCAGGCCCTGGCTCTGCACACAGAATTCTCTGGCCCTGGAGTAGTGTGGACAGGAAAAGGACATGGGCAGCTTCTAACTTGAGACTCCTCTCCAGTCAGGTTTCTGAATCTCGTTCACCATGCTGCTCAGAAACCCAGGAAGAAGTACCCAGAGACACAGACGGAAAGTCAGGAGATTGGCTGGGAGGCAGAGTCTTTGGTAAGCAAGGCCCCTGCTCCGGGCAGCAGTAGGAACACAGGGTGGAGCTGGCAGTAGCTGAGAGCAGAGTGGGCAGCCAGCTGGCAGGGGCTTGAATTCTGTCCTTCTTGGTATCCTGAGACCTGGGGTGAGTTTCTAAGCCACTGTGTGGTGCTGATCGTGTTCATAAATGGGGACACCACAGAACCTGACTCACAGGGTTGCTGAGAGGAGTAGTACCTGGGACAGTGCCCAGCCACAGCACCTGCTCAGTAAACGTGGCCAGGCTCCTGTGATGCAGATGGGGAAGAGCAGAAAGGAATCCCTGAGCCCTGCCCAGGACAGTCAGGTGCTGCTCCAGACAGGATGATGTCTCCAGGGGGCCCACCACTCATAGAGAAGAGCTCACCCCAAAAGGAGGAGGTGTGGCTCAGAGCTGGAGAAGCAAGGGCACATGGAGGCAAGGGATAGCCATGGAGATCTAACTATCAGTGAAAAAGGGGACTTCAGAGGAAACTGCTCAAGACCTTGATTGAACATGAATAAAGAATCAGGGATCAGTGATTGATAAAGACCACACGGAAGGCTTGATCCAAGGTGGGCTGTGGCTAGGGCAGAGGCTCCAGCAGGGTGGGCAGCTGGATAAGCTAAGGATGGAGGTGTGTGGGGGGGGGAATCACTGGGGGGAACGTCTGGGTGAGGGGTCCTGGCTAAGCTGACCTGGCTGGATTATTGCTGAAGGCAGGGCAGGGACCAGACATGCTCTGGGGGACAGACGGCAAGGAGCCCACAGACACCCAGGACAGTCAACACCCAGGATGGTGGCTCTCGCTACACTGCTCAGCTGGAGTTTTGCTGAAACTGGATGATGCAGAGGTGACCACAGAAGGCCCTAAGTCAGGCCTGGTTTAAGAGGAGGACAGCCTGAATGGAGTTTGATCCAGGAGAGTTCTTGTCCAGCAAGAAGGAGGTGGGAGGGGACAGTGTACATCTTAGCAAAGCACCAGAGAGCTGGGGGCTTCACGCACCTCAGGGCATCTCTTGCAGTCAGCACACACAACAGGAAGGACGAGTGTGGGGCCCAGCAAGGCCTGCCCTGCTCAGACCCTTCCAGGCCTTGAGGATAGAATGCTGTGTCTGAGTCCCAAGGGGCCTGCCAGCACTCAGTCTGTCCATCACACATGTGGGGACAGTGCCCTCAGGTGGCACAGGGAGCAAGGTAGGAAGTAAGCCCCCCAGATTAGATCCAGGTGTTGTGGGAACATCAAAGGTAAAAAAAGCTGGGCTTTCAGAGCGTTGTGCTTGGGGCAGAGGATGTGATTGATGTGCTCCATGGGCCCCAATGTGAGGACCCTATCCCTGGCAGGATCTTGCCCTGTTCAGAGCACCCCAACCTCAGCCCAGGGACCCCTGGGAAGTAAGGCTCAGTGGGCACCTCTTTGCCTTGTGTCTCTGGGTAACACTTGCTGAAAATATATCCTCATGTGGGGTGTGTGTTCAAACACTCACACACACCAACACACACCAACACACACTCATACACACACTCTCTCACACACACATACACACACTCACACATGCACATGCACACACACACATACACACTCATGCACATACACACTCACACACAATACAACACACACTCACACACATATACACTTACACACTCACACACATAACACACACATACACATTCACAAATACATATACACATTCTCACACATTCACACACACATACACACATATTCACACACATCCTCACACACATATTCACACATACACACACATTCACACACTCACACAATCACACACACATACATTCACACATAACACACACTCTCACACACACACTGTCATACACACACACTCATACATGCTCACACTCCACACACGTACACATTACCACTCATACACACACTCTCACACATGCTTACGACACTCACACACATACACACATACACATACATAAACTCACACATACACAAACTCACACATAACACTCTCACACATTCCCCACACACACTCACACACATAAATACACTCACACATTTACACACTCATTTACACACACACTCATATACCTACACACCCTCACAGTCACACATACACATACACTCACACTCACATACGCACTCACACACACTCGTATACACACATCCTCATACATATTCATGCACACATTCACACACATTCACACATTCACACACACTCACACTCACACACACTCACACATACAGATACACATTCACATACACACACTCTCACACAAACACACACTCACACATACACATAAAAACATTCACATACACACACACTCCCACACACATACACACTCACACACATACACTCACACTCATACACACTCACATACATACATACACACACTCACGTACACACATACACACATTCACACACATACACACACATACACACACACACACACACACTCTTGCAGACTGGGATGGGATGAGCACGTCCCTGAGTGACCCTCAGGGCAGCTTCTCTAAGGTGGCTGTGCTGAGGTCCTCCCTCTCCCTGGCTGGCTGTGACCCCCCACCACACTCCCTTTCCATTCAAGCACCTGCTGAACACCTAGTGTGTGCGGATGCTGTCCGGGGACAGGCAAAGCACCGCCCCCAGCTGTCCCTGGCGCCCCAGCACAGAGGCCCGCTGGCTCTGGGCATCCTGGCTGTGGTGCCCCCTGCCTCAGAAGGAAGAGGAAACGGTGTAGAAAGGGACGTGAACCGCAGCGCAGTTGGGCCACGGTGGGGCAAGCAGCTGCCCTGCTCCGTTAGTCCTGCAGGACTGGACAATTCACAGGAACGAAGCCAAGAATCGGCCTTCCCTGTGTCCACGCAGCCAGGGGCACCAGCCACAGATGTGCTGCAGTCAGGCTTCCTGGGGCCCAGGGGTGGGGTGGGGCCACTTCTCAGCTTCCATTTTCCCTGAAGGAAGCTGGGATGAGACCAGGTACCAGGAAATGAGAGAAAACACAATGAACCGGGGTGTTTGATGCAAGGTTCCCGGGACCTAGGACTTCCCGGGGTGGGGGGGACTCGCAGGCTGCCCTCCATGTAGGCAGCGGGCAGAGCAGAGCCCAGCTCTGCTGAGGTGATGCCCCTTGCTCTCGGGATGCTCAAAAGCGCTGGTGTCGCAGTTTCACCAGCAGCGTTGAGCAGGAGAGCCCTGGGGCCACCTGTGGTCAGGGAGGCCCGATTGGGTCCAGGTCTTCCCCTCCTGACCAGCTCATGCTGCCCCTGCCTCCATCTAGGTCAGCCCAGAGCGCCAGGACCACAAGATGAACCACTTCAGGGTCTACAAGGACATCACTCTGTACAAGGCCAAACTGAGGCTCCTGGGGGAGGAGGACCACCGCAAGTAGCGCTCCGCGGAAGAGCCGGCCTTCGTGCTGAGCGCCGAGTGCACTGTCCAGGGAAATAAAGGTGGTTTTGCTAGAAAGCAAACCTGCAGCAAATCTTATGACAACTGAATTGAGATGGAATTGCTTATTAATCAATATATGGGGAATAACTTTTAAATTCTCCACAAGTACTGCGTAAGCTTGATTTGGGGGCCTTTGAACTGAACAGATTTTCCCTTCCATATTTCAATTTTTCCAAGAAAATGGAAAACCTGAGGAACATTACACAATAATGTTCGTATTTGGATTTGGAATGCCACCTGAAGGCTCCTGTGTTGAAGACCTTGTCCACATGTAGCTCCCCGTTCAGAGGTGGGTGCTGGGAAGTGATTGGGTTATGTGGGTGATTGTCTAATCAATGGATTGATCCACTGATGGGGCCATATTTGAATGGACCGTTAGGGGTATAAACTGTAGGAGGTGGGGCCTGCTGGAGGGGGTAGATCACTTTGTGTGGAGGGAATGAGCTAGAAGTGTCAGTCTTGTCCCTGGCCCTCCCTTGTCCCTCTCTCTCTCTCTCTGTCTCCCTGCTCCCCATGCCATGATGAGATCAGCATCACTCTGCCCCTTTGCCCACCATGCCCAGAAACAATGGAGTCCACCAACATGGACTGAAATCTCTGCAACCATGAGCAGAACAAACCTTTCCTCCCTTTAAGTTGGTGATGTGAGGCTTTTTGCCACTGGAATGAAAAGCTGAGCAACACAAATATGACCTGACCCTCCCAGTGTTCACTGCAATCCCAGGTGGACACCAACAAGAGAAAATGGTCTGCATTCTGGGATCACCCACTTGCCTAGGAAAAATCTAGATGAAGAGAAAGTTGGACTTCCCTGCTGACATCAGCATAGAGAGCCACCCAGAGACCGAGCCTGGAGTGAGGACTGGGTGTGGGGTAAGGAGACGTTTTCCAATTAAAGACCTTTGGCCCCCACTGCACACAAATACTGGTATCATTAAATCATAACTCTGTGTGGAACCCTCTTTCACTGGAAATCATCTATCCCTTAGATTCAGGGGGCCTCCATGTTGAGCAATGGTTCAGTGTGGGAAACCATTTTTGCACATGATTGGGCACCTCCTGGATTGGGTGTGAGGCGTTCTGGCCAAACTGTGTCGGAGCTATCCCCACCCTTTCCAGGTGCGAGAGCCTGTCCGTGTGGGGGTGTGACTGACCACTGATCCTGAGGCCAATCACTGACCCTGACCTTGGAATGCTGCCCCTCTCGACCTTCATTGGATGGAATTTTCCCCTGAATTTCTTGTTCCCCAATAAAAGGCCACTCCCTGGTGTGCTCTCTCTCGCTCTCTCCTGCTAGCCCTGAGTAAGCCTTGCTGCCCCACCGGGTGGTTCGAGGTGAGAGCCAGAGAGGTGAGAGCCGTCTCGGACCTGGTCATAGAAAAAGGTAATTGAGTCTCTTGTTTTATTTTGATCTCACTAGTTAACTTCTATGCCACAAACCTCTTTAATGAAACCAGCGTGCTGGTTGCCTGGTGGAGTTCAGTGTTCTTGGCATTGAAGGCAACACAGAACTTTCTAGAAATGTTCCTGTGATAATGAAAGCTATGTTCAGACTCCAGACCTCAAACAAGGAAGGTGCATTTCAACATCATTCCAACCAAAGAACCAGAGGGTGCTGAGGGTAGCCAGCTTCTGGAAAGTCCTGTCCCTGTGACAAGGTCACCCCACTTTCTGGGAGCAGCCTCAGCACATTCACACTGTGCCCTAAAGAGCAGAAGAGAAGTGCCCAGCATGCAGTGTGGGTCCTCAGAGACTGAAATGGTCATGAGAAATTGAAAAGACTATGGCCACTTAGCTGGAGCTCAGCACATTCAGGAGGACACAGGCTCCTGTCATTGAATAGTCACATGGATGTGTTGTGAGTTAGGGAACAAACTGTGAGACCACAGACAAACCACAGAAGTAAAGCCCCGATCCCAGCAGTCCTACCAGACCTTGACCAAAAATATGGGAGGGTCAGGCTGCCTTTGGGAGCTCGATGCCCTTGTGTGCTGCTCCTGCATACCCTCCTTGTGCCTGGCTCTGGTCCCAGCTGCTCTGACCCCACTGCCTGCCCAAGGCAGCCCCCTCCCTAGTCTCCAGTGTCCTCCTCTTTGCAGAATGAACACTGCAGTGGAAAAACCCTGACATCACCAACTTAAAAAGGAGGAAAGGGTCCTTCTGCTCATGGTTATAGAGATCTCAGTCCATGTTGGTGGACTCCATTGTTTCTGTGCAGGGTGGGCAGGAGGGGCAGAGCGATGCTGCTTCTTTCCAGGTGAGGTCAGAGCCTTTCATTGTGCTCTCCTTGAACTGTGTACTCAGCGCTCTGTCACCTGTGGGAGTCCAAGGCGGGCTTAGAGAGGGGACCTCAACTGGGACTCACCTGCAGGTGAGTCAGTCAGCAGGGCCAAGGTAGAAGTTATTTCAGGACAGCAAAGGATGCACACCCACAGGGAGTGTGTCTGACCCGACGCTCAGGGGAGACCAGTGGGTTCCCAGGCATGAGCACTCCCTCCCACGTGTGAATGTTCCCAGGTGAGGGCACTCCCCTCCCACGTGTGAGGGTTCCCGGGTGTGGGCACTCCCCTCCCACGTGTGAAGCTTCCTGGGTGCGGGTACTCCCCTCCCATGTGGAAGAGCTCCTAGGTGTGGGCACTTCCTTACTGTGTGTGAAGGTTCCTGAGTGTGGGCACTCCCCTCTGTGTGTGAGGGTTCCTGGGTGTGAGCACTCCTCACCTCCTGTGTGTGAAGGCTGGTGTTCTGAGGGGGCTGGGGTGTGATCCTAAGCAGGAAGCCACAGTAGATTTGGGTGATGTGGAAGATGTTTACAAATGTCCCTGGAGATCAAGTTAAGGTAAACCGCTGGTGCCTGGAGGTCAGATGTCCCTCTTTGTCAGGGTGTGGCCCTTAATCACTTGTGGGCACAGTGTGCAAGCTCTGCAGGTGCTGGCAGCTTAATAACCATGACCCATCTCTCCTTAGCACCATGGCGTGCTCTGTGGTCTCTGCCTGGAGAAGCAGGCATGATGTGACTGCCGTGTCCTCAGGGGCTCCCTTCACCAAGGCTCATGGGCCCTTTCAGTTGCCCGTCTCAGCTACGGCAGGCTGGCCTGGGGTGGTGGTCGCCCCTCGGTTCCTATTTTCAGAGACTGTTATATGTGGAGTCATCACAATCCTTGTGGCAAGACATTCCAGTGTTTTTTCACTAGGTCATTGTTCTTGCTTCCATGGGTGAACTTTATGGGTACAGAAGTTCTCTCTTCCTACGATGGTCTGTGTCTGTCCTCAGAGGCTCTTCCAAGTCCTGGAAGTGGCTGGGGCCTGTCTCTCTAGTAGTTCACTCTGCCAAGGAGCCACCAGGTTCAGCTGAAATAAGGGCTCTGTCTCCAGGTCTTGCTCAATTTGTTGCATTTGTGTTTCAGGTGATGCTGAGGAATCCCGGGCTGTCAAGAAGGCTCACTTGGTGCTTTGCAGCATTGGGTCCTACACTGGTCCCAGAAGGGACATGGCCCTGAGAAAGAGCTGAGGGGCACAAGGGAGAAGCCCTCAGGGGGACCACAGGGAGCACCGGGCCCTGGCAGGGGATGCCCTCCAGGGCTGGTTAGCGGGAACTTGGTCCCAGTCCCCGAGACACTTATTAAGCAGAGTACTCTTATTGAGTTTGACTTTTGCCCTTTGTTTCTAACATGGTTTGTTTGCTGATGATTTGTAAGGAGCTGACGATAAACAGAATTTTCCCTTTCATCGTTACTTTGAGTGGTTAAGGAAAGACAGGAGCTGATGGATGAAGAAGCTGGTGAAGTGCCCAGGTGTGCTGTGTTGCAGGAGGGGTGGCCTGGTCCTACTCTGATGGGTGACTGGGCCTGGAGTGGCCTTGTGCTCTGGGCTGTGGAGCTGCCACTGGCAGGAGGTGCCGTCTATGCCCACTCAGGGTCTCCCCAGATGGGATGCTGACTGCAGCCTGTTCCTCACACCATGGTCCTGGCTTCTAGGCTTTGGAGGAAAGAGAAAACATGCTAGTGAGTAAGGATGGCTGAGACCTTGAAAACCCCCTTGTAATTCTTTACAAGGATTATTGGAAAATATTGTAACTGTTTTAAATAAAGTTACCCCTTCACCCTACAGGAGAACCTGAGCCATTCATTATGAACATTGCTCTAGAGAGATATACAACATGCCATAAAATTCACCCCATGGTCACAGAGAGCCACAGAGTTGTGAAGCAATGGCACAATTTCAGATTTACATCTCATTTATTGGCATCTTTACTTGAATAATAGAAGTATGTATAATTTAATGGTATATTAAATATTGCATTAATGGTATTTTATTTTCATTTTAGTATATTAAATATTTACCTGCATCCATTTTTTCTTTTTTCTTTTGCTTCTGAGTGAATATAGCCACGTGGGTTTATATAGATTTATTGTATTTTTTTTTTTTATACTGGGGATTGAACCCTACGTGTGTTACCACTGAGCAACATCCCCAGCCAGCTTTTGAATTTTATTTACACACAGGGTCTCACTGAGTTGCTTAGGGCCTCGCTCAGTTGCTGAGGCTAGCTTTGAACTTGTGATCCTCTTGCCTCAGCCTCCCAAGCTGCTGGGATTACAGGTGTGTGCCACTGCATGCGACTATAGTGTCTATTTTAACATTTCAAGAAGTCAAAATGTTTTTAATGATTAATGAATTATACAGGAACCAGTATCTCCTTGTTATGAGAATTCAAACTGTGCTTTGTGCTGGAGCTGAATCGCCTCTCCTCAGCCCCCTCCTCAGCTCCCACAGATACCTGTGTACATGTGCTCATGTTGTCACAGAACAAGACAGCCGGCTTCAGCTCACCATGGGAATGCTCTGCAGTGTGCAAAACTGCCATCAGATAAGACCCAGTGACACAAATCATGCTTTCCACAGCAGCAGTGCGCAGCCCCACTGCCTCCGCAATTCTGTCAAGTACTGTTAGCAGAACTTTAGTGACTACAGGGGAAACCAGCACACCATTTCTTGTGGCCAGGGGAATCCTGCTACCAGGCTCAGCAAGACATTACGGGGAATGGGAACTAAAAGCCAAATGCTTCTCTGCTTTCCAGGAACATATATGTCCAATCTTGATTCAGCGATTTAAAAAAAAAAGTCACATTTTTTTTCATAGGAATTCCTCAGGGTTCATAATGACAGATCACTGCTGTTTGGAATCAGTAATGGAAGAATTGAGAGAAAGCACCTTGCCACTGAATTAATGCAGAGGACATTTGGTGTCAGAGGTATGGTGGACCTGGGTGCTCCTCAGGGCCAGTCCTGAATTAAGGAACATGGTCTGTGGCTCATAAGGTGTCCCTCCAGGAGAAGATTAGGCTGTGTCTCCTGCCACCGAGGGGTCTCAGGAGGGATGAGAGTGTGCAGGCACACCCTTGGTGAGGAAGTAGTGAGCAGAGCGGGCACACTCAGAGCAGCCACAGCCTGTGTCCATCAACAGCAGGCCTTGGTCCAGGCTGCACAGACAGTTCTCAATCCAGGTTAAGTGACACAGTGAGGACCACAGGCCTACTTCAGAAGACACAGAAACTCCAGCCCAGTGACACTATAGAGTCACCAGGAACTGCTTGCCCAGCCTTGGTTAGTTGAAGGGAGTGACTCTTTGCAGTGACAGTTGGTTTGGAATGTCCTATGTTCTGATTCAGTTGGAGAGCCAGATGGATGCTGGTCTGCAGAATGCTGTCCTCAACACCAGGAAGGTCCACCACAAGGTAGCTGGCACTGTGAACTTGCTGAAGTGTGGCCTCACAGCTGAATCTCATCTTGTCCTCCAGAGAAGCTTCTTTGATGTAAAGTGCATCTCATTTGGGGTCAGGGACTGAACCATAATAGAGACAGAGCTGGTCAAGGACCTGAGCCCTTGTGTTCAGCCCCTCTTCTAAGGTGTCAGCTCTTCTCCATGCAGAAATGCCTGGTCATTATGTTTGAGGAAGAGCATGAGGGGAGCTAGTGTTTCAGTGGTCCAGGGTGTGATTAGAGGTCTCGGGAATTTGGTGGTCTCTGTCCTCAGGGAAGCAGCTGCATTACTGTCCCAGGTTTGCTATCTCTGGCATGTCCCTTCTTGTAAATGCAAATGTCCTTAGCTGTAGAATCTCTCTATTCAGCTCATGTCACAGGTCGACTTGAAGATCACAAGCCATGATGCAAAAGCTCCCCAGAAGCTGCAGATCACCACACCAAACAGTGGAGGAGAGAAGCCCTTCTCCTTCCCTGCTTTTAACCACCCACTCCCTCCCTGGAGGCAGTCACTAGCCAGTGTGTGGCTTTTCCTCCCAGATATTTAAAGTTGAAAGGCCATGCACATTTATGCTGAGCAGCTATTTTATGCTAAAGCTTTACCTGCATCAGGTTACATTCAGCCTCATGATACCAATAGGGAGGCACATTTCAGTGCTCAGATGATAGTGCAGAGGACCCAGGACACAGGATTGCATGACTTACCCAGGTCCACAGCTCCAGGCTGGTCTGAGCCCAGGCCCTCTGCACCAGCACCCAGGCACTCAGGCCCTCTGCTCTTCTTCTGGCTCTGCACTGGCTCATCTACAGGAACACGGTTCCCACTCACCCCATCTGCAGCTGTGCTGAAGGCCTCTCTCCAGGACCTCCCTGAAGTCCCTCTCTGACTCAGGAGGTTCTATGGGGCACCAGTGAACACTGGCATCCAAATTTAAACTCTCAATCTCAGCAGCAATTCCACCCTGGACTAGGAACTTTGTATGGGCCACCAGGAGGAATGGGAGCCATGAATGTCCAGGAAAGCACAGCTCACAGGCCAGTGCCATCTGTGGAATCAACATTTCAGGCTGATCCAAGTGTCCTTCAGTGCATAGCTGAGGACCTGAGCCCCATTCCTGTCCTCTCCTCCCTCTCCAGGCTTCTTCTGCCCAGGACAATGGCCCAACAGCAGCTCAGTCCAGGCTGGTGAAGCAAACTCCTCCGTCCACTCTGGTCCTGTATCCACGTGGAGCCAACTCCCTGAGGAATTCATAAGCAGCCCCACCAATGTGCTTGCTGACAAGTACTCTGTGTCCTCCTGGCCTCCTGGGGCTCTGCTGCAGGAAGAGCCCCCTCTAATGCCAAGGTAAGTAAACCTTCTTAAAAAATAATTTGTTGGTTTATTTTAAAATAAATTCACACATTGACATTCCACCATGTGGGTCACAGATAACAGGTGCATGTTCCTGTATGAGCTACATCTGCCTCAAAGTGCACAGCCCACTTTAAATGTGTTCACTCCAGGCACACACATCAGTGGACTGATGAGCCCTTCAGCATCACCTAAGAAGCAGCACCAGCCCCTGAACATCAGAGTAGAGCATTGGGGGCCCCATGTGTCAAGAGGAGCCTCACTTCACACTGCTGGTCCTCTGCCTGGGTGGCTTATGATCCCTAGTGGAGTATGAGTTGTGATGGGAAGACCAGCAAAGCCCAGGGGAGCTGGAGGACCCTGCTGCCCACAGGACCTGGGTGGGGAACTATGCTGCAGGCAGGTCCTCACCTCCAAGTCCCACACACTCTGCCACAACCGTCTTCCTGGGGAGACTTTAACCTCTGCTGTGGGCTCAGCATCCATTAGGATGTTCACCCCTGTGGCTGGGCCCCACATGTGGGGTGCTGACCAGGACTGAGTCTGCAGGATCCCATGTTCCTGCTCTTCCATATAATGTGACATCCAGTGGTGGGGTCCTCTGAGGCCTCACACCTGTCTCATCTCTCTTTCCCTGAATGTGGTTTTGCAGGAGGGATCAGAATGCCCTGTCCTGGTCTTGAACATCTGGAAGGCTGGGTAGGGCTCCTTCCTTCTGCAGCTAGACCCAGGACAGCACCTGCCACCCAGCCCTGGTGGGGCTCTGAGAGACGAGGAGCCTGAGGAGGCCTTAGTTGGCTCACTCTAGGCTTCCCCACCTGAGCTGTGACTCTTCGCTTCATGTCACCCCAAATAAAAAATGTCACCACATGTGGACAGTCTTCTTCCCATGTCTGGCACCCACCGTGGTGTCTGTGTGGTGCCAGAAACACTGTGGCCAGCAGAGGAGAGAGGCCTCCTTCAGGGGCGAGGGTCAGGGTGGGACATGGCTTCCTGCATGGGAGGAAGAAAGGCAGGCTCTGTGTAGGAGGGAGGGTGACCTCAGCCTGTGATAGGACAGTCCCCAGTGTCCCTGTCCAGCCTCCCTGGGGAAGCACATCGTGGGCTCTTCTGAAGAACTGAACAAAGAACTGTGGGTGTTTCAGATAAATGTAAATATAAGTTGACTCAGGTTTGGTTTTCCCTTTGCATTGCCAATTCCTGGGGGAGTACATTATAGTAATTAGCACCCGATGGCCTGCAGGGGTCAGCACAAGCTGAGACCACTGGACTGGGAAATGCCTCCTGTTGGCTCAGATCTGCAGCTCCCTTCTCATGGCCACACTGCCCTGGAAGTCTTTTTCCTCTGGATCTTAGGTTCCCAGGGGCACTGAGGGGGGCCCTGCTGTGTGGGTTTGACATATAAATGAGGGCATCTGCAGGCATCCCCTGGCCTTGGGCTGCAGAGGGAGGATTTCTAGGGGCAGCAGGAAGACAGCAGGACACCTGGCCTGGGAGGGGAGAGGGGTTCCCTGTGGTAAGAGGAGGAGATGATCACAGCATGGCCTGCCCCAGCCCAGGCTGTTGGTGCCTGGACACTGTGTCTCTCTCTAGGCACAGGGAGGCAGGGGCAGCCCTGTGTCTGCTGTGAGCACTTGTGCAAGTCTCCCTTGAAGCCTGGAGGCTGCAGTTTGCTTCCTGCTCCTCCCCTCAGGGCCATTGGCAGAGGCAGGGGATGCAGGTCAGGTCAGCAGTTTAGAAGGAACTGGCCTCATCTCCCAGAGTATGGGGATCTGGTCACAGAAGTCACCTCCTTCAGGGTAACTTGGGCTCCTCTTATCAACATTATTTTGGGCCTGCATTTCCCCTCCAGTGAACAGGTAGTTTGCTAAGGAATGTGACATCCTGTCCACTTAGGCCAGGCAGGGCTGCAGCTAAATTGCTTCTTGGAAAAGAAAACATGAGGGAGTCAGCACAGTGGGCCCATTTGATAGAATCATTCTCTTAACCTCGTGGTCCCACCATTCACATCTGATTGTCCCCTAACAGAGAGACCCTGGCCATGCTGGTCAGTGCAGGGGTAGGCACTGTGTCCTCATTATTTCTCTTCATCCAGAGCTCAGCCCTGAGCCGCCCATCTTGGGCTCAGGGCATCTCTGATGATACACCCCGTAAACATCTGCTCTAGCTCAGGTGAGGAAAGAACCCTCCTCAGCTAATCCAGGGTCCTGCTCAGGGTGTGATCCAGAGTAAAGCATGGTGAGGAGGCTCCTGGACAGAGCAATGTGACCCCTTCCCTGCTCCTGCTGCCCTGCTCCTATCCAGCACAGGGGTGGCTGTGCCCAGCCCCTCACCACTGTTTGAAATCCCTCTAGGACCCTAATATTGGTCTTTGTGTCCCTGGGCCTCAGAGAGAGGCAGACAATTCTGCACATGCAGGCTATTGATAAATACCTGTAAGGAACCAGGGAAGGAGAGGCCCCTTCTTCCTTAAGTTTCATCTCCAGAGGAGCCCTCCCCTGAGTGGTGGACATCAGCCAGATGCGCTGCTGAATTTCCATTAATTACCAAGAAACAAAGTAACCATCCCAGTCCTTCCACACACTAAACTCAGCCCAGGGTCCCAACAGTACTGTTCTCATGCAGAGGAAACTCCCACCCTCTCAAAACTGTCTGGTGGGCAGAGGACTGCGCCTGGCCTGGGTCCCTTCCTGGGAGTCCTTAACACAGTGTGTCCATTGCAGCTGCAGCTCACAGCTCACAGGACTTGCTCTGAGGGCTGCAATGATCCTAGGCATGTAGGAGTGACACCTTGAGTTGTGAGGTTTTGCAGGTGTGAGCCTTGACTGCTGAATCTCTGACCACACAGAGCCCAGGTGAGTTCTGAGAAGCCAGGGGAGGAGCAGGGCGAGGTGTGGACAGTGTGTCCTCCCTGCAGCTAACGACTTCCCACTGTGTCTTTAAAGGTCCTCTGTCAATAGAAGATATGATTCCAGTAGTGACCATGAAGAAACTCCAGGCAGATTCCAACAGTGAGACAGGACCCAAGGGAAGGGCCTTCCTGGAGTCACTGAAGTATAACTGCTCAGCTGGAGACACAGAGCAAGGGGCTATGAAATCAGAAAGAAAAAAGAAATGTGATTTTTCACCTTCAGCAGCTAACGGTACAATAAAAGAGCTGTGATGTCTATGGGCTTTGAGTGCTTGATTCCCAGCCATCATACTCTGCTGTCAAGGTGTCTTTCCCACCAGAGAAGCTGTCTCCTGAATCTGCCTCTGACACTCCAAAGCCCTGGGGTTGCCTGGTTAACTCCTGTTGAGAATGGAGCACAAAGTCTTTGGGTGGGGTCTGGTACTGACCCCCAGTGCAGGTGTCTGGATCTCTCATGGCTTCCCAGACCCTGGATGTGGAGGGAATGCTGTCTCAGGGAGCTCAGGTGCACGGTGGTAAGGAACCCTCTCCTCTGCTGGACTTCAGGTCTTGCTCAGCAACCTCGGGGTTGTCCTACTGTTTAGTCCTGGTGCACTGATGCCCCCGTGGTCAGGTTACCTGAAGAATCCCCTAAGTGTGGTGAGGTTGTAGCAAACTCAGCCACGTATACGGTGAGCCCTGGAGCTGGTGTGGCCCCCAGGTCCTGGAGAGTGTGACAGAGCTGTAGCTTCTTAGCTGTGCTCACCTCAGACACATATTTCATAAGTTAGCCACTTTTTTTTTAATGCTTATGTGTTTTGTTTTAGAATTTTCTCAAAGTTCAATGAAAGAGATACATAATTTCCCATTTCTAATCTTTTTTAAAGTTTCTCCTTATATTTTGCTACTATGTTAATATTTTCACATAAAATCATAGTGGTTTTATATCAGTATTTTATCAAATATTTTGTGTGGTAATTGAGCACTGGCTGACAGGAATTCAGACACTCGTGTGTGTGTGTGTGTGTTTGTGTGTGTGTGTGTGTGTGTGGTTATCCTGTCCTTTTATTTGCAAGTTGGTGACATATTGCACTAACTTCAACATCACATTTTTAGCATTTTTAGCATAAGCCTAAGTTTAAAAAAGAAACGCAACTCTGAGCTCAGTATAGGGTTTTGACCTCTTACCGGGGTGGTGGTGATCAGGCTCCTGAATCCCCAACCGCCACCCCTGGCTACCCACAGCCTCTGGTAAGAATGTGGAGGCCCTAGAAACGAAGGGCTGGTCCCCTGCGCTGGTACGGGCAGCCTGTCTCCAGCCAGGGAGGCTGAGAATCTGGCAGGGCTCTGGATCCCAGAGCTAGTGACCTGTTAGGCCTGGAGGTACGGGGAAGTGGTCAGCTAGACCCAGCTGGCCGCGGCCCTGGGCTACAGGTGAGGTGATGGTCCCCCAGAAGTCACCGGGCAGACAAGTGGCCCCGGGAAACAGGAGAGGGGCGGAGCTTCAGCATTGTCATTCCACCCAGCCCAGCGGCTCTCCACACCCTCACCTGGGCAGGGAGCAGGAGAGGAGCCCCCGCCTGCTGCATTCAGCCGGGCTGCTCTACAGGACGGCGCAGGGCAGCCTCAGCTCTCCGGTCATTCCAACACCGGGGGCGCGGCTCTCATGCAGGTGAGCTGCCACCTGATGCGGCGACCACAGGTTAAGGGGACCCAGGGCCCGAGCTGCGTTTCCGGCAGATCTTCTCTCCCGGAGCCCGACCCACGGCGCCCTCTAGTGTCCTAGGGTGATATTGTGGTTCCAAGTTTCACTCCAGCTACTTTCTCTATTCGCATCTGGGAGACAAGGTCAAAACCAGGCCAGTATAAGACTCAAGAAACCAGGCAGGTTATGTTCGCTGGCCATCCCGGCGACTGGGAAGCCGAGGCAGGAGGATTGCAAGTTGTGGCAAGACTCAACAACTTAAGTTAGACCCTGTCTCAAAATAAAAAGTAAAAATAGTTTGGGGATGTAGCTCAGTGGTAGTGTGTGCCCCCTCATTCTGTAGTGTCACAAAGGAAAATAAAAAGGATTTAAGTAAAAAAAAAAAGAGAAGCAATTCAATTAAATTGGCCCAGGGTTAATAAAGAAGAAAAAACGCCTTATACTCTATCATGTCAAAAATTTGTAAATAACCATTAAACACATTGATATATTTAATATCATGGCTCTAAAAATGCAAAATTAAATCATTATATTATCCCATTCCACAAAAATAAACACAACTGAGTGCATGGGGTGACCTACCAACTACTGGCAGCATATAAAGTAGGTGGACTCTGACTTACTGCTGGCAGAAGGCAGCCACTTTGTAAGCAGATTTGCCATCCTGTTAGCATACAAAGTTAACATAAACTTTCTGAGTGTTATATCGTTAGTGAATTGCCCAAAAGAATTACACAGAAATTCATAAATGAAAATGCATAACAGGATTGTTCATCAAACAGCCTAAACATCTGATAGTAAGCAAACAGAATTTAAAAATTAGTCTGCTTACATCAGAAGACCCATAGGACAGAGTGCAGGTGACATGTCTCCTGGAGATGAAATTCTGTAAAAGAGAAATCTAGTGACACAAATAAGACAAGGGGTCCTGGGGGCCAATGTCGATAGAATATTGACTGAAAACTGTCATAAATTATAGTTGATAAAAAATTTTATTCTTCATTTTGAATTCATGAAAGATATGAATATATCAATATGAATATGTACATTAAATAATTATAAATGCAATAATATGAAATATTTATTTATTTGTTTGCTTATTTATTTCACTACTCACCAAACTGCTTAATTGGATACATATTATTTTGTGTAATTTCCACCTTTATTTTAAAACAACGATCACAGTATTCTAAGATGAAATTACAAACACTTTTACGAACTACTTTTCATAAAATTCTGCCCCTTTAAAGAGAATATTATTGGTCGAAAAAAGAGTTAAAATATGTTAAAAAAAAAAAGTTGAATACTCTTGCCTTCTGTCCTTAGTTACAGATGAAGTTATATTTCCCTAAGACACTGCCGCTTTTGGAACCATGGGTTTCACATCGTGGATCTGGTCCTGCCGTAGGAACGCCCTAACTGAGGTGGCAGAGGCCACGCAAGACTCGCCTGGTGCAGGGAGAGTCTCAGTCCCCTTCGAGGAGGAAAGAAGAAAGAAGAAAGAAATCGGTGGCCTCCGTGTGCAAACACCAGTAGTACAAATGTGTCAACTTCACAAAATATGATTAGTAGTGTTGTCACATTAAAAGACTGAATGAGGGTGAGGTGTCCAGAAATCTAGGAATGGGGACAAGCGTAGAAGCGGTGTGCCAAGCTGGTCTGAGCCCTGGTGGGCGCCCTCCCTTGGGCGGAGTCCTCGTGGGGGTCCTCCCCTGAGCGGAGTCCTGGTGGACGCCCTCCCCTATGTGCTACCTGGAGAAGGGAAGGGGCAGCCAGGGCGCGTGTCCGTGTCTCTGTGCAGCTCAGCGCGGAGGTGGGTGGAGACACGACCCTCCAGAGGGAGGCAGACGTCAGGGGACGCCTGAGGATGTCATCAGTGAGTCTGCAGGCTGTGTCCACTGGACACGTGGGCTAGCTCAGGGGAGGCAGTGAGCCCCCAGTCGGGTCACTAGTAATACAGGGTTCCCAGTTTACGGACAGGAGGATAAAATCTCTTCGCGAGTGGCGGCGACATTCTGGTACCTCTTGCTGGCAGCCGCGCCACTCTGGCTGATTCGCCCCAGGCGCTGTGGGATGCGCCCGGCTGGCTCCTGGCCGCGGTGGCTCAGCTTTGGGGCCGCTGGGTGTTTCCTTCCCCTTAAGCATGGATTTGCCCTGCTGCAGGGCAATTCGCCTACTGGTGCCTCCCAGAAACGTATCAGTGGAAAGGAGCTCAGAGCAAGGTCTGCGGGCCAGGGTTTCCTTGTCTCCCTACCGGTCACAGCTGCCTGTGAGGAAGGTGGCTGCTGCCACGCGGGGAGGGGCAGCACAGTAGTCACTGGCCTCACCTCTGGCGGCAGCCCAGCTAGGAGCAAGAGCTGTGCATCAGCGGGGCCTCCTGGGATCCAGAGAAGCAACAGGGGGTGCTGGAGACCTGGTACTTGAGGCTGAGGGTGGTACCAGGGCTACCTGGGAGGGCGCCCAGCTGCTGCTGGAACGGGGATATGCCAGTCACCAACACTGAGGCCATTGCTCAGGGTGCAGGGGAGTCTGGAGATGCCCCAGGGGATGCAGAGAGGGTGGCTGCTGAACCTCATGGGTGCAGAGAGGGAACCTTCAGGCCTTGACCAGCGCGGCAAACCTAGCTGGTTCCGGCAAGGGGCCAGGGAAGATTGGAAGAAAAAAAGATTCAAAGACGCAAATCTTGAGGATTAACCTGGAGTTGGGTGGAGCGCTGCTCTCTGATGAAGAAGCAGGTCTGCAGAATTACACCAACAATCTTTATTATATATGTCTCATTGATAAGATTAAAGACTATGCCAACATTATTTTATTAATTCTTTTTTATATTTTTTGAATTAGTTATACATGACAGTAGAATGCATTTATTCACTTTGATATATCATACATAGATGGGATATAATTTCTCATTTTTCTGAGTACATGTTGTATAATCGTATGTCTCATAGTTGCATAATCGTATGTGTCAAATATATACGTAAGTAATAATGTCTGTTTCATTCTACTATCTTTCCTATCCCCACATCCCCTCCTTCCCTCCTATCACTTCCCTCTACCTAATCTAAGGTAACGCTATTCCTCCCTTAATGCCCCCTCCCGCCTTATTGTGAATTAGCATCCGCATATTAGAGCAAAAATTGGGCCTTCAGTTTTGTGAGATTGGCTTATTTCGCTTAGCATGATATTCTCCAACTCCAACAATTTGCCAGTAAATTCCATAATTTTACTCTTCTTTAATTTAAGGACCAGGACAATGGGTAATATTCCATTGAGTATATATACCACATTTTCTTTAACCATTCATCTACTGAGGTACACTGAAGTTGGTTCCATAGTCTAGCAATTGTGAATTGAGCTGCTATAACGTTGATGTGGCTGCATCACTATAGTATGCTAATTTTAAGTCCTTTGGGTATAAACCAAGAAGTGGGATAGCTGGGTCAAATGGTGGTTCCATTCCCAGTTTTCTGAGGAATCTCCATACTGCTTTCCATAGTGGTTGCACCAATTTGCCGTCCCACCAGCAATGTATGAGTGTAACTTTTTCACCACATCCTCACCATCATTTATTGTTGCCTATATTCTTGATAAATACTATTCTGACTGGAATGAGTTTTGATTTGCATTTCTCTAATTGCTAGAGATGTTGAACACATTTTCATATATTTGTTGATCAATTGTATTTCTTCTGTGAACTTTCTGTTCATTTTGTTAACTCATTAATTAATTGGGTTTTTTTTTGGTGTTAAGTTTTTTTGAGTTCTTTAAATATCCTAGAGATTAATGCTTTATCGGAGGTGCATGTGGTAAAGATTTTCTCCCAATCAGTAGGCTCTGTCCTCACTTTATTAGTTATTTTCTTTGCTGAGAAGAAGCTTTTTAATTTGAATCCATTCCATTTATTAATTTTTGATTTTACTTTTTCCTCTTTGGGAGTCTTGTTAAGGAAGTCAGATCCTAGGCTGATGTGGTGAAGATTTGGGCTATTTTTTCTTCTATTAGTCACAGGGTCTCTGTTCTAGTGCCTAAGTCTTTAATCCACTTTGAGTTGATTTTTGTGCAGGGTGAGAGATAGAGGTTTAATTTCATTTTGCTACATATGGATTTCCAATTTTGCCAGCACCGTTTATTGCATAGACTGTCTTTTCTCTAGTGAATGTTTTTGGTACCTTTGTCAAGTATGACATATTTTATGTGAGTTTGTCTCTGAGTCTTCTATTCTGTACCATTAGTCTACAAATCTATTTTGGTGCCAAAGCAATGCCATTTTTATTACTATAGCTCTGTAGTATAGTTTAAGGTTTGGTGTTGTGATGCCTTCTTCTTCACTTTTCTTGCTAAGGATTGCTTTAGCTATTCTGGGTCTCTTATTTTTCCAAATAAATTTCATGATTGCTTTTTCTATTTCTATGATGAATGTCATTGGGATTTTAATAGGAATTGCATTAAACCTGTATAACATTTTTTATATATTTGATAATATTATTTCTGCCTATCCAGGAGCATGGGAGATCTTTTAATCTTTTAAGGTGTTCTTCAATTTCTTTCATTTGTGTTCTGTAGTTTTCACTGTAGAGGTCTTTCACCTCTTTCATTAGAATGATTCCCAGGATTTTTATATTTCTTGAGGCTATTGTAAATGGAGTAGTGTTCTTAATTTCTCTTTCGGTGGATTCATTGCTGATGTATAGAAATGCATTTGATTTATGGGTGTTGATTTTCTATCCTGCTACTTTGCTGGATTTGTTTATTAGTTCTAGAAGTTTTCTGGTAGAATTCTTTTGATATTCTGGATATAGAATCATGTCATCAGCAAATAGTGATAGTTTGAGTTCTTCTTTACATACTTGTATCCCTTTAATTTCTTTCTTTTGTCTAATTGCTCTGGCTAGAGTTTGAAGGATGATATAGAATAGAAGTGGTAAAAGAGGACATCTTTGTCTTGTCCCAGTTTTGAGCAGGAATGCTTTCAAATTTTCTTCATTTAGAATGATGCTGGGCTTATTATATCCTTGGGCTTAGCATATACAGCCTTTACAATGTTGACATATGTTCCTACTATTTCTAGTTTTTCTAGTGTTTTGAACATGAAGGTGTGCTATATTTCATCAAATGCTTTTTCTGCATCTATTGAGATGATTATGATTCTTGTTTTTAAGTCTATTAACATGATATGTTCTGTTTATTGATTTTCATATGTTGAACCAACCCTACATCCCTAGGATGAATCCCACTCGATCTTGGTGCACTATCTTTTAAATGTGTTTTTGTATACAATTTTCCAGAATTTTATTGGGAATTTTTGCATCCATGTTCGTCAGGGATATTGGTTTGAAGTCTTCTTTCCTTCATGTGTCTTTTTCTGATTTTGGTATCAGAGTGATATTAGCCCCATAGAATGAATTTGGAAGGGTTCCCTCCTTTTCTGTTTCATGGAATACTTTGAGGAGTATTGGTGTTAATTCTTTTTTTAAAGTTCTTATAGAATTAGGCTGAGGATCCATCTGGTCCTGGGCTTTTCTTGGTTGGCTTTTGATGGCATTTTTTATTTCATTACTTGAAATTGACCTATTTAAATTATGTATGACATCCTCATTCAGTTTGGTAGGTCATATATCTCTGGAAATATCTGATGTCTTCCATATTTTTTGTCTTATTAGAGTATAAATTTTCAAAATAGTTTCTAATTATCTTCTATATTTCAGAAGTGTTCGTTGTGATATTCCTTCTTCATCTTGTATTTTAGTAATTTGAGTTTTCTCTCTTTTTCTCATCATTAGTATGGCCAGGGAAGCATTATTCTTAGTATCCATAAAACTTACAGAGTTAGCAACAGTATGTAGCTGTTTCCTCAGTTAAATTCTACAGTTGCAATGTACAATGTTAGGAGCATTGTGCAGCTCTCAAGAAAGTCCGTTGTTTAAAGTTACTAATTCATTGCAGATTCAGAAGCAGCAGAACTGGAGAAACATTGTGGTTATTTTAGCAAGGAATTTCCTTCATTCCCAAGAGCTGTGTGCCTGAGAATAAGGTCAAAGCTAAAAAGACTCTCAAAACAGAGTCTCCCCATGGAAAGCGTTTTCATAGAAACCAGGCATCCTACATCTTTGGTTAGAAACTTTCAAGTCACCAAGCATGCCACAGCCATGAAATCATCAGAGACCCCAATCTCAGACACTGGTCTCTCAGTCACTGTCACCACTCTCCACACCTACAGACACAGGAGACATGGCTTCCAGGCACTGACCAGCGGAGAGCTGCTGATGAGATCTGAAACAATTTCTGGAGCATGTTGGGGAGTTAGCTATGGTGGAAGAGACCAGTCCCACCCATGCAGTGAGAGAGCAGCAGGACGGGGCAGTCCAGGGTCCCTGGACACCGTCTTCCAGGGTCCACAGTGTGCCTGGGCTTCCCTGGGACTGTCTTATTGCCACCCCGCTGGCCTTACAGAGGAGCCCACCTCTCTCTCCACCATGCAGTTGGTCAGGGTCAGTGCACCCTTCAGTCCAGCCACCACTGATGCTACCTGTGCAGAGAGACCAGGAGCAGGAAGGTTCTGGGACCACAGGGAGCAACACAGCTCTGGGGCTGCATTAGAAGAGCTGGCAGAGCTGGGGAGAGGTCTCTGCTGGAAATGTGGAGATTCCCAGCATGACCACACTCAGTGTACCTCCTCATTCCCGCAACACTTTTTTTTGCATTGTCTTCAGTAAGGTTTCATTAGTTTCCACAGGATGCAACTTTCCACTTTTGTCAGTTTTTCTTCAAATATTTAATATTTTATGTGATTACCAATTGCAATGATATTCTTCACAGAGTTAGTAAAAAACAATACTAAAATTCAAATGCAAGCTCTCTCTCTCTCTCTCTCTCTCTCACACACACACACACACACACACACACACACACACACAACTCCAAATAGCCAAAGCAATCTTGAACAAAAATAAGAAAGTGGGAGGCATCACAATATCTGATTTCTAGGTGTCCCAGAGCCATGGTAACCAGAACAGCATGGTACCATCATAAAAACAGACACAGACTAGTGGAACAGAACTGAGTTCCAGAAATAAGCCCTCATGGACATCCAAGTGGCTCCTAACAAAGGTGCCAAGGACACTGGAGAGAACACAGCCTTATTTTTTACTTGCTTGTGGCTTATTTCTAGGAAACAGTTTTTTTCTTCATGTTGACCTTTTTTTCCTCCAAACAAGTTGAAGCACTTAGAGAACTTTTGGGGTCATTTCTTGAGGCTAACTGTGTAGGAGGTGGAATCACCTCTTTTTGATTTATTCCAAAGTGTCCATTGGTTTGAGCTAAAGGGCTATGACATCATCAGATCTACTCTGCCAAGGAAACCAGGATCTAATGAAGATGTGACATAGAAATCACCTCCTTAGAGCCCGCTGAGGGCTGCCTGCAGCAGACCAGGAGAGTGCAGGGTGGCTGGTCCCACTCCCCCGTGGCTCTGGAGCACCATGATATCCTAGGAGCACAGCTTGGAGGGCTGCAGGAACAGTGGCCTCATCCTCCATCTAGACCCCAGAGGTCGACACAACACCTGAGCTCACTTGCACATCTTTGGATCCAGAGAAGTGCCTTGTCTGCATGTGTGTAGTTGAAGAGGTACCTGGGAGGGCTCTGTGGCTTCTGTTGGAACCTGCATGTCCTTCAGTCACCAGGACTGAGGCCACTGCTCAGGTGCAGATGAGTCTGGCCCATGTTCCAGGGGATGCAGAGGGGGAGGAGGACTGAGCCAGCACAGGCTGGGGAGGGACCTGCAGACCTCAGGGGTGATGAGCCAGCACAGGCTGGGGAGGGACCTGCAGACAGGCATGCAGGGGTGATGGGCCAGAGGCCAGGGGTAAACTGCTTGGTGGTCTGAGGCAGAGGGGCTGACACAGGCTAACGCTGTCCCTGTCTCTGAGGCCTGTCCCGACCTGCCAGTGCAAGAGGAGCACAGGAGGAGGGAGTCCAGGCCAATCAGCCCCCTGGAGCACCAGAGCAGGGCTGCTTGGCTGAAGTCTCTCTCATCTTCCCCAGTGACCTGAAAGAAGAGGGGCTGTGCATGCCAACTGATTTCCACTCTTGGTGATCTCTGCTCCATGCTGAGACTGAGTGTCTACACACAGGGTGCTGATGGGTTAGTTCTAGAGCTTGTCCATGGGAAGGCCTTCACTTCTAACTTTTCCCTTTAAATGCATAAACGAACTCATACAGGTGAAAAGCCCTATGAATGTAAGCAGTGTGGCAAAACCTTCTCTTGGTCATCTACCCTTCGCATACATGAAATAAGTCATACTGGAGAGAAGGCCAATGGATGTAAACAATGTGATAAATTCTTCACTACCTTCTCTTACCTTCAAAAACATAAACA
This sequence comes from Callospermophilus lateralis, assembly GCF_048772815.1. Classification (NCBI taxonomy): domain Eukaryota; kingdom Metazoa; phylum Chordata; class Mammalia; order Rodentia; family Sciuridae; genus Callospermophilus; species Callospermophilus lateralis. Next base: position 284,232 of record NW_027510147.1, read on the forward strand.
AATTCATACTGGAGAGAGGCTCTATAAATGTAAGCAATGTGGGAAAGTGTTTAGTTCCTATGGTACCCTTTACTCACATGAAAGAGCTCATACTGGGGAGAAGCCCTATGAATGCAAAGAATGTGGAAAAGCTTTCACTGCCTTCTCTTACCTTCGAAGACATAGACAAATTCATACTGGAGAGAAGCCCTATGAATGTAAGCAGTGTGGGAAAGTCTTCAATTCATCTGATAACTTTCGCAGACATCAAAAAACTCATACTGGGGAGAAGCCCTATAAATGCAAAGAATGTGAAAAAGCCTTCATTTTCTTCCCTTACCTTCAGCAACATAAACAAGTTCATACTGGAGAGAAACCCTATGAATGTAATCAATGTGGTAAAGCCTATAGTTCATCTGGTACCCCTCACAGACATGAAAGAACTCATACAGGAGAGAAACCCTATGGATGTACAGAATGTGGTAAAGCCTTCTCTCAGTCATCCTCCCTTCACTCACATGAAAGAATTCATACTGGAGAGAAGCCCTATGAATGTAAGCATTGTGGCAAAGCCTTCACTAAGTCCTTTAACCTTCATGCACATGAAGGAATTCATAGTAGAGAGAAGTTCTAGGAATGTAGACAACATTGAAAAGCCTTCACTACTTCGTCTAACCTTCAAATACTTAATCCAAATCATACTGGAGAGAATCATTATCAGTGTGAACACTGTGGGAAAGCCTTTTTCTTCATTTAATTACCTTTGCTCACATGAACCAACTCATATAGGAAAGAAGCCTTAAGAATATAAACAATGGGGAAAGCCTTTGCTTCAACCTGTGAACTTCCCTCCCATGAAAATCTCATCCTGGAAAGAATATTTACATGACTATGTAAACATCATGATAAAACTTTTAATCATTCCACTTATCTTCATGTGTGTGAACAGACTCATACTGGAGCAAAGCTCTATGTAAACTATGTATCAAAACCTTCATGGTGGGGTTGGGGCTCAGTGGTAGAGCATTTGCCTAGCATGTGTAAGGCACTGGGTTTGATTCTCAACAACATGTATAAATGAATACGTGTAAATAAAGGTTCATCAACATCTAAAATGTTTTTTTTTAAAGAAAAGAGAAACCTTCATTTTTTTTTCCCTCTTTTTCTTCAAATGTGCGAACAATCTCCTTGGAGAAAGGCCCTCTGAGAGTAAATGGTGTTGTAAAGCCTTTAGGAGTATGGCTTATCTTCAAAGACATGAAAAAACTCATACTGGAGAAAAACCTAGTGAATGTAAACAACGTGGGAAAGCCTTTACTTATTTCTGTGGACTTTATGTACATAAAAACATTTATACTGGAGTAGAGCTCTGTTAATGTAAATGGTGTGATAAAACATTCACAAGTTGTATTTATCTTCGTGTACATGAACAAACTTACACTGGCGAGAGTATAAGTTTTGGTGAGAGGCCTCCTGAATATAAACAATGTGGTACAACCTTTGCTTATTCCAATTCAATTTGAAAACACTAACTGGGGAGAGGCTGTAAGAAAACAACCTGGAAAGTCTTTCAGGACTTTCATTCACCTTCAGTTGCATAATGCACTCATACTGCATTGAAAATCTGTAAATGGAAGCAATGTAAAAAATGTTTCTCTTATTCTTTTTTTTCATATATTTATTTTTTAGTTGTAGTTGGACATAATACCTTTATTTAATTTATTTATGTCTATGTGGTGCTGAGGATCGAACTCAGGGCCTCACACATGCTAGGCAAGTACTCTACTGCTGAGCCACAACTCCTGACCTCTCTGATTATTAGCTTCAAATCATAAACAAATTCATACTGGATAGAATACTTGTGAATGTCAACAATGTGAAAAAGGCTTCAATTGATCTTCTACCTTCAAATACAAGAACAAACATACTGGTGACAAGTTTGTTGTGTATAAACAATGTATTAAATCCTTCATTTGTTGCAGTGATATCCAAAAACATGAAATAACTTGTATTAGAACAGAGTTATTTTAATGTAAACAATCAGAAACACCTTCTTTTGGTGCAGTTCCCCTAATAAGCATTAAAGAATTGGTAATGTAGAAATCCTATTTGAAAGCAAAAATTCTGGTTAATGATTCATTTTTCCTGGTCATCCTCAAATATATGACAGAATCCATGCTGAGAAAACTTTGAATATTAACGAAGTGGTAAATGATTTTTTCCCTGTTGCTTTCAAAGCCATTTCACTCATGGTGGGAGAGAAACTGTCTAAATATGTGATATTTACTTCTATTACAGGAAAGGTAGTGGAGCCAAGAAATGTGTGGAAATGTCCAATTTTTACAGTTCCTTTGAAGAACATAAAACAGTTGCACAGGTTGAGAAACTGAACCAGAAATCTGATAGAGCCTTCACACATTCCAGTTTGATTTATGTATCAGATTTCCATTGCACTGACAAAAATACCAAAGAAAATTCAACCTAAAGGAGGGAAGATTTATTTTGGTTCAAGATCATATAACATTCAGTCTATCATTAACTGACTACCTTGCTTTAGGCCTGAGGTGAAACAGAACATAATATGCGATGATGTAGGAGAGAAGGACTTCTTACCTCATGGCAGCTGGGAAGGAGAGAGATGGAAAGTGAATTAAGTACATCACTAATTGCTAACGAGTTTTTATTGTACAGACTGTAGTTGTGGCCTTTCTATTTTCAGTGCTTCTACTTCCCTTGATAGTGTAGTGTGCACTTGTGATGGAGTTCACATCATTTGTGCCTAATGTTCCAGGTCCTGATTTGGAAAATAAGAAAAAGCAATGTTGCTAGTTTCTACTCAGCATGGGAAAGGCTACCTCAAGTGTTCTGAGGGGAAAATCCCTAGTCAGTCTGTGGGTTTTTCTTAGCAGACTGTTTAACAGCATTCCAAAGGTCTTATGAGAAGGTTTGATGGCCTTAGACAAAATCACTCTGCATTTTGTACTAACCCTAACAAGAATGGATCACATTTCCCAAAGACTGAGGTATTGACTTCCATTGTAGGTTACTGGGCAGCTAAACTCTTTCACTGAACTACACAGAACATGAGGAAGAGGTTATCTGTGCAACCTACAAGTTTGCAAGAGTACCCCCAAAATTTTCAGAAGAAATTTATGTGGAGAGAAGAGTAGTCATGTGTAGTGTACAGTTCTAGAAACCTAGTAACAAATGACCTGGCTTACCAAGATTCTTGAATGCTACTTGCATTATGTCAAATATCTCGACTGCTACTTGCATTATGCCAATATGACAACAATTATGCTGATCCCTTGGTATCGAGGTACAGGATGGTTCTTTAGTTGGTCTTGAACCAGCCCAGTTCTTCCCCACTCCTCTTTGTTGTTTGTAAGTGTCAAGAATAATTGTGAAGTGTGGACATAGAAGAATAAAGAGCAATCCAGTGCACCACTGGCCAAACTTTCTGTGTCATGGAGAAGGTGAAGTGGTGGAAGGCAAAAGGTAAGAGGCCATAGCCATGGAAAGTGGAAGGAGATGGGGAGAGAGCTCACAGACCATACCCTTCCCTGGCTCGGGGGTCAGAACAATGGACTGGAGTCTTTAAAGGTTTGGTCTTATGTGTCAGCATCAGAGTAAATGTCTCTGTTCTTATTTTCAATGAATCCAATTTCCTAGGGATAAGTGAGAACAATATTGGGATGGGTTTTGGAGGAAAATTATTGACATTTTCAAATCTGGAGGGTAGGTGGAAAGGAAGATATAAATATTTTTAGTATATTTGACCTGGTGTTTCAGTTTCCTGGTGTGGTCGCTGAGCTCATGGCAATGGGGAACAATGTCCCAGAAGAAAAGACCCATGTCCAAATCCTGAATGCCACTTCCTTGTATCATGGAATCTGCTTTATATACTAAATTTTTTCCAGTATATTCAGATGCAGATTATTGCAATCAGAAATTGTGTTAGTGGATGAACTATTGCAAATTTATTTTGACTAAATATGCTATATCATCCAGTGATTCATTGAATTCACATTTCAGTAATTTGTTAATATGAAAAAATGAATCATTAAGTTCGAAAGTGCTAATTATGTAAGGAAAATAATAAAGGAGATGCAGAGGCAGGAAAGTGACTGCTTGTCCAAATGGCCACATTTATTTATACCAATAGGTACATTAGATCATTAGTACCATAACCAACTTGTTGTTTCAGTAAAATTGCCTATTCTAGAGTTACATTCACAGTTACATATACAATGTCAGGAGATTTGTATAGCTTTTAAGAAAATCCATTGTATGTAGTTACTGTTACATGGATAGATTTAGGTTCAGTGAAACATTGTGTTTTTCTAACAAGCGAGTCCCTGTATTACCAGGAGCTCTGTGCCTGAGATGAAGGTCGAAGCTGACAAGACTAACATAGAGCTTCCACATGAGGGTCAACACTACAGCAGCCAGGCATCCCATGTCTTTATACAGACATTTCCCAGCAGCCGGGCGTTCTGCGTCTTTGCACAGAAACTTTCTAGCAGGTAGACATTCAGTGCCTTTGCACAGAAACTTCCTAGCCACCAAGCATGCCACAATCACAAAGTTTATCAGAGACCTCAATCCCAAACATAGAACCCCTACATAAGTACTTAAGAAATAATACTTAAATTAGTTTAACAAATTTGTAAAATAAGTTTGAGAAATTTCAGGATATAATGTTCTTAAAACATGAACATGTTCAACCAGAGAAATGAGACAAATCAATGGATCAAACTAGAATTCAAAGAAACCCACACAGATGTAATTCTTGACAAGGGTGCCAGAAACATATTGGAGAAAGTTCAGCCTTTATGAAAAAAATGCTGTTGGAGAATAGGTTATTTCTTTATAAAAGAACAAGACTGGACCCCAATCTCTCACTTTTCACAAAATCCAATTCAGTATGGATCAAAAGGCTATGAGTTAGACAATAAACTCTGTTGAAACTCCAACATAGTTGCAAGCAACAATTTCCTCGGTAGAATCCCTGAAGGCCAAGAATAATTTGAAGAAATAATTTGAAGAGTTAATAAAAGGGGTGACATCACATTCAGAATCTTCTGCAAGGCTAAGCAAACAAAATGTGGAGAATCCATAGAAGAGGAGAAAGTCTTAGTCCACACTTCTGAGAGGAGTAATATCCAGTATGCATAAAGATCTCTAAAAATCTTATAATAAAAATAACCCAATTAATAAATGAGAAAATGAAGTAAACATTAATAAAAGAAGAAATACAATTGTATGTCATATAAGGACCAGGCACATGGAGGAGGGAAGAATAAGGAGAAAGAATAAATGCTGATAAATGATCATGGCAGTTACATTGTTATATTTTGTGCATGTATGATTACTTAATAAATATACCCTACTAGTATACATAAGTATGTTTCACTAATGAAAATACAGAAAAAAAGAAAAGGTCCATTCAATCTAATCTGTAGTCTCAGTATCTGAAGTTCTTTCCATCCTCATTGTTCTCTCCTGTTATAGACAACCATAGGGAGGAGTTTTCCTCTCATGACCAGTACTGTTTAGGAATCAAGGAGTGTATGGGAAGGCAGATAGATTGTGAAGGTTGCACATTCCCTCTGGGGTAACTTCAATCCCATATTCCAAACATTAGGCAATTCCAGGAAAGTTATTCCCTATGGGCCTTTCCTGACCTATGCTGGGTTATATTGTCCATCTACTTCCTCTACTTAGCTCTGGAAACTCATGGATGTGCTATTAGCATCTAAGCAGGTGTTCTAAGCCAGTCCTCCATACATAGGGCACATGATTGTTTCACAAGAAAAATACTCAGGAAGTGGTGATGTAAAATGAGAACTTGGCTTTAAGGAAATAAGAAATTACTGTATTCTGAGGCATATGGGAATTACCATGGCCTTGGCACAGTTTCATATTAACCTTTGTGACTTTTTTTTTTAAACCATGGAAGAGTTTTGGTGAGATTTTAATCCCATGGAATGAATTTTGTGCATCAGTAGGCTTACCAAATTCTTCCTTGGAGTCTTTATATAGGCAGGCAAGGAGATGTGCTTAATAGATTCAGATATCTTGTAGAATTTTTAAAGATTGATGTAGGGAAGAGGTTAGCTAAACTTAGTGATATGGTTTCATAATAACGGCACGAGAATGTTAGATCAGATGTAATATGTGAAAATACACGTTTTAAAAGCACTCATAGTCCAATATAATTATGTTCTTGACATGCAATATTCCTCCCTCCAGAGTCATGAAGTTCTGCTCAATCAAGGTTTTGCACTGTGCAGGATCTCCAATACTTATCCAGCTTCAGAGAAGTTTAGACCCTTTGGTCTAAGCATGGCAATGTGCATGCAGACCTTGAAAGTCTTGATCATAGCATTTGATAAGAGTCTGAGAGAAAAGAATGTAGTCTTCAGGAAAGGGAAATAGTTCTAATGCCTTCAAGGAAGCAATCCCTGCATGATGTTAGTGATACTAGCCATTGTGAGCTTGTTCTCAGTTTAAGTGATTTCCATTGATGTTTGGAGTATTTAAAATAACAATTAGAAAAAATTATTTTTTTTTCTCCTGGCCAATTTAGGTCAGTGGACATGGAGTCATGTTCAGTGGCTTGGTCTAAGAAAGGTTTATCTTTAATGTCCAAATTATTGTAACTCTCATTCCTTCTATTTGTTTTATTTTGTGAGATTCAAAATCTTAGGGAATCCCATATATATAATCAACACAGTAGAAGTGATTGTGAGGTAGGTTAAGTCAATATGCCATCGTACTCCCAAGCATTTTCTGCATCTGATGATAGCATTTACATCATCTGAGATTTTGAGTACATCAAACTGTTTCTGTAAATAGTAGTTCACTTGTGTGATCAATATGGTTAGGTCCAGATTTTGGGATGACAAGGAGTGGATGTCCACACAGATTTTTTGCACTGGGAAACAGGTTCAGCTGCAATAAGTTGACCATTATATTTGTCATATGAAATTTGTCATAACTTATTGTCTTCAGGAATAATGATAAAACTGTTATGCAGTTGACTAGACCCATGTTAACATGTTTTATTCATTTATTTTTTCATAGGAAGAAAGTTAGTTTTTGCTGTAAAGGTTTGATATATAAAATAAAGAGATTTCCAAAAGGGAGTTGTTATAGTTTGGATCTGTGGTGTTCCCCAAAATTTCCTGTTAATGCAGGAATATCCAGAGGTGAAATGATAAGATTATGAGAGCTATGATCTTATCTATCCATTCTAGTTTGGATGGATTGACTGGGTGGTAAAAGCAGATAGGTGGGGTATGGGTAGGTGGAATGAGTCACTGGGAGCATGTCCTGGAAGGGTTATTCTTCCTGCAAACAGTTCCTCTGCTGCTTGACCCACCACGATGCAAGCAGATTCCATCAGGTTGGCTTTTCCACCAAATTCTACTGTCTCACCTTGAGCCCAAAGAAAGACAGTTAAGCCATCTATTGACTGAGACCTCTGAAACCAGGAGCCAAAAATCAACCTTTCCTTCTCTACATGTTTTTGTTGCATATTTCATCAAAGTGATACAAAAACTGACTAAAATATAGTTCCCTTTTAGTAGACATGGTTTAGGTTTATGTTGTCCCACAAATGCTCATGTGTGAGACATCAGAAGAAAGTTTAGAGTTGAAATGGAGGGTGATGAGTATTTTAACCTAATAAGCTCATTAATTCACTTTAATAGTTGAACTTGGTGGCACTAATCAGGTAGGGTGTGGCTGGAGGAGATAAATAGTTGGAAATGTGACTTTTGTTTAATGTTTTGTCCTTGGTGAGTCTCTTTCTCCTTCCTGATTGCTATATCCAGAGCTGCTTTCCTCTTCTAGGCCCTTCTGACATGGTATTCAGCCTCACCTTGGGCCCAGAGCAGTGGAGTTAGCTGTCTATGGTCTGACACCTTTGAAACTATGAGCACCAATTAAACTACCTGCTCTAAAATTGTTGTCAGGTCTTTCAGTCATAGCAGCAAAAAAGCTGATTAAAATGGTAGATTTAAAATGTGGTTTTACCCAAATAAAACCTGGATTTTTTTTTTGTTAAATGTAACGGAATAATAAAGATTATTATTACCTGGGGTTAATGTAAAATATGAATCTTTCAAACTTTAAATTTGGTTCCAGTAAATTAGAAAATTTGAGTTTAAAAAAACCATTTGTAACAAAACATGATTAATATGAGGACATAATGTTATAACTTGTAATTATCTGAAACTCTTGAGTTAATAGCATTATTCTTAACTTTTAACAAAGTATTTCAAGAATAATCTCATCACCAAGGCATATAAAGGGTACATGTTTGGTAAGATGGCAATAAACTAGAGAGTAACACATTTAATGTGACCAATTATCACAAAAGCAATTTATTTTTAGCTACTTTTTCTCCCTTTCCTCCTCTTTTCCTTCTGAATCAATTCCCCCAAGTTTACACAGTAAGAATGACAGCTAGAAATGTAGGGTAGAAAATTGACTTCTAAAAGCTCAGAGCCTATGCTTCAGGTTCATTGTGTCAAATGCCATCATTTCTCAAAAAAAGTAAAATAAACATGAGTGTAGGTAAAGACTTACTAAGACAAAATGAGGGGGATGAGATTGTGGCTCAATGGTAGAGCTTGCCTAGCATATGAGGCCCTAAATTCCATTCTCAGCACCAAATAGTAATGATTAAATAAGATAAAGGTATGGTGTCCATCTACAACTAAATATATATGACATTGAAAAACAAAGACAAGATGAGAGGAAAACTTTTCTTAAGCAGTCATAAGGTTTTTTTTTTAAATATACATCTAAATAGATACCTTTTTTTTCATTTTTTAGAGATTCAGTCCACTTTCCCATCCTGAGGCTTAGACATGCTGTATAAATGGAAATTTCCCTTATAGATATCATTTTTTAGACAACAGTATCTTAAAATATGCTGAAAATAGTACTTTTTGAAATCTCATTTGTGTAAGTCATTAGTTTTTCAATTTTTTTTTTCCTGGTATCGGGGATTGAACTCAGGGACACTCGGCCACTGAGCCTCATCCCCGGTCCTATTTTGTATTTTATTTAAAGACAGGTTCCAATTGAGTTGCTTAGCACCTTGCTTAGGCTGAGGCGGGCTTTGAACCCATGATCTTCCTGCTGCACCTCATGAGCCTCCAGGATTTTAAGCATGGGGCTCCACGCTCAGCTATCTCTCCTTCCTTCCTTCCTTCCTTCCTTCCTTCCTTCCTTCCTTCCTTCCTTCCTTCCTTCCTTCCTTCCTTCCTTCCTTCTTCTTCCTTCCTTCCTTCCCTCCCTCCCTCCCTCCCTTCCTTCCTTCCTTCCTGAAATTAGTTCAATTTTGCCTGCCACACAGTAGACCAATCCCTGGAAGAATGAGCTTTGCAAATGAGAAAGAACTCATCTAAGCAGAGTTCAGATGTGAGAAGATAGGAGCAGCCTTCACTTTGCCTCTGGAGGATGGGGAAGTTGAGATCAATTGTGGTTTGTTATTCTGTCCTTTTATAAAAAGTTCACCCACTGGACACGTTTTTACTAGTTTGAGGTGAATAAATTAACAGGGAGTGCTTTGCTAAAGCCATGACCCTTTACTTCTGCCTGAAGATGTCCTGTGGTAACCAGGCAGAATAAAGCTTGGCATATCTGCCTTTATTTTGCTTCTTTGTCCTTTGTTACTGTAAACATTGGGTCAGATCCCTGCTCACTCCTCTGTCTGCATCTGTGCATGGTAATCATTTAAGAAGTGTTCACCTAAAAACTAGGTATACAAGTTTTATCAACCCTAAATTTATATAATCTCTCTTTCCCCTCAAGATGGACAAAATTGGGGTATTCCATCTCAGACCCCTGGAGTGGCATCTACAGATTTTAAGATTTGTCAGACAGCTTCCAAGAATGATGTGAGGCAGGCAGATCACCCACAGTGGGACTGCTTTCCTAAGCAGGAGCTGTCCTCTCATGGGGACTGAATTGCCTCTTCCAGGATCACAGATCTGGTAGACAAGCGGATATCCTGAGCACCAAGGGGAAATTGCTCCTTTAGCAATTAAAAAAAAATCTAGAGGGAACTTCTTCACAGTAGCAGGACTGAGAGGTGATCCATGACTACTAAAGTATGCAGACTTTTCCGCCCTGCCCCATTCATACCTCCACAACTGAAGCTCATGTCAGCAACTGGAGGATAGAGCAGACATGCTGATTTCCCATTGTGACCATATTTATTAGTTTTTTTAATACTTTGCAGAATTATATTTTCTGTATGATTTTGGTGGTGAGTGGCCAGATGATTAGTTGAGAGCCCCATGAGGCATTTGGCTTAAGACTCCCATGACACAAGTTCATGAAAACAAGTTAGTTGACCACTACCATTGTGATTTATGTGACAGAGGAATTATCTATAGAAAAGTCAATAGGATTATACACTCAGCCTGATGACCTCTAGAACAGGTGATAATAGCATTGGTAATGAAAGAAGATTTATTCAGTTTTTGCTCAGTTTCAACTCCATTTATAAAATCACGGTGAGTACCATGGTATTTATTGAGTACTTTCTATGCCTGGATTCAGCATGGGTACTTATAATATTACCTTCTACTAAGACATTTATTTGTCCTTTTATACTGTTTTGTTCCCAAAAAGGAATTTGTAGTGTAGCAGAAATAGAATAAGAAAGAGGTCAACATGTTAGCAGAGCACACAGTCACCAGGGTTTTGAGAAGCGGGGCTCTGGTGGAATAGGGAAAGTTGCATATGATCAGCTATTACTTTTATTAATTTGGAAAGGGAAATTTCAATTTTTTTAGGAACTCCAACCAGAGACATACTCTTAACTCAGAATTTTGTTGTGTGTTGTCCTAGGGTTCAGGATCTCTTTTTATTAGGGGAACAGTCCAGTTGAGAAGTAGATCCTTTGAAATCTAGCGTTACAATGGAGGGTTTATCTTTCATCACTCTAGTGATTTCTCAAAATAGAGTATTCTTTAAGTTGGAACCTACAATTTTGGTATAAAAATGTATGGAGGGTCCTCTTAATCCCTATAGCCATCTCAGTCATAAGTATATATGTATGTTAAAAGCAAGAAAGTGTGTGTGTGTGTGTGTGTGTGTGTGTGTGTGTGTAATCTTCTCACATTTGTCAGTAGATTTTAGCGAAATGACATTTCACTCATTTAGCATTTTATTAGAACAAAAACTGCACCTCATTGATTCAGAGGCATTTGTTATCTCTTTCATGTTCTCTAATGTATTCTACAGATTTTGAACTTTTTTAGGTTAAAACATCTCCAATCTCATCACTATAATTCTATTTGATCTTTAGTAAGAATGACTTCTTTTTCTGGAAATGTACAGGTTCCACAGTGGAGAAGTTTTAGAATTCTTGCATTCATATAGAAGTATGAGTATTTATACATGTATGTATACATATATATGTATATGTGTGTGTGTATATATATAAATTGATTCCTGTCTTTCTAGACCTTAACTACCTGAGACCTGCTGCTGTGCACAGTCCAGTTTGTCTCAGGCCCATTCTGACTGACTTTGATCTCATATCCACTTCTGGGCATAATCTAAATTTTAAAATATTCATGTAAATTCAGAATTTACAAAAATATTTATAGCTGAGATCTGAGAGACACCTTTGGGACACATCAATGTGCAATGAGACATCAGTGAGTTTAGGGACTCCCCAGGTTTCCCTTGACTGGTTATTTGAAATAATAGCAATTCACAAATCAGAATCAACCTGTTGTGATTTGGTGCTCAATGAAAGGGCTACACAAAAACACTTAAAAGTTGTGTCCAGAAGAAAGGCAAATTAAGTATTTAATTGTATAGGGAGTCCTTGGTGTTTAATTAGGTTGTAGAATTAAGTTAACCTAGTTTGAGTTTTGGTTTTCTAATGTAGAAGCAAGAATACAGACCAGTAGACACAAAAACTGGATCTTTTCTCATGGCCTCCCTTGGATATGGAAGTCTGAGGACAAGTGTATGTAGTACAGCATACATGGCATACATTAAGGCAAACCACTCCCTCGTGCTAGGTATGTGAGCTGCAAACTGCTTACCCTGTAGGCACAGCCCTGGGTAAGGCCACATGTTACAGTTCCCACACTTGCTCCATGGCCCACTCCTCAATTGGTCGCTGCAAGGACAGTTAGCAGACATTGCACTGGTGGCTGCCTAGAATCTGCTTAGCTGCTGCCTGAGTGTGTGTGTGTGTGTGTGTGTGTGTGTGTGTGTGTATAATAACTGCACTATAAAATCAGACCTGCTTCCAGCTTGGTCTCTGGAGGATTGATTAGTGACTCCACAGCAACATCTCCTCTACCCTGTTCCATGGACCTCCTCACTGGATGAGAGAAAGCCCACACACAGAAGCATCCTTTCCCATTCTTACCAAGTTAAAGATTCCAGGGTTCACTTAAAACACAGCTGACTTTGGAACCTGAAAGAGGGCCTTGGTCTCCACTGAATCATGGGGTGCCACGAGGATGGTGGGTGGAGAAACAATGACAGACATGCCACATCTTCTTCCTATAAGGCTGAGTTCTGGAGGCTGCTCCTGTGAAAAAGAGGGAGAGACCCCGTGGAGACCATCTCAGGACACTGATTTTGGGCAACAGAAGCACCCGATTTCCCATGGTATCATCCTCAATATTGGCTCAAATAATTTGCTTGTCTTATGTGGTTGTGTGAGATTGTGTTTCAGTTTGACAGAACTTTTCTAGAGAAGATGCAGCCTTGAGGCAGGCCATGCCTTGAAAGAAGAATGCAGGTGACATTTCCTCCTAGGCCCCATGAGGTTGGAAATGACCCCTCCATTCCCAAAGACACAGAGGATTTGAATGTGCACATGCCTTCCTCAGATACCTTCTTTAATTGTGGAAGTCCTGGTCCCCTCCTTCAGTTTCCTGGGCTGTTACTAACAGGGCTGTTCCACTTCACACTGGTGGGGTCAATTGATGAGGAAGGGAAGGTTGAGAGGCAGTAGTGACACAGCCAGCTTTGGTGCAGGTCTGAGTCAATCTCTATTGACAGAAATGGTCCATGCTTCAACTTAGGATGGACAATAGCCAGGGAGGATACACAGTCCTGAGAACACCTGCCTCAAAATCATAATTTCTCCCACTAAATTCATGCTAGTAAATTTAATACTGAAAAACAACAAAACTAAACCTATTTCACAATTTGATTGAGAAAACTCAGTGGTTTTTATGGTGACACACATTTGTATCTGAGTCATCAGTCCGCTTTTGAAAATAAGTGTTGCCTTATGACACTTCAAACCTCTCCTCAATATACTCATCTCTCTGTGTTCTCAGATTTGTAACTATTTGTTGTGACTTTTGTCCAGTGCCACTCACTTTCCTACACTAAAATTGTGACTTCAATCATTTCATGTCAGATCTAAAATCCTATAACCATGCATCCACAATTTGCTTTGTGAGTGTGTGTCATAGTGACATCTCCCATGCTGAACTGCTTCCTGAATAAAGGAGTGTAAGAGATGAGAGGGCTGTGAACTAGAACACTGCTTTTTAAACTCTACTTACAATGACACTGACTATGATTCCAATCAGCATGTTTATTTGAATAATTTCAAGGAGATTCTTTAATGCATCTTGGTATAAAACAACTGGATAGAAGAATGTAGTTTGTTTTCTGGTAAAAATTGGTGGCACATGTGTGTGGCAGTATCCCTGGTTATATAAGGTCTTTCATAAGAATGTAGAGAAAGTATTGATTTATTGGTTGAAATGTAAAAACAAAACATATATTTTCACATGATTTTGGACTATCAAAAAGCATGATTAATGTTGCTTGGTGCTGATCAGTGTCTTAGTGTGTGTGTGTGTCTTGTCTGTGTGTATTATATGTATGTATGTGTGTGTATATGTGTGTGTGTGTGTATGTGTGTGTGTATACACACACACACACACACACACACATAAACACACTCTTTTTTTTTTCTTCTTTTGGTACCAGGAATTGAATTTAGAGGCACTCGACCCTGGAGACACATCCTCAGCCTTATTTTGTACGTTTTTTGAGACAGGGTCTTGCTGAATGGCTTAGCACCTCACTTTTTGATTAGGCTGGCTTCGAGTCTTGATCCTCCTGCCTCAGCCTCCTGAGCCACTGAGATTACAGGTGTGTGCTACCGTGCCCAGCACAACTAGGATATTTCTTTGCATGTAAATAATCTTTATCCCGGTGCAGTTTTATTTATATATATATATATATTTATGCAGACCAGCATAGGTAGCAGCCAGGAGCACTCTGCTTCCCCAGGTCTTTTCCCCTTTATCCCACCGCTCTTTCTTTATCTCCTCCTCCTCTGCCTCCACCCCCTCCTTTTCCATCCCCTCCTTCTCTGCCTTCACCCCCTTCTCCTACAACTCCTCCTCCTAAGGCCCCCCTTCCTTCACCCCTCTAATTCCTCTATACTAATTCCTTCACCTGCACCCCTGCTCCTCCTCTCCTCCTCCAATTCCTTCCTCCTTCCCCTTCCTTCTGCTCCATCTTCCCTCTTCTTTCTCCTTCCCCTCTTCTTCCTCCTCCCTCTCTTCCTCCTCTGTACTCCTCATCCCTTGTCCACAGTTGTCCTCCTGCTCCACCCTTCCTCTACCTCTATTTTCTTCCTCCTCCTTCCCCGCTTTCTTCTCCCCCATTCTTCACCTCCTCCTCCATACCCTTCCTTCTCCATCCATCAATTCTATTGTACTTCCTGATTGTATTATTATTATTATTATTGTCTGAAAATGAGTTGACAGAGGAAAAGTGCGAGGAGGCCTTGCCCATGAAGTCCCGGCCTTTTCCCAAGTGATTTATGCCTGGCTCCCTCCTTCCCAGTCAGGCCTGACCAGGCACACACCTTCTGTGAGGTCATGGTAGGCTGCCTTGGAACCAAGGCTGTAATTCCTCACATATGCATAGGACTCTGTGCCCAGAAGAGCTTCCTAGCCAACAGGACCTGCTGTGGAAAGCCAGGCTCAGCTCTGCATAAGTGGAAATGTTCCCCTGGTGGGGCAGGTCCCCTTGCAGGGAGGAAGTCCTGCCTGAAAAGGGCTTTTGCCAATACCTTGTCTTCCTGGCCTATGTATCCAGGAGTGTGATACATCTCCTGTCAGTCAGGGCCCCAGAGTGTGCATATTTGGGTTGGGGTGAGAGAGGGGTCTTGTGGAGCCCTGGCCAGTCAGCAGACAGCTGGTGGGAGGGGGTGGCCTTCCACAGTCTCAGAGACCTTTATCTTTCATCTTGTGCAACTCAGAATCCGTCTCCAGGACTGTGTCTTCTCTGCTGTGTGAGGGTCAAGTTGCTCTGGCTCAGATCTGTCTCCCTGTGACCTGCAGGTGTTATGAGGTCCATAGGAAGGATGTCAGTACTCCCCAGAAGGCAGGAAATGGTGAGTGTGTAGGGCCAGGACTGCTCAGGCAGGTGGGCTGTTTAGAACTGGTGAGAACCAGCTATGGATGGACTCTGGCTTCCCACTTTCACCTTCAGAGTTAGCCAACCCAGACCTGAGTCAGATGCTGCTACATCTAAGCCCTTGATTCCTTCAGGTCATGGTGTGGGCTGGTCCAGGTTGGGTTTCCCAGTGTGCTGTCTGGTCTGCAGCTGCTTTGGCAGAACCCTCTCTGCACAGGTGGACCCCAGCCTTAGGCTCTCAGTGTAAAGTAAAGGCAGAGGGTCTCAAGGGATCCTGCCTCAGGTGTGGGGCTCCTGGGTGGAAGATACTGGTCTGAGGAGTCTGTGTACCACCTTTTGCCCAGTAGTCACCTTGCTTTCTCCAAACTAGCTCACGCCTGGGTGGTCAGTGGATCCTTAAAATTTTTGCTTTCTCCTCACATTTCCATACTCCACCTCCCTATCCAGTGCACAGTATTATCAACTCTTTGCTCCTAACATTGCATTCAGGTGAGCCCAGTATGAAAGATTTGTTTTCTGCTTGGAAATTTGCCATGTGGTGAAAGCAGAGAACAGCCACCTGGAATGCCAGTGTTAAAATACTTTGTGCCTCCCTTTGTTTATCTTTCCCAGGCACAGGTATGTATTAACTTTGGTTTGAAATTCCATTTGACTTTTCACAGGGTCCTGTGTCCTCTGCCATTTTCCTGTCCTTTCCTGGGGGCTACCAAATTGTGTCCATAGCTGCCCAGTTTACTTCAGGTGCAGACAATTTCAGGCCCTGGGGTAGTTCCTTTTAGAGGACAGCCTGATTTGTGGAGTGTAAAATCTCAAGAGAGAATCTGGAGGGCCTGGGCCTGGGCCTGAGGAATCTTTTGAGTAGGCCTTATCTAGACAGCTCCCTTGTTGGAACATTATCTTCCATTTCTTGGGAACAGGTGAACAGTCAGCCTGTAGATGCTGGTACTGAGGAGTCAGGTTAAATATGATACCTTCCCTTGGCATTCTCTCACAGTTGTGCAAGAGAAAAAAAAAAAACCTCTCCCAGAGCATAAGAACCACCCACTTCATTAACGTGTTCTTCAATCCTGAAAAGCCTCATAGACTGGAGTCATGGTCCAGATCTCCTGGGAGGGTGATACACCAAGGCATATTTCATTGAGCAGGACCAGGTGGGAGGATGTCCAGCTGGCAGAGGCCTTCCCTGTCCTTTGAGAAGAAAAATCTGTGCTCCCTCAGCACCAGCCCTTTCTGTTTTTCTCACTTTGAAATAATCTGCCCACTTATTAGAGACCCAGGTTTTTGTCAAATGTGAAATGTATGTATTCAGAGCTGAGCACGTTAAATTTTCTGAATAGATAAAAAGATTTAAAGATAATACCTAGGTTTTTTTATATTTGATACAAACTTTGTTTACCTTTCTGCTCCCTCTGAGCATGTGTAAAAAAATTTCTGAGATCTCTCCCTTTTTATAATTTAATGGAATTACAGGTCCTAGTCTCAAGTATGCTTCTAGAGAAGAGATTAAAATAATCTGTTGCTGAAGAAAGTGATCGCGTATCCAAAAAAGGAATGGTAGTTGAATTTGAACTACAAGGATTCACAAGAATATTAATTCCTTTGATCAATGAAGAAGTCCTGATGGTCGATAAATCTATTTTTCTTTCTGTTTTCTGAAACTGCAAGATTAATAATAAATTTTATTATACAAACATGGCAATAGCCTGAGATATCAAAATACAATCTTTTTTAACAAATTGATTCAGGATTATGAAAATTGTTATTAAATAAACATTTCTGTTTTCTAAACAGAACAGTTTTTTATGAAATTACTAATAATTCATAAGCATCATAAATGATCTCATCTACTTCCATGTCCCTCTCAGATGCCCCCTCCTAATACCATCCCATTGGGAGTTCACCCTGTACCTTGTGAATTTTGGGGTTTGCATGGACCTTCTGTCTATAATACTACCTGATGATGTTCTCTATATGCTGATGAAGACTCCTGAACATTTGGTTACTCTTAGATATTTTTCTAGTCTTTCCACTTGTAGAAGTAGTTTTCTGAATTTCCTCAACAAAGCCTTCCTGGTCTTGGATTTCACAGAATTTAAGAAATGAAACTAGAAAAACAATTGACCTACCTCTCCACGGTTTAATCAAAGAGCATGCAATTTATTTATCCTTTTCTCATCATTTCTTATTTTCTTTGTACCCAGGGAGACAAATTCAGCCATCTGTGATCCAGGCAGTTTCCCTGGCCTGGCTATCAGAAACTGTTTTCATCACGGCATATCATATAGGCCACACCTTGAGGAATGAATTGGAAGTGTTACCTGCTTCCTTTTAGAAGGGATTTGGATAGTTTTCATTTCCTCTTTATTTTGGTGCAGAATCCACCGTGACACCACTGGGCCAGGCCTTTCCTCTGGCTACAGTTATTATCACTTCCTTAGCCTGTCCATGTTGTGTGTTCTTCATTGTGTGTGAGTTGTGGTAGATTGTTTCTCTCCAAGAGTTGGTCCAGTATATCTAATTTCTCAAATTGTGGCCATATAGTTATTAATAATATTTCTTAATGTTCTTTTACTTCCTGTAGGATTGATAATGGTGTCCTGTATTTCAACTGCATAAGTTTTTGTCTTTTTTCTTAACTTAGCTGTGGTGTACCATTATAAGGATATCCATGATAAACCTGCTTTTGATTTTGATTCTCTATTAATTTCAAGATTTTAATTTCATTGATGTCTTATATGCTTAGCATCGGATGTATGTTCTCCTTGCTCTTTGTTCTTTAGATCATGAAGTGGAAGGTCGAATGGTTAATTTTTGTTCTTTTTTTGTAATGTAAGCCTTCAGCACCTCTAATGCCCCCTAAGCCCTGCCTGTGCTCTGTTCCACAAGGTTTCTTATGATGCAGTTTCAGTTCTTTTCCTTTGAAATATTCAGACTGATCTTTAGATCCTTTGAAATATTCAGACCGATCTTGAGATACCCTTGAACTGTGTGCTGTTTAGAACTTTGGGATATAATTGGCAGTTATCTAGAGGTTATCCAGCTCTGTTACTGTTACTGACACCCATGGTAATTCAATGTTCCCGGTGCACCTGTTGGAATTTGCTAGCTTTCTACAGTTGTGCCTGTTGTAGCTGAATGTAGCTGTTCTTGACAACTTTCCTGTGATGTTTAAAAGGCTGTGTGCTCTACTATTCTTGGTTGAAGTGCCCTAGATGTATCCATGATATACCTGTGGTGGGTGTGCTATTGAGCCAGAATGTCATTGTAAGTGCTCTTCCGTGTGCTCCATCTGTCACACTGTTACATGATTGCTGGTGTCTCCCCCTGTCACCAGATTTCACCATGTTTGTGTGAGTGACTTTCCAAAGTAATTTTGGAGACAGTAGTTTAGTTGCTCAGTGTACTCAGAGGGTCTCTCTTAGCTTGTGCTGAGCCTGAATTTTGATGGAGTTCTGTGAGGAAATAGTGGAAAGAAAACAGAAGAAACAGCAAGAGCTCAGCTCCTCCAGGGCCTGTGGATATTGGAGCTGGGGCTGCTGCTTTAACACATGGTCATGCTGTTTATACCCCTTCAGCCTCAGTTCTCTGCAGACCTGAGCCTCAAGGGCAGCCAGTGCTGGGCATGTGGGTCTTGGTCCTCTCTGAAAGGATTTCTCCTGGCCTACGTGGGCTTCCTCAGTTCCCTGGGACACCAGGGTGCTGGTGGAGATTCCTTTCTTCTTTTTCTGTAGTACAGATTGAACCAGGGGCACTCCCCCACTGAGCTACATCTCCAGGTCTTTTTGTTTTTCATTTTGAGGTAGGTTCTCACTATGTTGCCCAGGGTAGGATGCAACATATGATCCTCCCACCTCTGTCTCCTAAATTCTGGAATATGAGCCATGCACCAGTGTGCTCACCTGATTACTCTTATTTATTTATTTATTTTCTTTTTGATAGCAGGAATTGATCTTTCAGCCACTTAACCACATCCCTAGCTCTCATTTTGCTGTCTTGTCTGAAAGTGGTGAGAGCAGGCATCCTTGACTTATTTCTGTTGTCATGGAGAGAGCCTTTTGTCCTTCAGCCTCAAATCTAATGTTAACCTCATATATTGTAGACCTGTGACCCATTAGGGACTTTCATTATTTCCAGGTATTTGTGTGTTTGTGTCATGCTGATGGCTTGAGCTTTGTCAGCTGCTTTTTTTTTATTCTTTCCATGTATTTACATTTCTCCAGATGCATGATGTGCAAGTGTTTTCTACAGTTCCTTGGAGTGTCCTAAAAAGGACAACATTTTTTGTTTCTGTGTTGATTCACATTTAAGTTGCACATGTAGATGAGGAGCACTGAGCTAGTTGCACACCTTTTCCAGTGTGTCATGATCAGATCAGGGCTTTAGCTCTTCCATCTGTTAACATTTATCATTTCTTGTTGTCTGTGGACTGCTCCCCCAGCTTTATTATGAAATACACAGGGACATGCTGGGCACCCCTGTCACCTATTGTGCTGGAGGGCGGTACTGCTGGCCATTCCTGAGTGTGTACTAGTACCTAATACCACCACCCTGTTCTCCCTCCTCTCTCTTCTCGCCTGTGGTGACTACTCTTGTACTTTCTGTGAAATCTACTTGTAGCTCTCCCATATGAGTGACAACACACAGTATGATTTTCTGTGCCTGCCTTATTTCACTTAGCAAGGCATCCATCAAAATAGTTTCTAATTATCTTCTGTATTTCAGTAGTTTCTGTCATGATATTTCCCTTTTCATCACAACTTTTAGTAATATGAGTTTTCTTTCTCCTCTTCAACTGGGTGGCTAATGGTTTGGAAATTTTATTTATATTTTCATAAAGCAAGTTTTGTCTGTTTTTTGAATTGTTACTTTTGTTTCAATTTTATTGATTTCCACCCTGATTTTAATTATTTCCTGTCTTCTACTACTTTTGTTATTTGTTTTTCTTTTTCTAGGGCTTTGAGATGTAAGTCAGGTCATTTATTTTTTGACTTTTTATTCCATTTCTGAATGAGTTTAATGCTATGAACTTTCCTCTTAGTACTCTCTTCCTAGTGTCCCAGATATGTTGTATTGGAATCCTCATTTACCTCTAAGAATTGTTTTTAACTCCTCTCTGATGTCTTCTGTTATCCATGTGTCATTCGGTAACATATTATTTAGTCTCCAGGTATTGGAATAGCTTCTATTTTTTTTTTAATTTATGGAGATTGGAAAAGAGAGGATACAGAATGCATCTCACAAAACCATCTTACATGCATATGTAAACGCACCATGTGGATTTTCATCTTTATGCATATGCTAGAAAGTACCAGTAAAAAACAAGAAAGTAAAAGAGCCAAAGGAAATCAGTAGAGCAGAGGAAGGAAGAGAGGAGGGTGGGGAGGGAATGGGGATTGAAACCAAATTTCTTGCATGTGTGATTTTTTTAAAAAGAACCCAACTGCTATATGATATAATATCATCATCTTCATCACCTTCATCATCATCATCATCATCCCAAGTTGCCAAGAGCCTGGCCAAGCTGCCCAGGCTGACTTTCCAATCTGGCTTGTGTAAACACAGTGGGGCTACTCCATGCAGTTCTCAAACCAACCACATGGTGGCAGTAGAAGACCGCCAGCACCATCCAATTCAGAGCCATTTCTCTGGCTGACCCATCCACAGACATGGTAAGTTCTGGTCTCTCTTTCCTCTTACCTTGGGTAGAGGGGTGGGTTCCAGCATTCTAACATCTCCTTTTTTGCACTGGTATACCTGTGTAGTATACTATGTACCTTTGCACTTATAGGGCTGAATATTGGTGTGGTATCCCTGCTGTAAAATACACTCACCATTGGGCAGCTGTGCCTGTTGGTGGTGATCCAGAATTAGGCTTTTTGAAAGAATCCGGCAAGCATCAAAAGATAGCAGATGTGTGCTCACACTGATGGCAATAGTCTTAGTGGTGGTCTCAACTTGTACCACCAGCTATATAGCACTCAACTTTTCTGAGACCCCGAACCATGTGTCTACCCGCCTCCATAGCTGTGACTCTGATCCTAAGGGAATAGCTCATTTATTACCTTATCACTGCCATGGTGTCCTCCAAAACCCACTGGGTGGCTAGAACCACGCAATTCACAAGATCCTTCTTGGGCTGATTAATGTGTCCATGGCTCACAATTGTTTTCTAGGTGTGTGCATTTGGGAATAAGCCTCAAGGTGCCCAGGCTCCCAGGCCCACCAGCCTCTGCTTTCAGAGTGTGGAACTGGGAAATGCCAGGACCTTGGCATAGGGAGGTCTGCACCCGTGTGGGAGTAGTCCTGGAGGGGAGGGAAAGCTTGGACTTCACCTACAGCAGCACCGGGCTCTGCCTTATCTTTAACCAATCAATGTGGTTGGCAGAAAGCCCAGGTCATTGCAATTAGAGGTGTTGGTGAGTTGTCCTCTCTCTTGGGGATGTGTCACCAGCATTTAAACTGCTTTCTCTAGGTGAGAAGACTAAGATAGCAACATAGCAAGGCCTGTAAGATCCAGCTGGATTCCTTGCCGTGTCCCCTGGGGGGGTGTGGTAGTTAGTGATGCCTTTCTTAATGCCACACAGAATGGAGGTGGACGGTAGGCCCAATAGTAAGCACCCTTCAGACAGCTCTGCATTTATGGAGATTGCTGCCCAGGCCTGGGGCAGCATGGGCCATTGGTCTCCTCTTCTCTGCCCCTGCAAACCTGGCACTGGCCCATTCATTTCTCGGCCACTGCTACCATCACCACAGCCAATTTGCCTCCATGGGGATGGACAGTTGGGCAGGGCCAAGTCCAGCTGTTCTCTCAGCCACAGCTGTGGATTCCAAGCAGGGTGAAGGAGCAGCAGGGGGAGCCTTGACTCTTTACCCCACCCAGGCAGCATGTGCAGGAGTCTGCCTGGCCTGACACAGTCCTGCGCCAGGAGTCAGCCACGGTGGCAGGAGGGAGGGAGGCAGAGTGCTGCGCACTTCCCCACAGCTCAACCTCCTCTAGCCCACTGTGCTGCTGCAGGAAGGGGCTGCCTGTGGCTGCAGGATCTTAGCTCTCTCCCTTCCTGTAAAGCTCATTGCTAACTAATGAGTGACAGTAACCCTCCCCAATATGGGGATTATGGTGTCACTGTACCCACAGTTGTCCCTAACTTCCATAATCACTGCTGTACCCCCACATGGAGGCAGAAGGCCATCCTGGGTGTGGACATATGGCATCTGAGTTCCCTTGTGCTATGGCAGGAATGGGAGGCCATGTTGCAGAAGGTGCAGTGGTGACGGATGACAGGTGGCACCTTCATTTCTCACACTGCCTGTGGCGGTTCACCAGAGAACAGCACCGCCACCCCTCATGGCACTCTGTCCCTGGCAGCAGACTGGATGAGCCCTTAGCCTCCACAGTGTGCACTTCTTCACTGGTCTCTGCAGAGAGGAGTTCCGTAAGCGAGGCTGCAGAAGCAGTGACATCATTAGTCTGCTTAGTCTGCTTTGCTCCTTGTATGACCAGCATCCCACGGAGCATCTGTCCTGCAGTGCGTGCCGGAAAGCAGCCTGAATTCCCCACACATGTGAGGGAAAGCCCTTTCCTGCAAGACAGTGCGTGTCTAGGCATTCCAGCCCACGTCAGCCTTCATTGTCCCCTTGACTCGGCTAAGTTCTGGGCAACTGCAGGGGCATTTCAGAGACAGGATGGTTTACTCATTTTGAGAATGACACAATTTCATTTATACCATTCCCATTGTTAACTGCTATCTCATCATGAATTTTGCTTCATGTTTGAACAATCACAGGTGGAAGAGAGATTCCTGTATTGGCATTAGCTTTCTCTCTGCCTCTGGAAGGTATAACCACATTTTGAACTGTGTGCCTAGTTTTGAAGACGCCCCACCATTCATGTTATTTTTCCCTTTACACAACTCACATGACGTCCATCACTAGATTTTCCAGTCTATGATGTGCCTGTCTGTTTCTGTTTGTTTTCTTTGGGAATGTTGGCTCTGCCAGGTGCAGATGTGTAAGCTTTCTACCATTTTTGCATGCTATCATTTATTTCCTTTTCTTTTCTTTTCTCCACATTAATTTTTCTCTCCTCTCTACTTCTGGGAATCTAGCAGTCCACAGGCCTCTGAAGTGTACTCTTCAAGCTCTTCACCAATTTTCTTCCTACTGGAAAATTGCTATGACTCTATCTTAAAGTCCACCTGCTGCCTCCCCTCTATGATAATAAAACAGGGCACCTGAAGATTGACAGCCAGAGGGTGAGCATCAGTCCACAGAACCTGCCAGGTGCTTGGTGCCTTCCAGTGGATGCCACAGACTGTCCCACATTGAATTCTGGTATTAAGACATCACTCTTAACTATGGCACTGTTTCTGATCAAGGGAGTCTCTTTCAGAAGAGTCATGAAGCAGCCTGAAATCCTGACATTGGTGGGAAAGCAGATGGAACCCCAGAGGTCACTTCTAGATATTGGTGTGGGCACTGATGGCCTGCCCTCAGCCCCAGCTGCTCAGAAAGAACAATGAGGAATTGAAACAGGGTGTTTTGTTCAAATTAAAAAGCTCTGTACAGAAAAAGAAATAGTTATTAGGGGCTGGGAGGCTGGGGATATAGCTCAGTTGGTAGAGTGCTTGCCTCGCATGCGTAAGGCCCCCAGTTCAATTCCCAGCACCACAAAAAAAAAAATAATCATTAAAATGAAGCTAAAACCTGAAATATTGGACAAAATGTCAGATATTTATCTGATAGACGACAAATAATATCCAGAATACACAAAGAGCTCACAAACCTTAACAACCTAAATATTTCAATGGAAAAATGAGCAAATGACCTGAATAGTCTGGTGGCCCACACAACCAGCTGAAGAGGGTCTATAAAGTGCTATTGAACTCAGGAACAGGGAGGCCATGTTTGTGGGGAAGGGAGTGTGACACCTCAGCAAGTTTGGCCACCCCACGCTGAGTGGGTCTGCAGACCTCTGGTGGAGACTCTCATTGACTGGCCTCTGGGTTAAGGCTGATCTAATCTCCCCAGAGCACTTGCCATGCCTCCAAGTTCTGCAGATCACATCTGAGCTGAGCACAACTGCTGGGACTTCCCATTTAGGACTGTGTCTGTCCTGCCCTGGGAGTACATCTGTCTGGTTTCCCAGACAAGCTCCCATTGACAGCCCTTCCCACCCTGTCCTACCTGTCCCCAGTGAGAAGGGAGGCTGAGAGCTGTTTCCTCCAGTCTGGTTCCAGGCCACTAAGGCTGGCAGCTGTTGAGCATCAGAAAAAGAGGAAGGGGCTAAGGTCCCCTGGCTTGTCTCCAAGGGACAGAGCCTGGCAAGGCAGGGAAGCATTACTGGCCCAGACCTTCACGTCCTGCTGTCCATATTCTGGCCACTGCAGGGGCGACCATTCGTTCATTTTTCATCAATGTGTTTTCCTTTCTTTTTTCTCTTAGTTTCTTTTTAATCTTGGCCTTTCTTGCTGTGTGAATTGGATCCTATCTGGTCACTCTTATTTTTCCATGTGTCTCTTTGTCATCTGTCTGCTTCTGAGGGTTTGTGTTTGTTTCTCTTTCTCTCCTTTCTTCTCCCTCAGACGACCAAGTTCTCTTGTTCTTCCTCCCTCTGTTTCTTTTACCCTCCCCCATTCATAGCCGTCTCAGGCTCCATCTCTCCTGCTTCTCCACATTCACACTTTGGACACTTTAAACTTTATTTTGCATTCCTACCCCATTTTCCTTTTTCTTAATGAACAGCAGTTCCATGATATGGAAGCTGGTTACAGAAGCTCCAGAAGAATGTGTGCTTTAGGCAAAGGCAGCAGGAAGGCAGTGTTGGGCGTGCACACCATGGGGTCCTGGGAGGCGTGTGCTGTGGTGTGTGCTGTGGTCCTGGGAGGTGGGTGATGAGGAGGGTGCTGTGGTGGGTGCTGAGGTGTATGCTGAGGTGTGTGCTGTGATGTGTGCTGAGGCGTGTGCTGTGGTGTGGTCCTGGGAGGTGTGTGCTGTGGTGTGTGCTGTGGTATGGTTTGAGTAGGTGTGTGCTAAGGTGTGTGCTGTGCTGTGGTCCTGGGAAGTGTGTGCTGTGGTGTGTGTCCCTGATGTCACTGAAGCATCCTCATGTCCCAGCCAGCACTGGATTGGGATGTGTGTGCTGAGGTGTGTGCTGAGTTGTGTACTGAGGTGTGTGCTGTGGTGTGGTCCTGGGAGGTGTGTGCTGTGGTGTGGTCTTGGGAGGTGTTTGCTGTGGTGTGTGCTGTGGTGTGGTTTGAGGAGGTGTGTGCTGAGATGTGTGCTGTGATGTGATCCTGGGAGGTGTGTGCTGAGGTGTGTGCTGTGCTGTGGTCCTGGGAGGTGTGTGCTGAGGTGTGTGCTGTGCTGTGGTCCTGGGAGGTGTGTGCTGAGGTGTGTCCCTGATGTCACTGAAGCATCCTCATGTCCTAGCCAGCACTGGATTCCCCAGCTGTTAATCATGTTCCCTCCCAGGCTGGAGAAGAGCTTTCATATTAGGAGAGACTGAAGAGTGAAGCTCGTGCCCACTGAGCCTAGCCTCAAGGCAGGTACACTAGGGTGACTTCTTGACATCTCTAGAGCTAGTGACCTTTCTGCCCCATCCAGCATGTTCTACCTACCTAGCAGTCCTGGCTTGAGTTTGCAGAACTTGATACAAGACCTTGTTCCTGGGACAAGAAGTTCTACCAGGGACACTCAGGGACAAGATGAGGGTCCTGTTTTCTTTGGATCAAAGTAGTCCTTAGGAGTATAAAAGAGGAACCTTCTTGAAAATGAATTGCACCGAAAAGAACATGCCAGTGACCAGCAGAAAGGCTACAGATGACCATCTACCAGTGACCAGCAGAAAGGCTACAGACAGATGACCATCTACCCAGTGACCAGCAGAAAGGCTACAGACAGATGACCATCTACCCAGTGACCAGCAGAAAGGCTACAGATGACCATCTACCCAGTGACCAGCAGAAAGGCTACAGACAGATGACCATCTACCCAGTGACCAGCAGAAAGGCTACAGACAGATGACCATCTACCCAGTGACCAGCAGAAAGGCTACAGACAGATGAACATCCTGGGCTTGAAAGGCCCAAGCAACCAGTGCTGCCACTGCCCAGAGTGAGGGAAATCTGAGTGGCAGCATCTCGTCCAGGAGCCAGCATGGAATCCATGAGGTCAGAAGGTGTAGACCAGTGCTCAGGAGGATGAGAGTTGGGCCAGTGAAGACAGGCATCAGTCTGGGGGGGTGTTGTTTATTGGAGAAGTCAGGAGAAGTGGCCAGGGTGAGGGACAGCTCCCTCTGTATCCAGAATTGGGGCTTTCTCCAGCGTAGCGTATCACCCCATTTGGTGTCTGGAGACCTGTCCAGATGGCCTTTCCTGGTGGCCCAGGAGCTGTGTCACATCTTTGGGGCCATATGACAGAAGGAAAGCACTGGACTTGAAGAGATGAGTGAGAACGTCCAGGTCACATAATTTGTCGATGTCAGGCATCCCGACGTCTGGCTCAGTGCTATCTGTTTTGTTCACTTAAGTGAAAACCCCTCTGTGTTTTCAGATCAATTTTAGGAAGTACAGTCAATTTGGGAGAAAAGTTGCTTCATCAGACTGACTGAATATGCCTGTTCCTTTCCCCCCAGTGTTTTCTGTGGCTGGTATGACCAGGGAGTTAATAACATCAGCTTTTCCCACTTAATATCTGTAATCTGTCCTTGGAAAACCATAAATTCTAAAGCCAATTAGAAGGAAATTATTTTCTATTATGTAAAATTTGGGAGGGGCTGGGGTTGTGGCTCAGGGGTAGAGTGCTTGCCTAGCACATTGAGGCCCTGGGTTTGATCCTCAGCACCACATAAAAATAAATAACTAAAGGTATTGTGTCCATCTACAAAATAGTAATAATAATAATAATAATAAATATAAAATATAAAATTTTGGAAATCACTGGGTGTGGTGGCACATGCCTGTAATCCCGGTGGCACAGCCTGTAATCCCATTGGCTCAGGAGGCTAAGGATCATGAGCTCAAAGCCAGCCTTAGTGAAGCCCTAAGCAACTTAGTGAGACTCTGTATCTAAATAAAATATAGAAAAGGGCTGGGGATGTGGCTCAGTGGTTAAGTACCACTAGTGAAGCTTCAATCCCGAGTTCCCTGCCAAAAACAATTGGGAGCAATTAAACTGAATTCCCCAATTGCTACTAACTAGTCTATGTGAATATAAATGAAACACACTGTAATGCCCCTGTGTAGGTGGCCGGCTCTTGCTGTGGGAACAGTCAATGCAGCCTTCTGCTCTTCAGACCACTTTTGGGGGGATCACACAGCCTCTCTTGGTGCCCGCGACCTTGTGAGGGTCACCTGGTTCTCACTTCCTGTGTTTATGAAAGCTTCTATATGTGCCTGTGCAGTTCTATTGATTTTGTTCGATACAACATTCAATCATTTCTCTCCTAATCTTTAATATGGTAAAAACATTGAAAACTGGGGAATTAGAGACACTGGTTAGCATTTGTATGTATGAATGACCCAAAATTTATTTTGAAAAACAACCATTTTATTTGTCTCTATGAGTCAGTGACTGGGGTTGGGCTGAGCTGCGACTTCTGCCTGGGTCCCAGCTGAAGCTTCATCCTCCTGACCCTTGGCAGGCTGGCTCCGTGAAGACCACCTGGAGCACACGTCTGTGGTTGTGCTGACTCTTGCCTGGGACACATGTGTCCACCCGAACACCTCCAGTCTTCTGCAGCTTCATTCCAGAAGAAAAATACTTACTATTTTTTTTAATCTACCTTGCAGCTACTGGAGAGGCTGTTCCCTGAGCCCTGGGGCTGGGCGTGTGCTCTGCCCATGCGCATCACATCCAGCTGGTCAGTAGTGCTGCTCGATCACCTGTTCCACATTGAATGTGGGTATTGAAGATTCCAACTCTTACTGTTGAATTGCCCTTTCCCCTCCATTCCTGAGGGTTTTACTTCACATGTTCTGGAGCTGTTGCTGGGTGTACATGTTTATAGCAAAGTATCTTCCTGGTCCATCAGCCCTTTACTCATTTGGAAATGCTTCTCTAGTTTTACTTTTTTTTGAACTCTATTCTGTCTCCCATTACTACTGATGATCCAGCTGTCTGTGGTTGCTGGGGGCACAACACATATTCTTCCATCCTTCTACTATCCAAATGGGTTTTGATTCTAAACTGTCTCTTCTACACACTGCATTCAATGGGTCTGTGGAGGTTTTTCTTCTTTGTGTTGGTTTTGTTTGTGTTGGGGATGGAGCCCAGGACCTCCCGTGCTGAGTCCTGGATCCTCTTCATATTCCATCCACTTGTGATGTTATCATGGTACAGTGGGATTTCTTTCTGCCTTTTACCTATTCTCCTGTGTCATTTTTATTATTGTTGTTCCTTTATTCCCCCTTAACTACTTCCTTCCACATTAAGTAAATTTTGATGTACTATTTTAATTTCCACAGCTATCTTTCTCTATGTATGTTTATTCATCTTGCAGGGTTGGCCATATGCATTTTACCTTGTCATAATGCTATTTATATTTATACTTCATGCTAGAAGGACAGAAATGTCATTCCTATGACTTCATTACTTTTCCTCTTTTAATGGTGTTACAATTGAAGGAGTTACACCTAAGAATTGTATAAACCTACAAAAATGTGCTGTTATAATTATATACCTTATAAACTTTTGTCTTTTCCAGAAGCCAAGGGAAGAGTGTGGAGCAAGTACATACTTAGAGCTGTTTTATTCTAACCCTCTTCACCATTTCTGGTTCTTACCCACCCATCTGTGTGAGCTTCTGGGAACTGTGTTACATTTCTATAAGCTACATGCCCAACAACCCGCCACACACATGTTGTTTTATGCCATTAATTTTGAATCAGTTAAAACAAGAAAGATGGTTTATTATAAGTAAAATAACACAAATGAAAACATTTAGGGCATTAGCAGTGCCTTTTACATGGCCTAGTTAGTTTTCCTGGTGCTCCTGTGTTTGGGTTGGATCCATGTTACTGTCTGGGGTCACTTCCTTTCAGCCTGAAGGATGTCCCTCAGTACTTCCTGCAAAGAATGTCTGTTAGTGTCAGAGAGAGGCTGGACTTGAACTGTCCCCAAGTGCACATGTAAAGGCTTGGGCCCTTCTGTGGCACTCTTGGAAGGCTGTGAAGCCTCTATGAGGTGTGCCCTAATGGGAGGTCTTTAGGTCATTGGACATATGGCCTCCAAGGGGATTGTGGGACCTGCTCTCCCCCACCTCTCACTTCCCAGCCACAGGTGAGCAGCTTAGCTCCACCACGTGCTTCTCCCATGTTGTGCTGCCTCACTACAGGCTTAGAGCAATGGGGACAACCAGTCATTGTCTGGAACCTCCAAGACTGTAACCCAAATTGAGTGTTTCTGGGGTGTGTACTGGGGATGGAACACAGGGTGCTTAACCCCTAAATCATATCCCCAACCCATTTATTTGTTTGTTGTTTATTTATTTAATTTTGAGACAGGGTCTTGCTAAGTTAATGATGCTGGTTTAAACTTGTACTCCTCCTGTCTCAGCCTCCTGAGTTGCTGGGATTATAGATATGTCCCTTCACACCTGACTTTTTCTTTGCAAGTTACTTATCTTGGGTATTTGATAGTGACCAAGACTGATGAGCACAGATAGCAACAGTTTCTTTCAGTGTTTGATGGAAACTTTTTATTTCACCTTCATTTTTCAAAGTTACCTTTGCTAGATATAGGATTCTAGGATTTCATTCCCCATCCCCAGAAATTATAACACATCCCACTCCCTCTGGCTTCCATTGACTTTACCAAGGAGTCTGTTTTTAATCTTATCAGGGCTCCCTTGTAAGAAAAAAGTCATTCTTCTTTTGATGATTCTAAGTATCAAAAAAGCATCTTGAGAAAGAATTAAATGGCGTGGAATAGCTATCTTGGAGATTCTGAAAGCAAACTGATTGACAAACATTACCAGACAGTATTAAGTGGCCAACAGTGGCTTGTGGTCATAGATTCTGAGCAAAACAATAGGCCTTTTTATCTGATTCTCCTTCACCACACAACAACTTAGGCATTACTTTAGTTTTTTAGGAATTACTTTAGTTTCTAAGGCAAGCAAGAATCAAGTGTGTTTAAAAGCTAATGGGAGTGCACTAGTAGAGACAGGGACTTTGAAGATATTGGAGAAAAAAAGAGACAAGATATGGAAAAGAATGGAAGTAGTCATCTGCCCCACACCCAGCACAGCACCTCTTTCTGAGAGCAAGAGGGACAGAGTGGACACATGGACCCTTATCTAAATGGGGAAGGCCAGAATTTGAGGGAATTCCTATCTCAGCCTTTGTCTTGGCTTGAGAACAGACCAAAAGTGTATGCACCTCTTAAATTCTCAACTCATTCAGCTGTCCCAGGGACAACGCCTCCAACAGCAGACACCTGGAACTTGACACATTCCATGTAGGAGGATGTATTTCAATATAAATCATTCACCCAATCCTCATCTACCACCATGGGTGGAGTCTCCAGCATTGTCTCCAAGGATAGAAGCTTGGCAGCACTCCTCAAAACTTCCACAAGCATTGTACCACTAGACCCAGTACTCCAGTTCTGGAACTATGTCCTAAGGAAGTAATCAGAGAGGTGCCCAGTGACTCAGATGCAAAGGGATGTAGTCTAGTGTAATTCCCAATGAGCAAAAATTGGAAGTCATTGGAATGTCAGTAGAGAAATGGTTAAATTAAATTCCAGGATACTTATAGATTAAAACTTTCTCTTGCCATTAAAATAACTCCTTAAATTAAAGGCAATTTAGGAAAGTGTAAATAACTTGAAAACTGCCTGTCACTGCCTGACTTCTATGCACACAGGCTGGTTAATGCCCTGGTACTAACTAGCGCTGTAGTATGTATCCAGTCTCATGCTTGCCTACTGGCCTGCATTCTTCAGGGTGTCACCTGAGCACCTGATGTACTCACTACATCCATCCATCCCTGGTGCAGCCACCAACACCTGCAGGCCCCTCAATGCCACCTGTTGTCTGGATTGATCCGTTTGCCTCTGGAATTGTGAGTGAGAGCCTTTGCTGCTATAGAACATGGAATTTCAGTTGGTAAACTTGTTTATGTAAATTTGTTTACATGAGTTCTAATTCTTTAGAAGCTTTCAGTTGGAAACATGTTGTTATTGTTGTTCTTAATCAAACCAGTCAACCTGATAGTTTCTCACTCTTGCAGGGGGCTAGAAAATTACTTTGTGTCTTATTAAATGTTCACTATGTGCCAGACACATGCTAGACAGAAGGGGTATAAAGATTGCACCTCAATACCTCATCTTGTCACATAAACCTAGTTTATGTCCAACTCATCTTGTGCAATGGATAGCACATTGGATTTCTAATTCAAAGGTTCCAGGTTTGGTCCTGGTGGAGTCACCAATTGAAGTGGCACCCCCTTTCTCCACAGAAAAGTCTTAACTGGGCTTCTCCAGAAATCTTCACCATGGCTGATTTTAAGATTGTCAGAAAAAGAGTCTCTGCAAAAGAGTTCAATATATATAAACTTCCTATTTTCGTGCTGCCCTGTTTACTTGGCCACTGGCCAGGAATAAATCAGCACTCCAGGTGCTGGACACCCCCTTACTAGTTTTTCATTAACATGTATCCAGTATAGTAGTTTGTAGAAATGTGCAAACATGGCCTCTGGCCTTGAGCTGGGCTTCACAGAGATGTCTACATTTTTAAGATAAGTTACCAACTAGGCTCCATGGTAACAGCTGGCAGGGGGAGGAAAGAAAGGGGAGAAGAAGCTCTCCCCTTCTCAGGTGTTGTCCTTGAAGAGTTAACATGCCCAGAACAATGAAAGAAAAAGCTGCTTTATGTGAACTTCTGCAGACTGTGAACTTCTGAGTCCCTCCCCTTATATGCTGGGTATAAAACTCTGAAACTCCCTGAACTCGGGGTTCAGGGGATTGATTGATTACAGCAAAAGCTGTGCCCTCTGAACCTGGCTGCAGCCAAATAAAACTGTTTCCTGCTGTCTTCGGTGCCTTGCCTCATCTGTCCCTACAACAACCTCTCCCCCATCACCCAGGTTTCTTTTAGCTTCATGGGGCTCTCTAGACCCTTTGCTCCTCCTCTTTCTCATCACTCCCCCAAACACCCTCACTTCTTCTGGTGAAGCTTCCTGAGGCTCTGGATTGGACCTGTACTGCTTTGCTCCTGCACACAGTCATTGGAACTGCTGGAAAAACACTCCTGTAATATTTGTGATTCTTGGAACATCAACAGAGCTGTGTTTTCAGTGTCACTGCACAATCCCCTGACCATTTCCCCAGTGGCCACATGCAGTGCTGGACATTACCCTCAAGTTACCAGAACCTAGGAAAGAGCATCCAGTAATTGTAGGCAGAGAAGTACCTCAAATGCTGTGGTAGCAGAATACCCATGCACAGAGGGGGACTTGAGGGATTAAGGGATCTTCCTCTTCTTTCAGTAACAGATTTTTGCAGCTCTCTGAAGTACTTAAGGAACACCACAGAGGCAGGTCCAATCAGCCTTTGTCCATCTGAACTTCACTGCAGTGGGATTTGCTGACAAACTGCCCTGTGAATCTACTTGTAGGTCATAAGCTTCTTTCAAAGAACTCTGTGGGGTGACTCAGAGGTAAAGACTCCTGGAGTTAAAGGTCCAGTTTTCTAGAAAGCCAGGGGTGAAATATCAAGAACTAACACCTGGGAGCAAAGCCTGTCTTACAGAACTCCAGAGGCTCAGAAATGTAACATTTCTCCCACTGACTCCTAGGTATGTGGTCCTATCCCTGTGTTCTCATGCCTCCCAAAATATGTCATTGAGTCTAGAATCTGTGACAAGTCTGCTCTGTGATCATGGAGTCTTGACAAATATTGAAACAGAGACTCTCAGAATGAAAGTCCCAGCTGGGATGGTGAAAATGGAGATTGGAAGGAGCTGGGAATTGATAATGTTGTGTATATGTTCAAATAATGCTGTGTGTATGTTCAAATAATGCTGTGTATATGTTCAAATATACCCACAATGAGCTGCAATTTATGCATACCCACAATGCAACAGTTAAAAACAAACAAAAATATACAAGAGGAAGACCCAGAGAGAGGGGAAGAGGATGGAGAGGGAAGAGAGAAGGGAAAGAGGAACTGTGGGGACTGAAATGGAGCACATTATGTTACATGCACTTATGAATGGTGGAAATGAACCCCACTATGCACAACTTTAATGCACTAATGAAAGCATTAAAATTCAACGAGAGGTGGTACAAAGGCCACAAGGCCCCCAAATGACTTGCAGAACAAGATGGTGATGTCAGGACTCACTCCCCACCCTCCCATTCTGAAGTGCTGCTTCTACACATGGAACAATGCTCTGTGATTGAGGCTCTGTGATTGAAGCATCTTGGGGACCAGTGTCAGCATCTTGGCTGGTATCACCTACACAACAGGGACAGCATCTGAAGTATCAGCCACTCTCAGTCCCCTGGCACACCCCACCACCCACATGCATTCCCCACCTGCACTCTTTTGGGAAAGCTAAACTTGGCTGTGGCCTCTGGTTAGCCTGCCCCTCTCTTGCTGTGACCCTGTGGAGGCCACCTGTTCACTGCAGTCAGTTCTACCATTACAAGCCTGGAGGACATCACAGTCTGAGAGTGCACACAGGGATGGTGTGTGAGAGGAGGGTGTCCAGGGACAAGGGTCAGGGGCCACTGTGCCTGGACATAGGATAAGTGATCCTTTCTTCATGGTGTTCTTTACCTCCTTGGGGAAAGAATAAAACAAATGTGCAGACAAATTAATTACTAATTGCAATGCAGTCTACAAAATGAAAACACAAGGCTCTCAGAACAGAGCATAATGAAGGCTTTGGCTTAAGAGGTTGGGAGTTTGCAGTGGCTTGATCCTGGAGCAGTGAGTAGGACAATCACTGTAGCATACAGAGACCCAGAGACAGGGGAGGGAAAGGGAGGCCAGAGGAACTGAGTAGGCTCTGGGATGGATACAGGCGTCAGGAGGGAGCAACGGATGAGCTGAGACTGGAGAGGCTCACAGGGGCCCAGTCACAGGAAAACCTGAAGGCCTTTCAAATACCTCACTCTCCACCCTCCTTGTGGATCACCATCTCTGATGACTGTCAGGGCAGGGAATGATGTGACCTGATTTGTATTCCACGGGTGAAGAAGTTGTTGAAGGAAATGAGGATGGAGATGGTAGGGAGGGTATTGTGGGTGTGTTCCCAAATATACAAAAGATATGATCCAAACCTACACTCAACTCTTTGAAAACACAAAATAGACAGTGCCTTAGAATTGTCCAAAATAAAGAGAAGATACAAGTAACAAATATCAAAAAAGCACAAATAACAAATAGGAGAGAAGGTACTAATAGCCAGTAAGAGAGAAGGCACAAATAACTAATAGGAAAGAAAACACAAATAACCAATAGGAGAGAAGGTATAACTAACCAATAGGAGAGAAGGTACAACTAACCAATAGGAGAGAAGGTACCAATAACCAACATGATGAATAAAAGCAGACAATACCACAGATCCTACAGATCTTAAGAGTATCACAGGAGCATATTTTGAATGACTGTATGCAAGTAAATTGTAATTTATCCTAAAACTGACAAATTCCTATAATAATTGAATCTGTAATTGAAAACCTTCCACAAAGAATACGCTAGACCCAGAGCAGATCTTTGGAGTATTATTTCAACGTTTAAGAGAAAATAACACTAACCTTAAAAACAACAAAAAGTATTGTAGTGAACTAAAAAAGAGGGAGCACTTCCCAGTACTGGTCTGTGAGGCCAGCCTAGTTGTGATTCCAAAACCTGTCAGGCACCACAAGAAAGAAAAACAATAAGCCACTCTTTTTGATGAACAGAGATATTAAAGTCCTTAAATTATCAAACTAGTGCAGCAACATGTAAAAAGAAGAATACACCATCAGCAAGTTGGGTTTATTCAGGGATGCAAGGTTGTTATAGATTTTAAAATTAATTAAGTTACCATATACATAACAAAATAAGAAAGTCCACCAACTCACCTTTAGAAATGTGGACACAGTAAAATCCATAAAATTAACCTCCATTCAGGATTTTAAAAGTTCTTTACCATCTAGAAAAAAAAAACAGTTCTTCTTAAATCATATATAAGATATTGACAGAAAATTTACAACAAGCAGTATATCTAATCAATGAACTAGGAACACTTTTCCTCTGTGCTAGAGAACAAACCTATGCCTTCCATTGGCCTTTTACAGCATCCTGACAAGAAAAATTAAAAAAAAAATAAATGAAGAAATAAAACATGATTGCACATGAAGAAGATTCAAAGAATATTCAAATAAACTATTAAAATTAGTAATTTTAGAGATGCTGCTGGCCACTATATTTTAAGTGTATTTTTATCTAAAATGTAATTTAAGGGATAGAGATGGGGTTGAACAGATGGATAAAGATCTGGCTGAGAGAGTAGAGGTCATGGAGGTGCCCTTGGAGGTAGCCAGGGGTGTCAGGAGAGGGGTTACTTACTGGGAAAGTAAGAGAAGCTAGTGCATTGAGAGGCAGGTCTCTCACTGTTGGTGAGGGGAGTTACTATTCGGAAAGGGGGGAAGGCCAGAATAAATCTTGTGGTTGGGTTTAAATTAGAGGCATCAGTATGAATTTGTGGTTTTTAATAGACAGAGGTCGTTAGATATACAATAGTTACGAATTAGGTACACACACACACACACACACACACACACACACACACACACATTTAAAGAGGAATTAAAAGAAATCCCACACAATTTCTTCCAGATATTAAGAGAGGTAACACATCCTAACTCATTTTATGAGACCAAGATTACCAGGAGACCAAAACCAGATAAAAGCAATGTAAAAAGAGAAAAGAAAACTATGGATCAATAACCCCCTGAACCCAGACTCAAAAATCTCAGCAAAATATGAGCAAACTGAGTCCAGCTATATGTATAAATAATTATACATCATGACCAAGTGGGGTTTATTCTAAGAATGCAAAGCTGGTTCAGCATCTGGAATTCAACCAATGTATTCCACCAAATTAACAGACTAAAAAGGAAACCAACTTCGGAAAGAAAAATAAAATACCAGCTCCAACTGTGATCCCACTTGGTTCCAGGAGAGAAACCTGGCCCTCCCTGGGTCCATGCAGTCTGGCCCTTTCCCGGGCTAGCATGTTGTGCATATTGCATCTTTATATACTATAAGCACAACAAAGCATTGTTTTGGGTATTACCCTATAATACCCTATAATGTATTTTAAAGAAACTAGGAGACACAATGAGCAAGTGTAAATTTGAACATTTCTATTGCAATGGCTTTCATGGCATCTTGAAGAACACAGAAAATGCAATATGCAGATAGACCATCTCCTGATTACTTATGAAATTGCCTACTTTGTTTTCTTTGGTATGAGTTCAGATCACTGTCTGAGGCCACCTACTCCCAGTCCAAAGAGCTTCCTTTGGTATTTATTAAAAGAGAGGTCACAACAAACAATGCTATCAGTTTTTGTTTTCCTGGAAAATATCTTTATTTGCCCTTCATGTTAGAAATATGGAAGTATTTTTGTGGAGTCAAGGGTTTTTGCTGTCAATACTTTGATCTTGTCTCCCGTGGGTTATGGGAAGTCAGATGTCAATCTTACTGGGTTTCACTTGTGTGTGATAAATTGTTTTTCCCTGACAGGTTCCAAGATTTTCTTACCTTTGGCTTTCAACACCTTGACTCTAATGTGTCTGGATGTAGATATTTGTTTGCATTTATCCTACTTGGAGTTTATTCCATTTTCTGGATATGTAGGTTAGTATTTTTCCAACCAATTTGGGATATTTTCAGTCTTAAATCTTTATTTGCATGTTTAAGTAGCACCTTTGTTCACATTTCTCTTTGAGGAAGAGCTGCCAGGGAACATTCTGATGAAGTGCTCAGGAAACAGAGTCTGATACTTTGGAGCCCAGAAGAAGTGCTGTTCTCAAAGCCCGTGTGACTCTGAGGCCACTTGTGCACTCCCAGGGGTGCCAGGCTCATTAACTGTGACAAGTGTGTCTCAGGCTCCTGAGGTCAGCAGGGAGAGAATTGCTGGGCCCAGGAGCTCTCCCTGCCTTCTCAGAAAACTATGTAAACTCCTGTCCCCTCTCACTCTGAGCACTCCCTGTCATGCCAGGGTCCCCTAATGCAGAAAATCCAGGTGAATTCAGCATTTATAAGTGAGACTTTTTTTCCTGCTTTTTAATTCTTTTTTCCTTTTACCATCCTCCATCCCTTTATGTGCTATTTCCTTGTGAAGATGGGAAGCAAGTGTATCAACATTCTTAGGAGGCTGGAGACTTCTCGTGTTTTGTCCTGCACCCTGACAACACTGGATGAACCAGACCTTGAAGGACTCTCACAACTGTGAATTCCTCTTAGTATAAAATGGAGGACAAACTATGACCTCTGAGTGTATCATTTTCTCCTCTAACCAAAGAACTCCCTCTACGTTTTGAAAAGTCTCTTCATTCTCTGACCCTAGTGTAGTTGCATGAGGTTCCTGTGTTTTGCTGGTAAGTTTTGTTTTACGGAGTCCTTTGTAACCTTAGCAACATTTATTTATATTTTGTCTAAAAATTACACAACTCTGTTGATTTGGCTTGAGCAACTGTTCTGTGAAGATAACTGTTTTCATGTGCATATAATGAGTCAACGATATGATGTGTCTACATCAAAACAGAATATAGTGTTCTCATGCTGTCCATGAGCGAACAGCATTTCTCTTCACCTATGTATTATAATGGGCTCCATTAATGACATCTAGAAAATGCAAAAAGAAAATAAGACCAGTTGAAAGTAATTATGAAACCATACCTAGAATCAAGGAAAATTTTCAGTACTGGAAAACTGCACCTACAGTTAACTGTTGTAATTGCATCTTAAACTGAACATTGCAGAAACAATTCTAAGTACCACGACTTGAGGACTTTGGCAAAGAGGCCATAGATGAATGCATGTGAGAATTGGGGGTGCCTGCCAAAGAACACAGTGTAACTGCAGTGAAGGTTCAACATTCAAAGGGAAGAAATCTGCAAGCTCCCCAGACCAACCCCTGTAGGTCAAAGGGCTTCAAAATTAACCTCCTTTTCCTGTCCCAAGCCCTTCCTTCCTGCCCTAAGCACAATAAAAATTCCAACTGGGCTGAGCCCATGCGCTATTCCCCAGACCCACTCTGTTGGACAGGAGGGTCTCACCCGGGAGTGAATCTCAATAAAGCCTCATTCAGCAGCCTTTTAATCTGCCTCCTTTTGGTCACCCATGCCTGACCTTATAACTTCCAATTGCAGCAACGTGGGAGGAAGAAATTTTTGGCACAGGAGCTCAAGCAGCCATGTGCCCCTTGTGAAGCAGGAGTGGCCATCTGTGGGTGTCGGGGGTGGAACACATGCATTCCCTTCCCCAGTGTGTGGCACTGTGTGATGAGAGGTAATTGAAGTCATCCTGAGAGGTTTATCGGATAAATTCTTGCCAATGTTGTCCTGTATGTTTTTTCTCTTGTCCTTGTTATTTGCAGGCTGAGCATATCTATGCCCCTGAAAGACATTTAGATTTTCTTCAGGCTTAATAACAATATATGCCGTTTCCTGAGAATTTCTGTGAAATGCCATTTTCTTCAAGTAAGGAAATATCCTGTGGAAAAGGTTACAGGATCTGACTGTGGACGTTTCTTCACTCTCTGGATTGTCTGGGTTTACATACTTGAAGAACAGCAGGTATTTGCAATTCAAATCCATGCATCTTAGTAGCATATGTTGATTGCTTCAATGAAGAGACTGGGGACTCTCACATATTTACTAATAGTTTTGAAATAATTCACACATATATGTATGACACTGACATTTTACTTTCCACTGTAGGAAATATTTTCACCTGTAGCTAAAAATTTCTTAATTTAATTCTAAAGCAGCCTGAATATTTTGTGATCCCAACCTACTAGGAGCAGGTACCAGGTTCATAGTGCTTGAGGGGAGTCCAAGGCCACAGGATTCATCAGTGTCACAACAGAAGAACTTGGTTCATCTAATGTGACTCTGTCTCACTGCACGCCTGCTCCCTGACTGCAGGAGTGGATCCCTGTGTAAAGGGGCTCACTCCAGATGCTTCCTGATACGTTATTAAGTACTAAGCCACATCAAAAGATGCAACTGACACCCAGCTATTCAACCAGTGCAGATCCTATGCTCCCCCAGAGTGTAATATCTAACCAGGTGTTTGATTTAGAGTCCTAGTTCACACTGAGGAAGATTGCTCTCTGACAAGCTAGACCTCTGTGAGCAAGCAGCAGACTGCCAAGCTGGAGGAAGGACCAGCCCTTAGAATTAGCCCTGGCATTTCACCTCTAGACACACACAGCAAGCTGACAAATAAAAAGGAGGCACAGCAAACAAAGTTTTAAAGAATATTTAGGAGTGAGTAGGAACAGAGCAGAGAATGGCATTTGACTATACTACAACACTCAGTTCTCTGTGTTATTGAGGTTTTAGTGTATGATAGGAGTTAAGTGAACCAAGACTTCTGCCTAGAACATCCCATGAATGGACAGCATTTCCCTTCACATATGTATTATAATGGGCTCCATTAATGATGACTAGAGAATGCAAAAAGAAAATAAGGCCAGTTGAAAGTAATTATGAAACTGTACCTAGTATCAAGGAAATTTATGAAACCTGGCACTAAAGATTATAAAATTAGAAAAATTAAATAAATGTGGTCAACATTGTATGCACTCTTAAGAAACAGCAGTTCTGAATAAAATAACTTATGGTATCTCTCAATTATGAATAATTTTCACTGATCAAGTGAATGATTATGTTATCTGGAGCCCAGCCAGGGACCCTGCCTGGATCCTAGCTGGCAGGATTCAATTATCCATCTGCATAAGAAAATGTTACAAAAGGAAAAAAAATAATTTTATGCACCTTGACAAAGCTGGGGAGAAGCATCTCTGTCGTTTCTCCCTGGTCCCATAGAAGCATAACTTAATAGAACCAAAGCTAGGAGTTCCAGGTGCAGAGATTTAGTTAGGCTGAGCTGGCCAGAGATCACGGCAGTCTCAGTTTCCTGGACACCCGCCTGGGACCATAGTTAGTTTATCAGTCTTTGGCTCTCAGCATGAGGAATTTAGCAGACACAGAGAAACAATTGTCAGAAACTGCTTTTACTTTTAGCTGGGTGCAGTGGTGCATGCCTATAATCCCCCAAACTCGGGAGGCTGAGGCAGGAGGAAGGCAAGTTCAAAACCAGCCTAGCAACTCAGTGAGTCCTTGTCTCAAAATAAAAGTTAAAATGGGCTGGGGATGCAGCCTAGTGGTAAAGTGTCCCTGGGTTCAATCCCCAGTACCAAAAAAGAAAAAAAAAATTAAAGGGACTCTGATTCAATTGCATATAGCTAAAAATGTAATAGACCACTTGGCTGTCATGTTTTACTTGATAGCTGCAGTCACTATCTAGCTATTGTCCTGTGTGATGGGTGAGAACACAGAGGGAACTGAGACCTCTCAGGGCACCCTTCCCCCACTAACTGATGGTTTGCCATTGACACTTGGTCACTGGTGGAAGAGGGGCTTTACAGCTCCTCGATTCCTGGGTTGACTGCAGACCAAAGAGCCAATAGGTGTGGAGATCCTTCAGCTCAGCTTGGCACAGGGTGATTTCACAATTGTGTCGATACTGTTCAGTGGTGTGCTTCTGTGCCACTGACTCGGAGGTTCACAGGTTTGGAGTGTTTAGAGGAGCCATGGATTAATTTGGTCAAATTAACTCAGTTCAGAAAAGTATCTGTCATGCTTTGAGCCTTAAAACACATGGAAGGCGGCCTGGGGATGTGGCTCAAGCGGTAGAGCACTCACCTGTCACGCGTGCAGCCCGGGTTCGATCCTCAGCACCACATACAAACAAAGATGTTGTGTCCGCCGAAAACTGAAAAATAAATATTAAAATTCTCTCTCTCTCTCTCTCTTAAAAAAAAACATATGGAAGGCCATTCTTTACTTTCATAAAGTTTGTAGGGATTTCTTTGTTTTTCTTCATCAAAACCTGAAATTACAAGAGACACACTCAGTTTTTCCTAACCAAGAAATACTTAAAATATTAAAATTTCCAAAAGTGCATGTGCTTTATAGCTCAATATGTATTTCCCTGTGTATTTACTCTGAATTGTTCTTGATAACACTAATTGCTAATTCTCAGGCTTCTCAATCCTAATATCAATTCCTCATTATCCTGAAATTAACATTAACATTTCTGTCTTAAAAATAAACAAAGAAAAGTTAACAATAGTCTCCTATAGTAGATGATCCTTTTGCATCTGAATTTGCAAGAATGGTTCACATTCCCCCATTCACTCATCCCACACAATTTGCCCACAACATGGGTGAACTGACACTAAGTGTATTCTCAAGATGGAGCCTGTGACTCCTGTGACCCTCAAGATGTAGCCTGTGACTCCTTGACCCTCATCATGTAGCCTGTGACTCCTGTGACCCTCAAGATGTAGCCTGTGACTCCCGTGACCCTCAAGATGTAGGCTGTGACTCCTGTTACCCTCAAGATGTACACCATGACTCCTGGACTGAGTGGGAGATTACCACCCATGTGGCTGAATGGCAGACAACTCACAGGCAGGTAAAGATGATTTGAAGATGATGGTTATGCTGACCATGACTGAGGGGCATTAACAACAGTCCCAGTTGATCTGCATTAACATGAGCTCACACTCATGTGTACACATACACACAGAGAGAGAGAGAGGGAGCGACAACCATGGTACACTCAGTTGCCGCAGAGCATGGGTTACATCTTTATGTACTGTTCCACAAGTATTATTGTCATACAGTAGTATCTGCTGACATCTTGTCCAATATAGTTAATGAATTATGGATTAATAATGATCAAATTTACTTAAAATCGGTATAGATTAACATTCTGATACAGATTAGTTGTTGCTTATCAGTTATGAACTATTAAGAAAGCCATTTTAGACTGTTTCTTCCATCTCTTAGAAGTCCGATGCTTGACCACTAATCCGAAAGTTCTTATTTAATCCCCTGGGAAATGCCATCCTTCTATCTGGAAGACGTTGGGCTACTCCCGCCACCGCAGCCTCAATGGCAGGGGACAACGAGTCCTCCTCGGACTTCACCCTAGGGGGGCTGTTCAGCACCGAGGAGACTGGGGACCTCGTCTTCGCCATCGTCTGTGTCGTCTTCTTCACGGCTCTGACGGCCAATGGGGTCATCGTGGTGCAATTACGCGCCGACGCGCGCCTGCACACGCCCATGTACTTCCTGCTCAGCCACCTGTCGCTCATCGACATGCTGTAGATCTCCACCATCGTGCCCAAGATGCTGGTGGACTACCTGCGGGGCCAGAGGACCATCTCCTTCGCGGGCTGCACGGCGCAGCACTTCCTCTACCTGACGCTGGTGGGCGCCGAGTTCTTCCTGCTGGGCCTCATGGCCTACGACCGCTACGTGGCCATCTGCAGCCCGCTGCGCTACCCGGTGCTCATGAGCCGCGGCGTCTGCTGGCTGATCGTCGCGGGCTCCTGGCTGGGGGGCTCGCTGGACGGCTTCCTGCTCGCGCCCATCACCATGAGCTTCCCCTTCTGTGGCTCCCGGGACATCGACTACTTTTTCTGCGAAGCGCCCGCGGTGCTGAGGCTGGCGTGCGCGGACACGGCGCTCTACGAGAAGGTGATGTACGCGTGCTGCGTGCTGATGCTGCTGACGCCGTCCTCGGTGGTGGTCGCCTCCTACGCGCGGATCCTGGCCGCCGTTCACCGCATGAGCTCAGCTGAGGGGAGGAAGAAGGCCTTCGCCACCTGCTCTTCCCACATGATCCTGGTGACCTTGTTCTACGGGGCCGCCATGTACACCTACATGGTGCCCCAGGCTTACCACCAGCCAGCGCAGGACAAAGTCTTCTCCGTCTTCTACACCATCCTCACGTCCATGCTGAACCCGCTCATCTACAGCCTGAGGAACAAGGACGTGGCCGGCGCTCTGCAGAGGGCCCTGCGGAGACTCGAGGCTCTCAAAGAGTGTCCCGAGAGAGGCCTTCTGACAGCCGGCTCTGATTGTGTGGATGGCAATGGGAACCCTGGCTTGGTGGCCGCGCTCCCCCTGCAGGAATGAACTGGAGGGGAGGGTTCAGCTGTGCAGGAGGAAAGCAGCTAACTTTAAAGTGTGTTCCCTGTACTTCCCTCTCTCAGCTCTTTTTCTGTTCTTACAGCTCCTTTTTGTCCGGCTAGGTTCACATTTATGCAAAATAAATACCCAGTGGTTTCCAGAAACAAAAGTTGGAAAATTTCCCCTGGGGTTTTACCTTCTAGAGGTATATTAAACCACTCAGAATCGTCAATGGCATGGGCAGTAGCGAGGAGTGCACTTCCTGTAATCCCAGCAACTACGGAGGCTGAGGCTGGAGGATGGAAAGTTCCAGGCCAGTCTCAGCAACTAAGAGAGCCCCTAAACAGCCTAGTGAGACCCTGTCTCAAAATGAAAAAAATAAAAAAGTTCTAGGGAGTGGTTCAGTGGTTAAGTGGCCCTGGCTTTAATCCCTGGTACTAAATAAATAAAGGGAGTACAGGAGGGAAGATGGTTCTTTGGGATTTACGACACTCGGGTGTAAATCTAGTTCACTGTTGAAAGAGAAGAGGAGCATCATCTTCTGAGAACCTTCTGGGCTCATTCATAGGTGGTAAGAAGGGCCATGGGCAGTTTCCTCCAGTGGTCATTGTCTGCACCACAATCACTAGTTGCTCGTTATTTCCAGTAAATTTCAGCACTTAATTTTTGTTTGCAGCACATGAGTGAAAACGCTTTATCTGATAAGTTACAGCTGATGGATGAACGCAAAGGGCACTGCCCAGAGGGCACATGAGCACACTGTGGGAGGGGTCTCAAAACACTGGAGAAACATGCAAACCTGGGCTGGGGATTTGGCAAATCACATTTCAAGTGCATTAAGTG
This sequence comes from Callospermophilus lateralis, assembly GCF_048772815.1. NCBI lineage: Eukaryota > Metazoa > Chordata > Mammalia > Rodentia > Sciuridae > Callospermophilus > Callospermophilus lateralis. The sequence continues at coordinate 328,721 of NW_027510147.1, forward strand.
ATTCCCAGTTAATCTGCCCAGGTGATAGAGGTCAGCTGAGTTCCTCTCCATCCCCCACTGATGCTGGAATTGAGGACAGAAGGCCTGTGGCAGGGACTGGGAAATGGCTCAGTGGTGGGGTGCTCAGCTAGTATACCTGGGTTCCATTTCAGCATCCCCCGAAAAACATGTGGCAGGCCATGAGAAGTGCATCATGTGCCTATATAAGGAGTTCACTCTGGGGGAAAAGGGGTGACTTTGCTCAGTTTCCAGTGTCCAGGTGGAAATGTCGTCATAAGAACTTAACCAAGGGCATAGCTAGAAGCACATTGGTCAGGCTCTCTGTGAAAGGTAATGATTCACATGCCTGTCAGTTCATCATCCTCTAAGCTCTGCATTGATACTTCTGGTTACTGGAGAAATGCCAAGGGGAGTATAGAGAGCAAGGTTTATTTCAAGGACAGAAACAGACTTCACCCTGGAGGGAGAAGGGGGACATAGATGGTATCCAAAGAAGTGGGAGTGTCCTGCCCCTTTGTACATCTTATATTTTCTCTGCTCTCATGCCTTCCTTCCTCCTTATCTCTCACCAGCCTGCATCCATGACCAGTGGCCAGGGTGAGCCAAATGGTGAGGGCCAGATGGGCAAGAGGAGGGCCAAATGGTGGAGTGATTCAGGCATTAAGGTAACAGCCAACTCTTAGGATTCCCTGCAAGGAACAGCCACTCCTGGGACATTTACCTCGGCAACAGGTTGGAGCAGGAGCTGGGGGAAGGGCCTTGGAAAGAGGAGGGGGAAAGGGCAGCATTTGATTTTCTTTCCAACTAGCCCCAACTTTCCTGATCGAACCCAATTATTTATTATCTATATTGACTGCCTTTTGTCCCCCAGCTTCATGATCATGAGTTCTCATTTGCAGGCAGGTGCAGTACAGTGTGTATCAAGCAAGGAAGGGACTTCTCTGGGGTGATGTGTGTGTGTGCGGGGGACCCACACCTTGCTGCTTCTAAAGGACCTTGAATGATAGAACCATGTGTGCAGATGTAGTTCCCTGAGTCAGGCATTTATTCACATTCTTTATGGCTGTGAACAAGACAAAGCACCTGCACTAAGGAAATTTTGTTATAGTAAAAACTATGAAAAGAGAGCAACCCAAACAGGAAAGCAAGGGGAGTAACTTAGTACCCCAGCCAGTTTGTATGTGGTAGCATCCCAGGAAAGCAGGGAGCTAAAACTCCCAATCTCAGTTTTACGTTCTGACAAAAGAAAATTTAAAGACAGACATCAAAAGTCATTCAGGAGAACTTTATTATAGGTGACAGTAAAACAAAAGTGAAGCTTGAGCCGAGAGCACTCTCAAGGGAGAGAGTGGGCTGTCTCCAAGTAGAGAATGACAGAGAAGACAATGCTGTCCCCAATTTTACTACTGTTTGATGTTCACTAGGAGAGCTGGGGGCGCTCTTCTGTACTTTTTGCCAGTCTGGTGTTCAACTCTTCCTTCATGTTGGGTGGTGGAGTTATGGATCTTACTTGGTCCTCTTTGGAACTGTCATAGTGGCCATTCTTTTTTGATTTTAAGTCAATCCCATGTTAATGTGGACACTGGGGTCAATAGCTGGTCAGAAGTCATCTTAATGTGCCTGCGCTACTAATGGAATCTTCAATCTCAGAAAATTGAAGACACTTATGGCCATAATTCCTAGGTTCACATCAACCTCAGTGGACCCTGTCAATAATTAGTGCCATTAATCCTTTTCTCTTGTTGTCTTTTACAAAGAGCTCTCTTGCTTTTGTTTGTTTTCTACAGATAAACTGCCACCATTTGATATCTTAAGATAGTTTAAAGTAGGACCTGAGGCAAGTTAAAGAACACTTTGTGACCTTACTATGCATCTCACTGCCCACTGATAGCTCCTACCTAACAGTAGCTGTGAAGAGAGCTGAACATATCTGTGCCCTGAACCCAGCATGGCCACCCTTGAGTGAATTCCTAATAGACACCTGTGCATGATGTTCACAAAAGGATGTACAATAGCCCACTAAATATGGAAGCCGCCCAGAGCCCAGGGAGAGTGAAATGTATAAATGCATGTGTTAGATCCTTAGGGCAAAATAACTCCATTTTGAAAATCAGCACCTGTTCACAAAGGCATGACCTTCTCGTTAGGCCGGCCCCCAAAGAGTTCCTAACGATCAAAACCACAATAAAGATGCCAAGTAACAATTAATAATCACAGAACCAGAGAGGTTATTTTTTTATTACTTCATTATACATGAATATATACTTAGAAAGTTTGTTCTAGCAGACTGTTGCGCCTTGCAAAGGGCAGCCTGAGAGATATCCTCTGTCAATAAACCTTTGCTTGACTCAGAGATGTGTCTCTCATGGATATTTGCACCTGCTACCATAGCAATGTGTGGGACATGTTTACATAATTTGCAGAAATGTTCTAATACTGCCTGCAATCACAGGGATTAATTTCATGAACGCTGGGTGAACTTCAGTCACAGACAGTATATCTGTGTCAAAGAGAGCTAACAAAACTGCCCACATTTTAGGAGGGTCAGCAGCTGGACAGTACATAGGCAGGCGTCTGGTGGGAACTGTTAATTTCTGTTCTTTAATGGGAAAGCTGATTTCACACCCAGAGTTCAGTTTCAGAAAAGTGATAAAAGTTCAAATTTTTGTATGTTTAATACTTTTTGTGTTACATTATACTTCCCACAATGGGGCAGTGGGAGCGACATAACTAGGCCAGTATCCTCCCCAGCACTTTCCCCTCCTAGCACCCTTCCACCTGGTCCCTTTCCTCTACTGAACGCCTTTTGATTTTCATGAGATCTTTACCCCCACTTTCTATTTCTCTTTCCTCTCTAATTGCTGCATATGAAAGAAAACACACCACTCTTGACCTTCTGCATTTAGCTTATTTATCTTAACGTAATGCTCTCAAGTTCCATCCATTTTTCTGCAAATGACACAATTGTATGCTTTTCTTTGACTAACTAGAACCTCTGTGTATATAGAGCACATTTTCTTGAGCCTCTCAGCCACTGACAAACACCTAGGCAGGTTCTATATTTTGATTATTTTGAATTGTGCTGCTAAAACGTGGGTATGCATGTCTCACTAGAGCATGCCAACTTTAATTATCCTCTCTAGGATAATGCTGAGAAGTAGCATATTTTGGTCATGTGGTGACACCCTTCCTAGTCTTGTGAGGCACCTCCATGCTGGTTTTCATATTGCTTAAGTGAGTCTTGCACTTTAAAGGCATTTTGTTCTCCAGCCCTCGGGGCCATTCAGGTCTAGCATTCTGGCAGATACGGCTGGAGCAGATGCAGGGCATCTTCCTGTTTGCTACCCCTTAGCCTATGTGAGGCACCTGAAGTGCTGGTGTGTGCCCAGCTGTAGAGAACTCTTCTGGTTATTGCTGAAGTACAGAACAGGATTTTTCAGGCCTAAACCCGGGTTACTTCATTTTGCAAAGCAGTTTGCGATGAGCAATTCTATTTTTAGTTTAAGAATGACTCCACACCTTATTTGTACAAGTAAGCAATCACCACCTGCCTGGCACAGCCATGATGCACAAACTGATAAAGAAACCATGCTAATAAGAATGACCACCTGTGCACCACTTGTGAATTCTTCATAAGCAAGGGGTGCATGGGCATGTCAGACTTGTACCAGGAAACCCAGGCCACAAGCTCATCAAAAACATTAGACCACCAAATGCTGTAACACCTAACTTGAGGCTTATAAAAGGAGGAGCATCCCAAGACTGGACAGGGAAGCACCCTGACCTGGTTGCTCCTCAGGAGACTTGCCCAGGACATTTGCCACAGAGACAGACCTCTGGATCTCTGTTTCAGCACAGCATGGTTTCTTCTGCCTGTGTGACCACCTACAACCCACTCCAAGCTGACATCTCCAGTGGGCCCTATGGAACCTCTGCCCTGTGAACCCTGGCCTAGAATAAGCTCTGGGCTTCGCAGCTCTGTGCCTGAACAAGTTCTTGGCTAGTTCCTAATCTTACCTGACCACCTGTGGTGACTCTTTGCATCTGTATCTGCCCTCTGCCTTTGCTCTCAGCTCAGCCTCCTGGACCCCTGTGGCCACCTTAACCCTCTCTTATCCTTTCTGTCACCTCTGTTTATCATTGTGTGAAGTGTGATGAGTGACTTGAGTGTTCCAGACATTAGTATTAAGACTGGAATGAAAGAGCTCAGAATTGCCCAGCTTGTGACTACCAGGTGACCCATGAGTATCCAGTGACCTGCTACTGCCAAAAGGGGGGTGTGAATTTATAGTTATTCAGTAAATTCTGACACTGTGGAGAGATGCAAATGTGTTGTTAAGGGCACAGCTTGCTCATGACACCAACCCATTTGTTCTTTCTGGTTCAGGGAACACAATGTCACAATTCTTGGTCTTTCTTCACATCTTTGTCTTTTTATACAAAATTTACCCAGAGTGGCTGCATCCCAATATGCTGTCCTTGCCCAACTTTTCCTCATTCAGAAGTAACCCTTGACTTGTTGGTTAGTAGTATGATATCATCTCTTACTGAAGGAACCTGAGGAGCAGAGAAGGCCATCCCTGTTGCCATCCTTAGGTTGGATCCACTCCTCGTGGCATAACTGCATGACAGCTGCTGTCACGTTATTCTTGTTGCTAAAACACATTTTTATCATTGGTGGTCAACACATTTGACAGAGATATGCCTTTTCTGCAACCCTGTCACTGAAATGGAGAAAGACATACTATGATCTAATAAAAACTGACAGGTCATCCCACACAATCTCTGAACATGTCCAAGAGGTGCATATGTTCATTACCTAAGAGAAAAATCATGAGAATTTATGAATTTTTTTTCAAGGGAATTTTAATACTGCTATATATTTTCCTCTCCAACTCCAGGAATTTATTGACCCTCTTCAGTTACTCATAAACATGAAGGATCAGTAACACTGTAGATAAATACATGCAAGACTCAAAGACCTGGCTGGCCCAGGGCTTCTTCTTGTGAGAGGAGGCTTAATATCCCCTCAGGGAGGCTGCCAAGGCCGTAGCTGAACAACTTCTGGACAGCAGCTAGGCTGTCCCTCTGTGCTGTGGCCAGTACCCAGCCACAAAATTTCAGAGACTCCAGGTGTCAGCCGGAAAGACCCCATAGAGGACCCAAAGCCCAGCATGCTGAACAGCGTCCATAGGGATCCTCCCTTAGCTCTAGCCCCAGGCTGTCCTGTGAGAACTGGTAGCCAAGTGCCTGGAGCAGCCCATGCTAAGGCCTAAGCTCCCTTTGCAGCACAGGTTTGACTGCAGGACAGTGGACCTGACCTCAAGGGAAGTGACCAGATTGCCCTGCTAACCTCTGATGCCCCAAATGTTCTCACCACTGTGGAGGAATAACAGCAGCTCAAAAGCCCAATGTGTCCAGAGACCTCGGCTCCATGTTCCTTTCATACCAATTTCTCAAAGGGGCTTCTGTGCTGGCCTTAACACTGTGGTCATGTTAATGGCAGAGAGCAATCGAGGGCAGATGAGCAGCACAGCAGGGACCAGGCCTCAGCCTTGGGGCTCCAGCGTGGACCCCAACTCAGGACAGGTTTTGCTGACTTCCACTTCCAGCGAGCGGAAACCCCAAATGCACAAAATGCGGTAGCCATTTTGACTCAACAGGTGCACTCCTGAAACCCAGCACAAAATCACGGATATGGAAAACCAACTTCTGTAAGCAGGCTTCAGGGAATCCAAAAGGAAGCAAAAATATACAACAGCAGGTAGTTGTCTTCAGGGGTGCCACTAGAAGGGACCTGGAGAAGACAACCCTGGACTGCCTGGAGCAGGGGTGTGTCACTCTCCCAGCGAGATGAACAACCTGCCCTTTGGTAGGGAGGCACCGCGTGCAGGTGCATTTAAAACACAGGGAAGCTCTCCTTGCCGAAAGCCAGTGTGCACCCTAGGTCTCCCAAGTTTGCAGGTTAAACCCTTTTCCTCAACTCCCTAGGAACCCTCCTGCCTAGGTCAGCTGTCCTGAGGGTAAGTGCCAGGATTGTGGCCAGGAGGATGTACTCTCTCTGCTATAAATGTCTGTTATTTAAACCAAAGGGAAGATGCACTCTTCAGAGCTCATCTGCAGGGACCCACCTACACTCCAACCAAAACCCACCTGCCTACACTTAACTCTCAGTCAGTCCATTCACAGTAAGATTGACTGACAGAGTTACACCACCCATAGCCCAGTCATTTCCCTCCTGAATACCGTTGCATTGGCACAGGAGCTCTGAGGACACCTCACATCCAAACCACATCCCTTAATAAGCTCCATGTTTTAAGGGCCACCTCAGATGCATCTCAGGTAGGGAGCCTACCCCAAACCCTCCTTCCACCCAGAACTGGCATTCCCCTCGTGGTCATCCATGTGGTCTTGATTCTTCATCACACAACTCCATCCTAATGATCTCAGACAGCATCATCCACTGGATTGGACCTTGAGAATGTTCCCCAAGGAATGCAGAGAAACAGCTGCACTGTCTCAATAAAGATTAGACACAATGATAAGAGCATGGTCTCCTAGATACTATGTCACACTGCCCCCAAGCAGAAAGTAGAAGTTTGCTTTTTTTATAAAAAGGAAGAAAGAGCCTGTTATTTAACTCTTTATTCATACATCACTTCAACTTGGTAGATAATTAGAATGAAAAACAATAATACAACTAATTCCAATGAACCCTAAAACTAGACTAACCTCTGATTAACCCTGCACCTGTTTTTTTTATATCCTCTCTCTCCACTATACCAGAACACCTCGTGACCATTTCCTCTAAATATCCACTATGTATTTTGTAATGATATGAATATTTTCCCTTAGAAGGAGAAAGTCCTTGTCAACTTAGGTATATAAGGTGGATCCAGGGGAGCTGCATGAGGACCATGAATGCACAAGCAGTGGACAGAGGGGGCTCACCCCTGAGAGGAGCATAGGGGTGCAATGTTGTGGAGTAGGAGCCCAGGAGATGGCACCAGGAGATCTTCATCATCTGACGGGGAGAGAAGAAGAAACCATGGAAACCAAATCCCCTACTTTACTGTTTCCTGAAAGACTCAACACTCAACATTTTCCTCAGAGCCCCAGTGACATCCTGGTTCCTGAAACTGTAGATTAAGGGGTTCAGCACAGGGGTGAGAATGGTGTAAAACACAGAAACCACCATGTCCTTCTGAGGGGTGTGGTAGGAGCTGGGGAGCATGTAGGTGTAGACGGCAGCGCCATAGAAGAGTGTGACCACCATCATGTGTGAGGAGCAGGTGGCCAGGGCCTTCCTCCTGCCCTCTGCTGAGTTCATTCTGTGGATGGTGAGAAGGATGCAGGAATAGGAGCCTGAAATGACTGTCACAGGGATGAGAAGCATGAGGACACAGCACAGGTACATGAGTGTCTCATAGAGCGAGGTGTCTGAGCAGGAGAGCTTCATCACAGCAGGGACTTCACAGAAGAAGTGCTGGATCTCCCGGGATCTGCAGAATGGGAAGGTCATGGTGACAGGAGTCAGCATGAAGCCATCCACTGATCCCAGGAACCAGCAGCCAGACGCCAGAAGGAGACACACCCTGTGGTTCATGAGCATAGGATAATGGAGCGGATGGCAGATGGCCATGTAGCGGTCATAGGCCATGGCTGCCAGAAGGAAATATTCTGAACCACCAAGTGTCAAGTAGAGGAACATTTGCATCCCACATTCAGGGACTGAGATGGTACTCACACCCAGCACCTGGTCCAGAAGCATCTTGGGCACAGTGATGGAGATGTACATCATGTCCATGAGGGACAGCTGGCTGATGAAGAAGTACATGGGGGTGTGGAGTTTGGCACTGGAGTGTATCAGGATGATCAGGACAGCATTTCCAGACAAGGCCTTCAGGAAAACCATGAAGATGACCACACAAAGCAGAGTTGGGTGTTGGGATTGACTGAAGAGTCCCACCAGGATGAAATCTGCCCACCCTGTGTGGTTGGTTATCCAGGTGGTGATGTCCATGAGGTTCCACCTTGTCCACCAAGAAAGCTCTGGGTTAATGTTGTACAGAGGGCTGAAGTGACTTCTTAGCTGCCACACACCTGTGCACAATATGATTGTGCCAACCAGAGGACGTACCAGAGCCTGTAGATTCTAGCAGTTCAGATGACCTGTAGTAAACAATATTTTTAAAAAGTATCTGAAAGCTCACCTGTGGGTGAAGTGAGTTGGTAACTTGTAGTGAGTTCAAGTTCATGAGCTTCCTGAAAAAAGCAGTTTGTCAATGACAAGTGCATATTTTCAGAATCATTGCTCAAAAAAGTAGGGGGCATTTGCAAACAAGGGGAATCACTAATTCCTGAGTTTAAGTTATTCAAGTGTGAAATGAGTGTTAATATTTCTGGTTTAACAATCTGGTTTTAGCTGGCATCTAAGGACTCTCAGATCTATATGGTATATTTGAAATGTTTAAAAAGTTGCTGAGACATAATTTGTGGAATGCACATTTAATATTTGAACCCCCAAGTCTATAGGACCAGGACATGCGGGGAGGTTCTGTGAGTCTGGAATGACTCTGCTATTCTCTCCAGCACACTGCAGTCTTCACACAGGACCAAACCTTTTGAGACCTGAGGGGCACCCACCCATAAAGATCCAAGGTCATGACTGGTTTCCAACCTTGACTCTTGCTACCCCTGACCTCCCCTTCTTTGTCCACTCTGCCTGAGAGATGATTAGAATGACACCTGACACCAGGTGTGGTGAGGATGAAGTGAAGCAAAGAAATGAAAGTTCCCTGAATTCTGACTTTGACAAATGAAGAAACAGGCATGCTGCTGATTGACATCTGCACTACTCACCCTTCAGAACCTGTCCCAGACCTGGCTGTCACTGCTATTATACTGTGAGATTTCATACTTCATTTCTCCAATTTGGGTACCTATTTATATCTCCAATACTTGGTTTTCAGAATTACATGAGAAAAGACATGCAAGTAAAGCTTACAATCAACTTTAAAAGAAAGTATTTGGATTTGACAATTTTTATGTTGTGTTATTTATTTTATATAAAATAAAGAAGCTTTAAATATATATTTAAATAAATGTAAATATGAACAACAGTCTGAGATAGTTATTGGTATGACCCTCACTATACACAGCTTCCTGGAAAAGCTCTTATGAAAATTCAGCCCAGCCAGGGCTCTTCCTGGTCTATCTTCAAGCTCTGACATTTGCACTCAATCTCAGGTACAGAACAAGCATTCGGGGATCACTGCTATTCACCAGAAAGGCTTTGGCTGTTTTGCCAACACCATCTGCTTTATTGACAGCCACAATCAGTTTTCACGGACACTGAGAGACAGAGAGTTAACAGAACCGCACGGAGAGGTCTCAGGGGCAGTGCACTGTTCCCTGCTTTGTCTTGATGCTTAGCCACCTCTGTGTAGATGCTGAATACAGGTCAAGGGCTTGTTAACCTTGTCTGCACTTCTAGAGGTCATTTTCAGTCTCTACAGGGAAAACAGCATCCATAATATTTGAGGCAGGATTTTTGTATAGTGACAAAATAAGTTAAAAGGGCAATGAACATAAAATGTGCCCCAACTTTCTTAAGGAAAACAATAATGGCTTCTTCCACGTTTAAAGAGATTAAACCTTCCCAATCTTCTGCCTCTGAAAGCATAACTGTTAAATTTGATTCTCTATCAGCCTGAGGGTCTGATGTCTCTTCTCTCTAGAAAGACTAGCAGTAGCTGAAATAAAAATGTGTTTTTTTTTTTTTTTTTTTTAAGAAAGGAAAGTTGAAGCACATTTTCTCCCTTGTAGTATTTCCTAAATCAGATGTGATAGTCCACTTTTGACAGCCCCTGCTGGGAGGCACTGAAGCAGTGAACACAATACACAGCTTCTGATGCTGTAGCCCTTAGGGTCCAGCATGATTGAGACCCACTGCAGAAGGTGGACAGCAGGAGAGGTGCAGGCCCAGGGACAGAGATGGTATGTGGGTAGGGGTAGTAGGTGGATGACAGACAGAGGAGAGAGACATGATCAACAGATAGACTTCCTGTCCATGAAATCCTAACCTGTTGGCAGATGAAGGCTGAGCTCTTTGGAGAATTTGAGATCTTTCCCATGAACTAAAATCACACCATCTGTCCTGTCAGCCTCTGTGGACAAAGTGGAGCAAGGAATGGACACAAACAGCTGCAGTGAAGACAGGGACAGAATTTTCTGAGAGGACAGAGGAGAGAGGGGGCAGTGAGGGAGAGGCTCTGCCACTGTTCCAGAGCCCAGAACCCCAAGAACACAGAACACCAGGGACCCAGTCTGCTCCACATCCTGTGCCTGTCCCGCCTGCTCTCTTACTCTTCTCTAGGCACCTGCGTACGTTTCATGGGAACAGCCTGGCACATGTTTAACTTGGGGAATTGGTGACAATTTTGGTAGACAAACACACAGCCACCTATTAGCCAGCAGCACCCAGGAATTGCTGACCACGCTCTGCCTTCCCCAGAGCCTCTGAGGTCCTACTCTCCTTATTTCCTCCTAGTACAGACTGACAATCCAGGGTCTCAGGGTCTCTGCCTAACAACATACAAGTGATCAGAGAGAGGGCCGTATCCCACCCCAGGGTGCAGCAGAGCACCTCCCTCAGTGTCCTTGGAACGCAGTGTCCTCCCTCTGCCATGGAAAGGTCGGGTCTGGTCCACCCACTGTGTGTGTCATCAGGGAAAAATGAACAGGCTCAGGACAAATGCTTCCAGGATTGCTGCGACCTCAGGAGTGACCCCCATGTGAAGCAAGGACAGCCCTTCTCCCTCTGCAAAGTTGCAGTTTTGGGACAACTAATGCAGCTTTCTAGCACCCTCTGAAGCATAAGAAGGAATATGTACTCCTATTTCCATAAATAATCCAAAATAAAAACATATTTCTTAAGATGTTGCAGCAAATAAATTGTATATGAAAATTTGAAGATGAGAACACATTTCTATTTGTCAGAAAAACAGGTGATAGAGAAAGATGAGGAAATGCCATGAGGACCTAACAGAGCACCTCAACAGCAGAACAGCAAGCCCTGCTCAGCCATGGCCCTGAGCTCCAGGGTCACCTGCCTGGCTGAACTCACCTCAGAGCACGCTGCGCCTCACCCACATGGTCAGGGAGTGTGGCCTGGCTAAGTCACCAGGAAGAGGAGGGTGGCATCACTCTTGGATTAGGATGCTCACAGGGGACTGGATGATACTTGTTTATTCACACATCCTTTGGGGCCTGGAGGACACTGCAGTTACAGTTAAGGAAGCAGCACATCTCTCTGGGGGCACAGCTCTGGGTCATCCTCATGCCTGTCCTGTCTCCCACTTTGTTCAACTCCAGACTTCACCAATGTTAACAATCCTCTCCACTCTCACACTGTCCACAACGCCTGACCAGTGACATGTAGGAGGAGTTAGTCTGGATTGGTTTATCAAACACACCCTGTGTGTGTATGTGTGTGTGTGTGTGTGTGTGTGTGTGTGTGTGTGTATGTGAAAAGATTCACCATCACTGTCCTGAAGCCTGGAAGGAGTCCTCCTCACAGGTCCACCTCACTCTCTTACCTGTCTGCTTGTGCTCCTTGTTTCCTGTCATTCATTGGCCATCTAGGTCATTGTAATTTAGAATTTAATTTTAGAAAAAAAAACAACAACAAGGGAGAGAATCGAATAACAGCAGATGGGGTAGAGAGAGAAGATGGGAGGAGAGGGGAGGGGGGATAGTAGGGGATAGGAAAGGTAGCAGAATACAACAGTCACTAATATGGCATTATGTAAAAACGTGGATGTGTAACTGATGTGATTCTGAAATTTGTATTTGGGGTAAAAATGGGAGTTCATAACCCACATGAATCAAATGTATGAAAGATGATATGTCATGAGCTTTGTAATGTTATGAACAACCGATAAAAAAAGAATTTAATTTTAATCTATTTGTTTTTATTTCAACTACTGACATACAAATTATTGAGAAGTCTCAAAGCACAAACTGATTCATTGAAAATTTAAAAGTTTATTTTAATATATTCACCCCGATAAAAATCATGCTTTAAATGTTAAGAGTGGAGGTGTAGTTCAGGGATTATGGTTCCTGCTGAGCATGAATGAAGCCCTGAGTTCAACAACTAGCTATGCAGTAAAATAAAATAAATCCTATCCTGCCTACAAACTGCAAGTATTTCAAACATCGTTGAGTATACACCTGTTGTAGCAGCTACAGTGAAATAGAGGAAGACAGAAGCAAGATCCTTCAACATCTATTTTTTAACAGTTCCCTCTCAAAATTTGCAGTGAAATTCTTCTCAACTTTTTTTCTATGTATGTCTGAAACAATGCTTAATATTCACCCTCACATGGAGGTCTTGTGACAGCCTGGTTCCACACGCATACACTGTTGGTCAGGCTGCCTCCTGAGCTGTACCTACCTGTGACCTGCAGGGCTTCAGCCTGTAGATGGCTTATCCTGCCTCCGTGTTCCCCTGGTTTCCTGTTATGCTGTGGGACTCAGCCCTGGGGCCCCTCAAGTGTGGGAGAAACTAAGAAGCTGGGACTTTTCTCCCTGTCTGGAGATGGTCCGTGGCAGCTGAAGCACCTGGACACAACAGGAACCCTGTTGACTCCAGGCTTCAGCATCCAGAAGGCATTTTGTGTTCCAGCAGCACTGCATGACGTGGGGACCTAGGTTGCTAAGGCGTCCGGCCTGTGGCTGGGCATACACTCAGTAGAGAGCACACAGCAGATACAGAGTGAGGAATGGGGTCCTTAGCTGACAAGCTCCCTTCTGCTCCACCAGCCTCACTTAGGTCATGGCCACTTTGTATCCAACTCCTTGCATGAAGTCTCTTCAGCTTGAAATTTGGGATGTTTTCTTTTATTAAACTGATTTAATGTGGTTACTATGTATCAGGTGATTTAAACAGGAATGTAGTTTCCTAAAGGTGCAGTTTTTCCATGCTCAAATCCATCGATTATAAACTGAGCTGAAATAAAAATGCTTATGCAGAAATCACTCTCTTAAAGACATCAACCAGTTGCACAGTTTATTTTGTAAAGTAAATCCCTGCAGGGAATAGTCATCCAAACATTTTGATATATAGCAATAAGTTGCTTTCTGTTAACCACCAAATCATGCTTCAACATCCAGCTGGAATATGGTATCTCTACACCAGCCTGGAGTATGGTATTTTTCCACCTTAGTAAATTTGTTAGAGTCATATTTGACTTGCATTTCTCGCTTACAAATATATATATATATATATATATATATATATATATATATATATATATATATATGATTTTTCATGTTTTTCCATATAACTACCACTTTACGGAATGACTATGCTCTTTGCACATTTTTTTCTAGTGAAATCTTTTCTTCATAAATATACAGTGATATACAATGGTTTATATATTCAAAACAGTAACTGAGTAGTATGGACTACAACATTTAATTTCAGTGGTTATTTTCATCAGAATTTTCTAAAGTATTGTGTTTATTTTGACAAATTTAATGGTCCTTTTGATGTGTTTCTGTTGGGAAAATCTTTGCACATTGTGGGATTGTCTAAAACATCCCCTTTCAAATTTCTATTGAATGAAGTTGAGTTTTTTGTTTGTTTGTTTTGTTTTTTGCTTTTGTACAGTTAACTGCTGAGACAGCAATAATTTATTTGGCTTGCACTATGCTGAGGATTGTTGGCATGGCCCCTTTCACATAGTTATGAACTTCCAAAGTTAAATATGCTTTTTTATAACTCATTCATTCAAAAAATTTGGTCAATAACTTATAGCTATTTATTCCAATACAGTGTATTCCAGCCACTAGATTTGGTTTACTTAGTGAAAAGAAGAATCTGCTCAACAATGCAATAGCAAGTACAGGCATTATGTAATGTAATTTCATGGATTCATAACTACAGTAAATGGCATTGTTTACAGAAATAAAAAGTAGTGTCCTAAAAACTATAGGGATGTCCTGAATTCTCCAAATAGCCAAAGCAGCCTTGATGAGAAGAACAGGGCTGGAGCCTCCAGAATGCTCTATTTCAAGTGATTTTTACTACAAGAATAAAAACACAGCACTGTCCTAAGTACAGAAGTGTGTATCAATGGAATTAAGAGCCCCCAAACACACCCACTTATGGTAGGCTATCAGTCTTTGATGAGGGTCCCATGGATGAGGAGTGGGATAGAAGAGTGTGTTCAGTGAATGGCTCAGCAGAAGCTGAACATCTTCCTCAGGAGAAGAGAAGTGAGTCTGTCTTACTCCATAAACACAATTTAAATCAAGTAGAATAAGGCTTAGGTATAAACATGAAATTTTAATCTCTAAATAAATAAATAACAAAGGGAAACAGTCCTTCCCACTGGTCTTGATAATGATATTCTGGACAACACCAGAAAACACAATCTACAACATGTAAAAATTAAAATGAATGAATACAAGATGCTAGAAAGTTTCTGCACAGCAAAGAAAGACATCAACCAGATGCACAGGCAGCCTACCCAACAGAAAACAATATTGGCCAACTGTATAACACATGAGGGGGTAAAATCCACACTACAAGAGCAACTCAAGCAACATGACAGCAAAAATCAAATAATTCAATTTAAAAATAGGCATTTTTCTGAATTGGACAGACAAGTGGCCAAAAGTTTATGGAAAGCTACTGAGCATCTTGGATGATCAAGAAGAGGGGATTAAAACCAGCTTGAGATACCAGTTCACACACATCAGGGTGGTTATTGACAAAACCATGAAGTCAGGCATTGCAGAACATGTGGAGAACACAGAACACTTGCACCCTGTGGAGGAATCATATATTCTGGCAGCTATAATTGAAAGCTGCCTGAGCCTTTGACATCTACTAAAAATGGGACTCCTAAGGGACTTGGTGAACCCATTTCTGAGTCTGTATCCCATGTAGTGAAATAAGCTCCTCAAGAACATGTTCTCCATATTTATTGTGCTGGTGCCCAGAGGAGGCAAGACATGGAAGCCAACTTCTTGTCTGGCAGAGGTGGATAGATGAGGAAGACGTGGCATGTAGCTGTCTATATCTACAGGCATATAGACATATAGAATGGGTGCCACTCAGTCCACAGAAGGAGATACTGCCACTGAGATCCCATGGGTGGAGAACTCCAGGCGAAGTAAATGAAGGCAGATACAGAAAGACAAGCGGTGCATGGCCTCAGGTCTATGTGGAGTTTAAGTAGGAGGGACAGATGCAGAGAGTAGGTGATGGTTGCCAAGGGCTGGGGTGGTAGGGACATGTTGACAGGGAGGACAAGTTTTCAATTACAATGCAAATACATCTGGAATTATAAAACATAGGACAAGGACTTTGGTTAAGAGTACCATGTGGTATGTGTGAAATTATTCATGAGAGCATATTTTAACTGTGCTCAGTGCAAAGATGTGAGTAAAGATGTGAGGTAATGAATGTGTTAGTTCACTCATTCCAGTAATCACATTCAGCATACCAAATTCTACAACTTTACATTTTATACCTACACATATACAAGTTTTTCTCTTCATTCATACCTCTCTATATTTGATAAGAATCAGTGGACTATAGCTAAACAGAATGACTCTTAGATTGTTATATAACTATTTATTTTTACAGTATTTCAAATTTACAGAGAATTAGCAGGATAAAGATGACTTCTACTAATTCCCATGTACCCTTAACTTCTACACATCTATGAGGAACCCTGTAACTCCTTTTGCTTCACAAGATGTTTTTCTGTCTCCACCTCATCAGTTGAACACTCATAACCACATCCTCTAAATATCAACAATGTGTTTCCTAATAATATGATTTTTCTCCTAGTGAGGAAGAAAATCCTTGTCAACTTAGATATATAAGGTGGATCGGGGAGCTGCATGAGGACCCTGAATGCACAAGCAGAGGACAGAGGAGGTTCACCACTGAGAGGAGCAAAGGGGTGCAGCACTATGGAGTAGGAGCCCAGGAGACGGCACCAGGA
Source organism: Callospermophilus lateralis (assembly GCF_048772815.1). Lineage (NCBI taxonomy): Eukaryota > Metazoa > Chordata > Mammalia > Rodentia > Sciuridae > Callospermophilus > Callospermophilus lateralis. The sequence goes on from NW_027510147.1 coordinate 344,749, forward strand.
GATCTTCATCATCTGATGTGGAGAGAAGGAGAAACCATGGAACCCAAATCCCCTACTTTACTGTTTCCTGAAAGACAGGTCCCACATTCAACATTTTCCTCAGAGCCCCAGTGACATCCTTGTTCCTGAAACTGTAGATTAAGGGGTTCAGCACAGGGGTGAGAATGGTGTAAAACACAGACACCACCATGTCCTTCTGAGGGGTGTGGTAGGAGCTGGGGAGCATGTAGGTGTAGACGGCAGCACCATAGAAGAGTGTGACCACCATCATGTGTGAGGAGCAGGTGGCCAGGGCCTTCCTCCTGCCCTCTGCTGAGTTCATTCTGTGGATGGTGAGGAGGATGCAGGAATAGGATCCTGAAATGACTGTCACAGGGATGAGGATCATGAGGACACAGCACAGGTACATGAGTGTCTCATAGAGTGAGGTGTCTGAGCAGGAGAGCTTCAGTACAGCGGGGACTTCACAGAAGAAGTGCTGGATCTCCTGGGATCTGCAGAATGGGTAGGTCAAGGTGACAGGAGTCAGCATGAAGCCATCCACTGATCCCAGGAACCAGCAGGCAGATGCTAGGAGGAGACACATGTGGTTAATGAGGACTGGATAGCGAAGTGGATGGCAGATGGCCGTGTAGCGGTCATAGGCCATGGCTGCCAGAAGGAAAAACTCAGAACCTACTAGTGTCACATAGAGGAACATCTGTATCCCACATTCAGGGACTGAGATTGTACTCACACCCAGCACCTGGTCCAGGAGCATCTTGGGCACGGTGATGGAGATGGACATCATGTCCATGAGGGACAGCTGGCTGATAAAGAAGTACATGGGGGTATGGAGTTTGGCACTGGAGTGTATCAGAATGATCAGGATAGCATTTCCAGACAAGGCCATCAGGAAAACCAGAAAAATGACCATACAAAGAAGAGCTGGGTGTTGGGATTGCCTGAAGAGTCCCACCAGAATGAAATCTGCCCACCCTGTGTGGTTGGTCATCCAGATGGTGAAGTCCATGAGGCTCCACTTTGGCCACTAAGAAAGCTTTGAGTTAATGTTGTACAGAGGGCTGAAGTGACTTCTTAGCTGCCATACACCTGTGAACCAGCCTGATTGTGCCAACCAGAGGATGTTCCAGAGTCTGTAGATCCTAGGAGTTCAGATGACCTGTAGTAAACAAGATTTTTTTAAAAGTATCTGAAAGCTCACCTGTGGGTGAAGTGAGTTGGTAACTTGTAGTGAGGTTGCAACAGTTCAAGTTCATGAGATTCCTGAAGAAAGTAGTTTGTTACTACCAAATGCATATTTTCAGAATCATTGTTCAAAAAAGTAGGGGACATTTGCAAACAAGGGGAATCACTAATTCCTGAGTTTAAGTTATTCAAGTGTGAAATAAGTGTTAATATTTCTGGTTTAACAATCTGGTTTTAGCTGGCATCCAAAGACTCTCAGATCTTTATGGTATATTCGAAATGTTTAAAAAGTTGCTGAGACATAATTTGTGGAATGCATATTTAACATTTGGACCCCCAAACCTATAGGACCAGGACATGCGGGGAGGTTCTGTGAGTCTGGAATGACTCTGCTATTCTCTCCAGCACACTGCAGTCTACACACAGGACCAAATCTTTTGAGACCTGAGGGGCACCCACCCATAAAGATCCAAGGTCATGACTGGTTTCCAACCTTTACTCTTGCTACTTCTGACCTCCCCTTCCTCGTCCACTCTGCCTGAGACATAATAAGAATGATACCTGACCCTAGGTGTGTTGAGTTTGAAGTAAGGCAAAGAAATGAAAGTTTCCTGAATTCTGACTTCCAAAAATGAAGAAACAGGCATGCTGTTGATTGACATCTGCACTACCCACTGTTCAGAACCTGTCCTAGACCTGGCGGTCACTGCTATTATACTATGAGATACCATCCTTCATTTCTCCAATTTGGGTACCTATTTATATCTCCAATACTTGATTTTCAAGATTGCATGAGAAAAGACATGCAAGTAAAGCTTGCAATCAACTGTAAAGGAAAATATTTGGATTTGACAATTTTTGTGTTGTTATTTATATAAAATGAATAAAGTTTAAATATATATTTAAATAAAGGCAAATATAAACAATGGTCTGAGATAGTTATCAGTTTGACCCTGACTAAACACAGCTTTGTGGAAAGGCGCATCTGCTTGAGCACAGCCAGGGCTCCTCCTGGTCCATCTTCAAGCTCTGTCATTTGCACTCAATCTCAGGTGGAGAACAAGCATTCAAGGATCACTGCTATTCACAAAAAAGGCTTTGGCTGTTTTGCCAACACCATCTGCTTTATCAATAGCCACAATCAATTTTCATGGAAATTGAGAGACAGTGAGTTAACAAAACCACACAGATAGATCTCAGAGGTAGGTCACATTTGTCTGCTCTGTCTTGATGCTCAGCCACCTCTCTGTAGATGCTGGACAATATTAAAGGGCTTGTTATCCTGGCCTGCACTTCTGGGGTTATTCTACTTCTCTACAGGGAAAACACCACCCAAAATATTTGAGGCAGGATTTTTATATAGTGACAAAATAAGTAAAAAGGGCAATGAACATTTCCACCTTTCTTAAGAAAATCAATAATGGCTTCTTCCATGAACTATTAAAGAGATTAAATCTTTCCAATCTTCTGTCTCTGAAAGTTTAACTGTTAAATTTGATTTTCTATCAGCCTAATGGTCTGATGTCTCTTCTCTCTAGAAAGACTAGCAATAGCTACAATTCAGAGGTTATTTTTTTTTTAAGAAAGGAAAGTTGAAGCACATTTTCTCCCTTGTAGTATTTCCTAAATCAGATGTGATAGTCCACTTTTGACAGCCCCTGCTGGGAGGCACTGAAGCAGTGGACACACTACACGGATTCTGATTCTGTAGCCCTAGGGTCCAGCATGACTGAGACCCACTGCAGCGGTGGACAGCAGGAGAGGTGCAGGCACAGGGACAGAGATGGTAGGTGGGTAGGGGGTAGTAGGTGGATGATAGACAGAGGAGAGAGACATGATCGACAGATAGACTTCCTGTCCATGAAATCCTAACCTGTTGGCAGATGAAGGCTGAGCTCTTTGGAGAATTTGAGATCTTTCCCATGAACTAAAATCACATCTTCTGTCCTGTCAGCTTCTGTGGACAAAGTGGAGCAAGGAATGGACACAAACAGCTGCATTGAAGACAGGGGCGAATTTTCTGAGAGGACAGAGGAGAGAGGGGGCAGTGAGGGAGAAGCTCTGCCACTGTTCCAGAGCCCAGAACCCGAAGAACACAGAGGACCAGGGACCCAGTCTGCTCCACATCCTGTGCCTGTCCCACCTGCTCTCTTACTCTTCTCTAGGCACCTGCATACGTTTGAATGGAACAGCCTGAGACATGTTTAACTTGGGGAATTGGTGACAATTTTGGTAGACAAACACACAGCCAACTTATTAGCCAACAGCACCCAGGAATTGCTGACCACACTCTGCCTTCCCCAGAGCCTCTGAGGTCCTACTCTTCTTATTTCCTCCTAGTACAGACTGACAATCCAGGGTCTCAGGGTCTCTGCCTAATATCACACAAGTGATCCCAGGGTGGGCAGTGTCCCACCCCAGGGTGCAGCAGAGCGCCTCACTGCCTCAGTGTACTTGGAAAGCAGTGTCCTCCCTCTGCCATGGACAGCTTGGGTATGGTCAACTCACCGTGTGTCATCAGGGAAAAATGAAGATGCTCAGGACACTTGCTTCCAGCATTGCTGCGACCTCAGGAGTTCCCTCCACCTGAAGCAAGGTCAGCCCTTCTCCCTCTGCAAATTTGCAGTCTCAGGACAAGTAATGCAGCTTCCTACCACCATCTGAAGCATAAGAAGGAATATATAACATTATATGTTCATAAATAATTGGAAATAAAAACTCAAAATTTAAGATGTTACAGTAAAACAATGTATATGAAAGTTTTATAGTGAAAACATTTTTCCCAGAAAAACAGGTGATAGAGAAAGATGAGGAAATGCTGTGAGGACGTAACAGAGCACCTCAACAGCAGGACAGCAAGCCCAGCACAGCCATGGCCCTGAGCTCCAGGGCCGCCTGCCTGGCTGAACTCACCTCAGAGCACGCTGCGCCTCACCCAGATGGCCAGGGAGTGTGGCCTGGCTAAGTCACCAGGAAGAGGAGGGTGGCGTCACCCCTGGTTTAGGATGTTCACAGGGGACTGGATGAGACATGTCTGTTCACAGATCCTCTGGGGTCTTGAGGACACTGCAGTTAGAGCTAAGAAAGCAGCAGAGCTCTCTGGGGCACAGCTCTGGGTCATCCTCATCCTGTCCTGTCTCCCTCTTTGTTCAACTCCAGACTTCAGCAATGTTAACAATCCTCTCCACTCTCACCCTGTCTACAACGCCTGACAAGTGACATGTAGGAGGATTTATTCTGGATTGGTTTATCAAACACCCGTGTGTGTGTGTGTGTGTGTGTGTGTGTGTTTGAGAGAGAGAGAGAGAGAGAGTGTGTGTGTGTGTGTGTGAGTGTGTGTGTATGTGTGCGTGTGTGTGTGTGTACTCGTGTGATCTTCAGGTGGATTCTGTGAGACACTATCATTCATGGGGATGTAACCTGAAGCTCAGAGTTCAATTGATGTGTCAAAACCATCACCCAGGTCAGTGCCGTGGGTCTCCCTCTGAACTTCCCCCGACTCTATGACCTCACTGCTTGTGCTCCTTGTTTCATGTCGTTCCCTGGCTTTCTAGGTCACTCTAGTTTAGAATTTAATTTTAATCTTTTTAAAATTTTAATTACTGACATGAAAATTATTGAAAAGTCTCAAAGCACAAACTGGTTTAATGAGAATTTAAATAGTCACCTAGATAAAAATTGTCCTTTAAATGTTAAATCCCTAGAGTGGACATGTATCTCAGTGGTAGAGCTACTGCCTAGCATGCCTGAAGTACTGAGTTCAATGCAGTAAAAAAAAATAAAGTCTTATCCTGCCTACAAACTGAAGGTGTTTCAAGCATCTGTTGAGTGTACACCATGTCGTAGCAGCTGAGATAAAACAGGAAGTCAGAAGCAGGCCCACCATCTTGGACTTTGCCACCAATTCCCTCTCAGCTTTGCTCCTGTCTACATTCTGGAGCCATGTTAGTCATTTCCCCTGAGCTGGAGGTTTTGTGATGGCCTTGTTCTACCACACTGTCTGTTGGTCAGGCTGCTTCCTGCAGCCACCTGACCTGTAGGGCTTCAGCCTGCAGATGGCCTGTCCTGCCTCCTGGGTCACCTGGTTTCCTGTAAGGCTGTGAGTTACAGCCTAAGGACCATTGTGGGATATGTGGAATAAACAAGCTGGGTCTTTTCTCCTGTTTCTGGAGGTGGTCACTGGCAGCTGGAGCATTTGAAGGCAAAAGGGGCCCTCTGGACTCTGGGCTCCGCAGAACCCTGTGGACTCTGTCTCTGTGTGATTATTTTGTGCAGCCCACTTCACCCAGTTCACCTGAGTGTTTAGTCATGGAATGCAACATGTGTGTTCATCAACAGTAGAAGGTATTAATAAATAATGATGTGGTTAGGCAATTCAATCCTACACATAAAAGCCAATAAGTCCATGAAACTTACAACAGGGATCAACTGCAGAAAATCCAGAGCAGAACTAGGAAAAGCAGATTCCAATGGACCACGCACAGTGGCCATGGACTCCCACCTATTTGATTGACATGGGGTTGGTGCCTAAGGTCAGGTATTCCAGGGCAGCAGGGGCTCAGGCCACCTGGGCAGCTGCCCCACTTCCTCCTCAGGGATCCTGACTGGGAAGATTCTCTTCCTAGTGTTAAAAGTAATGTGAAGGAAGTGGCAGGCTCAGGCAGGCACTCAGTCACAAGGCTCTTCATTAGTCAAATATCAGTGGTTGGAACTCAGAGAGTGGCTGGGAATCCTCCCATCTCCCATCTCCATCTAAATACTAGGGTCCCAACTTCGATAAAGACTTCAGTTTTCCTTTTCATGCTGTTTTCCGGAATGGCAGAGGGATAAATGAAGGGCTCATTAAAAACCAAGAAAACAGCCAGACATGTGGTGCTGCCCACCCTTGCCTTCTGGTTTACTTGGGTCCTGCTTAATTTCATGCCTTTCTGTATTGCTCCTGCTCAGATAGGAACCCCAGGAAAGTATCTGTCCTGCCAGGTGTAGGAGGAAGGAAGGGCCCAGCTTCAGTGAGAGGCTGAGACTGCATTAGCCCCCTTCACACAAGTCTTAAGGCCTCAGAAAGAGTTTCTGTAGCTCCCTCCTCACAGGGGGCCTCATGAGAAACCAGCTGCCACCATCAGAGGGCGTTGAGCATACTGAGCTTCTGAAGCCAGTGCAGGTTGGACCTGCTCATCTCCTGTATCAAACAGGGGGCAGCCCCGATGCCCCACTCCCACGGCTTCCCCAAGTCAGGGCAAGTGCAACTGAGCTTTCCACTCAAGCACAAAGTGCAGGTAGAACGCTGAGGAAAATGAGGTGGAACTCATGTCAGTCTCCCCTAGGGCACTGTTGGCATGGAGCACTAGCTATAGCAATGAGCTCCACTGGGCTCCTTATCATGCTCTGGGTCCCCACTGTGCCCAAAGAGGGTTACTGACTCCCCCTCTGCGGGTGGAGTGCTTGGTATTTCAGTAGGTATAGAGTTGAGGATGCAACTTTCACAGCACGCACATGGTGAAGCCAGAATTCATGAAGGGCCAGGCCTTCCCAAATTATCACAGGCCCTCGGGTCCATCACAGTATAAATACTACAATAGTAAGTGACAAAATATGTTTCTAAACATGAGATGCTCCTCCAAAGAAAGGCTTCTCTGCTGCCTACTTGAGGCAGCGTCCCTTGGCACACCTCCAGCAGGCTGCAGGTTTCCGTCATGTCCTGGTGAAGACAGTGGGAACCATCACTCTGAGAACCTGCTGTTCTCTTTACTTAAGCCAGGAAAATGAAATAGCCTGTTTCTTCACCTCCTCCCAGTGAGCACGTCCTTTAGCCTGTCTAGACCAGGTGTCCTGGGTTGAGCCTCTGGGTCACACCCACTGGACTCCACACCATGCAGCATGGTGCTGGCTGCTGTGCCAGGTTAGGAGCCTCCCCAGAGCCCAGCTCCAGGCGAACAGCAGGCCCTTGGATTGAGCCTGTGGCCCTCTTCTCCAGAGGCCTCAGTGTCCTGTGGTGGTCTAGGTTGTGTGGTTTCTGACCCACATGTCTTCACCTGCTCCCCCCTCCTAGAGGAGTGAAGTTTGGTTCAGGGTCAGAAATCAGTGCCTGCTGGAGATGTCATCCATTTGGGCAGCCCCAGTGTACTGTGTGTCTTAGAGAAAAGGTTCTCCCACACCTTGAGTTTAGATAGACCCCACGTGGTCCCCCATCTTTAACCATCGTGGGTGCTGCTGGTGCAAATCTTTGCAGAACTCCAGCTTTCAGTGAATTCTGAAGCTCATCCCTGTCCCACGCCCCAACCAGCTTAACAGGAGTTAACATGTTGGGGAGTGGGACTAACATGTTGTGGGAGCTGCAGGCAGATGTTGAAATTCTCCTCTAGGAGATAGGAAATACCATTTAAAGCCTTGGTGTCAAGTCATATCCTCAGTCTCTTTGTACTAGCAAAAACCATGGGTTTCCTCCCTGGATGATCTCAGAGTTAATAACTCAGATTCTCAAAATATATAACACAGGGGACAGTGGCCTGACTCAGAGCACCACCTTACTCTCTTATCCCCAGAAAATCTGGCATCTTGACACCAAGTTTCTATAAAGTCCTGCTAACTGAGCTCTGTATTTTTAGAATATACCTAAACACAAGCCCATTTTTATTAAACTCATCAGGACACAGCTCTAACTCTTCGATAAGAACTGAAGGCCTCCAGAAATGTAAATAAATCTATATAAATAAACAACTTCTGTTGTTTCAAGCAAACTCGTTTGTGGTGATTTGTTATGAACCAGCACCTGACCCCAGCCTCAGATACTAAGATGACAGATGGAGATGGCTTGTTTGGAATGCAAACCTTTATCAAAGTGGAAAAGAGCTCAAGGGCAAACATGTCCTGCTTCACAAGGAACACAGTCCTCAGCACTCAGAAGGGAATATGTTTCTCCTTAGCAGGTCAGTGCCCTCCGCATCACATTCTTGAGATCTGGCTATTGAGAGAGAGGGTGTGGCTAGCAAAGGCTCACCACAGACAACCCAGAAGGATGCAGCCATTCACCAGTTTGCAACTCCTCCTACCCAGAGAGCTAGGAAAACATGTCTTCTGTCCTGTTTTATAATTCTCTCCATGGCAAAGAAATGTCATTGGTTTATTTTACAAGAATATGAATGCCTGCCTGTGCAAAAGCATTTAGAGAGTAAGGGAGCATTGTAGGACACTGCTCTCTCATTGTAGGACAGGTGCTCTCCTCTGAGCACCCAGCCCTTTGCCCAGGGAAACCACTGCCAACAAGTGCAGTGCAGATGACATCTGACGAGTTGAGGGTATCCTCTCCATGTCACTTTCCAGTTTTGCAGACTTGGGTGAGACTGACCTTCCTGTTCCCAGTGCCCAGGTGTTAGGGAGCAGGAATAAGAGGGTTTCCCCAGAGAGTGTTATGAGGTTAGCTGATGCAATCATGCCACCGACACAGAAAGACTCCATAGGCTCTACCCCCTCCCACAGTGACTGTGCAGGCATGAAGTCTGCCCAGATGGTTCAGTGCACAGTCCCTTAATAGGAAATGTCTGTACTTGAGGTCTGCAAGTCTTCAGAAGGTGCTCCTGACACCCCATTTGCTTTGGCCCCTGCAGGGTCACCTTTTGCTACCTCCTCTCTGCCCACCTGCAGGTCCATAGCAGGGCTCTGGACATTCACCCTCCTGTTCCCTCCTCCTCCCTGTACCCAGCTGGGTGCCAAACCTGCATGTTCAGACAGTAGCATCTTCCCCTCTGGGAAGCCATGCCTGAGGCATTTGTACTAAGTGTCCCACTCACTGTGCGTGTTTTTGGTCATGTGCGTCATCATGGGAGGTTAAGCCCCTGAAGACACTGGGCTTATTTCATAATCCTCTTCTTTATTCCTCTTTCATATTCCTCCTCTTTAGCACAGCACTAAGGAAGGACTTTGGGTCAACACTCTTTTGTGCCTTAGTCTGGGAAGTCACATTTGTTTGAAAAGTTGGAATCATGAAGAAGACAAGCACTAATGTCAGAGGAGTAAATTACTTTTTTAAAAAGTATTAATCTTAATAACATAAATTCAGAGGAGAGCAAAGGGATAGAGCCTCCTGCTCAGAACTATACAGTGGAGAAAGGAATAGACATTTAACAGGAAATGATGAGCTGGGATTATAGCAGCAAAAATTATAGTAATACAGAGTTTTTGAAAATGAAAATGTGGAAGATAAAACAGAAAAAGAATATAGTTCTTCATATTTATATGTTGGAAACAATTAATTTATGAGTAATAGTTTCACAATTGCTTCATTTATAAGTCTTTTGCTAAGATTTAGATCAAGGTATTCCATCAACAATAGTGTCCTAAGGCCTTTTTTGAACCAATCTTATTAAATAAAAGTTGTTGGCAGTAAAGGTCCCCTATGTAAGTTATGACAGGTGACATCGATATGCACATGCATTGTGAAGTGATTGCCCTAATCAAGCTAATTAGCATCTATCAACTCACATATTTATTATATTTGATGTGTAGTTAGTGATGTACTCTCTTACAGAATTCCAAGTATACAGTGCTTTATAGTTAAATATAATCCTTCAATGAGTGGCCTTGATGCTTCTCTTGAACCGACCCATTGTTAAAATATTTGCCCAATAGTCACTTTGAACTGCTGGCCATGGCCATTACAAAGAGACCCTCAGGGGAAGTAGAATTCTGTTTCTAGAGCCTTGAACAGGAAACCTATTTGCCAAAACCATCACAACCCCTCCCTGATCCTAAAGAAGCCCCCAGGACTCCTCTGCAACTGTTACTAGGATCACAAATACATATATGTAATAATTAATTGCATAGAGAGGCCTCGTGACAAAAGTCCCTTAGGGATGACCTAGTAGAGTGGGAGAAGTAGATAGAAGGAGAAACATGATGCTTTTGAAGATATTACTTATTAAAAAATAATTACAAGCCACAAACACAGAGATGCTAATGTTAGTTAAATAATAATGTAAAGGTGGTCAATGGGGAAGAAGTCAGAAAGAAAGAATTGGTCTGGGTGTTCTGTTGTCCAGTAGAGTGACAATAGTTAATGATGAAGTACACAGTAGTTTTAAAAAGCTAGCAGAAAGGTTTTTGTATGTTTTCACCAAGAAGAAATACTATTTGAAGAGAGATGAATGTTAACCCAATTTGAACACTAAACACTGCATATGTGTATCAAAACTTCACATGGCACCCCATAGATATGTAGAAATTTTGTGTTGATTTTAAGAAATGTTCTTAGTACCTAGGTGGCTGATGAATTGGTTTTTTATCTTCACTGTGTTTAAAATTTCGTACAATTTTTAAAACAAATCCTCTCTGTCTCCATACCTCTGGAGACACAGGGCAGCAGGAGTCTCTTCAGGGTCCCTGATTCCTTGGGATTACCAGGAGAGGGACTCGGACTGGGAAATCAGCCCTTCCTGATAGTGTCCCCAGAAGGACACGTGGTCCAGGGACCCTGAGAGAGTGTCCTGTTTTGCAGAGGGCTTGTTCCCCAGCTCCTGCACCTGGATGGTGGTGCTGGCCATGCTCGTCTCTGTCCTGGTCCTCGCTGCAGCCATCTGTGCTGTGTTCCTGCTCGCCAGGAAAGACAAAGGTGAGTGGGAACAGACTGAAGGACTGGTGTGGAAGGTTTGCAAGAAAGTCAGGAGTGGATGAGGGGCAGCCTTCAGAATTAAAACTGAGAAAGAATAACCTGAACAGGAAACAGAATTCACCTTCACCTTCTGGCCTGCGTCTTTCTCAGATGACAGGTTTTCTGGTCAAGGCAGCCACCTCGTCATGAAAGGTATATGTGTGTTTGTGGGATTGTTTTCAGATCTGTCACTTAAAATAGTTGCATTCAGAAACTAGAACCCCTTATGTATGTATGTGTCTGTCTGTTTGTCTATCTATCATGCATTACCGATGGAAAACAATCAGAAACAAAACTTAGAAAATAAAAAAGAATTATTTGAGCCAGGTGTGGTGGTGCACACCTGTGGTCCCAGCTTTGCAGGCTAAGGAGAGGATGGCTTAACCAACCTGGCAACACAGTGAGACCCTCAAGTCAAAAATTACTGATTTATCAAGGAACATCTATATTCACGCTGAAATGTGGGCGTTTATCCGTTAGCGTGCATTAATTGAGAAGCATCCATGTGTCAAGGTGTCTGGAGAAGTCAAGGGCACAGGCAACACAGGTGTGACTCTATTTCCCATGGGGGAAGTAATGTTTCCCACTTTCTAAATTTCCTGGTGGCTGGCGTGAGGTCCAGTCCAGGAATGCTGCAGTGGTTGGAACCTGGTCTGGTTACTACCAGGGCCCATTGTGTTCTGCTTGGTCTCCAGAGTTGTACAACAGAAAGGCGGTCAGACTTCTTAGCTGGGCTAATGGGAGGAACTTAGGTCCCTGAGAGTGTGAGGTGGTTCTCAAGCCACCCATTGCTAGTTCCCTTGAGAAGGTTGCTAAAGAGGGATCAGGCCTGGCTCCTCCTCCTCCTTCTGTGTCCTGCACATTGCTAATGGGATTTGAAATGCTGCAGTCTTGGTGAAAAGCAGCCTGGCATTTCCTCAAAAAGCTGTACACAGAATTATCCAGGACCAAGCACCCTCCTCAGTGTGTGTGCCCATAGAGTCAACAACAGGAGTCACTTGCCCTTGAGCGTCCATTGTGACATTACTCACAAGAGCCACAGGCATCAGCATCCCAGGCATCCACGGTCATATGAATGGATGAACAAATATGGCATAGTATTCAGACACAAAGAACAAGTTCTATTATATTCTCTAATAGAGATAAACTTTCAAAATACTACATAGAAAATGAGCCAAACATAAACAGACAAACTGTGTTAACTCATTAATATGCAACATTGTCAGATGTCCATTCCAGGAGGAGGAAGTGGATTAGGGAACAGCTGGAGTTGGGGGGGAGGCATGGGAGCCTCTGCCTAGGCTTAGGTTCCATTTGGTGTGAAGCAGAGCCTGGGAAGCGGAGGTAAGGAAGGCACTGCCATGGAATAGAGCTGTTGCCACTGGGCCACTCACTTCACAATGGTTAAAGCACCAAAGAGATGGCACCAGAGCAGGCAAAGCTGCTTTTCTCCTAACATCAGGCTTGGAGGTAAAAGCCCTGAACTCCACTCCTGGATTAAAGCGTTGCTTTTTTTTTTTTTTTGCCTTCTTTTTTTCCTGCACCCTGTCTCTGTAGTTGGGGAAGACAGGAATGTGGACATTTCTGGGCTCCTTCAACTACAGAAAGGAATTCTGTGGGGACCTGACATCTAATTGGATCTTCAGAGCTCTTGTGAGCTGAAAGGCATCTCCCCCAGGCCCCAGTGAGTCTTACCAATCAATCCATCTTTCTTTTCTTAGGTCTACTCAAGACAAAGCATGGTGAGTTGGCTTAGTTTTAACTCACAGAACCTCATCCCCCCATTAGGTCTCTGGAACATATTGTCCAGCATGAAATGGTGTGGGAAGTGGGAGAGCTCGAAAAGTTCCAAGGAACTCAGGCCATTCGTGTTAGCAGCAGATCAGGGGAAAGCGTGGGTGAGGACAGGCCACCTGCCCAGCTTAACATGCCTGTGTGCACACTTCCAGCAAAATCCCTAAGCGGCAGCTGTGCTTTGGTAGTTCCAGAGAACCCAGGCAGAATCACCATACCACACTGCCTAGCAAGTCTTCTATGAAGACCCCATAGAGCATAGGGTCTCCAACTGGGGGGTGCCACAGGTTCAGCTGTTAAAAGTGCAGAGAGCTGAGCCCTATGCCATCTTTTGGTTCAGCAGGTCCAAGCTGGTCCTAAAAATGAGGACTCTACAAGCTAATGTGTGACGCTGACACTGCAGGGCCAGGGACCACACTGATGGTTTAGGAAGATATTGAGAAGCATTTAAACATCAGAGTTTAAAGTCAATGTATTAAAACTTGGTGTAAGAGAATAGTCCAAGGTTGAACACAGGAGGAATGGGTCAAATCCACCAAGAAGACAAGCAGTTACCAAGTGTGTCCACACCTGGATCTTACCTACCTGTGAGCCTTACAAATACAGAAGAAGATATAAGAACCAGAAATAGACTGAGATTTATTCTGAAAGGAAGACCATTTACTCTGCTTTGATTTTAAAATCAGAAGAGTCATTTTGGAAACTCCATTTTCACTCACTTGGTCTATTTGAACCAGGTAAGTGCACCTACTCCATCCTAAGGATTATGATTTAGATGCTACAGGCTGAAGATGAGGGAACTCCAGCAGGTAAAATCAGACTGCTGCTAACTTCTCTTATCTTAAAAATGTAGACATCTCTGTGAAGCCTAGCTCAAGGCCAGAGGCTTTGTTTGCACATTTCTATAAACCACTATACTGGATACGTTTGTGAAAAACTAGTAAGTAGGTGTCCAGAACCTGAAGTGCTGATTTCTTTCTGGCCAGTGGCCAAGCAAGATTGGGCAACATGAAAATAGGAAGTTTATATACATTGAACCCTTTTGTAGAGACTCTTTTGCACATAGTCCTAAAATCAGCCATGGTGTAGATTTCTGGAGAAGCCCAGTTAAGACTTTTCTGTGGAGAAAGGTGCCACTACACCGAGGGATCCAAAGCTGCTCAGGAAGCCCACCTCCCATCACAAAGGCAAGGCCGCCAGCTGACCTGAGCCAGAAGCTGATGGACATGCCCATAAGCCCCATGGAGACAGTGAGGAGCACCAAGCTACCCTCCCCTGGCTGGTGGCTCTCATCGATAGGGAATTTGCATGAAGTCTTACCTAAGTCACTGAGGGAATTTATTAAGCATAGAATAATTTTATCGTTTTACTTTAAAGATAGAGTTGCTCCAATGCTGTACGTTGAACGTTCTCTAAGTGAAATGTCCTGTGTGTGCACATTCAATTGGAACTTTGAGCCCACTCTTTCACTGAGAGCTTCTCAGGAAGGTCACCTTGCACTGCGGTTGCTCTCTGCAGTTGGCAGAGACCCCTAGGTAGAAGGAGCATCTCTCCCAGCTTGGCCTTATTATCATATTAATATGTTTTACGTGTCTTTGTCTTGATTGTTCTATTTTGTTTTGCCATTCTGAATGATGGTTTTATATGGATTTATATAAAGTTATAACTTTTTTAAAAAATGAATAATTTATAATATTTTAATATACTAATAAAATCAAATAACTCTTTTCTCATTAAGGAAATTCATAGTGTTTTGAAACTGAATTAAGTAATCTACTATTATCCCTCTTGTCTATGTCCACTTATACTTTTATAGAAATATACATAGTTTATAAGACAGCAAACTCTCTAGATAGGGAATAGGGGTGGGAGGGAAAGGGAGGGAGAAGGGGAATAGCATGGATGGTTGAAGGAGACCCTCATCATTATAAAAATACACGTATGAAGATGTGAATTTGATGTCAACATACTTTATATACAAACAGAGAAATGATAAATTGTGATATAAAGGTGTATTAAGAATTGTAATGCAAAAAAGAGAGCTCATGTATAATGGCATAATTTGGCGTGAACATACTTTATATACAAGTTACAAAAATTATGCTGTGAATGGATAATTATGAATGTAATGCATTCCACTATTGTCAAGTAAGAAAGAAATTTTTAAAAAAATTTCAAAAGACAGCAAACTCTCATTAAAATATGTACTCTAAGTCATGTGCAATGAACCAGAAAATAAGAATAACACAAATAATTGCAAGAGTGTAATCATGTTGATATCCAACCCCTCACTCATCTTCCACCAAATATTGTAAATGTAAAGTATGTTTCTCTGGCATGTAGATGCTCCAGGGATTTGATACAGAGGACAAATAATTGCGCTGCTCCACTGGGTCAGGAGATTTGTGGTACCAAATATGATGAAGAAATGACAACTGAAACCTAGACTCCTCTAAAGGATGAGGCCAAAGTCCAGTTCCAAACAGGCATGATCATGAAACACAGACTAAAATTTAAAAACTATGTTTTTATCATGGGAACTTCACAGAATTGTAAGGACAGGATCACCACTATTTGAGACCAGGAAGCTTCCATTAGAGAGAAGGGACAGTGCTTCCCAGTTAAGTAGACTTTTGGAGACAGACAGGGAAGAACAGGGTGGTCCCCAGAACCTGTCCTGGGGTGAGGTCTCAGGCTAAGGCTGCTGAGAGACCCCTCCAGGAGAAGATTAGATTGGGTCTCCTGCCACTGAGGGGTCTCAGGAGGGATGAGAGTGTGCAGGCACACCCATGGTGGGGAAAAAGTGAGCACGGCACACTCAGAGCAGCCACAGCCTGTGTCTGTCAACAGCAGGACTTGGTCCAGGCTGCACAGACAGCTCTCAATCCAGGTTAAGTGACTCAGTGAGGACCTCAGACCTACTTCAGTAGCCACAGAAACACCAGCCCAGTGCTACTTATAGAGGAGTCACCAGGAACTGCTTGCCCAGCCTTGTTAGTTGAACGGAAGTGACTCTTGGCAGTGACAGTTGGTTTGGAATGTCCTGTGTTCTGATTCAGTTGGAGCCCAGTGGACACTGGTCCCTGAGTGCTGTCCTCATCACCAAGAAGGTCTACTGTGAGGCAGCTGGCACTGTGAACTGGTCCTCCAGAGGAGCTTCCATTGATGTATGCATCCCATTTGGGGTCAGGGACTGAAAATAGAGATAGAGGCTATTCAAAGACCTGAGCCCTCATGGCTCAGCCACCTATTCTAAGGTGACAGCTGTTGTCCCTGCAGAAATCTTTGGTCACAATGTTTGAGCGAGTAGGGGGGAGCTGATAGCAAGACAAAAGGAGTCTCGGGTTTGGGGGTCTCTCACTCCAGGGAAGCAAAAACTTAACTGTCTCAGATCCATTGATTATTAATGTTGTTACTGTACCATGTCACTTCTTTCCTCTAAATATCACTCTCCTTAACTGTAAGGCAGGTGTCAGCATTTCTACTCAGACCATGTCACAGGTCGACTTGGAGATCACAAGCCATGATGCAAAAGCTCCCAGAAGCTGCAATCACCTCACCCAACAGTGGAGGAGAGGAGCCCTTCCCTATCCCCTGCCTTTAACCACCCACTCCCTCCCTGGAGGCAGCCACTATCAGTGTGTGGCTTTTCCTCCCAGATATTTAAAATTGAAAGGCCATGCACATTTATGCTGAGCCAGCCATTTTATGCTAAAGCTTCACCTGCATCTGGTTACATTCAGCCTCATGATATCAATAAGGAGGCACATTTCAGTGCTCAAATGACAATGCAGAGGACCCAGGACACAGGATTGCATGACATGTATACGTCTATGTGGCTCCAGGCTGCTCTAAGCCCAGGCCCTCTGCACCAGCACCCAGGCACTCAGGCCCTCTGCTCTTCTTCTGGCTCTGCACTGGCTCATCTACAGGAACACGGTCCCCACTTACCCCAATCCGCAGGTGTGCTGAGGGCCCCTCTCCATAAACTCCCTGAAGCCCCACTCTGACTCAGGAGGCTCTATGGGGCACCAGTGAACACTGGACTAGGAACTTTGTATGGGCCACCAGGAAGAATGGGAGCCATGAGCATCCAGGAAAGCACAGCTCATAGGCTAGCGGCATTTGTGGACTCAACATTTCAGGCTGACCTAAGTGTCCTTTAGCTGCACAGCTGAGGACCTGAGCCCTATTCCTGTTCTCTCCTCCCTCTCCAGGCTTCTTCTGCCCAGGAAAGTGGCCCAGCAGCAGCTCCGTCCAGGCTGGTGAAGCAAACTCCTCCATCCACTCTGGTCCTGTGTCCACATGGAGCCAACTCCCTGAGGAGTTCATGAGCAGCCCCACCAATGTGCTTGCTGGCAGGTACTCTGTGTCCTCCTGGCCTCCTGGGGCCCGACTGCAGGAAGAGGCCCCTCTAATGCTGAGGTAAGATGGGAAATTGCTGGTTTATCTTATTTTCAAATGAACTCATAGGGAAATCTGACATCACACATTACAGATGACATGGAGGTTTCTTTGTGGGTGGGGGGTGGACTGCCTCTCTCATCATGTGACACTGGGCCAAGGGGGCACGCCAATGGCCGCACCAGCCTGTTAGCTGTGTGGGAGGGATGTGTCCTCAGCCCCCATCTTCCTCCTGGATCAAGAGGCTTGTAATTTCCCACCAAGACACATGAGAAATGGTGGCATACCTGTCTTTCTTTGGGGGTGCTGCACCTGCCTTGGGGCCTTTCACTGGACAGGAGAACACAGGCGTAGGCCCACTGTGCCCAGTCTTCCCTGAGTCTCAGTGTTTCCTGTAACTGCCTTGGTCGCAGGATCAACTGTAAACAAGAAGGATCTGGAACCATCCTCACTGAGGGAAGCCCTAGGTGAGGAGAAAGGTGGGCTTTCCTGCTGGCTCTGGCCTGGGAGCCTCCCTCGTGCTCACTGTAGCTGGGGAGGGCTTGAGATGTAGGGACAAAACTCACCTTGCGGGTGAGGAACCCTGGCCCTTGTGAACAGGCTTTTGGTCCTCTGCTGTGTGGGTGTCTGCCCTGGTGAGGCCTTTCCATGTGTGGGTCTGTGGGAGATGTGTGGAGTTTCACAGATTCAGACCTTTAACAATGAAATTGCTGGCATCTACTCCAAAAGTTAAAAAAAAACAACATTGTCATGGCTTTGGGTTTGCGCTGTGTGTACAGAATGTGCTGAGAGTTCGGTGACCTCCTGCTCTCCCTGGGGGTCTGCTGCAGGAGGAACCCATCTAATCCCAAGGGAGCAGCATTTCTCTTTGATTGCAATTGATACAGCTGTCTTCTGGTTTATCGTCAGATGAAATCACACATGAATGTAACAGATAACAGGTGCAGTGTCCCACATGAGGTACGTCACAGGTCAATACCTCTTCACTGCCTCAAAGTGCACAGTCCACTTTAAATGTGTGCTGTTCACTCTGGGCCACACACAGCAGTGGACTGAGGAATCCTGCAGCATCACCTAAGCAGCCCCAGATCTGAGAAGCAGCACCAGCCATGAGCATTAGAATAGTGCATTGTTGCCATCATGTGGTATCAAGAGGAGTTTCACATAAGGCTGCTTGGCCTCTGCCTAGGTGGCTCATGCTCCTTCAGTGCAAAGTGGACTGTCATGAGGAGATGAAGTCTAGCCAAGGCCCAGGGAGCTGGAGGATCCAGGCGGCCACACTGGGGAACTTTTTTGCAGGCAGGTCCTCACCTCCAGGTCCCACCCACTCTGTCACAACCATCATCCTGGGGAGAATTTAACCCTTACAGGGCTCAGCACTTATTAAGATGTTCACCCCTGTGTCTCAGTTCCCCATGTGGAGTGCTCTCCAGGACTGAGTCTGCAGGATCCCAGCGTCCTTGCTTCTCCATATAATGTGACATCCAGTGGTGGAGTCCCCTGGGGCCTCACACCTGTCCCTTCCCCTCTTTCTCTGAATGTGGTTTTGCAGGAGGGATCAGAATGCCCTGCCCTGGTCTTGAACATCTGGAGAGCTGGGCAGGGCTCCTTCCTTCTGCAGCTAGACCCAGGGCAGCACATGCCACCCAGCCCTGGTGGGGACCTGAGAGAGGAGGAGCCTGAGGAGGACTGGGGAAGCTCACTCCACCTGAGCTGTGACTCTTCCCTTCATGTCACCCCAAATAGAAAATGTCACCACATGTGGACAATCTTCCTCCCATGTCCTGACCCCCCATGGTGTCTGTGTGGTGTCAGAAACACTGTGACCAGCAGAGGAGAGAGGCCTCCTTCAGGGGTGAGGATCAGGGTGGGACATGGCCTCCTGCCTGGGAGAAGGAAAGGCAGGCTCTGTGTAGGAGGGAGGGTGACCTCAGCCTGTGATAGGACACTCCCCAGTGTCCCTGTCCAGCCTCCCTGGGGAAGTGCATCCTGGGCTCTTCTGAAGGACTGAACAAAAGACTGTGGGTGTTTTAGGTACATGTAAATATAAGTGGACTCAGGTTTAGTTTTCCCTTTGCATTTCCAATTTCTGGGGAGTACATTATAGTAATTAGCACCCGATAGCCTGTAGGGGTCAGCACAAGCTGATAACACTGGACTGGGAAATATCTCCTGTTGGCCCAGATCTGCAGCTCCCTTCTCATGGCCACACTGCCCTGGAAGTCCTTTTCCTCTGGATCCTAGGGGCACAGAGGGGGGCCCTGCTGTGTGGGTTTGACATGTAAATGAGGGCACCTGCAGGCAGCCCCTGGCCTTGGGCTGCAGAAGGAGGATTTCTAGGGGCACCAGGAAGACAGCAGGACACCTGGCCTGGGAGGAGAGTGAAGGTTTTCTGTGCTAATAGGATGAGATGAGCAAGGCATGGCCTGCCCCAGCCCAGGCTGTTGGTGCCTGAACACTGTATCCCTCCCTAGGCACAGGAAGCAGGGGCAGCCCTGTGTCTGCTGTGAGCACTTGTGCAAGTCTCCCTTGAAGCCTGGAGGCTGGAGCTTGCTTCCTGCTCCACCCCTCAGGGCCACTGGCAGAGGTAGGGGATGCAGGTCAGGTCAGCAGTTCTCTGATCAGAGGGACAAGGAAAGATGGGTCACCAGGATGGGACAGAGACAGAGACCTAGTCTTTTTCCTCCTAGGCTCTGTAGAACCCAGTTTTTGCCTCTAGCTAGTCTTGGGTCTCCTGCCAATCATTGTCCATACAGCATGGATCACTGATTGGCCCAGAATGGTGTCTATTTGGTGTCTTTGCTGGATAGAGGACACAGAATCTGGACCTGAGCATTTCAAGATGATTCAGAGAAACCTTCGAACTGATGACCTCTGTGCCAAGAGCAGCACCAGAACCAGCTTCATCCTGCGGTCTGCCCTGCCTTGCTGAGCTTACCCAGCACTGGGTCCCTACCTTCCCCACCTGCATGAAAACTAGAATGTGCTGGGGCTGCCCTGGCCACCTGGATGCTGTCTCTCCAAATAGACACCATTCTGGGCCAATCAGTGATCCATGCTGTATGGCCCTGCGGCCACTGCATAGGCAGATACTATGTCCTCATTATTCCTCCTCATCCAGAGCTCAGCCCTGAGCATCCTATCCAAGGCTCAGGGCAAGTCTGATGATATACCCTGTAAACATCTGGTCCAGCTCGGGTGTGAAACGGACCCTCCTCAGCTAATCCGGGGTCCTGCTCAAGGTGTGATCCAGGGTTAGGGATGGTGAGTGGACTACTGGACAGAGCATTGTGACCCCTTTTCTGCTCTTTCTGCCCCCATCCAGCACAAGGGTGGCTGAACCCAGATCTTTATATCTGTACAAATGTTCCCCCTGCTGCAAAGACCTCTAGGACCTTGATGTTGACCTTTGTGTCCCCAGGCCTCAGAGAGAGGCAGGCAATTCTGCACATGCAGGCTATTGATAAATACCTGTAAGGAACCAGGGGAGGAGACATCCCATTTTAAGTGTCATCTCCAGAGGAGCCCTCCCCTGAGTGGTGGACATCAGCCAGAAGCGCTGCTGAATTTACATTAATTACCATGAAACTAAGTAACCATCCCAGTCCTTCCCCCAAATTAAACAGTCTAGGGTCCCAACAGTGCTGTTCCCATGCAGAAGAAACTCCCACCCTCTCAGAACTGTCTGGTGGGCAGAGGTCTGGGCCTGGCCTGGATCCCTTCCTGGGAGTCCTTAACACAGTGTGTCCATTGCAGCTGCAGCTGCAGCTCACAGGACTGGCTCTGAGGGCTGCAATGATCCTAGGTATGTGGGAGTGACACCTTGAGTTGTGAGGTTTTGCAGGTGTGAGCCTTGACTGCTGAATCTCTGATCACACAGAGCCCAGGTGAATTCTGAGAAGCCAGGGGAGGAGCAGGGTGAGGTGTGGACAGTGTGTCCTCCCTGCAGCTAACAACTTCCCACTGTGTCTCTAAAGGCTCCTATGTCAATAGAAGATATGATTCCAGTAGTGACCATGAAGAAACTCCAGGTAGATTCCATCAGTGAGACAGGACCCAAGGGAAGGGCATTCCTGAGAGTCACTGAAGTATAACTGCTCAGCTGGAGACAGAGCAAGGGGCTATGAAATCAGAAAGAAAAAAGAAATGTGACTTTTCACCTTCAGCAGCTAATGGTGCAATAAAAGAGCTGTGATGTCTATGGGCTTTGAGTGTTTGACTCCCAGCCATCTTGCTCTGCTGTCAAGGTGTCTTTCCCACCAGATCAGCTGTCTCCTGAATCTGCCTCTGACACGCCTCAGCCCTGGGATTGCCTGGTTAACACCTGTTGAGAATGGAGCACAAAGTCTTTGGGTGGGGTCTGGTGCTGACCCCCAGTTTAGGTGTCTCATAGACCTGGATATCTCATGGCTTCCCAGACCCTGGATGTGGAGGGGATGCTGTCCCAGGGAGCTCAGGTGCAGGGTGGTAAGGAGCCCTCTCCTCTGCTGAACTTCAGGTCTTGCTCAGCAACCTCAGGGTTGTGTCCTGGCAGTTTACTCCTGGTGCACTGATGCACTTGTGGTCAGGTTACCTGAAGAATCCCCTAAGTGTGGTGAGGTTATAGCAAACTCAGCCATGTACACGGTGAGCCCTGGAGCTGGTGTGGCCCCAGGTCCTGGAGATTGTGCCAGAGCTGGAGCTTCTTAGCTGTGTTCACCCCAGATGCTAAATGCAGCTGTGCACATTCAGCTGTGAACCTGGAGAGACCCCTCAGCCCCGGCAAAGGCCACTATAAGTCTCTGTGTACCCCACTTGGTTGAGTATACTCAGCCTGTTTAGTACAGACAGCCATGATAAGTGGACACCATTGTGTGTATAAGGCCCAGCCCTTGAATTGTGTACATCTGTTTCGTGGAATGAGCCCTAAGAGAAGCTCCTCTAGGAATATCATTGGTCTATTTTTCTAGGGGACATTTTTAAGAGGGCACAGTAGGAAGGACCACAGGCCCTGATGTCACAGCTGAGCTCAAACTGGAACTGAGGCCAGCTGTCCCCAGTACCCATACTACAGCCCCTGGCCAGAGACAGGTTATTTATAGTCCCTCCAGGATCCTGATTTAAATCTCAGCATATGTCAAGAGCTTTGTAATGTTTTGAACAACCAATAACTAAAAAAAAAAATCATATCACCAAAAAAAAAAAAATCTCAGCATGACTTTAGGAGGTGTACAAATGTTCACCTGGGTGGTGGGGATATGAGGGCAGGGCCATCATAAGTGAGTCAGTGCCCTCAGAGAAAAGCTATAGGTGTTCTTGACAATTTCATTCTCTTAGAGTACAAGAGGAAGAACCTCTCAGACATTGACATGGACTTCCCTGCTCCCGAACTGTGAGCAGTAAATCTCCTGTTCATGAGCCTCCTGATGGTGGCATTTTGTGACAGCCTCCTGAGTAGGATAAGAACCGACTCACCTCTGCTGAGCACCTTGGCCTGACAGGCGGCACCCTGTTGGTGACTGCTGGACCCTAGTGGTGTCAGAGCTGTGGCCACAGGTGCCACTCACCATAATTCCCACGTAGAAAGAGCCCTTGGGAGTCAATGACTTTCCTGTGTCCCTGGTGGAACAGCAGCTCTGTGCCATCCTGATCCCGTCCCCGCCAGTTCAACAGCGTCCTTTTCTACCTGCTTGTCTCCTGTAAGGAGGGTGTCATTGACTGTGGATGTGGATATGGGCTTCATTGGTGTCATGTGCTGTGTCTCCTCTTGTGTCCTTCCCATGTAGGAATCCTGACCTTCAAAACACACAGCCCGGCCCATGTGGACCACAGGGGAAGTGCAGAGCGGGGCCTCTCCTGCTCGAGCCTGTAGCACAGGGTCCATGTGGACTCACCTCAGCACCCTCCTCCACAGGACGGCCCAGAGCTGCCTGTGCACGCTCTCAAGCAGGACGCCAGCCCACAGGTGGCTTTTGGGGATTGGGACCTCTGCTGTACCTTCCCCTGCTGTGACCCTCACACCTTCCCTATCAGTGTCCCTGAGCTGCATGTGGCTCCCCAGGCCTCTGCAGCTGAATCTCAGCCCTAAGTGGTGACAGAGTGGAGTTTTCTAGTGGCCCCCCCAACTGCTAGGAGGTGCAGCAGTGCCTGTGTCCACCCCAGGGTGCTGAGCTTCAGTGGCTAGAAGCCATGCTCCGTGGGACGCTATGAGTTCATAGCTACCCACCACCAACTCCCTTCCTCTGATAGATATGCTTCTTTTCTGGGAGGCAGGACCTGAGAAGGCTCGTCCTGGGACCTGGGAGGACTCAGCTCTGGGTCCACATCAATGGAGCTGGCAAAGCTGGGCAGGGACCTCTGTGGGGGAACAGGGAGCCTCACGTGACAACACTTAGTGTCCTGAAGCATAAACTAGCAGGTCTCTGCTTTACTTTATACTTCTTGTATTGTTCTCAGAGAGTTTGTATTGGTTTTCCGTGTTTGAGACTTTCTCTTTTTTTTCAGTTTTTTTCTTAAATATTTCTTATTTTATTCAATTACATTCTTCACAGAATAAGAAAAACGATTCCTATGCAAGCTCAAAAAAGACCCCAAATATCCAAAGCAATTTGGATTAAAAATAAAAATGTGGGAAACATCACATTCTCTAATTTCCAGACACAGCAGAGTCAACTAAACAGCACGGTACACAGACCAGTGGGACAGAACTGAGTTGCAGAACCAAGCCCACAGGGACAGCCAAGTGGCTCCCAATAGAGGTGCCAAGGACATACGCTGGAGAGAACCCAGCCTTATTTTTGACTAGCTGGTGGCTTATTTCTAGGAAACAGTTTCTTTCTTCATGTTTTTATTTTTCCCCAAAACTTATTGAAGCACTTAGAGGACTTTTGGGGTCATTCCTCGAGGCTGACTGAGGAGTAGGTGGAATCACCTCTTTTTGTTTTACTCCAAAGTGCCCTTTGGGAGATTTTGCTCTCTAAGGATGAAATTCCTGCCTCTGAAGTCTGGAATCAGGCAGGTGCTGGTGATAGAACAGTCCACATTTTGAGCTAAAGGTCTGTGACGTCATCAGATCTACTCTGCCAAGGAAATCAGGGTCTAATATGACACAGAAATCATCTCCTTAGAGCCCACTGAGGGCTGCCTGCAGCAGACCAGGAGAGTGCAGGGCAGCTGATCCCAACTCCCCCAAGGCTCTGGAGTACCATGATGTCCTAGGAACCCAGCTTGGAGGGCTACAGGAACAGTGGCCTCATCCTCCATCTAGAGCCCAGAGGTCGACACAATACCTGAGCTCACCTGCACATCTTTGGATCAAGAGAAGTGCCTTGTCTGCATCTGTGTAGTTGAAGAGGTACCTGGGAGGGCTCCCTGGCTTCCACTGGAACCTGCATGTTCTTCAGTCACCAGGACTGAGGCCACTGCTCGGGTGCGGGCGAGTCTGACCCATGCTCCAGGGGATGCAGAGGGGGAGGAGGACTGAGCCTGCACAGGCTGTGGAGGGATCTGCAGACCTCAGGGGTGATGGGCCAGCACAGGCTGGGGAGGGACCTGGAGACCTCAGGGATGATAGGCAGCACAGGCTGGGGAGGGACCTATAGACATCAGGGGTGATGGACCAGCAGAGACTGGGGAGGCATCTGCAGACAGATACTTAGGGGTGATGGACCAGCAGAGAACGGGAAGGGACCTGCAGATTGACACTCAAAGGTGATGGCCTGCCACAGGCTGGGGAGGGACCTGCAGACAGACACTCAGGAGTGATGGAATGGAGGCCAGAGGTAAACTGCTTGGTGGTCTGAGGCAGAGGAGCTAACACATGCTGAGGCTGTCCCTGTCTCTGAGGCCTGTCCTGACCTGTCAGTGTAAGAGGAGCACAGGAGGAGGGAGTCCAGGTGGAATCATCCCCCTGGAGCCCCAGAGATGGGCTGGGTGGCTCAAGTCACTCTCATCTTCCCCAGTGGTCTGAAAAAAGACCACATTTTGAGCTAAAGGACTGTGCTGGTCCAATAAAAAACTGATTTCCACTGTTGGTGATCTCTGCTCCAGGCAGGAGATGGAGCATCTACACAGAGGGTGCTGATGGGTTAGTTCTTCAGGTTGGCTATGGGATGGCCAAGGCAGCTGCTGGGACCTTGCACAACAGTGAGCAGGAGACTATCCAGTCCAGAGGGGCACAGCTGGTGAGTCCCTGTCAGCAGAGTCAGGCACCCACATTCCAGCCCTGGGGATTTGGGAGGTTGCACAGCAGCAGCAGCCCCAGTGCACATACCCTGGGAAGAGCCACAGTGCCCCCTGATGCCCACCAGGCAAACATCAGTCTTGTGGAAATGGTGTCAGGAACATAGCCTGGGCAAGCTGGGCCACACTCCCCTGCTCCATCTCAAAGTCACTCATGTGAGTAAGCAGCATTTGCCTCTGGGGAACTCCTGGACTTCCAGGAGGTTAGGACATGGGGAATGTTGTCCTCACAGCATGTGAGGAGGTTGTGGGGAAGGGGTGAGAAAGCCGAGGGGGCTCTGGGAAAAAAGAAGAAAAGACCTGGACAGTGGCTTCCTCAGGGAACTGGGAGCAGAGAGAGAAAGCATGCTTTGCTCACCAGGAACAAAATATAAACCCCAAAGGCACATCCTCCAGCTGTTGGAATAACTTTCAGTCACAGCTAGCAGGTACGAGCAGCTTGGAAGTGCTTGAAATATCCACGTTTGTTCAGGCCTGATAGGAGCGCCAGCAGGATGGCGTGAAACCACATCCTCAGCACTTGTGGTTAGCGTTGCCAAACTACCGGGCCAGGAAACCGAGAGTCAGGGGCTTCAGGGCATGAAAACCCTGACTCAGTAAGCCCCCTCCCTTAGGGACAAAGACCCTTCCAGATTGCTTTCCACCAGGACAGCAATATTTAGAGTTTCCTCACAGTGCGGTTACACTAGGCAGAAGATGATTGGCTTGTGGATATTATCTTGCTTATATGATTCACGGGCATGCCCCACTCGAACCCTATAACATTTGTATGCATTCCAAACTGAGCTACTGGACAACAACTTGAGGTGGGTCTCCAATCAGTTCTCTCACCAGCTCCTGGAGTCTGTGTGTTGATTCTGAGTCTCTACCCCCCGCGACAAGGTAGCTGAGTGACCATTGACCACAAAGGGACATAGGAACTACATCCAGCCACACCCCACTTGCCTGTAATTACTGCAGGTAATCCATATCAGTGGATTAATTCACCAGTTAGGTAGCACCTCTCATAAGGAGGTGGGCTTAGCATGTGTTCTGACTTCCCTGCATCACCTGCTGCCTCTCCTGAGCTTCAGGGCAGACCCAAGGAGCACAATCTGGACACGTGGGTACAGCCAGCCCTCACAGAGTGACTTACATCTGTGGAGAGCAGCCAGATAGGAGACAGTGTGACCCTGGGGCTTGTTCAGCAGGGATGTGACCCCGGGGCCAGGACTGCTACTCATGCTGCTGCTGCTCTACAGGGATTCCCTGAGAGGGCAGGTAAATACCAGGGGAATAGAGCCAATTAGCCACCACACTGTCCCTGGTAGGAAAGGGACTTCGCAGGAAGTGCCTCCTTCACTGCCCCAGTGGCAGCAAATCTCCAGACTGGCTACTCAGGCTCCTTACTCAGCTGCCACGATTCTTCCTTTTGTCCCTCTTCATTATTGGTCCCTCTTAGTTATACATGACAGCAGGATTCATGTTGACATAATTTTAGCATGGAGTATATTCTGTCCTCACTCACCTCTCTCCTCCCTCTCTGCCCCTCCCTCTACTCTGCTGATCTTTCTGCTCTTTACTTTTGGATCTCACTTTATAGGTTTACTTATGGGTGTTTGCATGATCATCCATGATCCTCTGTGATACATGTCACTTGTGCTGACTCTGCCAGGAGCTGAGTGTGATGGTGAAGGACAGTGAGTGTCTCCAGGGCTTGATAAACGAGGGTCCACAATTTGATTTCAACCAAAGTTGTCAGAAAATATAATCATTTCCATAGATTCTCAGGAACCATCTCTACTTAATATTCCTTGAGTTTTCTGTATCTGAGCTTTGGTAGCTGGTATAGGAGAGTCTGGCTCTACCTTGCAGTCCTCTCTCCCACACAGTGATGGATACTTTCTCTCCTTCTAGAGAGCACATGCGATCCAATAACCTCATACTGGTTACTGTTTGGAGAAGTCCTACAGACAGGTGGACATAATGCAAACTAGTGTGCCATCAAAAGAGGGAACACTTAGTCAGGGGCATCCACAGTCTTTCTGGATATTTAAAAAACTGAATATGAATGTGAAAAAAACAGGTTCTAACATATTTGTTTTCCTGAAATGTCTTTTTAATATTTTAGGTCATATCATGTTTTTAAATCCATCTCTGTGTTAATGTAATTAATACATTGAAAGTCACAGTAGTGAATTCTATCTACCCACAGAGAACCAGGTTGACCCTTTAAAAAGTACACCTTACTGTGCTTTAAGGCTTTAGGTGAAGCCCCAACAGGGTGGGCTCTATTGACACAGATGGCAGAGTGTCTGCCTAGTGCCCCTCTGTACCACCCTAGCCATCCTTGCTCTTGGGTGCAATGAAAGCTCCATTTCAGTGAAGTGGATCCATATACAAGTAGTTAATTGTTTTTCAAACACATAACAATGGTTTGATTTACCATATTTTGCCAGAATTATTAATTAAAATAGGGAAAAAATTCTTAGTAAAGTACTTGTTTTATTTAATGTTCTATAAATCACAAGGCAATAATTGAGAAATTTTTATTTTCTGAGCTATGGAGCTAATAATCTTTTTCCAAGAACTTTTTTCATTTAAAGTTACATGATTTTTGTAGATACATTTCAAATTATTCTTTGCAAATTAGCAACTCTGAAATATATGTCATCTCAAAAATAGAGGGAACCAGATGCTATATATTTCCATAATTTATTCTTACAAGTCAGCTGCCCATCCTTTTCTGCAAATGAGTATACACAGTCCTTAAATAAAAGAAGAGGACTATGCAGAAATCTTGTGATATGAAAATAAAGCGGTCATCCCCAATTGTTCTGGATGCTGTGTTAGCCATAGCATCCTGGCACCATTTGTTATATACATTTTAAAACATTGTCCATTTATCTTTTTATTCCATTATTTAAATCTGAACTATTTCAGTATTGCTATGAGGCAATAAGTTATCTCTCTCTCTCTCTCTCTCTCTCTCTCTCTCTCTCTCTCACACACACACACACACACACACACACACACACACACACTCACACATACACACACAACCCTGGGATGTGAGGGTAAGCTGACATCGACTCTGTCACCCAGGCTCTTACATACATACAGAGGCAAAAAATGATACTGGCTTAATTGATCTGATAACAGAAAAGTGCTATGGGCCAAACACCAGAGTAATCTGTACTGAATCCTTCAGAAATGAGAAGCCAAACCCAGGTGAATGAAGTCACACTTGATATAAATGCAGATGCACGAAAGTTTAGCTGCTTTAATATTTAGTATTTTCATGAAAAGTTAAATCCCTTAAAACAGAAAAAAATAAAATCAGGAAACCTGTTTTCAAATATAGTTCCACTAATTTATGTGATGATAGGAAAGTCCTTATAAATTTTATGAATAACAATTTCTTCACTCACAGGTGTGGATAATATGAATTGCAAGTGTCCTGGTTAAACAGTTTGATGATGTATGTGATAACTTGCTTTTTGCCATGATTAAATATTCACTAGTAGATAATAAGACTGCTTTGGGACCAGCTTGGTGATGAGAAACCCTAACTGCACTGCATTTCCAATCAAGCCTTCCTCGTGATGCTTCAGAGAGAGCAAGCTAAGAACATGCACAGGTGGCTGATTCTGGGTGCTAGGCCTCCTGATTCTGCACTTACAAATGTTCTGTGCAGAGGTCAGCATCCAGGAACAGGAACCAAACCCCGTCCTGGCGTTCCTCTGTGGGGCTATGAGAGGAGACCAGCAGCCCCTCCTGTTCTCCTGCTTCTCTCTGTCTGCCTGAACAGCATTGCTGGAAATCTGCTGACAGCCTAGCAATCATATCAAATGTGTGTTTTTGCTCCCCCAGGTATTTTTCCCCTTGATAATTTTACCCTTGAGTGGCATCTGCTTATCTTCTACTCCAACTCCCAAATGCTCCTAGACATACAGACAGGAAATTCTACCCTCTCTCTCAATAACTGTGATGCAATTTGCCCTCAGGGCTGAAATGTCTCTTCTCCCTATTGTGTCCCATCACTGACTTGTGGCCATCTGCCATCTTTGTACCACTTAGCCCACATGACTCCCAAGTTCTGGGCTCCTCTGGGGGCTGGCTCCTGGAGGTTTGCAATCTTGAGTGCCGATATACACACCATCTTCTTGGGTCAATTATCCTTCTGACTCATAACAAAATCCCTCAGTTCTTCTGTGACACTGGTCCTTGCCAAGGTTGCCCCATTCAGATGCCGTACCAGTGAGGTACTATTTTTATTGGAGGGAATCTGGTGGTGGAGATGGGCTCATCTGTGTTAGTTCCCAGCATCCTGACAGCTCTACTACAACCAGGATGCCTCAACCATAGGAAGTGGACAGCCTCCTCCACGTGCCACCCCACGTTTCAGAGGTTCTCTTGATCTTCCATGCAATAGCTCGTGTCTTGTACACTTGCACTCCCCATGTGACTGAAAGAGAGAAGGCAGCTGTCATGTTCACTGTGGTTGCTCCATGCTGAACCTTTTCATCTATGGTCCAAGGAGGAAATTGGGTCTGCAGTGTATTCCAAGGTATGGAGAATTTCCGGAGAAACACATACATCAGTGGCCGAGTGTTAAGTACCTTCACCTCACTGTGGGACTGCAGTGTCTCTCAATCCACTTCACTGTGGGACTTCAGTGTCACTCTATCCACCTCACAGTGGGAATGCAATGTCTCACCATCCACATCACTTTGGGGCTTCATTGTCTCTCTATCCACCTCATTGTAAGACTGCAGTGTCCCTCTACCAACCTCACTGTGGGATTGTGATGTCCCTCTATCCACTTAACTGTGAGACTGCAGTGTCCCTGTATCCACCTCACTGTGGGACTGCAGTGTCTCTTAATCCACCTTACTGTAAGACTGCATTGTGTCTATCTACCTCACTGTGGGACTGCAGTGTCCCTCTATCTACCTTACTGTGGGTCTGAGGTGTCTCTCTCTCCACCTCAATGTGAGACTGCAGTGTCTCTCTATCCACCTCACTGTTGGACTGCAGTGTCCCTCTTTCCACCTCACTGTAGGACTGCAGTGTCTCTATCCACCTCACTGTGGGACTGCAGTGTCTCTATCCACCTCACTGTGGGACAGCAGTGCTCTCTATCCACTTGTGGGATTGCAGTGTTTGTGTAGCCACTTCACAGTGAGACTGTAGTGTCTCTCTATCCACTGCATGTGGGACTGCAGTGTATCTCTATCCACCTCACTGTGGGACTACAGTGTCTCTATCATCCTCATTGTGGGACAGCATTGTCCCTCTATCCACCTCACTGTGGGACTGCAGTTTCTCTATCTACCTCACAGTGGGACTGAACTGTCTCTATCCACCTCACTGTGAGACTGCAGCATCTCTTAATCCACCTTACTGTAAGACTGCATTGTGTCTATCTACCTCACTGTGGGACTGCAGTGTCCCTCTATCCAACTTACTGTGGGTCTGAGGTGTCTCTCTCTCCACCTCAATGTGAGACTTCAGTGTCTCTCTATCCACCTCACTGTGGGACTGCAGTGTCTATCCAACCACCTCACTATGGGACTGCAGTGTCCCTCTATCCATCTCACTGTGGGACTGCAGTGTCTCTCTATCCACCTCACTGTGTAACTGCAGTTTCTCTAATTATCTCACTGTGGGACTGCAGTTTCTCTATCCACCTCACTGTGGGACTGCAGTACTCTCTATCCACTTCAAAGTTGGACTCCAGTGTCCATGTATCCACTTCACTGTGGGACTGCAGTGTCCCTTTAATCCACCTCAGTGTGGTACTGCACTGTCTCTCTATCCAGCTCATTGTGGGACTGTAGTGTCTCTATCCACCTAACTGATGGACTGTAATGTATCTCTATCCACCTCACTGTGGTACTGCAGTGTCTCTTTATCCACCTCACAGTGGGACTGCAGTTCTCCATCTACCATACTGTGGGACCGCATTGTTTCTATTCACCTCACTGTGAAACTGAAGTGTCTCTATCCAACTCACTTTGGGGCTGCAGTGTCTCTATCCACATCACTGTGGGACTGCAGTATCTCTCCATCCACCTCATGTGAGTCTGAAATCTCCCTCCATTCATCTCACTGTGAAATTGCAGTGTCTGTATCCACTGCACTGTGGGAAGGCAGTGTCTCTCTATCCACCTCACTGTGTGATGGCAGTATTTCTCTATCCTCCTCACTGTGGGACTGCAGTGTCTCTCTATCCACCTCACTGTGGGACTGCAGTGTCTCTCTATCCACCTCACTGTGGGACTTCAGTGTCTCTATGCACTCACTGTAGGACTGCAGTGTCTCTCTATCCACCTCACTGTAGGACTGCAGTGTCCCTCTATCCACCTCACTATGGGACTGCAGTGTCTCTATCCACCTCACTTGGCGACTGCAGTGTTTCTCTATCCACCTCTCTGTGGGACTGCAGTGTCGCTCTATCCACCTCACTGTTGACTGCAGTTTCTCTCTATCCACCTCACTATGGTACTGCAGTGTCACCCTATCCACCTCACAGTGGGACTGAGGTGTCCCTCTATCCACCTCAAAGTTGGACTACAGTGTCCCTCTATCCACCTCACTGTAGGACTGAAGTGTCTCTATCCACCTCTCTTTGGGGCTGCTGTCTCTCTAACCACCTAAATATGGCACTGCAGCGTTCCTCTAACCACCTCACTGTGGGACTGCATTATCTCTATCCACCTCACAGTGGGACTGCAGTGTCCATCTATCCACCTCACAGTGGGACTGTGATTTCCCTCTAGCCACCTCACTGAGGGACTGCAGTGTCTCTATCAACCTCTCTTTGGGCCTGCTTTCTCTCTATCCACCTAACTGTGGCACTGCAGCATCCCTCTATCCACCTCATGGTTGTACTGCAGTGTAACTATACACTCACTTTGGGATTGCAGTGTTTCTCTGTCTACCTAATTGAGAGGCTGCTGTGTCTATATACCGCACTGTGGGTCAGCAGTGTCCATATATCCACACACTGTGGGACTGCAGTGTCTCTATCTACCTTACTGTGGGATAGCAGTATCACTCTATTCAACACTGTGAGACTGCAGTGTCTCTCTAACCCCCTCTATGTGGGACTGCAGTGTCTCTTATCCACCTCAAAGTGGGAATGCTATATCTCTCCATCCACCTCATTGTGGGAGTGCAGTCTGTCTATCCACCTCACAGTGGGACTGTGATGTCCCTCTATCAACCTCACTGTGGGAATGCAGTGTCTTTATCAACCTCACTTTGGGGCTGTTGTCTCTCTATCCACCTAACTGGCAGTGCAGCATCCCTATATAACACTCACTGTTGGACTGCAGTGTCTCTATCCACCTCACTGTGGGACTGCAGTGTTCCCTCTATCCACCTCACTGTGGGACTACAGTGTCTCTCTATCCACCTCACTGTGGGACTGAAGTGTCTATATCCACCTCACTGTGGGACTGCAGTGTCTCTCTATCCACCTCATTGTGGGACTACAGTGTCTCTCTATCCACCTAACTGTGGGACTGCATTGTCTCTATATCCACCTCACTGTGGGACTGCAGTGTCCCTCTATCCACCTCAAAGTTGGACTAAAGTGCCCCTCCACCCACCTCACTGTGTGACTGAAGTGTCTCTATCCACCTCACTTTGGGGCTGCTGTCTCTCTATCCACCTAACTGTGGCACTGAAGCATTCCACTAACCACCACACTGTTGGACTGCAGCGTCTCTATCCACCTCACGGTGGGCCTTCTGTGTCTCTATCCACCTCATTGTGGGACATCAGTGCCTTTATCCACCTCACTGTGGGACTGCAGTGTCCCTCTATCCACCTCACTCTGGGACTGTAATGTCTCTCTATCCACCTCACTGTGAGACTGTAGTCTCTCTATCCACCTCACTTTGGGACTGCAGGCTCTCTATACACCTCACTGTGGGAGTGCAGTGTCTCTGTACACCTCACTGTGGGACTGCAGTGTCCTTTTATCCACCTCATTCTGGGACTTTGGTGTCCCTTTATCCATTAGGAGCTGCATTTTGATACATGCTTCGATCAAAGTAAAGTAGAAATGAAACAGAAGAAGAGGGTATGAACACTGAGACAGGCATTAATTACAGGGAGTCAAGAAAGAGGTAGCAGTTGTACTCAGTGGAAAGAAGTACCCTCAGTTACATAAGGGGGGGGAAGAGCAGTATTTTCAAAATATGGGAAGCATTTTTTAGTTTCCAGGTTCAAAGATGAATGGGGTGTAAAGTAAAAATTTTCCAACCTTCCTGATTTAGTCACAGTTGGAATGGAATTAAATTGAGGAGTGAGGAAGGACTCCCAGATTGTTATGTTTGTTTATCACAAAAGATTATTCATGTAAAAAATCTAATGACACATAATGTGTTGGTATCTGTACAAAGAATGTATATTGTAGAAACACCAATTAGGAAAGTGGAAAGAAATAGAAATGGTTACAGAGTGGTCCCAAAATTCACCTATATCTAAATTTGGAAAGTTATAGCTTTTTATAAACTTTCATTTAATGGGTACTGCTAGGGAGAAATCCAGAGCTACATTCAAGTTAAGTTAGAGGTATTTGATTCCAACAATGTTTACCTTGAAATTCTCAAACTGTAGTGAATCATCAGTTGAGGTCATGTTCAGATGTCATTATGACTTAGAACGTCTTTGCTTGTACATTTCCTTTAGATTCGAAGGTGATTCCAATGATCCTGGTATGTCAACAGCATTTTTGTAGCCAGGAAAAGAATGTCCCTTTGGGAAATTAAAAAAAAAACCAAAAAAAAACAAAAAACACTAGTAGATCCTACACACTGGGAAAGAAGAAGATCAAGTGCCATCATAAATATTGCTATAATTCTGATCATATTTCTTATGTAGTGAGGATAACACAAAAGACAAAAATTTAGAAATAGTATTTCTTTTTTCTCTTTTTAATATTTTATTTTAAATTATTGCATATGACAGGATGCATTACAATTCATAGTATACATATAGAGCACAATTTTTTATATCTCTGTTTGTACACAGAGTCACTCCGTTTGTATACATGTATGAAGATACATGTATTTAGGTCACAAGTACATTCTTGTGAATATTTCCACATATTAATCTTAGTTTTCTAACCCTAACCCTAGCTCACTAAAAATATTTGATATTACCCTTTCCAAAATTCTGTATCTATAATTACTGTAATTAAAATTTATGTACACAAAATAAATTTTTTAGCCTTATTTTGCCATTTTTTTTTATTTTGGTTGTTAAGTTTGCTTACATATCAAAATATATCTCATATAGGAATTATTAATTTGTCCCCTTATACACAAAATATATATTCATAGGACTTACATTTTACTGTTCCCTGTGTCAGATCCTGTATATTTATATTAGTTTCCATGTATATTTTCAAAGTATAGTCCTTTTTGTTAATTAATTTTTTAATTTATATATGACACCAAAATTCATTATCATTTATATTACACATGTAGAACACAATTTTTCAAAACTCTGTTTGCTTACAAACTATGTTCACAATGATTCATGTCTTCATACATGT
Source organism: Callospermophilus lateralis (assembly GCF_048772815.1). NCBI lineage: Eukaryota > Metazoa > Chordata > Mammalia > Rodentia > Sciuridae > Callospermophilus > Callospermophilus lateralis. The sequence continues at coordinate 379,551 of NW_027510147.1, forward strand.
ACTTTAGATAATGATGTCAATCACATCTCACCATCATTTCTAACCCCATGCCCCCCCTCCCTTCCACCCTACCCCTCTGCCCTAGTTCATCTATTCCTCCCATTCTCCCCCTCTGTACCCCACTATGAATCAGCCTCCTTATATCAGAAAGAACATTCAGCATTTGGTTTTTTGGGATTGGCTAACTTAACTTATCATTGTCTTCTCTAACTTCATCCATTTATCTGCAAATTAGAAATCATATTTCTAAGATAAATTTGCTACATTGGCAGACAGGAAGTAGTTGGAATAACCTGTACAAAGAATGTAAAATGGAAATAATGAAGTCCTCTACTCCAGAGGGTTTTGTTTTTGAAAAAGCTAGAAGGAAGGTAAAATGAGAGAGAAAATAAAGAAGTTAGCCAGGTAATTGTGAAGGTGAAAAAGAGAATGCAATTCAGCATTTTTCAGTGTACCTGCTTTCAAGCCAAAGGTGACATGATTCCTGGTCCAGAGATGATTTAAACATGTAGGGACTGGAAAAATCTGGGCAACTGCTGAAAGAAATCTATCCGGCACACCTACCAGGCCACACACCATGTGTGTGACATTTATAAGAGTGATTTAGATCAGTGACTTAGTGTTTTTGTACCTTTTGTTTATTGGAAGATAGTTATTTTTTATTATTCTGGATTATTATTATTATTATTATTATTATTATTATTATTATTATTATATTGGAGCTTTGGAATGAAACCATGTCCCTGGTGCTGCAAGAATGCACTCCATTCCTGTGCTTAATTCTGATCTCTAGATGCCTCATTTTCTGATGAGCCAGCACTTTCAGAAAATATGTGATATCATGTCTGGTGTTTTATGTCAGACTCATTTTTTTTTAACCAGAATTCTTTAAGGAATTTATTTCTCATATACCAAGACTGTTTCTAACATGTTTATACGAAAGACTTGGAAACACAATACTTCATTCCTATCTGTCAATTCTGCCTGCTTTTGGATCACAGTTTGCTGTGGATAGCCATATCTGAATTCTTTATGCTTTCTCATATTTTTTCAGATGCAGGACCTGTATCTCTGTACAAGGGTGAAAAGGAAATCATGATATCGACTAAAACAAAGGAAGCAGGATTAGAAGATGTGCCATGCTCCCAGACAGGTATGAAAAAAACACACATATATGTATTACCTGTTATTCTAAATGCATATATCTAGTCCAATTAATTCAGAAAAAAAAACAGTTTGATGAGAAATAAAGTGTACATTTCCGCAGATCTTGGATGAAAACTTTTTAATAGTAAGACAAATGAGGTAGAGGATACTCAGTTATAATAAAATGGATTAAAGAATTCATAGGTCACTTGACATATGTGCTGCCATCTGACTACTTCAGCTTTGACATTGAACTTCTCAGGTTTCTCTTTGCTTCTCTGAATACAGATCACTGTGGTCTCCAGATTCTGCATCTTCACATTTGTATATGTACCTTGCCTAAATATTTATGATGATTGCAAAGGTGTTCTTATTATTTGAAACTTAACTACAAGTTTTAATTACTAAAGATATTTTCTCCATATTGATTTACTACATTTCAGTCTTGTGACTGTACTCAACAAAATCCACAAACACAAAACCTCCAAGCGAATGTAGTCTGTATCAATGCAAATGAAAATTGTATCACTCAGACTGAGCTCTCTACTTATTTCATAGAATGATGAATGCGTTTTTCTTAATATTCAGGTTTTATTGATTATATATTTCAATTGCTTTTCAGGCTCTAAGGACGTACATGCTTCCTACAAGGTAATTCATCTTCTATATTTATGTGATATTATTAACAGTATGCTGGATGTACTGTAAAATACTTATATAATATCTTGTCTCCATGCACATCAAGCTGACCACCAAAAGCAAAGATAAAGATCCAAAAAAACCAAAATGGAAGAATGGAACAAAAACACTGGAGTCAGGTAACTGTTGCAGTACAGCTTCTATAAAACTGCCTATGTTTAAACCTTGGAAATGATAGCAATCTTCTCACTGCTAATATATCCATTTTCTGCCATGGGAGGAGTTGCCCCATCAGGTCTGTGTTGGTGCTGCATCCACACTTCAAAATATTTCTGTAAATGCCTGAGGAAATGATGTTTTAAAATAACCTATATCATAGATGTTTCTACAATTAAACTTCATGACACCTGTTAGTTGGATTGTGGGGCTGATTTTGTTCCCACCCAAATTTTAAAAATAGGTCCAGGGGAGCAGGACTGAAATCCAGAATCCTGATATTATGAGGAATTCTAGTTTTCTTGAAGCCAAGATGTCAAGACCAGTCTGTGAAATACAGGAAAATCTCATTTATAAGACAATGTGCACTCTACCCTGAAATCTAGTGTGACATCACATGTCTTATGTGCATCAAAGTTGTTTTTATGCCACTTATGCCTTGACTTTGACAACTCTTGTGGTCAGTGTATAGCAAGAAATAATAAGATGTATGATCATATATACTTTAGTTTACCCCTTGCTTCTAAAGTGAACATTTGCTGGTGAACACTCTTTCCTGAAATTTTAACACAGAGTAGTCAATCCATACCTGCATATCCCAATGGAATTTTTGCTCATTGTTCTTTGACTTGTTGTTTGCTTGTTTCATCTGTATGGTAAAAACAGAACTTTTTGAGACATTCCTTCCATTCAGGCCTGCATCAACCTCATAGTGTACTTTGCATTCTCATTATTCATCTCCAATCATGAACATGCCCCTCAAGTTCACATGCCCACAGAATGGAGATGGTTCCAGATTTATATGTGCCCATGGCATAGATGACATTCTTTGGTTTGTGTATGTCCAAGCACCTTAACATTTTGAGACATCTTTCACAATGCTAGTCTTCCTAAATCTATCTTTAGCCTGTTTTTCTAGTGCATGAACTTCTGGCAGTTTTCACCAATCCCTATATCATCAGACATATACCATTACCCTTAACCCTTGTCTCTATGTCATACTATAGCTTTCCACATTTTTACCATTCTCTTCCTCTGGCTGATGGCCTCACTCCTCAAGTCTCCATTCATCCTTACCTCTAGAAAAGACACCATCCACGCCAAGTGTTATTACCTCAGACACTTATGTGACACTTTATTATGGGTGTTCAAACCAGTGGGTTGAAATGGAGACCCTGAAGTCCAGGACCTAGAGAATTAGACAGAGAAGGAATAATTTACAGGCCAACTGGTTGTTAACCAGTACAATAGCGGATCATGGTCTGAGGTAGCTAACACCAGAAAAGCAAAAACAGTTTATTTCAGGATTAACAGGCACCATGAGGAATGCTTCCAAAAAAATAGTCATTCCTAACAGAAGAAATGCAGGAAATAGAAAGTAAAGGAATATGGTGTTCACTGGCAAATGTATGACAGTGACCTCTTTTTTTCTCTTCTCCTTTCTTTTTTTTTTTTTTTTTTTTCAGAAACCAAACATCGTGTGCAGTGATTCATTAAAAATTACTATTAGGAAACAGACATAGTAAACAGTGTAAAGTTTCTTCTGTCCATTGTTATTTCAACATTTTTTTTTCTGTAAAATATCATTTTTTAATGGCTGAATCATTAAAATATCATGTTTATTGAACATGGTGACCACTAGTGTCTCTGAAGTTGGATCAGTAAAACTATTCCCTAAATCTCTCAATACACCCTGGGTATTTCAACTTAGTGCATTTCAACTTAGTGGGAGGCTGAGACAGGCAGGTTTCCAATGAGCCAGGGTATATTTAGACACTCTGTCTCCACAAACATTTAAGGCCTCAGATTTGAACATAGTGCTACAGTTGTTGCCAAGGATGCACATGGCTCTGTGTACACCAACCAGGCCCACATAACAATCAAAAAATTTCAAACAACATAAACGTTCACCAAAATATCATTGTGAAAATTTTATGATTATTACTTTTGTAGTTGGCTATATTTTCACTCAGTCTAACTCTTTTAAGTAATTTAAGTACATCTATGCATTCATTCCCAGAGTCACATTGGGACAAGTCATCATCTGAAGAGAAGGAGTGGCTTGATGTCACAGAAAATAGTCATCAACAGGTATGTAAATGTGTCAATTTAAATTCCTGGTGTTTGTCCCTTCTTTGCTTTGGGAAAGGACATTGTGCTGAACAAAATGAGCTCAAACAATAGTTACTTGGAAATCAAATATCCTAATTCAATATTTAAATCTAAAGTATGTAACAGGAAACAAACATGAAAATAGCTTTAGAAATCATGGAAGCGGAAGCTTTGAAGTAACCTTCATTTCAGAAATAGAGAAAATTTTTTGAATATTGTATCAGTTGTCTTCTATGTGACCTCCTCACATCATAAAGAATAAATTTGAAACTCTGAAAGACCCAGTCAAAAGTCAGAAAATACTTAATTGTAATGGCCAGTGAAAACATTTCTGTTAAAACATCATCATTCCCAAAGACTCAAAATTGTAGTTTCCCATTACCACTAATCCACGCCAGTGTTAAAGATTCCATTCTCCCTTGACTCCACTATGTAGGTTGAGGCAGGAAATAAGCTTACATGAGAAACTGAACAGGCTGTTAAAGGAATCAAAATCCTTTTGGGATATATCCTTTCTGTTAGTGTACAAAGAGAAACTTTTTAGTTCATTTACTTTTCATGCAATAAATCAAGAAAATCACTAAACATTTTATCATACCTCTGAAGTGGGCATTAGTAAAAAGGAAGTGCTACAGTTCTTGCCAAGGATACACATCTTGGATGCAGTTATTGGGAACTTTTAGAATGCTGGTGGTATCTTAATGTCCCCCCTTTTTTCCCCTGTTGTCTACAGTAGTAGGAGGTGATTTTGCATTCATTTTAGTTCCAATGTTATGTGTGTGTCCTTTCAGTGTGCAGGTTTTTCTTTGGGATGTGTTTGGTCAGGCCATCATTCTCAGCATCAAGTTCCAGATGAGCAACTCATCAAGGAGAAAGAGGAATCTCTGAGAACAATCATAGCTTAAAGCAAAACATACATACCATAAAAATGAGATATATATATCTGGTTTCTATAATACCAAGAAATGAACTAAAGTTCATAGGTTATAACAATGTGCACCTGGCTGAAAAAAAAAATGCCTTAGTGACAATAAACGTATCATGATCGATTTTAAAAGGAATAGACAATGAAAGTGGTTATAGTAAGCAGAAACAGACTAAAGAGAAGATGGCAATGAAATTCAATAAGAATGAGAATAGGAAAGAATTTAAAATAAGAATAAAAATGTAATCAAAGAAATAAAACAAGAAATGAATGAAAATATCTTGGAAAATCGGATCTATTATGAAAAAAGAAATAATTTGGCAAACCCAAAGAAATAACAAACCAAAATAAAGTCACAAATAAAACCATGGAAAACTTCACAATTCCCTGAAACTAATGTAACTAAAATGGTGATACTTCTGTCCAGAATTTCTAATTTTGGAAAGCTAAAGTTTTTTGTGGTTTAGAGGATGTAAATATTGCCCATCAGTTTCCTTACCTGCTCTAGCTCCAAAAGGCTTCTGCTCCTTGCTCCCCCATACCTCCCAGAGAATGCTGAGCAAACTTTAAAAGTTGCAGAGGAAATGCACTCTCAGTATTAGTTTGTGTACTCAGAGACATGAATCTATATAATGTAGAAATTGCCTGATAAACCCTGTGGTCCAAGGAGACTAATCTGTAGTGCAGACCCCAATAATGGAATTCTGTACTCAGTGGTCTTGTAGTGGTCATGATTCCAAGTGACTGAGGCCTTTTCCTACAATCTCTTGGAGCATGAGAGACATGGCTTGGTTTCAAAATCTGTGACTTCTTCAGATAACTTCCTGAAAATATCATTCCATCTGATCCTGCCCCAGCACTTCTGGAATCATCTGCCCCTTAAATTTTCAAACAGCACTTCTCCCTCACTATGATTATTTCCAAAGCACCCATTTGAATGAGGAAGTGCTCCTGTGGACCTTTACTCTATAGTTTGTTCAACAGGACCAACACTCATCTTCCTGATGAGAGCTTTGAAAACATTGAAATCAATCATTATCTTGAGGCTATAAGATTGAGGAACCCTCCAACATTTTGTTAGGAGGTCTGGCTACATATCTTGGAGGTGTATAACATGCATGGTTTGTGACCTTTCACTGAGTATTGCTAATATTGTACCCTTCTTAAAAAGGATTTTGTCCAAGTTGTATATTGTAATTTTCAGGATGCTGCCCCTCAACGCTAGTATGGTATAATGGGAGCAATATCTCCAAATGACTCTCAGCACAGTTTGTTGACCTGGTATATCTGCTCATGTGTGTTGTTCTGCATGCAGCCAGTTTTCTACCAGACTTATCTCTGGTGTTGTCACAGAAATGAAAACACCATGAATGTGTTTCAATGAATGTGCCATATGCTTCTATTATTTAGAAATAACCTAAGACCATGCTCTAGCTGCACATCACATCTACGTCTGACTCTCTCTACTATACCCACCATGATTCTTATTGCAAGTGCTTTATGCTTTATGCTTTATGCAACTGTTTTATGGCACAGTTCAGTCTTACAAAAGTTAAGAGTACAAATTAGTGGGGTTTTTTGATATCCTAGGAAGAAAGCCTACATAAATTAACATTAGTGAAGGTGCTCCTGCACAGACACTCTGATTCTCTCTGGCATTTTTTTTAGTACACTGAATTTTCCTTTTGGAAAAATCCAAGTCTTTACTTTGCATAAAAGTAAATTGAATTGAATTGAGAGGAATTAATATAAGTTTGAGGTTTTTACTACAAAATATCATACTTTTATAAATCTAGGAAGATTTTGATGTTACAACTTTCATATTATAGAAATTTTAGGGAACTGTTTTCATCCATGATATGCAGATTTTTTGACAAAATGGTGTATCATGAAATCTAACTTGTTCAAGTTAAGTGCCAAGTTTGACCCCAACTTTTTATCTTTTCTTCTGTTGGAGAGTGTCTGGGTTAGTTCCATAACTTTCTGGTTGTGACTGTACCGCTATTAACATTGAAGTTCATCTGTCACATGTGCATAAATATTTAAGTACATTGGGGAAAAAAGCATGGACTGGGAAATCTGGACCATATGGTATCATTTTTCTAGTATTCTTAGCAATATTCATAGTGCTTTGCAGAATAGAAATGCTAAAATTTAGTCTCATGCTATATTATTTACTTTTCCATCACATGTTCACCAGCACTTATTATTTGAATACTTAAATGTTATTTGACAGGGTCAGCTAAAATGTCAATGAAATTTTGAATAGTATTTCCCTGAAAGCTGGAAATGTTAAGAAAAAAAAACTTTTTCATATGGTTGTAAGCAATTTGTATTTCTTATTTTTGGGAATACTCTATCTACTCATTTCTCCATTTCCTAATTGGATTGGTAAAGTTTTCCTCAATTACCAAAGAGAAAATTCCACTTATCCACCCAGCTAGTTTTCCCCTGGCATTTCTACAGCTTTTTTTCTAATATAAATGCATTTATTCTTTTTCAAGACACTGTTTCTGATTTCATCTGGTCACAGGCTCTCCGTAGTGGCTTTCCTGTGTTTTCCCATAGCCTATATTTTTCATCATGCAGCCACACACCAAATCATCTGACTCCTATCTCCAATAATTTGCAGTAATTAAGCAGCATATGGTCCTGTGCTTCTACCATTGTCCCTTGGAATTCTTTTTAGTTCTGTCTTCAATGAAAAGTGTTGCATACTGTATCCAAATTGAGCCTTCTTTTTTTTAATTGCATGATCTTACTTATATGTGGAATATTAAAAAAATCCAATATAAAAAAATAGAGTGTAGAATGAAGGTTGCTATAGGTTAGGAATAGGGGAAAATGAGATGTTGATCAAGGAGTACAAAGTTTTGTTTTTCAGAATGATAAATCCCTGGCTTCTTAATGTATGATAAGGATATCTTATAAAATGTACTTGATTATTGTGTATTTAAAATTTGCTAATAGGTCTATTGTCATTGTTCTTAAAACAAATAAAAGGAAGAAAGTGATAACTGTTCAAGATTATGTTATATTAATTAGCTTATTTGTAATGATTATATCAAAAAGTATATGTACATTGAATCATTAAGTTGTATACCTTTAATTTAAATAATAAACCTCAATTTAAACAAAAGTAAGTTACCACCAAAATAAAAATGTTTCTATCTAAAACAATGAAATAGAAATAAAAATTCCTAAGTTTTGATGAAATAATAAATATTATCAAATATACATTATGTTAGATGAGAAAAAATAACTCACATTCCTGCTTCTATTCAACATAGTGATCTTCTTTTTTTTTTTTTTTTTTAGTTTTTATAGGCTAAAATGTATTTATTTATTTATTTTATTTATTTGCTTTTGGTACCAATCTCTGAATTTTGAATTTCCTATTTCTCAACAGATTTATTTTTACCAACTTTCAAACACCAACATAGAATATTGTACCCACCAGCTTACATATTGGGAGGATTTGGGTTTTGCTGTCAAGTAATATCCTTGGTGCTTTGGCTTCTAATTAGATATCATGAGTATAGGGAGAGCGGGGATAAGTGGACATTTCTAGGGAGGAAAAAAGGTAGGAGTTTGAGTTAGCAGAGCTTTTTATTCTTGTTTTCTAGAGTTTTGGTCTAAATCACCATTGCCAGAATCTGGTTGGTTCTTTTCATAATGTCCATATTCCAATGTGCTATTGAAGACTTTCTTTCTTGTCATGAAGTCATTTTAAATTTCTGTTATTTGAGTACACACACAAATAATGTAAAATGCTGGGCATTGTGTCATATGAATCCTAGCTACTCCGGAGACTGAGGCATGAAGATCTCAAGTTTGAGGGCAGCCTATGCAACTCAAAATAAAAAGTAAAAAGGACTAGGGATGTAACACAGTGGTAGAGAGTCACTGGGTTCAATACCCAGAAACGCACACACAGTAAAAATCTCCACCTTAAATGTTCTGTTAAAATACATGTAAAGTAAAAGCTGGGTTTTCTATTTAAACCAGGGGAAAAAGATATTGAAAACAGCTTTGTCCATGAGTGTGAAGACAATCAAGTTTGATGGATAGGCCCTTGGTTTGATTTGTTTATGTGCTATACTCCTTGTCATTTCCAGGACCCCACTGGTGACTCTAGGCTTCCCAAGGTGGTAGCAGAGCAGGAAGTGGAACAGCTGAAGACCCAGGTGGCACGTCTTCAGGCTGAAAAGGCAGACCTGCTGGGCATTGTGTCTGAATTACAGCTCAAGCTGACTGCCAGGGGCTCCTCAGAAGACTCCTTTGTTGAAATCAAAATGGCTGTAAGAGTTTTGTTTTTCGTCTTGTTTTAAGCAAACTATAAAGCCTCATCTAGACAGAGGAAACAATTACCACAATTTTTTTGCCAACAATGGAAGTGAAATAATGAGGAAATTTCAGTGTAGCAATGATAAATTGGCTCCCATTTTTTTAAAGTACAATGCTTACAAGGGTTTCCTAGCTAAAATGAAAAAATATAAATTACCTTGTGTGACAAAAGATATAAACATTTTCCCCAACTTGTCCTGGCAAATTGGATGGTTTTTTTTGTTTTTTTTTTTAAAGTGTATCTATTGTAGTTTTTTTTTTTTAGATTTTATTTTTATTTTTATATGACAGCAGAATGCATGACAATTCTTATTACACATATAGAGCACAATTGTCTTGAGCCACTTCCCCAGCCCCATGAAAATTCTTATTACACGTATAGAGCACAGTTGTTCATATCTCTGTTTGTATACACAGTGTGTTCACATCAATTCGAGTCTTCCTACATGTACTTTGTTTTTTTTTAATTAATTTTTATTGTAGGTTGTTCAAAACATTACATAGTTCTTGATATATCATATTTCACACTTTGATTCAAGTGGGATATGAGCTCCCATTTTTACCCCATATACAGATTGCAGAATCACATCAGTTGCAGAACCATTGATTTACATATTGCCATTCTGGTGTCTGTTGTATTCTGCTGCCTTTCCTATCCTCTACTATCCCCCCTCACCCCTCCCCTCCCCTCTTCTCTCTCTACCCCCTCTACTGTAATTCATTTCTCCCCCTTATATTTTTCCTCCTTTCCCCTCACTTCCTCTTGTATGTAATTTTGTATACCCCTGAGGGTCTCCTTCCATTTACATGCAATTTCCCTTCTCTCTCCCTTTCCCTCCCACCTCTCATCCCTGTTTAATGTTAATCTTCTTCTCATGCTCTTCGTCCCTACTCTGTTCTTAGTTACTCTCCTTATATCAAAGAAGACATTTGGCATTTGTTTTTAAGGGATTGGCTAGCTTCACTTAGCATAATCTGCTCTAATGCCATCCATTTCCCTCCAAATTCTATGATTTTGTCATTTCTTAATGCAGAGTAATACTCCATTGTGTATAAATGCCACATTTTTTTAATCCGTTCGTCTATTGAAGGGCATCTAGGTTGGTTCCACAGTTTTGCTATTGTGAATTGTGCTGCTATGAACATGGATGTAGCAGTGTCCCTATAGTGTGCTCTTTTTAGGTCTTTAGGGAATAGACCGAGTAGGGGAATAGCTGGATCAAATGGTGGTTCCATTCCGAGCTTTCCAAGAAATCTCCATACTGCTTTCCAAATTGGCCACACCAATTTGCAGTCCCACCAGCAATGTACAAGAGTACCCTTTTCCCCACATCCTCGCCAGCACTTGTTGCTGTTTGACTTCCTAATGGCTGCCAATCTTACTGGAGTGAGATGGTATCTTAGGGTGGTTTTGATTTGCATTTCTCTGACTGCTAGAGATGGTGAGCATTTTTTCATATACTTGTTGATTGATTGTATGTCCTCCTCTGAGAAATTTCTGTTCAGGTCCTTGGCCCATTTGTTGATTGGGTTATTCGTTATCTCATTGTCTAATTTTTTTAGTTCTTTGTATATTCTGGATATTAGGGCTCTGTCTGAAGTGTGAGGAGTAAAGATTTGTTCCCAGGACGTAGGCTCCCTATTTACTTCTCTTATTGTTTCTTTTGCTGAGAAAAAACTTTTTAGTTTGAGTAAGTCCCATTTGTTGATTCTAGTTATTAACTGTTGTGCTATGGGTGTCCTATTGAGGAATTTGGAGCCCGACCCCACAGTATGTAGATCATAACCAACTTTTTCTTCTATCAGACGCCATGTCTCTCATTTGATATCAAGTTCCTTGATCCACTTTGAGTTAACTTTTGTGCATGGCGAGAGAAAGGGATTCAGTTTCATTTTGTTGCATATGGATTTCCAGTTTTCCCAACTCCATTTGTTGAAGATGCTATCCTTCTTCCATTGCATGCTTTTAGCCCCTTTATCGAATATAAGATAGTTGTAGTTTTGTGGATTGGTTTCTGTGTCCTCTATTCTGTACCATTGATCCACCCGCCTGTTTTGGTACCAGTACCATGCTGTTTTTGTTACTATTGCTCTGTAGTATAGTTTGAAGTCTGGTATAGCTATACCACCTGATTCACACTTCCTGCTTAGCATTGTTTTTGCTATTCTGGGTCTTTTATTTTTCTATATGAATTTCATGATTGCTTTCTCTATTTCTACAAGAAATGCCATTGGGATTTTGATTGGCATTGCATTAAACCTATAGAGAACTTTTGGTAATATCGCCATTTTGATGATGTTAGTTCTACCTATCTACGAACAGGGTATATTTTTCCATCTTCTAAGATCTTCTTCTATTTCTCTCTTTAGGGTTCTGTAGTTTTCATTGTATAAGTCTTTCACCTCTTTTGTTAGGTTGATTCCCAAGTATTTTTTTTTTGAGGATATTGTGAATGGAGTGGTTGTCCTCATTTCCATTTCAGAGGATTTGTCGCTGATATACAGGAATGCCTTTGATTTATGCGTGTTGATTTTATATCCTGCCACTTTGCTGAATTCATTTATTAGCTCTAATAGTTTCTTTGTAGACCCTTTTGGGTCTGCTAGGTATAGAATCATGTCATCTGCAAATAGTGATAATTTGAGTTCTTCTTTTCCTATTTTTATGCCTTTAATTTCTTTCGTCTGTCTAATTGCTCTGGCCAGTGATTCGAGAACTATGTTGAACAGAAGTGGTGAGAGAGGGCATCCCTGTCTTGTTTCAGATTTTAGAGGGAATGCCTTCAGTTTTTCTCCATTCAGAATGATGCTAGCCTGAGGCTTAGCATAGATTGCTTTTACAATATAGAAGATATTTCTGTTTAGGATTTCTAATTTTAGACACACACATAACTTTGGAGGTTTCTGGGAAACAAATATTATCCAGCTATTTTTTTATTTGCTCTATAGCCCCCAAAGGCCTAACCTGTTATTTTGCATGAATAAGCAGAGCTCCTCTGCTACTTTGTCCCCCAACCACACACAGAGAATGCTGAGGGAACTTTGCAATTTGAAGAAAACCCTCACCCTCAGTAGAAGTTCATGTATTCAGACATATGGGTCTATCTAATGTGGGAACTTCCTGACACATACTCTGGTTCATGGAGCCTGAGGACTAGTATGTAATGCAGACCACCTGATGGATTCCTGTAGTGGTCTAAAGGGGGGCAAGATTCCATGTCTCTGAGGAATTTCCTGGCAACCTATTGGGGCATGGCAGTCATGGCATCCTTCCAGAACCTGTGATTTCTTTTGGGAACTGAAGGAAAATACCATTGCATCTGACAATGCCCAACACTCCTTGAATATTTTGTCACTTGAATTCTCAAAAAAGCCCTCTACCCTCACTAATATTTTTCTAAACTACCATTTAAAGAGGTAATGCTCTTTAGGCCTCCACACTTCTGCTAAGTGTCCAACAGGCATAACACATGAATTCCTGATGAGAGTTTTCAGCACATTTCTATTACTATCCTGAGATCATATGATCAGGGATAACTTCACCATTTTGTGAAGATAGCTGACTATGCAACTGAGAAGTTTAGACATGCAGTGGTTTAGATCTCTCCCACAGATATACATTGTAGGGACCTTTCTTTCTCAATGGTGTTTGACCTCAGGATTTTATTTAATCCCCAGGAGAGTTCTAAAGCTCCAGTGTGGTGGAAATGTGGATAAGGAATCCAAATGCTTCTCAACTGAGTGTCTTAAACATACCTGGCGTGTCTGCTCAAGTTTGTTGTTCTGCAGGAGAGCATTTTTCTGCCAGACATAACTTTGGCAAATGATGTCACACAACTTCAAACAATATGTTTCAATGAAAGTGTCATGATCTTTTATTCTTTAGGCAGACAGGAGGAACAAGTTGTAGCTTCCCAAAGCTCTCAGCATATCTATATCTCAGTTTCTCTTTTATATGACCCTAATTCTTGTAATGGGTGCCTCCATAACCACTGTTTTTTGCCAGAAGTCCATCCCATAAAATTTAACATATGAATGTATATTTTTCTGGTATTCCAAGAAGAAAATATATATAATGTAGTCAGCAAAAAGAGAATCATATTCTTGTACTCTCACTCTGCCAGGGAGATTTGGCAGTAATTCAAATTCAGCTTTATATCTATGCAAAAATCCAATCTCTCCTTTGCTGAAAAAGTTATATTTGAATTGAGAGGAATCTACATTAGTTTCCTAATTTTGCTCTGAAATATTTTCCTTTATAAAATTAAGGAGATTTTTCTGTTACGACTTTATATTTTATATTCTAAAATTTCATATACTATAAAATCACTACACACAGTGATTTCATATATAATTGGGTATTCATTTTGACATAATGTTGTGTCATGAAGAACTAATTTGCTCAAACTCAGTGCAAGTATCTCCACATGTTTTGTTTTCCATTCTTCTACTGATGGGTATCAGAGATAGTCCTATAACTTTATAATTTTGACTTGTAATGCTAAAACATAAATTTCATATGTAACATGTGCATACTGATTTCCATACATTGGGATTCTGATCAAGGAGTGAGAAATCTGGGTTATGTGGCAGTCATATTCCTAGTGTCCAAAGGAATCTCCATAATGATTTCCAGCTTGGAAGTCTTAATTTTAAGTCTGATAGTGTAAGATTGTTGCTTCCTGCCACATCCTGCACTGCACTTATTATTTAACTACTTGATAAATGTCATTCTGACTGGGGAAATCTGAAATGTTAATGCAATTTTGAATGGTATTTCCTTGAGTGCTAGATGTTGACCAAATGTGGTATGTCTTTGGGCAATTTGTAATTCCTGATTTAAGAACAATCTCTTGCTTTTTGTCATTTCCTAATTGGGTGGGTGAGATTCTCTGCTGCTAACCAGAGGTGAGATTCCTCTCTTCTACCCAGTTAGTTTTCCCTGGCACAGCTGCAGCCTATTTCTTCTACAAATGAATTTCATTTTTTAAGAGCCATGATTCTGTGTTTTATCTGTTGACTGGCTCTGGGTCATGGCATTCCAGTGTTTCCCTCACAGACTGTCTTTTTTATTATGCAGCCCTATAACCATTTTCCTGGATCCAATCTTTGAAAATATTCAGACAGTAACCACAGCATGATACGTTGCTAGTGTCTTAATTTCTTGGAATTCCTTTTAGTTATTCTTCAATGAAAAGTGTTGCATACTCTAACCAAATTGAGTGTGCCCATTTGTCTACATAAAATATAGACACATTTTCATTCTGAATTTCTCTCTTTTTAAAATTAATTTTTGACTATATATATTTTTCTAAATGACATTCATGTTTTCCAAGCTCTGTGACTCAAACAAGTCCAAGTGTGTTTTATTTCTACACAAAGTGACAGATTTGAAAATCTCTTAACACATCAATTTTAACACTAAAAAATTGTCCTTTATTGTTTTAAATGTTGAACCTGTATAATATCAAGTCCATTTCTCAAGAGAGTTGTAAATTAATTTTCTGTTGTGTTTATAGTATTGCTGAGTATGTTTGCTAGTTAAGCACTGATTTAAATTGTTTTAGATATATGCATATCAGTATTTGTTATCAGGGAACACTTTCTCTCTTAATTCTTCCTGGTTTTACCCCAGCAGAAGCCAGATGAAGAAAGCATCTCAGCTTCATCTGGAATGCATAAGATAGTGTCTCATTTGGAAAGTACTGTTGCAAAATATGTAATGGTCTTATCTCCAATTGCAATGACTTCATATCTATGAACATGGTGGTGTCTAAAGAGTGATGATGAAATCTATATGTAACTCATTACTGCCATTATTTTTAGCAGAGTGAGTCTGAGCAAGATAATGAGTGTACTTCTTGTCTATTTGGTGCATTCCATTCAACCAGAAAAAAAAGAATAAAAGGATATGTAAAAGGTAAGATACACATAGTATACAAAATATAATAGAGAGACTATTACCAAAAAATATGAGCACTAGCATAGAGTAATTGTTCAAAGAATATGTCTATTAAATAGCTAGCAAGAAAAAAGGAAGATAAGAAGTGGCATCTTATTAGGTTTCATTCACAGGTTAAATTGGGAGTATTGCTAAATGAATACAATTTTGAGTTGCATTTAAGACATGCTTCTATCACAGGTAAATCTAAAATAAGGAAAAAGCAAGAAGAAGATGTAACGAAGACCAAGAAAGACAGTGAGTTCATGGAGTCAAAAAGAAAAAGGAATAAGTTTTACCAAGGAGAGGGCGGGAAATTCAAGACACATATGAGAAGGGTAAAGGGCAGGGTTTTCAAAATGTGGGAAGAATTTGTGAGTTTCAGATTCCAAAGATGAATGAAGGGGAGAGTACATCTTTCTGAACCTTCATTACTTATTCACACTTGAAAATCAATTGAGGAGTAAACACTTGATGCCACAAAGCTAAGTTTATTTACCATAAATGATTAGGCATGTACAAAATTTAGTGACAACATTTTGCTACACCCTAGGACAAAAACACAGGGAAGAAACAGCAAATGGAAAAGGTGAAAGAAGTACAAATAGTTGTGAAGCATTCCCCCTGAAACCCACAGGTATCTAAAATTAATGTTGGAAAAAGATTACAGATTCTTCTAAACTTGACTTTGAAGGGACATCCTAAGGTAAAATCCACAACTATATTCAAATTAACTTAGAGGAATTGGAAGCTGACATATTTCACACTGGAACTCTAAAAACGTAAGGAATCATCTCTTGGTGATCATGTCCAAAATCTCATTCTGACTGAGCAAGTCTTTCCTTCTCTATGTCCATTACATTCTATAGTGATTCCAAAGATCCTGTTTTTCAGCCAGGGAATGCATGTTCTTTTAAGAAATATGCAAGAACAGCTAGGGGTTCCTATAGTTTAGGACACAACCAGATCAATTGCAAGGATAAATATTGAGTTCATTCTAAACATGTCTCTTGAGAATTGAGAGGGACGCAAAAGTCTAAGATGAAGAAATTATATTTCTATGATAAATTTGTTACATTGCTAGGAAAGAAAGTGGCAAAAATCCGTTCAAAGAATTTTAAATGGAAAGAAACAAGCCTCCACTCTAGGGTTCTTTTTGAAAAGCTAAAGGGAAGGGAAAATGAAGGAGGAATCATGAAATTTAGCTAGGAAATATGAGTAAATAGAGAGAATACTCTTCAGGTCTTTACAGTTTGTCTCATTTCATATCAATATCTGATGGAGAGATGATTAGAACAGTGGGGCCTGGAAGATTAAGGGCAACCTAAAGCTGCCAATTTCTCTCCTCCATATGTAGCAGGCCCCACAACGTGTGAGGCATCCATATATGTCATTCAGAAGAGCAACATTGCATTTTTGAAGAATTAATTGTTTTAAAGAAAGCTAATATTTTCATTCATACTATTCTTATCATTAATATATATTTGTTTAAGCCATTATTTTATTGGTGCTTTGTTGGGAAACCATGTTGCTTACATGCCAAGAATCCACAGTACTGCTGAGATACCTTCTGAACTGTAGAGGACAAATGTTGTTCTGAACTGGGACTTTTTTGAAAATACTTTAAAAGCCTTGTAGATATGCCACATCAGACTCAAACTGGAACCAGAAATCTTTATGCAGTTTACTCCTCAAAAACCAACACCATTATTCTTATTTACCAATTTCTTCAAAACATAATAGTTTATTGATATCTGCAATTTCTGCAAGATTTCAGAACAATTTTTTGATGGACTAGTCTGAATCCTTTGTGCTTTATCATATTTCTTTTTTTTTTCATAGATGTTCTCTGGCAGTTCTCCTTGCCAATCTCTATAGTCAGTCAGGCATGTTCCATTTAAGCCCTGTGTGTATGTACAGTCTCACATACCCTCAGCATTTCCTCCCTCTGGCAGATAACCTCACTTTTCAAGTCTCCATTAATCTCTATCTCTAGAAAAGACATCATCCCTGGCCCCTATTTTCTCCTCTAGTTCTTGCCACAAATTCAATTACATGTGGAAATAAATAAAGCTTTTGACAGTAAATGATATAAAAGCAGTCCTCTCAAGTCCAGTAACTGATGAACTGGGTAGGAAAATGAATACTTTACATCTCACATGTTTATTAGTCAGTACAAAAATTGTAATCTGTCTGAGGTAGTTCCAAGGAAAGAGAACCAGTTTATGTCAGGAATAACAGGCATAATCATGAATGTTTTGCAAGACAGAGGCAATTTTTATTGAAAAAAATATATAAAAAGAAATGGAAGCTAAAAAGAAAAATAATATGTAATTCATTCTATTAAGGTGTAAATGCAATCATTTATTTGGAACACATTGAAGTACAATGGATTTTTAAAATTTAATAATTGAGGAAGAGAGAGTAAACAGTGTGATGATTATAGTGTACATAGAAATTTAATTTTTTTACTATAAAATTTTCATTCAACTTGAATGGAACAAGTTGTGAGTTATTATAGGCATCATACATGGTGAATACCTGGTGTCTCCCCCCGTGGTTTTCTGAGGTATTGGAGCAGTAAAATTACTCTTCAATGATGTCAGTATGCATGGGGTTCAGAGACACACATCCATAATTGCAGGTACTTCAGAGGCTGAGGCAGCCTCTCAGGTTTCCAGCAAACCCAGGAATTGAAAAACACCCTGTCTCCAAGTATAAAGACTTGGGATCTGAAGTATGCATTATAGTATTTTCCAAGGATACACATGTTTTGGGGTAAAATACATAGGCCCACACACAAACAGCAATAAAAATTTCAAACATGATGTATATTCTTCTAAAGTAAAACTTCAATAAAAATATAACTGGACAAATAAAATTATATGATTATTAGTACTCTTCCTTTTTATAATTTGGATAATTTGTCTTTCACATGAATTTTTTAGTATTTTAAGTTTATCTGTGCATTTGTCAGCAGAGTCAAATTTGGACAGATCATCTGAGGCAGAACAGAAGAGGCTTCATGATATGGATGATACTGCACATCACCAGCAAAAGGTAGGTATATGTGTCAATTTAAATTCCTGGTCATTTCTTTTTCCTGCTTCCAGATGCCAATTGAAATGACCTACTACAATACTCTTTGAAAATCCAAACATAGTAATTAAATAAGTACAGAGAAGTTAACTGGTCATCAAAATAAAAATACCTTTAGCAATCAAGGTGGATGCCAGATAAACTTTATGTAAGCAATTGCACTAATATTTTCCAATAACGTTTGCATTTTCATCTATGTGACAGCCTTAAATGGTGAATGATAAATTGGAGAATATCATATCAGTTGAAACTAGGATCATGCATACATACAATGACTGCTGAACACATTCATGTAAAAATAGCTTCATTCCCAAAGGCTCAGTGTTTAATTTCACATTAGCTGTCACCCATGACAAGGTTAAAGATTTTATTCTCCATGGATTCCTGTGTCTTTACTGAGGAAGATACCAGACTGAAATGAGACACAAAACTGCCTGTTAATGGAAAATGATTCAGGATGTGTACTTTTCTGTTAATATACATACAATTTCTATTGATTTTATGTCCTTTCCCTTCAAGAAATCAATTCACTTATTTAACATATTTTTTCTTAGTATCTAGTTGTTGTTAGACTTAAGTCATTGAATGCAATTATTGAGAAATCATGAAATTTGAGAGGTGTATTTTTCCTCTGTTCTCATGTTGTCTGTGTTAGTAGATGGTAGATTTCCATGCATTTGAATGGATTTCTGTTCCATAGTGTCTCCTGGGTACTTGTAGTGTGCAAGTTTCTCTTTGGGATGTTTCCTGGACAGGGTTTATAGATGAGGATCACATCTGAAAAATGAGCATGTTTAACATGTTACTTTCACTCACAAGTATCTCTGTAAGGGGAGAGTATCACAGAGCCACCATCACCTTGCCAGGGTAGTTTCCTGCTCAGAAGGTGTAAACCACCTGGGAAAAATAAAGTCTCAAATAATTAGTAAAGAAATAAGAGACAGAGACAGAAATTTGAAAAGGAAAGCAGAGCTCCTGAAAGGTTCCCCAATCCCAGTAGAAGCTGAAACTGAACAACTAGGAAAAGGATCAAGTTGTTTATTTAAGGGAGAGTAGATCAAAGGCAGAGATAAGTTTTTAGCAGGAGGAATATTGCTTTTTGGTGTGTTAGGGTTCTTGCAGCAATTAAGTTGATTGGCATCTTGACAGGCCACACCCAACTCTGAATGGCTGTGTAGCTGTGAGGCTCCAGCTGGTCCACCCATCTCCAGTGCAGTGCTAAAACTGACACAGCTTTGTAAGAAGTCAGTGGCTTCTAAGTCAATTTGCTTCACACCAAGTTCACATTGGCTCCTGTCAGGAGAGAATAAACTCCAATAATGATCACAGCATAAACCAAAATACGTATCCACTGTACATAAAATATATGTTTTAAATGATCTCCAGAACAGCACAAAATGACGAGATGGAGTAGGAAATAACAGGGTTAACCTGCAAAAAAAATATGTCCTGCTTATAATATAATTATTGGAACATATTTCAAAAAAGTAAGTAGAGTGAAAGTGGTGAGAGTAAGCAGAGTCAGAATAGGAGAAGTGGAAAAAATGCAATAAAAATGAGAAATGAAAAGATTTAAAATGAGAATAAAAATTGTCTCTGACTAACAAAAAAAATGAATGATTGGAATAAATATCTCAAATAAATAGAAAAAGAAAAATAAATAGCATGGAAAACTCATAAAAATTATCAAACAAAAATATCAAAAATAATAATAGCAAAAGCTTTGAGATTTCCTAATATTAACATAGTAGAAAAGAAGATATTTCTTTCTGTCCAGGATTTCTAATTTTACTCACACATAACTTTGGGGGTTTCTGGGGAAACAAATATTATTCAACACTTTATTTGTTCTAACTCCAAAAGTCCTAACCTGTTATTTTCATAAAGAAGCTGAGCTTCTCTGCTCCTTTGTCTCCTACCACATACAGAGAATGCTGAGGGAACTTAGCAATTTCAAGGAAAATCTCACCATCATTACTTATTAATCTACTCAGAAATGTGGGGCTATCTAATGTGGAAACTTCCTGACACACACTCTGGTTCATGGAGCCTAGGAACCAGTATGTAATGCAGACCACCTGATGGATTCCTGTAGTCAATGATCTAAAGGTGGGCAAGATTCCATGTCTCTGAGAGGTTTCCTGGAAACTTATTGGAACATGGCAGTCATAGCCTCCTTGCAGAATTTTTGGGAACTGAAGGATCATACCATTGCACCTGACAGTGCCCCAGCACTGCTGGATTCTTCTGTCACTTGAATTCTCAAAAAGCAGTCTCCTTCACTATCATTATTGTAAACCACCTATTTAAAGAGGCAGTGCTCTATGAAACAGTATGCAGCTAACTGTCCCACAGACACAACACATGTATTCCTAATGAGAATTTTTAGCCCATTCCTATCACTATCTTGAGAACGTATAAGAGGATGAACCTCCACCATTCTGTGTGGAGAGTTGGTTATGCATCTGGGAAGTTCAAACATGCAATGGTTTCAGATCTTGCCCACAGAGTTACTACAATGGACCACTTCTCAAAGATGTCGGCCCTCAGGATTTTATTGTAATTCCCTGGATGGTGTCTACAATATCAGTATGGTGATCATATGGACAAAAACTTGAAGTGCCTCTCAACTGAGTGACTTGACCATAAATGGTGTGTATGCACATGTATGTTGTTTTACAGGAGAGCAATTTTTTACCAGGCATAACCTTGGCACTTGCTGTCACAGAAAATCAAACAACATGTTTCAGTGAAAGTTCCCAGAACTTTTAATCTTCAGGCGGACCACAGAACTAAAATGTAGCCGCCCAGAGCTATCAACAGATCTATGTCTCAGTTTCAGTTTATACCACTCTAATACTTGTTGTGAGTACCTCCATTAACCACTGTCTGTTTCAGAGGACCATCTTATTAAAAAATAGTGATAAAAATTTTTTCTGAAATCTGGGAAAAAAGTATGGATAATGTGCATTGGGTGATGAGGCTCTTGAATATTGCCTAGAATATTTAGCAGTATTTTGAATACTGGTTGATTCACCTTAAAAAATTCAACTCCCTCCTTTGCTGAGAATGTTGTATTTGAACTGAGAGGAATCTATATTAGTTTCCTATTTGTACTAAACTATTTTTCTTTAAATACTTAAGGAGATTTTGCTGTTGTGCCTTTTGTATATTAGAATATTTTAGGGCGCTGAATTCATATAAAGGATTGGGATTCATTTTGACATAGTGGGGTACCATGAATAAGTATATTGCTGCTTATTCATTGCTACTTATTCAGTGCTAAGTGTCTTTTTGGTTTTTTTAAATACATTTTACTGTTGGTGGGTATCAGAGTTAGTTCCATAACTTTACAATCTTGACTTGCAGTGCTAAAACAGCAATATTCATAAATCACATGTGCATGCTGGTATTGGTGCACTGGGGTTCTGATCGAGGAGTAGAAAATTTGGGTCATATGGCAGTCATATTCTTAGAATTCTGAGGAATCTAAAAAATGCTTTCTAGTGTGGAAGTCTTAATTTTCCGTCTGGCAGTGTAGGATTGGACTTTCCTGCTATATTCTGCACTGCATTATTTTTTGACTACTTGATGAATATCATTCTTACTGGGGACATCTGAAATATCAATTCAGATTTAAATGATATTTCTTTTTTATTTATTAAAAAATAAATAACAGTGGGATGCATTACAACTGTTAATACACATGTACAGCACAATTTTTCATATTTCTGGTTGTATATAAAGTATGTTGTCACCAATTCATGCATGTCTTCATACATGTACTTTGGATAATGATGTCTATCACTTTCTGCCATCCTTACTAACCCCCTGCACCCTTCTTTTCCCTCCCATCCCTCTGCCTTATCTAGAGTTCATCTATTCCTCCCTTGCTCCCCCTCCTATAGCAGCACAATTCATAATAGCTAAACTGTGGAGCTAACCTAGATGACCTTAATAGATGAGTGGAAAAAATGTGGCATATGTACACAATGGAATTTTACTCAGCAATAAAAGAGAATAAAGTCATGGCATGATATTGACCAAATGTGATATATCTGTCAACAATTTGTAATTCCTGATTTGAGAACTTCCTATTTTTTGCTTTTTGCCATTGCCTAATTGGGTTTGTGAGACTCTCCTCAATGCTCTAGAAGGGGAATTCATTGCTTGCACATCACTAGTTTTCCCTGGCACTGTTGCCATCTATTTCTTCTATGAATACACATCTTGTTTTAAAAGCCAAGATTTCTGTGTTGCCCACAGAGGTACTACAACAGAACACTTTTCAAAGGTGTTTGCCCTCAGGATTTTATTGTAATTTCCAGGATGGTGTCTACAATATCAATGTGGTGATAATGTGAACAAGAACTTGAAATGCTTGTCAGCTGAGTGGCTTGACCCTACATGGTGTGTAGGCACATGAATGTTCTTCTGGTCACTGATTACTATTGAGGGTCCCTAGTATTTCCACACAGGCTGTCCTATTCGTTATGCAAATTCATCAGTTTTTCTGATTCCAAACTTTGAAAGTAGTCAGTCAAGAAACTCAGTGTGATGCTGTGCTACTGCCTTACTATTTTGAAATTTCTATTAGTTCCTTCTTTGATGAAAAGTATTGCATACTGTAACCAAATTGAGTGTGCTTCTTTGTTCACATAAAATATGCACTATACTTTATACACAACCAGAGATATGATAAATCGTGCTCTTTATGTGTAATATGAATTGTAATCATTCTGTGATATGTAACAAATTAGAATACAAAATAGACACATTCTCTTATTGATGCTTACTTTTTTAAAAATAAAATTTTGACTATATAAATACTTTGCTTAATGAGGCAAATATTTGGAAGTCTCTGGAGACTCAAATGAAACAAGTCCAAGAGTATTTTCTTCCTACTGGAGGTGACCCATTGGAAGGGTCTTATCATAACAAATATCATATAAATCAATAAAACAATTGGCCCTTCATTGTTAGAAATAGTGAATCTGTTAAACATGAAATCTAATTCACAAAAGCATTTTAAATATATTTTATACTCTGTTTTTAGATTTGAGTAAGAATGCAGAGCTTACTAATTAAGCACTGATGTTAGTTGTTTTGGATATATGCATATCAGTGAGTTTGGTGTAAGAGAACACATTTCCTCTTTCATTCTTCCTGATATTCCCAATCAGTAACCAGATGAAGAGAGGAGCTCAGCTTCATCAGGACAGCATGTGAAATTGTGTCTCATATGGAAATATTGTTGCAGAAAATGTAATGGTGCAATCTGCAATTGCAATGTCTTCCTAACTATAAATATAAAGATGGTCAGAGAGGGATGCAGAAAGCTATATGAAACTTATTATTGTCATTATTTTTACCAGAGTGATTCTGAGAAACATCAAAAGGTATGTGCTGCTTGTGGGTCCAGGACGTTTGAACCAAGCACAAAGACAATAAATGGACACGGACAAGGTAAGAACCATATAGAATACAAAATACATTGTAAAGGGCATTGCCAAAAAATATGAGCACTGGTATACAGTACTTGTTCAAGAAATATGTCTATTAAAATAAATAGTAGAGTTAAATAAATATAAGAAATGGTGTATTTCATTACTTTTCAGCCACAGGTAGAATTGAATGTATTGCTTAAAGAATTGCATTGTGAATTGCATTTGATACATGCTTCTCTAACAGGTAAATCTGAAATAAGGAAAACAACAGAAGAAGGGGGAGTGAAGACTGAGAAAGGCGGTAAGTACACATAGTAAAAAAAAAAAAAAATAGAGGGGCTGGGGATGTGGCTCAAGCGGTAGCGTGCTCGCCTGGCATGCGCACAGCCCGGGTTCGATCCTCAGCACCACATACAAACAAAGATGTTGTGTCCGCCGAGAACTAAAAAAAATAAATAAATATTTAAAAAAAATTCTCTCTCTCTCTCTCTCCCCCCCACTCTCTCTTTAAAAAAAAAATAGAAAGAATAAATGGTAGTCAGGATAGGGTAGGAAATTTCAACACTTGAAAAGGGAAAAGAACAGGGTTTTCAAAATGTGGGAAGAATTTGCATGTTTCCATTCCTAAAGTTGAGTGAAGGAGAAAGTATAACTTTCCCACCCTTTTTGACTTATTCACAGTTGGGAATAAATTGAGGAGTGAAGACCTGTTGCCACAGAGCTAAGTTCAGTTACCCCAAATGATTTAATGACATACAATATGTTGATACAGCCTAGGGCAAAATGATAGTGCAGAAACACCAAATGTAAAAGTAGAAAGAAGTATGAATGGTAATTAAGCATGTCCAAAATCCACAGATATCTAAAGTTAATCTAAAATTAATAATGAAAAATTATCAATGAAGATATTACACATCCTTATGAATTTTAATTTGTGGGGACATTTTAGGGAGGAATCCACAGATACATTGAAATTAGATGAATTTGAAGATGACAAATTTCACACTGAAACTCTGCAACTATAAGGAATCATCCTTTGGGCACCATCTTGAAACTCTTGCTTCTACTTGTCCATTAGAATCTAAGGTGATTCCAATGATTCTGATGTATAAACAACATGATTTGGATCTGTGGATTGTATCTCCTTTTGGGAAATATGCAAGAACTGCTATTGATTCCTACAGTTTGAGGACACTACAAGATCAAGTGCAACCATAAATCTTGCTTTCATTCTGAGCATGTCTCTTGAGATATGCAAAGGACATAGGACTAAGATGAAGAAATGATATTTCTAAGATAAATCTGTTACTTTGGTAGGCAACAAATAGTGGCAAAGATCCATTATATAGGGTGTAAAATGGAAAAAGGGAAGCTCCCACCTTATGGATTTTTTGGAAAAACTAAAGGGAAAGTGAGGGAGGAAATAGCATTTAGGTAGAAAATACAAGTAAATGGAGAGAATTCTTGCCAGCTCTCTTCAGTTTGTCTGCTTTTAAGTCAAAATCTGGTGCTAAGATGATAAGAACGAGTAGCAGCTGGAAGAATCAGGGTACCCTACAGCTTCCAATTTCTCCCCTTCTAAAATTTAGTAGGCACCACATTGTGTGAGGTATTAGTATGTGTCATTCATTTTAGCAACATTGCATTTTTTAAGGATTCTTTACTTTAATGAAGTCTAATATTTTCATCTATACATTTCTTATTAACATCCTTAATATTTTGCTTTCATCATTATTTTATTCATTTTTGTGAGAAACCATGTCCCTGGACATGTCAGGAATGCACCATATTACTGAGAAAAGTTATGAACTCTAGAAAGCAGATAGATGTTGGGATGATCTGGGACTTGTGTGCAATTCCTTAAAAAGCTGTCTATATATGCCACACCAGACTCAAATTTTAACCAGAAACTTTTATTCAGTTACTCCTCAAACACTAACACTATTACTCTTAATGTATTTACTATTTTTTTTTAAACAGAATGGTTTATTGATATCTGATAACTCTTCAAGTTTTCAAAACAATTTTTCTTTGGGTTGGCCTTGTCTGAATCCTTTGAGCCTTATCATACATCTTTTTTTTTCCATAGATGTTATATCACTTTCTTCATACAAGAGAGGAAATATAAAACTGATGTTGGTTAAACGAGTGGATAAAGGAAAAGATGACACACGAGTTTCCAACATGGGTATGAACAAACATTGAGATGGTGTTAGCTGATGCTCTCAGCGCATATATCTGAGCTAATTAGCTCAGAAAACTCTCCATGATGAGCAAACAATTATATCTTCCCTGGGAATTTCATAACAGTTTTGGAATTATTAATTATAAGGCAAATGAGGATTAGGAAACATAATAAAATGTATTAATTGATTCTGATAAGATTCACTAAAGATTTGCACTGCCACATTTTTAACTCCGCTTTGACACTGAATTTCTCAGGCTTCTTCTTTCCTCCTCTGACTACAGTTCATTCTGCATCTTGACACTGGTATATATACCTATGTCTTTCTATAATTGGTCATTCCAAAAATGATTTTTCCTTTAAAACTCAACTGCGTAAATATTATTGAGCCCATATTCCTGATTTTGTTTTAGGACTTTGAGTATTGTGGCTTTACTCAACACATATATTTAATTCATTTTACTGCTTTCATTGGCCCTTTTTTGCACATAGATGTCTATTTGTTGGAGTATAGTTTTCCAGAAATTTTGAGTAAGAGTTGTAATTCAAATATATACTAGCATATACCAAAGAAACATTTGCTCATATTTCTTTGACATGGTTGGTTTGTTCCTATTCTTCTCAATGCTGGGCACTGAACAGGATCCTTTTACATGCTAAGCAGTGATCTCCCACTGAACCTCTCCGACAGACCTCTCTCATTTTCTGGTGTGTTTTATATATCCAAGATTCAGAAAATTGCCCACCTTCTTTCTAAAGGAGTTTCCTGAACATAGGAAGATGTTACCATAAGAAAAACTACTTGGTAAAGAAAAGCAGCATTCACATTAGCTGTACTTTACTGCACTTCTTATTTGAAATCTTTGTAACAGTGAGGTACAAAACCATACATTCCTGTGGCCTACCTTTTTTCTTTGTTCATGTCATTAATCTTCATTCTAAAAAGGTCACCAACAATTTTCTACCCTCTGTATTTCTGGAAATATTACCTCCATTCAGGCTGGCATCAACTTGCTAATGCACTTATTGCCTTCTCATTATTCATCTCCATTCATGCACAGGTCCTTCTTCATCATCACCTGCTCATAGCACTGAGGATGGTCCTGTTACTTATGCATATACTGCACATATGACCATTGTCCCTCTTTAGAACATGAATGTCCAAGCATCTTAACTTTCCTAGGAATCTTTCATAATGTAAATTTTGCCTCAGTCTCTGTCTTGTTCCCTCTATCTGCCTGCACTGTCCTCTTGCTCTTCTCTCACCAATCCCTAAATCATCATAAAACATGTTCCTATTTAAACCCTGTCTCTATGTACAGCCTTTCAGCTCTGAGTATTTCTAGCCTCTGGTGGGTAATCTCACTTCTGAAGTCTCCACTCTCTCCATCTCTAGAATATAAATCATTGCTAGCACCTAAGGCTCTTATCACAAACTCAACTGTGGTGGAAATTAATAAAAATGTTGACTTCAACATAATATAAAAGTAGTCCACTCAAGTCCAGGAAATGAGAAAGTAGACAGGAAAGTGAATACTTTACATTTCTAATGTTTATTACCCATTTTGGAAGCTATTAAATGTCTGTTGAAGCCCCAGCAAAAGAAAAAAGACTTTACATCAGGAATAACAGCAATAATCATAGATGATTCATAAGTCAGACTGATTCCTAATAGTAAAAAAGAAAAGAAACAAATTTTTTAAAACTATGAATTTTGTTGATAAAGATGTAAATGTGATCACTTTTGCAAGATATCACAAATGATGTACAATGGACATTTTTAAATATAATATGTAAAAGAAGAGATAGTAAAAATTCTGATGCCTCCTATTTCCATAGAAAAATAATTTTTTTCTCTGTGAAATTCACTTTCACCTAAAGTAGATCAACCTGTGAGTTATTTTAGCATTGTACATAGTGACACAGGGTATCACCCCATTTGGTGCTCTGATGCATTGATCACTAAAATTACTACTAATTGATATCAATATGTACTAGCTTCAGAAGGACACGTCTATAATTGCAGGCGGCTGAGGACAGATCCCTGTCAGGTTTCAAGCCAACTTTGGTACTTACAGACGCCCTGTCTCCAAATATTAAGACAGGTAATTTGATATAAACGCAATATTTCTTGCCAAGGACATACATGTCCCTGGATAAAATACCCAGGCCTACATGCAAACAAAATAAAAATTTCAAACATGAGATATATTCACTTAAAATTAAGCTTGATTGAAACTGTATTTTGAGGAAAGTAAAATGATAGGATTATTACTACTGTTCCTTTTTACTTGGATTAATTGTCATTCACATTATTTTCTAAGTAGTTTAAAAATTTGTGAATTTTTCAGCAGAGTCCCATTTGGGCAAGTCATCACAATTAGAGCAACAGAGACTTGAAGGCCCTGAGCACAGCAAAAAACAGGTATGCACATTAGTCAAATTCCCAATTACTTCGATTCTTCTCATTCTCAGAAGATCAATTAGGCCAAGTGAATTGAACTCATAGAACACTCTTTGGGGATCCAAACATCACAAATTAATATTTAAGTATAAAGATGTTAACAGATCATGAATATAAAAATAGCTTTAGAAATCAAGGTGATTACAGGTAAGCTTTATGCTAGCATTGTTTCTGTATTTTTGAAGAATGTTTGTGTTTGCATCTGTGCACCATCCATAAGTGGAGAGTGATAACTTGAAGAATTATAAATAACCAGTTGAAACTAGGAACACACGAAAGGCAATGACTCACTGAATCCAATGGAAGAAACATGTTCATTCCCAAAGGCTTAACATTTAATTTCACATTACCTGTCATCTAGGCCAAGGTTTCCAGTGTCTCCATTGAGTAAGGGAACAGGCTTCAATCAGAAACAAAACCTTATGGGATGAGAAAACCTCAGGATGGGTATTGTTCTGCTAATGTACAAACAATACTTGTTTTCTATCCATTGTCTGCAAGAAATCAATAAAATTATGAAAATGTTTACTTTACCTCTTTATGTGAGGTTAGACCAAAGATTTTGGATGCTATTTTTGGGAAATTATGAAATTCTGAAGGGTTGTTTGCCTCCTGTTCTCATATGATCTGTGTTACCATGTGAAGAACTTATATGCATTTACATGGGTTCTTATCCACATTTACACGTGGGTCCTTGTAGTGTTCAAGATTCTCTTTGGGATGTGTCCTTAGCAGGAATTATATCTGAGTATCAGGTTTGAAAACCAGCATTTTCCACATGCCAGTTTCACTCACAGGTATTTCTGTGAGAGTAGACAATAAACTCCCAACAATGATCACAGTTTATTGAAAAACACAACTATTAATAAAATGTATTTTTAAAATCATCACTAGAACACAACAAAAGGAAGAGATAAAGTAGGAAATAATAATGTTTACCTGGCAAATCAAAAGGACCTTGGTGATAATACAATTATTAGGATTTCTGTTAAAAATGAAGGAAAGTTGGGCTGGGGATGTGGCTCAAGTAGTAGCATGCTCGCCTGGCATGTGTGTGGCCCAGGTTTGATCCTCAGCACCACATACAAACAAAGATGTTGTGTCCACCAAAAACTAAAAAATAAATATTAAAACTCTCTCTCTCTCTCTCTCTCTCTCTCTCTCTCTCTCTCTCTCTCTCTCTCTCAAGTTGAAAAGAAAAATTAAAATGAGAACTAAACTGGCCACTTCATAATGAATGCACAGTCCCCCACCCAAACACACACACACACACACACACACACACACACACACACACACACACACAGAGTAATGGAATGAAATTTTAAGAAAAAAAAATAAGATTGAAGGTTAAAAACGAAATAATGTGAAAACTCTATACCAATAGCAGACAAAAACATATCAAGAACAGCAACAGCAAAAGCTTCAGATTTCCCTTATACTAACATTATAGAAGATAGTTTGTCCAGGATTTCTAATTTTAGAAACCTATTTTGGGAGGTTTCTGGGAAACAAAAATAATCCAGCTCTTTAATTATTTGCTCTAGCCCCAAAAGGCCTAACCTGCTATTGGCATGAATAAGCTGAGCTCAGAGGCTCCTTGGTTTCATTACACCTTATAATGTCCCAGCACTGCTGCATTCTTTTGTCACTTGAATTTTCAAAAAGCACTTCTCCTTCACTGTCATTATTCTAAACAACCATTTCAAGAGATAGTGTTCTGTGGACCTGTACTCAAAATAACTATCCAACAGGCACAACACATGTATTCCTGGTGAGAGATTCCATCCCACTCCAATTATCACTATCCTGACACCATTTGATCAGGGTAAACTTCTACTATTCTGTAAGCAGACTAGATTCTGTGTTTTGAAGTTGCAAGACCTGCAGTGGTTTCTGATCCAGCACACAGGGTCACTACAATGGGACTCTTCTCCAAGGTGTGTGCCCCGAGGATTTTATTGTAATTCCCAGGAGACTTTCTGTAAGCACCAGTGTGTTGGAAATATGAACAAATCTCCAAATGCCTCTCAGCTGAGATTGTTTACCATCCCTGGTGTGGCTGTTGATTTGTGCTTTTAGAATGCAGCATGCTTAGAGCTTCAAATAACACATTTCAATGAAAGTACCATAACTTTTTAATCTTTGTCAGACCACAGGTCCAAGCTGCAGCTCTGCAGAGCTCTCAGCAGATCTGGTCTTAAATTCTTTTTAAAACCCATTTTAATTCTTCTTTGGGGTGCCTCTTAACCATTGTTTTGTGCCATGGTTTCATCTGATAGAAGCTGAAATAGGAATGTATGTTTTTTTTCAGTTATCCCAAGAAAAAAGCCTCGATGAGGTAACCAGAGTGAAAAAAAAAAAAAAAAAAAAAAAACAGATACTGCACTCACCATCTAATTCTGCCTAGGATTTTGGGCAGTATTTTGAACTTTGTTTGAAAACCATGCAAAAATCCAAGTCTCTCCTTTGCTGAGAATGTTGTATTTGAGTTGAAAGGAATATTCCTATTTTCTCTCTAAAATAATTTTTATACATTTAAGAAGATCTTGGTGCTATAACTTTTATATGTTTGAAAGATTTAAGTCAGTATTTTAATACACTATATGAGGAATCATTTTGCCATAATGGCTTATCAAGAATAACTAAATTGCTAAAAATCAGTGCTGAAGAGGCTGGGGTTATGGCTCAGTGGTAGAGCACTCGCCTCGAAAGTGCAAGGCCCTGGGTTCAATCCTCAACACCACATAAAAATAAATAATTAATAAATAAATAGATAGATACATAAATAAATAAATAAAAGTTATTGTGCACAACTACCAAAAATAAATATTTTAAAAAATCAGTGCTGAATATTCCATGTGTTTTCTTTAATCCATTCTTTGTTGGTGGGTGTCATTTAGTTCTATAACTCTATAAATGTGACTTGCAGTGCTAAAATTGAAGTTCATATATCACATGTGCATTCTGATTCATACGTTGGGATTAATTGGAAGGAGTGGGAAAGCTGGATTGTATTCCTAGAATCTAAAGGAATCTCCATAATGCTTTCCAATGTGGAGGTCTTAATTTTCAGTCTGGCAGTCTAGGACTGGATTTTCCTGCCACATCCTTAACTGCACTTATTATTTGAATACTTGAAAAATGTCATTCGGACTGGGGGCATCTGAAATGCCAATGAAGTTTGGAATGGTATTTCCTTGAATTCTAGTGGGCATTTTGTAATTCCCGATTTAAGAACTGTGTATCTCTTGCTTTTCCCATTGTTTAATTGGGTTAGTGAGATTCTCCTCAGCCTTCCAAAGGAAAAATTCATTACTTGTACTCTGCTACTTTTTCCTGGCAATGCTGCAGTGTATTTCTTCAATGAATGCATTTCTTTAAAAAAAAAAAAAAACAAAACATGGATTCTGTATTTCATCTCACCACTGGTTCTCTGTTGTGGCTTTCCAGCATTTCCACACAGCCTGACTTATTCATTATGCAGTCATACACCAGTTTTTCTGGCTCAAATCTCTGAAAATATTCAGTCATTAAATAGTGCATTCCTTCCTTGGAATTCCAAGAATTTCTTCAATGAAGATATTTGCATACCGTACCCAAATGCAGTGTTTTCCTTTGTCCACATTAATTGTAGACATATTTTCATTCCAAATTTCTCTTCCTTGAAAATGAAATTTTCATGAAGTAAATACTTTGCTGAAACATATTAATTTTTGGAAGATTCAATGACTCAAATTAAACAATTTCAAGCATATTTTCTTCCGACTTGACGTGACACATTTGAAAGTCTCCATCACATGAAATATCACATTTTGACATTAAGTATTTAACCCTCCCAGGCTGCAGTTGTGGCTTAGTGATAAGACTGTTTGCCTTGCATTTGTGAAACCCAGGATTTGATTCAGCATCACATAAAAATAAATTAATCAAATAAATGAATCATGCCCAACCACAAGCAAAATTTTAAAAAAATAAATTTAACCCTCCTATGACTAAAATTTCAAATCTATATAACATCAAGTTCCAGTCTCAAATGAGTTTTGATTGTTTACTACTGTGTTCTTAGTTTTGTTGGGAGAATGCACACATTCCTAGTTAAGCACTGATGTGAGATGTTTTGAATATATGTGTATCAGTGATTATTGTCAGAGAACACATTTCCTCTTTCATTTTTCCTAGTTTTATCTTATGGGTAGCCAGATGAATAGAAGAGCTCAGCTTCATTGGGGCTGCATAAGATCATGCCTCATAAGGAAATATTGTTTCACTAAGTGTAATGGTCTAATCTCCAATTCAAAGACTGCACAAATGTAAATATGGGGATGTGCAAAGAGTGATGATATTATCCATATATAACTCATTTTTGTCATTATTATTACCAGAGTGATTCTGAGCAACATCAGGAGATGTGTGCTGCTTCTGAATCTGTTGAGATCAATGCAAGCACAAAAAAGGGAATAAGTGAACTTGGAAAAGGTAAGAACCACATAGAAGACTAAATACATTGGAAAGAATATGGCCAAGAAATATGAGCACTGGTAAATACTAATTGTGCAAGACATGTGCATATTAAATAAGTAGTAAAGTTTAAGAAAAAAAAATGTAAAAAGTGGAGTATCTCATTAGGTTTCAGACACAGGTTAAATTGGATGTATAGATAAAGGTACTGAACTATTAGTTGTATTGAGACATGCTTTTATCACAGGGAAATTTAAATAAGGAAAAGGTCATAAAAAAGAGGGAATTAAGACTGATGAAGGTAGTGAGTACACATCATCAAAAAGAATAAAAGTAAAAAAGAATCAGTGGTACTCAGGAGAGGGTAGGAAATCCCAACAACATGTGAGAAGGGAAAAGAACAGGGTTTTCAAAATGTGGGAAGAATTTGTGTGTTTCCAGTTCCAAAGCTGAATGATGGAGGATTTAACTTTTCCACTGTTCTGACTTACTCACAGTTGGGAATGAATTGAGAAGTGAAGACCTGTTTCCACAGAGCAAAGTTCACTTACCCTAATGACTAGGCAGGTGTACAAGTTAATGACATGCAATATGTTGCTACTCACTAGGGCAAAATTTTAGGGCAGAAACAGCAAATGGATTAGTTGAAAAAATTAGGAATTGTTATTGGGCATTTTCCAAATCCACAGGTATCTAAAATTAACTGTGGAAAGCTTACAGATTCTTCTCAACCTTTTTTTGAGGGAGGAATCCAGAGCTATATTCAAATTAACCTAGAGGAATTAGAAGCTGACAAATTTCACACTGTCACTCTGCAACTTTTAGGAATCATCTCTTAGTTACCATGTTCAAAACCTTGTTCTGACTCAGCAGGTCATAGCTTCTATATGTTCATTATACTCTATGGTGATTCAAATGATCCTGGTCTGTAGAAAAAATGATTTGGAGCTGTGCATTGGATATCCTTTTGGGAACTATGCAAGAAACACTATCAGTTCCTACATTTCAGGACACAACCAGGTCAAGTGCAAGCACAAATCTTGCTTTTCATTCTGAGCATGTCTCTTGAGATGTGGGAGGAACCCAAAGACTAAGGTGAAGAGAAGATATTTCTAAGATAAATCTGTGACATTGACAGGCAGCAAGGTGTGGCAAAGAGCCACACATAAAATGTAAAATGTAATGAGACAAGCTCCCACTTCCGTGGGTTTCTTTGGAAAAGCTAAAGGGATGGGAATGTGAGGAAGGTAACATAGAATTTAGCAAGGAAATATGAGGAGCAGGAGAGAATTCTCATCAGTTCTCTTCAGTTTGTCTGTTTCAACTCAAAATCCCAAGCAGTCATGATAGGAATCATTTACAACCAGAAGAATCTGAGTAACCTGCAGCTACTTATTTCCCCCAACTACATCCAGAGGTATCACAGTGTGTGAGGCATCCATGTGTCATTCAGATGAGCACTGTTGCATTTTTGAAGCATTCATTGCTTTAAAGGACACTAATATTTCCATACTTACTATTCTCATTATTATTCTTAATATTGTTGATTTCATTATTTTATTGGTGCTTTGTGAGAGACCATGTCCCTGGACATTCCAGGAATGCACCATATTGCTGAGGTAAATTCTGAACTCTAGAAAGCAAATGTTGTGACCATCTGGAACTTATGAGCAATTACTTGAAAATCTGTCATTATAAGCCACACCAGACTCATTTTTTAACCAGAAAACTTTTATGAAGTTTTCTCCTCCAACACCAATACAATACTCTTTTTGTATCAACAAATTTCTTTGAAACACACTAGTCTATTGATATCTGATAATTCTGAAAACTTTCAGAATACTTTTCTTTTTGGAAAAGTGCTTAGTATTTCCTAGTCTGCACACTTTAGCTTTACTGTATATTTTTTTCAATGGGTGAGGAACTACTGTCTTCCCAGGAGAGTGCAAAAAGAAAGTAATTATTGATTAAACAAGGGATTCTGGGAAAAGAATCAGTTTTTCACATAAGTTTAAGCAATATGTGTATTACTTTTTATTCTAAAAACACATATCTTGGCTAATTAGCTCAGAAAATTCTCTCTGATGTGCACATAAGTATACCTTCTCCTGAAAACTCATCACAAAAATGGATTTGTTAATTATGAGGCAAATGAGAGACAGGAAGCATACTTATAATAAAATGGATTAAATGATTCTGATAGGGTTCACTCGAGATATGTCCTGCCACATTTTAAACTCAGTTTCCTTATTGCACTTCTCAGGGTCCTTTTTTTCCTCTTCTGAAAACAGATCACTGTGCTCTTCAGCATTCTGCATATCTAGCATTCTATTAAAGACCATTGCAAAAGTGATTTTACTACTGGAAACTTAACTGGAAGTTTTCTGAAACCTATATTCCTGATTCTGATTTAGTACATTTGAGTCTTCTGTCATTGCTCAACATAAAGCCCCCAAATGAAAGAGGATTCCTAAAGCTAAAATAATCTTCACCAATGCTAACTAACAGGACTAGGGTCCATATTCATTTAGTGTGTAATGAGGGTAGTTTTGTTATATTCAGATTTTTTGAAAGTAATTAATTTTAATTAGGTATATACATGACAGCAGAATGCATTTTGATGCAGCACAGCTTCACATTTCTATGGTTGTACACAGTGTAGTGTCACCATATATATACAGTACCTAGGTAATGATGTCCATCTATTCCACCATCTTTCCTGCCCCCACATACCCTCCCCCTCCCCTTTGCATATTCAGATTTATTTGAGCATCATCTCAATCTCTTTTCAGTTCATCGGGATTTATGTGATTCCTTCAAGGTAAAATTTATCTTCTATGTTTATTTTACATTTTTAAGTGCATGCTGGATGGGATCAAATCTAAAATATATATTATATCTTTTATCCAAGAACATCAAGCCTATGAAAAAAATTGAAGAAAAAATGGCAAAATTGACAATGGAAACATGGAACTTCAATATAGGTAACTTTTGTGATACAATTTTTCTAGAAACCATATACTGAAACCTTTGAAAGGATAACAAACTATTCATACATGATATATATATTCCACAATGTGTTGTGATTATTGCCACAACATGTGGATGTTGATGCTTGATCCATTTTTCAAAATATTTTTGTAAACTCATGAGGAAAATATATTAAAAAGTGCTTATATCATACTTATATCTAAAATTATATTTCCCAGACTGGAGTCATTATAGTGGTTAGTTGAAATGTGAGGCTGATTTTCTTTCTTCCCTAAATTTAAAAAGATTTTAAAGGGGCAGATCTAGAACTGAGATGCCTGAGAGAATGAAGATATGTTTTTTTGCTTGAATCTAGGAGGCCAGTATCAGCCTGTGACATAGGAGAAACCCATTGAAAAGATAATGTCAACTCTACTATGACAACTTGTGTATGGACTAATTTCATGACTTTGTGTTTTGTTTCATGCTTTACTTTTGTTCATGCCCTTCACCATTGATATGATCAGTCTATAGCAAGAAAGGATGCAATGTATGATCATATGTAATTTATTTTACTCCTTTCCTATAAAATAAATCCATTATTTCTGAGAACCTTCTTTCCAGGAATTTGGACTAAATGATCTAAATCAAAAATAAACTTCCACATAGCAATAAGAGAATTCTCATATTCCTATGACATGGTTTGTTTATGTTGTTCTCAATGCTTGGCATTGAACTGGATTCTTTTGCATGCTCGGCAGTTGATCTCCCATTGATCCTCTCCCACAGACTTTTCTGATAGTCCTGTGGTATTTGTAAATCCAATTTCAGAAAATTTCACACCAAGTTTCTAAATGAGTTATCTCAACACAGGATGATTTTGCTACAGGAGAAACTACATGCTAAATGGAAGCAACATTCACAGTTCCGGCACTGTATTAAGCATCTCATTTGTGAACATGAATAACAGAATCTCAAATTACTCAGACCCACCTTCTGTATTTGTTCATTTAATTAAAATTGATTCTTACATCTCACTGAAATTTTTCTACTCTCTATATTTTGAGAAAAATGCCATCCAATCAGGATGCATCAATTTTCTAGTGCACTGTTGCCTTCTCATTACTCATCTCCATTTCATGCACATGCCACTCAAGGTCACCTGCATATTGCATTGAGGTTGGTTCTGCTATTTATGCATATACTGCATATATGACCATCAGCCCACTTTAATACAAGGATGTCCAAGCATCTTAACTTCCCCAGGAATCTTTCATAATACAAATTTTTCCTCACTGCGTATTTTATCCCTCTCTCTGCCTGCAATATCCTCTGGCCATTCTCCTTGCCAATCCCTATATAGTCAGACAAGCATGTCCCATTTAAACCTTGTGTCTATGTATAGCCTTCCTTTCTTTCAGCATTTCCTTCATCTAGCGAATATCCTCACTTTTGAAGTCTCCTTTCATCTTTATCTCTAGAAAAGTACTTACCCCTGGTCCCTAGTTTCACCTCTAGCTCTTATCACAAATTCAACTATAGGTAGAAATAAATAAACCTGTTGACAATAACATGATATAAAAGCAGTTCCCTCAAGTTCAGTAGCTGATGAACTGGCTAGGAAACTGAATACTTTACAGCTCACGTGTTTATTACCTATACAAAAGTTGTAATATGTCTAAAGTAGTCCCAAGGAAAAGCAAAAACAATTTATGTCAGGAATAAGAGGAATAATCATGGACGTTTTGCATGAAAGAGGCAATTATAATAGAAAAAATATGAAAAGAAAGGGAAATTAAAAAGAAAAATAATATGGAATTCATTTTATTAAGGTGTAAATGTGATCATTTATCTGGGACACAATTAAGTACAAAGGATTTTTAAAATTTAAAAATTGAGCAAAGGATAAACAGTGTGATGATTTTTGTTTACATGGAAATTTAATTTTTCTAATAAAATATTTTATTCAAGTTGAATGAATCAAATTGTGAGTTATTATAGACATCATACATGGTGAATACCTAGTGTCTTCCCCAGTGGTTTTCTGAGTTAGTGAACCAGTAAAATTACTCTTCAATGATGTCAGTATAAATGGGGTTCAGAGGAACACATCCATAATTGCAGGTACTTGAGAGGCTGAGGCAGGCCCCTGAAGGGTTTCCAGTAAACCTTGGACTTTACAGACACCCTGTCTCCCAATATAAAGACTTAAGATCTGAAGTAAGCATTATAATATTTGCCAAGGATACACATGTTTTGGGGTAAAATACACAGGCCCACACACAAATAAAAATTTCACACATGACATACATTCTCCTAAAGTAAAACTTCAATAAAAATATAACTGGACAAATAAAATTATAAGATTATTCATACTCTTCCTTTTTATTTGGATAATTTGTCTTTCACATGAATTTTTTTAAGTAGTTTAAGTTTATCTGTGCATTTGTCAACAGAGCCACATTTGGACAGATCATCCGAGGCAGAACAGAAGAGTTTTCATAATATTGATGATACTGCACATTGCCAGCAAAAGGTAGGCACATGGGTCAATTTAAATTCCTTGTCATTCTTTTTTTGCTTCCAGACTTTAAACTAGGCCAATGGAAATGACCTACTACAATACTCTTTGGGAATCCAAACATAGTAATTAAATATTTAAGTACAGAGAAGTTAACTGGTCAGCTACAACTAAAAATTTTTTTTAAAAAAATCAATGCAACTATTAATTATATTTACCTTATCTATTTAGTTGTGGTTAGACCTAATTCTTTGGATGCAATTTTGGGGAAATCATGAAATTTTGGAGGTCTTTTCCTCTGTTTTCCTGTTGTCTGTGTTAGTAGGTGGTTCATTTCCATGTACTTGAATGGATTTCTATTCCACAGACTCATGTGGGTACTTGTAGTGTGCAAGTTTCTCTTTGGGATGTTTCCTGGCCAATATTTATTTCTGAGTATCACAGCTGAAAATGAGCATATTTTATGGTCTATTTTCACTCACAAGTATCGCTGTAAGGGGAGAGTATCATGAGGCCACCATCACCCTGCTCATAAGGTGTAAGCCATCTGAGAAAAAGAAGGTCTGAAATAAATAGTAAAGAAATAAGAGTCAGAGATAGAAATTAAGTTTGAAAGGTGAAGCAGAACTCTTAAATGGATCCCCGATTTCAGTGGAGCTGCAACTGAGCAACTAGAAAATGTCTCCAATTCTTCATTTAAGGGAGAGTGTATCAAAGGCAGGGATAAGTTTTCAGAAAAAGGAAACTTGTGTGTGTGTGTTTGTGTGTGTGTGTGTGTGTGTGTACATACTAGGGATTGAACTCAGGGCCACTAAGCCACATCCTCCACCCTATTTTGTATTTGATTAAGAGACAGGGTCTCACTGAGTTGCTTAGCACCTCACTCTTTGCTGAGACTGGCTTTGCACTCATGATCCTCCTGCTCAGTCTCCTGTGCTACTGGAATTATAGGCATGCACCACTGCACCTGAAAACAGGAGAAATGTTCTTTTTGTTGTGGTAGGTGTCTTGCAGCAAAGAGGTTGATTAGCACAGTGGCCACACCCAACTCTGGCTGTGTGGCTATGTGGCTTCACCTGGTCCACCCATCTCCAGTGCAGTGCTGAACCTGATAAAGCTGTGTAAGAAGTCACACGTAGGGGTCAGTCTCTCAAACCAGTAAGATTGCTGATGGAAATTCCCAGATACCAGACTTTTTCTACCAAATGGCTTTTATGTCTATTTGACTCTCATAAAGTGCATGGCTGGTTCCTGTCAGGAGAGAGTAAACTCCAACAACCATCACAGTATAAAGAAAAACATGTATTCACTGTACACAAAATGTATGTTTTAAATTATTTCTAGAACAGAAACAAATGAAGAAATGGAGTAGGAAATAACAAGGTTGACCTCCAAAAACACCTGCCTTGGTTATAATACAATTATTGGAATATATTTTTAATATGAAGTAGAGTGAAAGTGGTGGGACTAAAGAAAGACAGAATAGGAGAAGAGGAGAAAATGCAATAAAAATTAGAAATGAAAGGATTTATAGTGAGAATAAAAATTATCTCTGGGTACCAACCCCCCCAAAATAGAATGAAACTCTCATTAAAAAAAAAGAGAGAAAAATGAAATAACATGGAAAAACAATACAAATAACAGACCAAAAATAATGAACAATAACAGCAAGAGCTTTAAACTCCCTAATATTAACACAGTAGAAAAGAAGATATTTCTGTCCAGGATTCTAAATCTAGCCACAAATAACTTTGGGGTTTCTGGGAAACAAATATTATCCCACATTATCTTTATTTGCTCTAGCTGCAAAATGCCTAACCTGATATTTGTATGAATAAGCTGAGCCCCTCTGCTCCTTTGTCTCCCACCACACTCAGAGAATACTGAGGAAATTTAGCAATTTAAAGGAAACCCTTACCCTCAGTACTTGTTCATGACTCAGACAAGTGGGTCTATCTAATTTGGGAACTTCCTGACAAACACTCTGGTTCATGGAGCCTAGGGAATAGTATGTAATGCAGACCACCTGATGGATTCCTGTAGCCAGTGGTGTAGAGATGGGCAAGATTCCATGTCTCTGAGTATTTTCCTGGCAAACTATTGGAGCATGACATTCATAGTCTGCTTGCAGAATCTTTTGGAAACTGAAGGAAAATATCATTGCACCTAACAATGTCCCAGCACTGCTGGATTCTTCTGTCACTTGAATTCTCAAAAAGCACTCTCCTTCACTATCATTATTCTAAATACTTATTTAAAGAGGCAGTGCTCTGTGGATTTCTACTCAAGTAACTGTCCAACAAGCATTACACATGTATTGCTGATGATAATTTTCAGCCCATTCCTGACTATCACTATCCTGAGAACATATGATGAGGGTGAACCTCCACCATTCTGTGTGGAGAGTTGGCTATGCATCTGGGAAGTTCAAGACCAGCAGTGGTTTCTGATCTCACCCACAGAATTACTACAAGGGGACCCTTGTCAAAGGTGTCTGCTCTCAGGATTTATTGTAGTACCCAGCAGGGTGTCTACAAGTATAAGCATGGTGGTAACAGACAAGAACTTGAAATGCCTCTCAAGCCAGCTGACTGGTTTGACCCTATCTGCACATGTGTGTCTGCACATGTGTGTTGTTCTGTAGGAGGACAATTTTTCTACCAGAAATAACCTTGGCACTTGCTTTCACAAATCTTCAAACAACATCATTCAATGAAAATGCCAAGAACTCTTCATCCTTAGGCAGACCACAGGACTAAAGTCTAGCTGCCCAGAGCCATCAGCAGATCTGTCTCAGTTCTCTTTTACATCTACCTTAATACTTGTTGTGGGTGCCTCAATGACCACAGTTTATGAAAGAGTTCCATCTTATAAAAGTTAAAATAAGAATGAAGGTTTTTTTCTGAAATCTTGCAGTGCCATTCTGCCTATGCAATTTGGCAGTATTTTGAATTCTGGTTGATATCTCTGAGAAAATTCAAATACCTTCTTTGATTAAAATGTTGCATTTAAATTGAGAGGATTATACATTAGTTTCCTTTTTTCACTAAAGTATTTTCCTTTGTATAATTAAGGAGTTTTTGCTGTTGCAACTTTTATGTTAGAACATTTAGGGCACTGAATTCATATAAAATATTGGGATTTATAAATAACTAATCTGCTCAAAATCAGTGACAAGTATGTTTTTTATATACATTTTCTCCTTGATGGATATTAGAGTTAGTTCCATAACTTTATAATTGTGATTACAGTGCTAAAACGTTGACATTAAAAAGTCACATGTACATGCTGGTTTTGGTACATTGGTGTTCAAATCAAGAAGTGGAAAAACTGGGTCATATGGCATTTATATTCCTAGAATCCAGAGCATTCTACATATTGCTTTTCAGTGTGGAAATCTTAATTTTCAGTCTGAATGTGTAAGATTATACTTTTCTCCCTCTCCCTGCACTTCACTTATTATTTGAGAACTTGATAAATGTCATTCTGACTGGGGACATCTGAAATGTCAATGCTGTTTTGAAAGCTCTTTCCTTGGGTGCTAGTGATGGTGACTGATGTTTATATGGCTGTGGGCAAGTTGTAGCACCTGATTTTAAATATGTCTATCTCTTGCTTTTTTGCCATTTTTTAAATTGGATTGGTGAGATTCTCCTCTGCCCTCCAGAGGGGAGATTTGTTGCTTGTCCTATGCTAGTTTCACTGGCACAGCTGCAGTCTATTTCTTCTAGGAATGCATATTTTGTTTTAAAAGCCATGATTTCTGTGTTTCATGTGGTAACCAGTTATTCCACACAGCCTGATTTATTCATTATTATGCAGCCATACACCAGTTTCTCTGGGTCCAAACTCTGAAAGTAGTTAGTCAGAAAACACAGCATGATGCTGTGCTAATGTTTTACTTCTTTGAAATTCCGTTTAGTTCTTTCTGCAATGAAGAATTTTCATTCTCTAAACAAATAGAGTGTGCTCATTGGTGTGCATAAAATACAGACACATCTTCGTACTGAATCGCTGTTCTTTTAAAATGAAATTTTGACTGTGTGAATATTTTGCTCAATGAGATGCATATTTGAAAGGTTCTGGAGACTCAAAAGAAACAAGTGCAAGAATATTTTCTTCCTATTCAAGATGACCCATTTGAAAGTCTCTTATCATATCAAGTATCATATGTAAGCAATCAAAAAAAAATTTGACCTTTCATTGTTGAAAATGTTGTATCTCTAAAACATCAAATCTAATTAAAAAACATTTTAAACAAATTTTCTACTCTTTATTTTGTGGGAGAATGAAGAGTTTACTAATTAAACACTGGTGTTAGTTGTTTTGGATATATGCATATCAGTTAGTTTGTTGTAAGGGAACAAATTTTCCTCTTTCTTTCTTCCTGATTTTCCCCATCAGTAGCCAGATAAAGAGCAGAACTCAGTTCACCTGGACTAAATGTGTCTCATGTGGAAATATCATTGCAGAAAATGTAATGGTCTAATCTGCAATAGCAGTGACTTCATAACTATAAATAGAATGATGTTCAAAGAGAGGAGCAGAAATCTATATAAAACTCATTATTGTCATTATTTTTACCAGAGTGATTCTGAGCAACTTCGAGAGGAGTGTGCTGCTGGTGTATCCAGTAAGTTCAATCCAAACATAAAGAAAATAAATGGACATGGAGAAGGTAAGAAACACAGGATACAAACTGTATTGGAAAGAGAATGGCCAAAAAATATGAGCACTGGTATACAGTACTTGTTCAAGGAATGTGCCTATTAAATAACTAGTAGGGAAAAACAAATGTAAGAACTGGTGTATCTCATTGGGTTTCAGCCACAGGTTGAATTGAGTGTATTTGCTAAAGGAATTGTATTGTTAGTTGCATTTGACACATGCTTCTCTCACAGGTAAATTTGAAATAAGGAAAAGGACGGAAGAAGAGAGAATGAAGACTGACAAAGGCAGTAAGTACACACATTCAAAACCAAATAGAAAAGAATCAGTGGTAGTCAGGAGAGGGTGGGAAATTCCACCTACAGATGAGAAGGGAACAGAAGAGGGTTTTCTAGGTAACCTAATCAATAAATGGGCCAAGGACCTAAAAAGACACATCTCAAAAGAGGATGTAAAATTAATCAACAAATATATGAAAATTGTTCATTATCTCTAGCAATTAAAGAAATGCAAATCAAAACTACTCTTAAGATTTCATCTCATTCCTGTCAGAATGGCAGCTATTATAAAATAAACAACAATAGTGTTGGTGATGATGTGGGGGGAAAGGTACACTCATATATTGCTGGTGGGACTGCAAATTGGTACAGCCAATATGGAAAGCAGTATTGAGAATCCATGGAAAACTGGGAATAGAACCACCATTTGACCTGTTATCCCTCTACTTGGTCAATATACAAACACTTAAAACAGCATACTGCTGGGATACAGCCACATCAACGTTTACAGCACCACAAATCACAATAGCTTAACTGTAGAACCAACCTAGATGCCCTTGAGTAGGTGATTGGATAAAAATGTGGCATAAATACACAATGGAATATTACTTAGCAATTAAAGAGAATAAAATCATGGCATTTGCAGTTAAATGGATGGTGTTGGAGAAAACAATGCTAAGTGAAGTTAGCCAATCCCAAAGAAACAAATGCTGAATGTTTTCTCTGATGTAAGGAGGCTGATTCATACTGGGGTAGGGAGGGGTAGCCTGAGAGGAATAGAAGAACTACTGATAGGCAGAGGGGTGGGAGGGGAAGGGAAGGGGTAGGGTGTTAGAAATGATGGTGGAATGTGATGAACATCATTATATTCAAAGTACATGTATTAAGACATGAATTGGTGTGAATATACTTTGTATACAAACATAGATACGAAAAATTGTGCTCTGTATGTGTAATATGAATTGTGATGCATTCCACTGCCATTTAATAAAACCATTAAAAAAAGAAAAAACAAAATTTATTAGAAATAAAAAAGAGGGATTACATTATATTAACTCATTAAACTATATTTCTGATCAAAAAAAAAAAGAAAAGGATTTTCAAAATCTGGAAAATATTTATCTGTTTCCAGTTTAAAAGTTGAATGAAAGAGAGAATAAAACTTTCCCACCCTTCCTCACTTATACATGATTTGGAATAAATTGAGGAATGAAGATCTGTTTCCACAGAACTAAGTTCAGTTACCCTAAATGATTAGGCATGTATATAATTAAATGACTTGAAACTTGTTGCTACACCCTAAGGCAAATTATAG
This sequence comes from Callospermophilus lateralis, assembly GCF_048772815.1. Classification (NCBI taxonomy): domain Eukaryota; kingdom Metazoa; phylum Chordata; class Mammalia; order Rodentia; family Sciuridae; genus Callospermophilus; species Callospermophilus lateralis. The sequence goes on from NW_027510147.1 coordinate 424,285, forward strand.
GGCAGAAAAAGCAATTGTAAAAGTAGAAGGAAATATGAGTGGTAATTGAGCATTACCCCAAACTACAGGTATCTAAAATTAACAGTGGAGAGATTACAGATCTTTCCAAACTTTACTTTGATGGAACATTTTTGGGAGGAATCCAAACTACATTCAAATTGCCATAGAGGAATAGAAGCTGACAAATTTCATACTGGAACTCTGGAATTTTAAGGAATCATTCCTTGAAGATCAAGTTCAAACTCTTGTTCTGACTCAGCAGGTCTTTGCCTCTACATGTCCACTACATTCTAAGGTGACTCCAATGATACTGGATGTCTGTAGACAACATGATACAATGATGTCTGTAGACAACATGATTTGGAGCTGTGCATTGGATATACTTTGGAGAAATATACAAGAACCAGAGCTTGTTCCTACACTTGAAGACACAACCAGATTAAGTGCAAGCATTAATCTCACTTTCATTCTGAACACGTCTCTTGAGATGTGGGAAGAACACAAAGGACTAAGATGAAGAAAGGATATTTCTAGATAACTATGTTACATTGGCAGGCAACAAGAGTGGCAAAGATCCATATGATGGATAGAAATGGAAAAAGACAAGCTCCCACTTTTATGTTTTTTTTGGAAAAGTTGAAGGGAAGAGAAAGTGCGGGAGAAAACATGCAATTTAGAAGGAAAAAAAATGAGTAAATAGGAGAATTCTAGTCAGCTCTCTTAGCTTTCCTTTCTTCAAGTTGATGTCTGATGCAGAGATTGTAAGAACCAGTGGCAACTGGCAGAATTAGGATAACCTACAGCCACCCATTTCCTGCCTCTATATCCAAAAGACATCACAGTGCTTGAGGCATCCATTTGTGTCCTTCAGATGAGAATCCATGCATTTTTGAAGCATTCATTTCTAAAAAGAAGCTGATAATTCCAGTCACACTATTCCTATTATCATCCTTAATTTATCTATTTCATTATTTTATTGGAATTTTGTGAGAAACCAAGTTCCTGGACATGCCAAGAGTACATCATATTATTGAGATAAATTCTGAAGTCTAGAAAGCAAATGTTGTGATCATCTGGGACTTTTGTGCTATTACTTAAAAATCTGTCTACATAAGCCTCACCAGACTCATTTTTTTAACCAGAAAACTTTATGAAGTTTGTTCCTCAAACACCAACATTGCTAGTCTTCTTGTATTTACCAACTTTTTTGAAACACATTAGATTATTGTTATGTGATAATTCTGCAAGAATTCAGAACACTTTTCCTTTTGGATTGCCTTGTCTGAGCTCTTTATGCATTATCATAGATTTATTGCATAGATGTGGGACCACTATCTTTGCACAAGAGTGCCAAAAGAAAATTGGTATTGGTTAAACCAGAGTTTCTGGAAAAACAAGATCACACCAGTTTTTTACATGAATATGAGCAAAGACCCTTAACTGTGACTCTAAACACATGTGTCAGAGCTAACTGACTCAGAGAACTCTCTATGATGAGCAAACAAGTGTACCCTCCCCTGAAATCTTATCACAAATTTGGGTATATTAATTATAAGGCAAATGAGGGACAGGAAGCATACTTATAATAAAATGGGTTAAATAACTCTGATAGGATTTACTCAGGATATTTGCTGCCACATTTTTAATTCTGCTTCAACATTGAACTTCTCAGGGTCAATCTTTTCTCCTCTGAAACAGATCACTGTGCTCTCCAGCATTCTGCATCTTGACATTGGTATATATGCCAATGTGTTTCTATTAATGTGCATTTCAAAAATGACTTTACTCTTGGAAAACTCAACTGAAAATTTTCCTAATCCTATATTCCTAATGCTGATTTCTCACTCAACATGAAGTCCCCAAATGAAAGAAGACACTTAAAGCTAAAATAGTATTCACCAATGCTAACTAGCAGAACTAGGGTCCTATATTCATTCAGTAGAACAATGATTGTAGTTTTTTCATATTCAGGTTTTGTTGAGCATACATCTCAATCTCTTTTCAGGATGTCAGGATTCATGTGCTTCCTTCAAGGTAATTCATCTTCTGTTTATTTTAAATTATTAAGTGCATGCTGGATGGGATGAAATTTAAAATGTTTATATAATATCTTCTCTCCAAGAACATCAAGTCTATGAAAGAGGATTCACTTCCCCAAAGACCAAAATTGAAGATAGTAACATGCAAAGTCAAAACAGGTAACTTTTGTGGTACAACCTCTCTGGAAAACATATAGAGAAATGATAGAACCTCGTCACACATATTATATATTGTTTTCCCACAGTGTGTCAGGACAATTTGCAACAATATGTGGATGTTGATGCTTGCATCCCTTTTCAAAATATTTATGTAAAATCATGAGAAAATTATATTTAAAAAGAGCTTATATCATGGATGTCCCTAAAATTAAGTTTCCCACATTTTATTTAATACAGTGGTTAGTTGGATTATGAGGCTGATTTTCTTTCACTCTAATTTTACAAAGAGCTTATGTGGGGGCAGTGGTAGAGTTGAGAAACCTGGGAGAATGAGGATATGGTATGGGATTGAACCCAGGAGGTCAACCCTGTTGTGAAATAGAAAAAACTCTTCTACAAGAGAATGTCAACTCTACAATGATACCTTGCATATGGACTACTTCCTTTGGACCTGTGGTTTGTTTTATGTTGTACTTTTGTTATTGCTGTTCACCACTGATGTAGTCACTATGTATCAAGAAATGATATAATGTATGCCCATATGTAATTTATTTTACTCCTTTCTTGAAAAATGAATCCATTATCTGCTGGAGACCATTATATTCCAAAGTGTTCACTAGTAGTTGCAAATCAAAAATACACTTGCACATATCAGTGACCCATTTGCTCCTATTTCTATGACATTGTTGGTTTGTTCATGTTATTCTCACTGCTGAGCACTGAATTGGGATCCTTTTGCATGCTAAGCATTTCATCTCCCCCTGAACCTCTTCCATAGACGACTCTGATTCTCTGATGGGAAGCATACTTATAATAAAATGTATTAAACAATTGTATTTCCAAGGTTCACAAAATTGCCCACCCTCTTCTTAAAGTAGTTTCCTCAACATAGAAGATATTGCCATGAAGAAACTACAGGATAAAGGAAAGCAACATTTACAGTAGCTGCACTTACTACACATGTTATTTGAATCCTTGAGTTATAGTCAGGAGCAGAATCACACATTCCTGTGGCCCAGCTTCTTTCTTTGTTTCTGTAATTAGTCTTCATTCTACACAGTTCACTGAAATTGTTCTATCCTCTGTATTTCCAGAAACATTCCCTCCATTCACGCTGGCATCAGCTTCCAGTGCACTGTGGCCTTCTCATTATGTATCTCCATTTGTGCGCATATTTTTCATGTTAACCTGCTATAGCACTGAGGATGGTCCTGTTATTTATGCATATACTGCACATATGACTATCAGCCCTCCTTAGATCATGGATGTCCAAGCACCTTAACTTTCCTAGGAATCTTTCATAATACAAATTTTTCCTCACTGTGTATATTGATCCCTCTCTCTGCCTGTAATGTCCTCTAAAATTCCTCTTACAAATCATTATATCTCCATAAAAACATGTTCCCTTTTAAGCCCTGTTTCTTGATGTACAGCCTTTCATGCTCAGCATTTCCACCCTCTGGACATAACCTCATTTTTGATGTCTCCGCTCATCTCCATCTCCAGAAAAGAAATCATGGGTACTTTTCTGGTAATGTACAAATAATATCTATTTCCTATTTTCTCCTCAAGATCTTACCACAAACACAATTGTGGGTGGAATAAACAAAAGATACTGTTGATTACAACTTGATGTAAAAGTAGTCCCCTCAAGTCCAAGAACTGATAAACTAGGTAGGAAAAACAGGACTTTACAGGTCACATGTTTAATACACATTTCAGAAATGAAGTAGCCCCATTGGGGGGGGGCAGTTTATGTCATGAACAACAGGCATAATCATGGGTATTTCTCAAGGCAGAGTGATTCCTAATGTAAAGAATGAACAACAGCAACAACCAAAAAAAAAAAAAAAAAAGGAAAGTAAATTAAAAAACAACATGGAATTTGCTGATCAATGTGTAAATGTAATCAGTTTGGGGGGACATGACAAATGATGAACAATGGATTTTTTCTATGATATTTAAAAGAAGAAACAGTAAAAATTCTGATGCCTCCTTTTTCCATAGAAATATAAATATTTTTCTGTAAAATTCAGTTTCACCTAAAATAGATCAACCTGAAAATTATTTTAGCATTGTATATGGTAACACCCCAATTGTAGGTGTTCTGATGCATTGATCACTAAAATTACTACTAATTGATGTCAGTATTTACTGGCTTCAAAGGGACACATGTGTAATTGCAGGTACTTGAATGGCAGATGATAAATCCCTGTCGGGTTTCAAGTCAACATTAGTATTTACAGACGCACTGTCTCTAACTATTAAGACAGGGAATTTGATATGAACACCATAGTTCTACTAAGGACATACATGTCCCTCGATAAAATACTCAGGCCCACATGCAAACAGCAATAAACATTCAAAAATAAGATACATTCACCTTAAATTTAGCTTGATTGAAATGGTACTTGAGAAAAGTAAAATTATAGGATTATTACTACTGTTCATTTTTACTTGGATTAATTGACATTCACATTATTTTGAAGTAGTTTAAGTAAATCTGTACATTTGTCAACAGAGTCCCATTTGGGCAAGTCATCACGAGAAGACCAACAGAGTCTAGAAGACACTGAATACAGTCAGCTACAGGTATGCACATGTCAAATTCCCAATTACTTTTATTTTTCTTCTTTATAGAAGGTCAATTAGGCCAAGTGAATTGAACTCATAGAACATTCTTTGGGAATTCAAACATCATAATTTAATATTTAAGTATAATGATGTTAAGACATGAAATGTTATATTAATTAATATATAATAATAAAAATTAGCTTTAGAGATCAAAGTGGATTACACATAAGCTTTATGTTCACATTGTGCCTATATTTTTGAGAATGTTTGTGTTTTCCTCTGTGTGACATCCATAAATTGGAAGCAATAAGTCAGAGACTTAGAAATAAGCAGCTGAAATCATGAACGTACATAAATGCGATAACCACTGAACCCATTCGTGTAAAAACAACTTCATTCCCAAGGGTTCAACATTTAATTTCACATTACCTGTCATCTGTGCCAAAGTTAAAGATGTCATTCTCCATGGATTTCAGCATCTCCATGGAGGGCGGGAGCAGGCTCAAATCAGGCACAAAATTCCATGTTGTATCAAAACACTTCAGGATGGGTACTTTTCTGCTAATGTACAAATAATATATATTTCTGATTCATTATCTGTAAGAAATCAATAAAATTATGAAACATATTTGCCTTACCTCTTTATGTGAGGTTAGACTAAAGATTTTGGATATCATTTTTGGGAAATTATGAAATTTTGAAGATCTAAATAATGAAATTTAGATCTCATATGATCTCACATGGATAATATGAGAATATGCCTCCTGATCTCATATGATCTGTGTTAGTATGTAAAGGATTTGCATGTGTTTGCATGGGTTCTCTTCCACTATTACACAAGGGTCCTTGTAGTGTGCAGATTTGTCTTTGGTTGTGTCCTGGGTATGGTTTATATCTGAGTACCAGGAGTGAAAACCAGCATGTTGCACATGCCAATTTCACTCACCGATATTTCTCTGAGGTCACAGAATGAACTACACAAATGATCACGGTTTATAGCAAAACACTTGTCACCTGTAATAGAATATAACACTACAAAAAGAAGAGATGAAAAAGAAAATATCAATGTTTACCTGGAAAATCAAAAGAGGCCTTGGTTTTAATATAATTATTAGGACTTGTTTTAAAATAGAAGGAAAGAGGTGGGAGTAAAGAAGGCCAAAGAGGAGATGAGGGAAAATGAACTCAAATTGGAAAGAAAAAATTTAAAATGAGAGGTAAACTGGTCACTTTGTAGTGAACACACAAACCCACAAACACACACACACACACACACACACACACACACAGTATTACAATGAAATTCTCAAAAAAAAATAAGATTGAAGATGAAAAATGAAATAATGTGAAAACCCCATTCCAATAACAGACAAAAACACATCAAGAACACCAATTTAAAAAGCTTAAGATTTCCCTTATACTAATGTTAGGAGATATTTCTGTGCAGGACTTCTAATTTTAGAAACCCTCTTTCTTTGTTTGCTTTAGCTGCAAATGTCCTAACCTGCTATTGCCATGAATAAGCTGAGCTCAGATACTCGATGGCCCCCACCTCACCCAGAGAAATGAGAGAACTTCACAATTTGGAGAAAATCCTTACCCTTAGTTCTTGTTCATGTACACAGGGATGTGGGCCCATCTAACATGGATACTTACTGACAAACACTCTAGTGAGCAATGCAGACTCTAAAGATGGGCTCCTATAATCAGTGATGTAGAGGTGGGCAAGAGTCCATATATCTGAGGGGTTTTCTTACAAGCTATTGGAGCACGGCAGTCATGACCTGCTTGGAGAATCTGCAATTTCTTCTGGGAACTGTAGAAAATGCCATTGTACCTAACAATTCCCAGCACTGCTAGATTCTTCCATCACTTGATTTCTCAAATAGTCTCTTTCACTGTAAATGTTCTCACCAACCATTTAAAGAGGTAGTGTTCTATGGATCTCTACTCAAATAACTGTCCAACAGGCAAAGCACATGTATTCCTGATGAGAGTTTCCATCCTATTCCTGATTATCACTATCCTGACATCAATGGATCAGGTTAAACTTCCACCATTCTGCAAGGAGAGTTGGCTATGCATTCAGGAGTTTCAATACCTGCAGTGGTTTCTGATCCAGCAAACAGAGTTAATACACAATGAAACTCTTCTCCAAGGTGTTTACTCTGAGAATTTCATTGTAATCACCAGAAGGGTGTCTACAAAAACCAGTGTGTTGGAAAAGCCAACAAATTTCTAAATGCCTCTCAGCTGAGTTTGTTTACCATCCCTGGTATGGATCGTCATGTGTGTTTTCTGCATGCATTGAGTTTCCTACCAGTCATTGCCCTGGCACTTGCTATCAGAGACCTTCAAACAACATATTTCAATGAAAGTACCATAACTTTTTAATCTTTGGCAGACCATGGGTCCAAGATCCAGCTACTGAAGGCTCGCAGCAGATCTGGTCTTGGATTGTGGTCTCAGATTAGAATCCACCCTAATTATTCCTTTGGGTGCCTCCCAACCATTGTTTTGTACCATGGTTTGATCTGATTTTAGAAGTTGAAATAGGAATGTATGCTGTTTCAGTTATCCCAGGAAAAAAGCTTCTGTGAGGTAACCAGGGATGAAAGGATCCTGCACTCACAGTCTAACTCTGCCCAGGATTTTGGGCAGTATTTTGAAATTTTCTAGACATCCACGCAAAAATCCAAGTCTCTCCTCTGCTGAAAATGTTGTATTTGTGTTCAGAGGAATCTCTATTAGTTTCTTATTTTCTCTCTAAAATAATTTTTACAAAATTAAGAAGACTTTACTGCTCTAACTTTTATATGTTTGAAAGACATTTAAGGCAGTATTTTAATACATTATATGTGAAATCATTTTGCCATAATGGTTTATCAAGAATAACTAATTTGCTGAAAATCAGTGCTGAATATTCCACGTGTTTTCTTTAATCCATTCTTTTGTTGATGGGTATCAGTTAGTTCCATAATTCTATAAATGTGACTTGTAGTATAAAATATTGAAGTTCATATATCACATGTGCATTCTGATTCATACATTGGGGTTAGTTGGAAGGAGTGGGAAAGCTGGATCATATTGCTAGAATCTAAAGGAATCTCCATAATGCTTTGCAGTGTGGAGGTCTTAATTTTCAGTCTGGCAGTCTAGGATTAGTTTTCCTGCCACATCCTGCACTGCACTTATTATTGAATACTTGAAATATGTCATTCTGACTGGGGGCATATGAAATGCCAATGCAGTTTTGAATGATATTTCCTTGACTTCTAGTGGGCATTTTGTAATTCATGATTTAAGAACTGTGTTTCTCTTGCTTTTTCACATTTTTTTCTTGTGTTAGTGAGATTCTCCTCAGCCTTTGAGAGGAGAGATTTATTACTTGCACTCTACTAGTTTTTCCTGGCAATGCTGCAGTCTATTCCTTCAATGAATGCATTTCTTTTTTAAAAAGCCATAGATTCTGTGTTTCATCTGGTCACTGGTTCTTATCATGGCTTTCTAGCATTTCCAAACAGCCTGACTTATTCATTATGCAGTCATACACCAGTTTTTCTGGCTCCAATCTCTGAAAATACTCATCATTAAATAGAGCCTTCCTTCCATGGAATTTCAAGACTTTCTTCAGTGAAGATGTTTGCATACTCTACCCAAATGCAGTGTTTTCATTTGTCCACATTAATTGTGGACACATTTTTGTTCCAAATTTCTCTTCCTTGAAACTCAAATATTGATGAAGTAAATACTTTGCTGAAATATATTAATTTTTAGAAGACTCTGGTGAATCAAATTAAACAATTCCAGGAGTATTTTCTTCCTACTTGATGTGACACATTTGAAATCTCTATCATATCCAATATCATATTTTAACATTAAATATTTAACTCTCCCAGGCTATGGTTGTGACTCAGGGATGAGTGTTTGCCTCGCTTGTGTGAAACCTGGGTTTGATTCAGCATCACATAAAAATAAATCAATCAAATAACTGAATCATGTCCAACCACAAGCAAAAAAATAATTAAAAAAATTTAAACCTCCTATGTTTAATATGTCAAATCTATATAACATCAAGTTCCAGTCTCAAAAGGGTTTTGTTGGAGGAATACACACATTGCTAGTTAAGCACTGATGTGACCTGCTTTGAATATATGTATATCAGTGCTTGTTGTCAGAGAACACATTTCCTCTTTCATTTTTTCCCAGTTTTGCCCCATGGGTAGCTAGATGAAAAGAAGAGCTCAGATTCATCTGGACAGCATAAGATAGGGTCTCATAAGGAAATATTGTTTCACTAAATGTAGTGGTCTAATCTCCAATTCCAAAGATTACACAATTGTAAATATGGGGATGTGCAAAGAGTGATGATAATATCTATATGTAACTCATTTTTGTCATTACCAGAGTGATTCTGAGCAACATCAGGAGATGTGTGCTGCCTCTGAATCTGTTGAGATCAATGCAAGCACAAAAAAGGGAATAAGTGAACGTAGACAAGGTAAGAACCACATAGGATACAAAGTACATTGGAAAGAAAAATGGCCAAGAAATATGAGCACGGTACATACTAATTGTGCAAGACATGTGCCTATTAAATAAGTAGTAAAGATTAAGAAAAATAAAAAGGTAAGAAGTAGAGTATCTCATTAGGTTTCAGCCACAGGTTAAATTGGGTAGATAGCTAAAGGTACTGAACTGTGAATTGCAGTTGAGACATGCTTTTATCACAGGTAAATTTAAATAAGGAAAAGGTCATTAAAAATAGAGAATGAAGACTGATGAAGGTAGTGAGTACACATTGTCAAAAAGAATAAAAACAAAAAAGAACCAGTGGTACTTAGGAGAGCATAAGAAATTCCAACAACATGTAAGAAGGGAAAAGAACAGGGTTTTTAAAGTATGAGAAGAATTTGTGAGTTTCCTGTTCCAAAGTTGAATGATGTAGAGGGTACAACTTTTCCACCCTTCCTGACTTACTCACATTTGGTAATGAATTGAGCAGTAAAGACCTATTCCCACAGAGATAAGTTCACTTACCCTAAATGATTAGGCAGGTATACAAGTTAATGACATGCAACATGTTGCTACTCATTAGGGCAAAATTTTAGGACAGAAACAGCAAATGGATTAGTTGAAAGGACTAGTAATTATTATTGAGCACTTTCCAAATCCACAGGTATCTAAAATTAACTTTGGAAAACTTAAAGATTCTTGTAAACTTTATTTTGAGGGAGGAAATCCAGAGCTACATTCAAATTAACCTAGATGAATTAGAAGAGGACAAATTTCACACTGACACTCTGCAACTGTTAGGAATCATCTCTTGGCGACCATATTCAAAATCTTGTTCTGACTCAGCAGGTTGTAGCTTCTATATGTTCATTATAGTCTAAGGTGATTCAAATGATCCTGATCTGTAGAAAAAATGATTTGGAGCTGTGCATTGGATATTCTTTTGGGAACTGTGCAAGAAACACTATCAGTTCCTACATTTCAAGACACAACCAAGATCAAATGCAAGCTCAAATCTTGCTTTTCATTCTGAGCATGTCTCTTGAGATATGGGAGGGACCCAAAGACTAAGGTGAAGAGTAGATATTTCTAAGATAAATCTGTAACATTGACAGGCCACAAGGCATGGCAAAGAGCCGTACATAAAATGTAAAATGTAAGGAGACAAGCTCCCACTTCTATGGGTTCCTTTGGAAAAGCTAAAGGGATGGGAATGTGATGAAAGTAACATAGAATTTAGCAAGGAAATATGAGGAACGTGAGAGAATTCTCGTCAGTTCTTTTCAGTTTGTCTAAAAGCTAAAGTAGTTTGTCCTAAAGCTAAAGTAGTCTTCACCAATGCTAACTACCAGGACTAGGGTCCATATTCATTTAGTGTGCAATGAGAATAGTTTTGTTATATTCAGATTTTTTGAAAGTAATTAATTTTAATTAGGTATATACATGACAGCAGAATACATTTTGATGCATTCTATGCAATTGCAGCAAAACTTCACATTTCTATGGTTATACAGAGTGTAGTGTCACACCATATATATAGTACCTAGGGTAATGATGTCCACTTATTCCAACATCTTTCCTGCCTCCACATATCCTCCCTTCCCTCCTCTTTGCATATTCAGACTTATTTGAGCATATATCTCAATCTTTTTTCAGTTCATCGGGGTTTATGTGAATACTTCAAGGTAAAATTCATCTTCTATATTTATGTTACATTATTAAATGCATGCTGGATGTGATCAAATCTATATATATATATATATATATATATATATATATATATATATATATATATTATATCTTTTCTCCATGCACATCAAGCATATGAACAAAATAGAAGATTCTCTTCCAATAAGAGCAAAATTGACGATGGAAACATGGAACTTCAAATTAGGTAACTTTTGTGGTACAACTTCTCTAGAAAACATATATTGAAACTTTTGAAAGGATAACAAACTAATCGCACATGATATATATCGATATTCCACAATGTGTTGGGAGGATTGCCACAACATGTGGGTGTTGATGCTTGCATCCATTTTTCAAAATACTTTTGTAAATTCATGAGGAAAATATATTTAAAAGTGCTAAAATTTTGTGTCCTAGATTGGAGTCATTACAGTGGTTAGTTGGAATGTGAGGCTGATTTTCTTTCCTCTCTAAATTTAAAAAGAGCTTAAAGGGGCAGAGGTAGAACTGAGATGCCTGGGAGAATGAAAATATGGTCTTTGTTTTAGAGAGTATGGTCATTTTGATAATATTAATTCTGCCTATCCAAGCCAAGGTAGATCTTTCCATCTTCTAAGATCTTCTTTGATCTCTTTTTTAGGGTTCTGTAGTTTTCATTGTATAGATATTTCACCTCTTTTGTTAAATTGATTCCCAAGTATCTTTTTTTTTTTTGAGGTTATTGTAAATGGAGTCATTTTCCTCATTTTTTTCTCAGAGGATTTCTCAGTGATACACAGAAATGCCTTTGATTTTTGGGTGTTGAGTTTATATTCTGGTACTTTGCTGAATTCATTTACTAGTTCTAGAAGTTTTCTGTGGAGCTTTTTGGGTCATCTAAGTATACATATCCCTTTAATTTTTTTCATCTGTCTGATTGTTCTGGCCAGTGTTTCAAGAACTATTTAAATAGAAGTGGTTAAAGAGGGCATACCTGTCTTATTCTAGTTTTCAGAGGGAATGCCTTTAATTTTTCTCCATTTAGAATGATGTTGGCCTGAGACTTAGAATAAATAGCCTTTATGATGTTGAGATAGGTTTCCATTATACCCAGAGTTTTCTAGTGTTTTGAACATGAAGAGGTCCTGTATTTTGTCAAATGTTTTTTTTTTCTGCATCTATTGAGATGCTCACATGCTTCTTATCTTTAAGTATATTGACTTATTTATTATTTATTGATTTCTATATGTTGAACCAATCTTGCATCCCTGGGATGAATCTCACTTGATCATGGTGCAGGATTTTTTTGATATATTTTTGTATTCAATTTGCCAGGATTTTATTGAGAATTTTTGCATCTATATTTATTAGAGATATTGGTCTAAAGTTTTCTTTCTTTGATGTATCTTTGCCTGGTTTCAGAATCAGGGTGATATTGGCCTCATAGAATGAGTTTGGAAGTGCTGCCTCTTTTTCTATTTTCTGAAATAAATTTAAGAGTATTGGTATTCATTCTTCTTTAAAGATCTTGTAGAACTTCACTGTGTATCCATGTGGTCCTGGGTTTTTCTTGCTTGGTAAGCTTCTTATGGCATCTTCTATTTCCTCATTTGATATTGTTCTGTTTAACTTGTCTTTATCTTCCTGATTCAATCTGGACAAATCATATGACTTAAGAAATTTGACAATGCATTCAAAGTCTTATATTTTATTGCAGTATACATTTACAAAATAATTTCTAATTATCTTTGTAGTTCTGTAGTGTCTGTTGTGATATTACCTTTTTCATCACATGTGCTGATAATTTGAGTTTTCTCTCTCCTTCTCTTCATTGGCATAGCTAAGGGTCTGTCAGTTTTATTTATGTTTTCAAACAACTGACTTTTTGTTTTCTCAATTTTTTTTCAATTGTTTCTTCTGAATCCAGGAGGTCAGTATCAGTCTGTGACACAGAACAAATCCATGGAAAAGAGAATGTCAACTCTACTATGACAACTCATATTTGGACTAATTACAACACTTTGTGTTTTGTTTCATGCTTTACTTTTGTTCATGCCCTTCACCACTGATGTGATCAGTCTATAGCAAGAAAGGATGCAATGTATGATCATATGTAATTTATTTTACTCCTTTCCTATAAAATGAATCCATTATTGCTGGAGAAACTTCTTTCCATGAATTTGGACTAAATTATCTAAATCAAAAATAAACTTGCACATAGCAGCAAGAGATTGCTCATATTCCTATGACATGGTTTGTTATATTCTTCTCAATGATTGGCACTGAATTGGATTCTTTTTTATGCTGGGCAGTTGATCTCTCACTGATTCTCTCCCACAGACATTTCTAATAGTCATGTGGATTTGTAAATCTGATTTCAGAAAATTTCACACCAAGCTCCTAAATGAGTTCTCTCAACACAGGAAGACATTGCTACAGGAGAAACTACATTCTAAATGGAAGCAACATTCATAGTTCCTGCACTGTATTATGCATCTCATTTGTAAACATGAGTAACAGAATCTCAAATTACTTGGACCCACCTTCTTTCTTTGTTTATTTAATTAAAATTGATTCTATACATCTCACTGAATTTTTTCTACTTTCTATATTTTGAGAAAAATGCCATCCAGTCAGGCCTGCATCAATTTCCTAGTGAACTTCTGCCTTCTCATTATTCATCTCCATTCACTCACATGCCATTATTCATCTCCATTCACTCACCTGCATATTGCATTGAGGTTGGTTCTGCTATTTATGCATATACTGCATATATGACCATCAGCCCTCTTTTTTTTTAAGAGAGAGTGAGAGAGGGAGAGAGAGAGAGAGAGAATTTTAATATTTATTTTTTTAGTTATCGGCGGACACAACATCTTTGTTTGTATGTGGTGCTGAGGATCGAACCCGGGCCGCCCACATGCCAGGCGAGCATGCTACCGCTTGAGCCACATCCCCACCATCAGCCCTCTTTAAAACATGGATGTCCAAGCATCTTAACTTTCCCAGGAATCTTTTATAATACAGATTTTTCCTCACTGTGGATTTGATCCCTGTCTCTGCCTGCAATATCCTCTGACCATTCTCCTTGCCAATCCCTATATAGTCAAACAAGCATGTTCCATTTAAATCCTGTGTCTATGTACAGCCTTTCATTCTCTCAGCTTTTTCTCCCTCTGGTGGATAACCTCACTTTTGAAGTCTCCATTCATCTCTATCTCTAGAAGTCTTTATCCCTTGCCCCTGTTTTCTTCTCTAGCTCTTACCACAAATTCTTTTTTATTTATTTATTTTTTTTTCATTTTTTTTCATCTTCCATACATTTGATTCAAATGAGTTATGCATTTCCATTTTTACCCCAAATACAGATTGCAGGATCACATCAGTTACACATTCACAATGTTTACATAATGCCATATTAGTGACTGTTGTATTCTGCTGACTTTCCTATCCCCTACTATCCCCCCTCCCCTCCCCTCTCATCTTCCCTCTCTACCACATCTGTTGTTGTTCCATTCTCTTCTTACCACTAATTCAATTACAGGTGTAAATAAATAAAACTGTTGAGAGTAACATGATGTAAAAGCAGTCCCCTCACATCCAATAACTGATGAACTGGCTAGGAAAATGAATACTTTACAGCTCACGTGTTTATTATCCCATGCAAAAACTGAAATATGTCCTAGGTAGTCCCAAGGAAAAGCAAAACTGGTTTATGTCGGGAATAACAGGTATAATCTATAATCATGGATGTTTTGCAAGACAGACACAATTTTAAGAGAAAAAATATGAAAAGAAAGGGAAATTAAAACAGAAAAATAATATGGAATTCATTTTATTAAGGTGTAAATGTGATCATTTATTTGGGACACAATTAAGTACAATAGAGTTTTAAAATTTAATAATTGAGCAAAGAGTAAACAGTGTGATAACTTTTGTTTACATGGAAATTTAATTTTTTTTCTGTAAAATTTTATTCAAGTTGAATGGATCAAGTTGTGAGTTATTATAGGTATCGTACATGGTGAATACCTCTTGTCTTCCTAAGTGGTTTTCTGAGGTATTGGACCAGTAAAAGTACTCTTCAATGATGTCAGTATGCATGGGGTTCAGAGGCATACATCCATAATTTCAGGTACTTGACAGGCTGAGGCAAACCCCTGCAGGGTTTCCAGCAAACCATGGACTATACAGACACCCTGTCTCCTAATATAAAGACTTGGGATCTGAAGTAAGCATTATAGTATTTGCCAAGGATACATAATTTTCTGGGTAAAATACACAGGCCCACACACAAACAGCAATAAAAATTTCACACACGACATACATTCTCCTAAAGTAAAACTTCAATAAAAATATAACTGGGCAAATAAAATTATATGATTATTAGTACTCTTCCTTTTTATTTAGATAATTTGTCTTTCACATGAATTTTTTAAGTAGTTTATCTGTGCATTTGTCAGCAGAGTCATGTGTGGGCAGATCATCCAACGTAGAACATAAGAGGCTTCATGATATGGATGATACTGCATATAACCAGCAAAAGGTAGGCACATATGCCAATTTAACTTCCTGATCATTTCTTTTACTTGCTTCCAGACATTAAACTAGGCCAATTGAAGTGACTTACTACAATACTCTTTGGGAATCCAAACATAGTAATTAAATATTTAAGTACAGAGAAGCTAACTGGTCATCAATATAAAAATGGCTTTAGCAATCAAGGTGGATGCCAGATAAACTTTATGCAAGCAATTGCATTAATATTTTTCAATAACATTTGCATTTTCATCTGTGTGACATCCTTAACTGGTGATTAATAAATTGGAGAGTTGAATCTAGAAACATGCATAAATGGAATGACCACTGAAACCATTCATGTAAAAACAGTTTCATTCCCATTTAATGTGAAAACATTTAATTTCACATTAGCTGTCATCCATGCCAAGGTTAGAGATGTCATTCTCCATGGATTCCAGTGTCTTTACTGAGACAGATACCAGAAGCAAATGAGACACAAAACTACCTGTTAATGAAATCAGAATAATTCAGGATGGGAACTTTTCTGTTTATACAAACAATATCTATCTATTTCATGTCCTTATCCTTCAAGAAATCAATGTAACTATTAATCATATTTACCTTATCTATCTAGTTGTTAGACCTAATTCATTGTATGCAATTTGGGGGAAATCATGAAAGATTGGAGGTAACTTTTTCCTCTAGTTTCCTGTTGTCTGTGTTAGTAGGCAGTTAATTTCCATGTGTTTGAATGGATTTCTATTCCACAGTCTCATGTGGGTACTTTTAGTGTGCAAGTTTCTCTTTGGGATGTTTCCTGGGCCAGATTTATATCTAAGTATCACAGCTGAAAAATGAGCATATTTTACATGCTACTTCCACTTACAAGTATCACTGTAAAGTAAAGGTGAAGCAGGCTCTTAAATGAAATGGATCCCCAATTTCAGTGGACCTACAGCTGAGCAACTAGAAAATGTCTCCAGTTCTTCAATTAAGGGGGAGAGAGAGAGAGAGAGAGAGAGAGAGAGAGAGAGAGAGAGAATGAATTGAACTCAGGGCCACAAGACCACTAAGCCACAACCCCCACCCTATTTTGTATTTGATTTAGAGACAGGGTCTCACTGAGTTGCTTAGCACCTCACTCTTTGCTGAGACTGGCTTTGCACTCATGATCCCCCTGCTCAGCCTCCTGTGCCACTGGAATTAAAGGCATGCACCATTGCACCTGGAAAGAGGAGGAATGTTCTTTTTGGTGTGGTAGGTGTCTTGCAGCAAAGAGGTTGATTAGCAGAGTGGCCACACCCAACTCTGGCTGTGTGGCTGTGTGACTTCTCCTTGTCAACCCATCTCCAGTGCAGTGCTGAACCTGAAAGACGCTGTGTAAGAAGTCACATGTAGGGGGCAGTCTCAAACCAGCAAAATTGCTGATGGAAATTCCCAGATACCAGATTTTCCTACCCAGTTGCTTCTATGTCTATTTGATTCTCATAAAGTTTATAGTTTGTTCCTGTCAGGAGAGAGTAAATTCCAAAAACCATCACAGCATAAAAAAAAAACATGTATTAACTGTACATAAAATGTATGTTTTAAATTATCTGTAGAACAGAGCTAAATGAAGAGATGGAGTAAAAAATAACAAGGATAACCACCAAAAAAAAAAAAAAAAAGATGCCTTGGTCATAATACAATTATTGGAATGTATTTTTAAAAGGAAGTTTAGTGGTGGGACTAAAGAGAGACAAAATAGGAGAGGAGGAGCTTCTGCTTACACTCTGCTAGTTTTGCTGGCACAGCTGCAGTCTATTTCTTCTAGGAATGCATATTCTGTTTTAAAAGCCATGATTTCTATGTTTCAAGTGGTCACTGGTTCTCTGTCGTGGCTTTCCAGTGTTTCCATACAGCCTGACTTATTCATTATGCAGCCATACACCTGTATCTCATACCTCTGGGTCCAAACTCTGAAAGTAGTTAGTCAAGAAACATAGCGTGATGCTGTGCTACTGCCTTACTTCTTTGAAATTTCTTTTAGTTTTTTCTGCAATGAAATGTGTTCATTCTCTAAAAAAATAGAGTGTGCTCATTGGTGTGCATAAAATACAGACACATCTTCTTACTGAATCACTGTTCTTTTAAAATGAATTTTTGACTATGTGAATATTTTGCTCAATGAGATGCATATTTGGAAGGCTCTGGAGACTCAAATAAAACAAGTGCAAGAATATTTTCTTCCTATTCAAGATGACCCATTTGAAAGTCTCTTATCATATCAAGTATCATATTTAAGCAAACAAAAAATTGGTCTTTCATTGTTCAAAATGTTGTATCTAATTCAAGAAAACATTTTAAACACATTTTATATTTATTTTATGGGAGAATGCAGAGTTTACTAATTAAGCACTGGTGTTAGTTGTTTTGGATATATGCATATCAGTTAGTTTGTTGTAAGGGAACAAATTTCCTCTTTCTTTCTTCCTTCCTGATTTTCCCCATCAGTAGCCAGATAAAGAGTAGAATTTAGTTTCACCTGGACTGCATGTGAAATTGAGTCTCATGTGGAAATATCAATGCAGAAAATGTAATGGTCTAATCTGCAATTGCAGTGACTTCATAACTATGAATAGAATGATTTTCAAAGAGAGGAACAGAAATCTATATAAAACTCATTATTGTCATTATTTTTTACCAGAGTGATTCTGAGCAACTTCGAGAGGAGTGTGCTGCTGGCATATCCAGTAAGTTCAATCCAAGCACAAAGATAATAAATGGACATGGACAAGGTAAGAAACACAGGATACAAACAGTATTGGAAAGAGAATGGCCAAAAAATATGAGCACTGGTATACAGTACTTGTTCAAGGAATGTGCCTACTAAATAACTAGTAGGGACAAACAAATATAAGAACTGGTGTATCTCATTGGGTTTCAGCCACAGGTTGAATTGAGTGTATTTGTTAAAGGAATTGTATTGTTAGTTGCATTTGACACACGCTTCTGTCACAGGTAAGTCTGAAATAAGGCAAAGGATAGAAGAAGGGGAAGTGAAGGCTGAGAAAGGCGGTGAGTACACATAGTCAAAAAAATAGAAAAAAATCAGTGATAGGAGAGGGTGGAAAATTCCAAAAGAAAGAAAAATGCAGAATGAAAACATGGAAAATCAAAACAGGTAAGTCTTATTGTACAACTTCTCTAAAAAGCATATAGTGAAACATTAGAAAGGATAGCAAACTATTCACACATGATATATATAGTTTTTCCACAATGTGTCAGGAGGATTTGCCACAACATTGGATGTTGATGCTTGCACCCATGTTTCAAAATATTTCTGTAAATTCATGAGGAAAATATATTAAAAAGAGTTTATATCATATATGTCTCTAAAATTATGTGTCCCACATTGGAGTCATTACAGTGGTTAGTTGGAATATGAGGCTGATTTTCTATCCCTCCTAAATTTAAAAAGAGCTTAAAGGGGCAGTGCTAGAACTGAGAAGCCTGAGAGAATGAAGATATGGTTTTTGCTTGAACCCAGGAGATCAGTGCCAATCTATGACACAGGAGAAACTAATTGACAAGAGAAAGTCAACTCTACTATGACACCATGTTTATGGACTAATTCCAAGAACTTGTGTTTTGTTTTATGCTATACTTTTGTTTGTTCCCTTCACCACTGATGTGGCCAGTTTATAGCATGAAAGCATGCAATGTATGATCATATGTAATTTATTTTGCTCCTTTCCTGTAAAATGAATCCATTATTGCTGGAGAACCTTCTTTCCAGAAATTTTGACTAAAAGTTGTAAATCAAAAATGTACTTCCACATACCAAAGTAGCACTTGCTCATATTTCTATGACATGGTTTGTTTGTTTAGGTTATTCTCAGTGGGCACTAATGAGATCCTTTTGCATGCTAGGCATTTAATCTCCCAGTGATCCTTTCCCACAGACCTCTCTGTTTCTCTGGTGTGTTTTGTGTATCCAAGCTTCAGAAAAATGCCCATCTTCTTCTTAAAGAATTTTCCTCAACATAGAAAGATAGTGCCATGAAGAAACTACATGATAAAGGAAATCAACATTCACAGTAGCTACACTTACTACACATGTTATTTGAATTCTTGAGTTATAGTAGGAGCAGAATCACACATTCCTGTGACCCAGCTTCTTTCTTTGTTTCTGTAATTAGTCTTCATTCTACACAGTTCACTGAAATTGTTCTATCCTCTGTATTTCCAGAAACATTCCCTCCATTCACGCTGGCATCAGCTTCCAGTGCACTGTGGCCTTCTCATTATGTATCTCCATTTGTGCGCATATTTTTCATGTTAACCTGCTATAGCACTGAGGATGGTCCTGTTATTTATGCATATACTGCACATATGACTATCAGCCCTCTTTAGATCATGGATGTCCAAGCACCTTAACTTTCCTAGGAATCTTTCATAATACAAATTTTTCCTCACTGTGTATATTGATCCCTCTCTCTGCTTGCAATGTCCTCTGATTCTTCTCTTACAAATCACTATATCTCCATGAAAACATGTTCTATTCATTCATTCATTCATTCATGTTACCTTTGAAACCCTGTTTCTCTATGTACAGCATTTCATACTCAGCATTTCTAGCCTCTGGCACATAACCTCACTTTTGAAGTCTCCATTATTTCTATCTCTAGAAAATAAATCATCCCTGGCACCTGTTTTCTTCTCAAGATCTTACCACAAACTCAATTGTGGGTGGAATAAACCAAGCTGTTGATTACAATGTGATGCAAAAGTGGCCTCTTTAAGTCCCGGAACTGATGGAGTAGACAGAAAAAGGAATAATTTATAAGTCACATGCTTATTACCTAGTTTGGAAGCTATAAAATGTATGAGGTAGCCCCAGTGAAAGAAAAAACAGTTTATGTCATGAACATCAGGAATAATTATGGAAATTTCTCAAGACAACGTGATGGAATAATACATGGAAAGTAAATAAGAATGGAAATAATCAAATCTCCAGCTCTAGAGGTTTCTTGGTTAAAGCTTAGTGGGAGGCAATTTTAGAGAGAAACCAAAGAATTGCCTAGGTAATTTTGGATAAAACAATGAGAATGCTGGGATAATGCAATTCATCTCTTTTCAGTGTATCAACCTCAAATTAAACTTCTCTTCTCCACTCCTACCAGCTTCCATGATGTATGTGGCATCAATTTGAGTCATTCATATGAGAATTTTAGAATTTCTGAAACATTGTTTGTTTTCAAGACAGCTATTTACTTAATTATTATTATTATCATCATTATTTTTACCATTTTTATTTTATTGATGATTTGGAATGAAACTTGAGCATGCCATTAATTCACTTAATTACTGAGCAAATTTCTCATTGATAGATACCTAATTTTTTGATCAGCCAACCCCTTTTTAAAACAACTTGATAATCTGTCAAGATATACCACATCAGATTCATTTTTAACTCATAGTTTTCATGAAGTTTATTCCTTGACTAACAGTACTGTTCATTTTAGTTATATTCCAATGACTAAAATACAAAGGTTTATTAATGTCTGATAATTCTGGCAGTTTTTAGATCTCTTTTATTGGTTTGCCATATCTCAATTCTTTATGCCTTATCTTACATTTTTTCTTTGTGGGGAATGTATCTTTGTGCAAGAATGGAAAAAGAAAAATGACATTGGTTAAATCAGAGGCTTCAGGGGAAAAAAAATCACTAGTGCTCCACATGGGTATGAAAAACAAGGACATGTGTATTAGCTGCTCTTCTAAAAGCATATGTCTGAGCTAATTAGTTCAAAAAACTCTCTGAGGAGAAATTAAGTAAACCTTCTCCTAGAATCCCATCACAAATTTGGACTTACTAAATTGTAGGGCAAATGAAGAGAGGTTCTGTACTTGTAATTCTGATCAGTTTTGTGGAAGATATGTGTAGTTGTGTTTTTCCTTCAGCTTTCATGTTGAAATTTTCAGATCCTTCTATTTTCCTCTGAATACAGATCACTGTGCTCACTAGCATTCTGTATCTTTTCATTGGTACATATACCCTTTGATTATGTATTTATGGTCATGGCAAATATGACCTCAAAATTGGAACATTAATTGCAAGTTTTACAAAAGCTATATTCCCAATTTTGATTTAGCATATTTTAGACATGTGGCTGTATTCAAAAAAGTTCCAAACAAGCAGACACACCAAAGTTAAAATCATGTTTATGATACATAACCATTGGGACTCGGGTTCATATTCATTGTGTAAGATTATGAGGGTAGTTCTCTTTATATTCAGGGGTTTTTTTGAGAATATATTTTCTTTCCTTTTCAGTATCTCAGAACACACATGCTTCTGGCAAGGTAATTGATCTTCTATGATTATTTCATTGTATTAACTGGGTACTGGATTAAATACACATTATTTATATGATGTCTTTGTCTCTAAGCACATGAAGCCTGCCATCATAATCAAAGATTCTCTTCCATATAAGTCAAAACAGAAGCAAGAAAGAAGGACACTCAAATCAGGTAAATTTTGCAGTACAATTTTTCTGTAAAGTTATCTGGAAACCATTGGAAATGCAGGCAATTTCCCTGTTCCTATTTTTTTCTGAAATTTAATAAGAGGATTTATCCTCGAAAATATCAATCTCAATATTGGTATTCAAGTTTTCTTAAATGATATATTCCTGCATATGAAAAAGATTTTTAAAATTTGAACTGTTTCTCAAATTTTACTATGTCTCAAGTTCCTTAAAGTAATCCCTTCACCATTTATGGATTCTCAAAGGTAAATTATCAGAATGTAATCTTTTTAAAATAATATAGTTTTAAAATTCTTATGGCAAAGATAGGCAGTGGGGCAAAACTATATTCCCATCTTCCTAAAAGATTGAGGCACAAATTTACTTGAGCCAAGAAGGTAGGGTTCAGTTTAGGAAATATAAGAGAGACATATCTTTGAATAATTTATTAGTTTATTTTCAGTGCATGATCCAAACTATTGAGTAATTGCAATGAACATATGTTGTACTTTAGGTAACAGTTTTTGTTGTTGTTGTTGTTTTGTTTTGTTTTCCATGGAGGGAATAATTGAAACAAGGCCTTTTAATATGCTGAGCAGTTGCTCTACAATTGGGACTGGCTGCCAGCCTTGTCTTTAAAGTTGATGATCCTGTAAAATCTTTTTATTTGAATAGTTCAGAGAAAATACACAAATTCTTTTACTTGAAATAGGAAGATGTTAATTTTTTTTTAAAAAATCACATGATAAAGACAAGCAATTTAAAGAGTTCAGGTGCTTAATTTTACATCATCTTTGACACCTTTTGTTTTTGTTTTGGACAGAGTCTCATTTCACAGAGACTCAGAATTTTTCTTTTACTTATTAAATTTAATAACACTTTATTCTTTACTGAGTTAGTGAAAATTTTGTATCCCAAATGCTCAGAAACATTCCCTTAGTTCAGGCCTGTGTCATCTTTATTTTGCACTGATGCCTTCTAACTATTGTTCTCCATTCATTTTTTTGGACTTCATCTTCACCTGCCCACATTCTGGGTGATCTACTTCCAATGCAAATATGACATGAATCATTGTTTAGAACAATAATATCAAAACATTTTACATTTACATATAAATCTTTCATAATATGATTTTTGCCTAATTATCTTTATCTCTTTCCTAACTCTACCCTTTCCTCTGGTATTACTCTTCATGGATCCCTACATATTAAGACAAGTACAGATCCCACGTAATAGTCATCTTCCTCAGATGCTACTGCTTATCAAGCTCTTATCCTTTCCCTTAAGCTGGCTGATAATATCAGTTTTATATCCCAGCTCAGGCATTATTGCTAGACATTATCTCTGATATCATTTATCTACATTAGCACTTACCAGAAACTCAAAAATAATTAATGAGTCAAATAAATAGAGACTATTTTCACAGAGATGACTGAAAAGACTATCTCTTCTTCACAAGCAAAAGGGACTGTCAACTAAATAAACAATTTACTGTTTAAGTTAAAAGAATATAGTGGAAAAAATTGATAAAGTACTAATGTTGGCTTGAGTAAAGAAACAATTTTATTGCGATAACTAGAGTCCAAATCAACTGGAAGTGCATGAAGCACACTGTGTCTTTAGAGTAGCAAAGAATATTGTCACAATTTCAGATAAAACATTTCAGATAAGGAACAGGGTGGTCACAGATAAAAGTGTAAAAATTATCACTCACTTTGGAGGCCATTAATGATGAACAGGAGTTGCATAAAATTTATTTTTATGAGGTAAAAAATAGTGAACAATGTGAATTTATGATTTTTATCTATTTTAAAATTTTGTTTCTAACAATTGGTACATTTATACTGAGTAGGTGGATTTGTGGATGAATCTTTGAAATATTTATTTGCATTCAACCTGGTGACATTCACTTTCTCCACAAAGAAATATTTGTCAAGCAAAAGATTCTGTTTGGATAATCAGAAATACTTCCTAAAGAAGACAAGATTTATTGGGCACAGTGGAGCACATCCATTAGACTTTAAGCTAAACAACAAAAGAGGTTTTATCCCATAGAACATAGTACACACGTTTTAGGTACTCTACATTTGAATAGTGTATGAATACTGCATGTGAAAATATACAGTCATTCACTTATGAAAATTACTCACATATTATTTCTATTTTGTTTTATTCCTGATACAAATTCTGTTATCCAATTAAAACATTTGAATACAGGTTCTTTACATCACATAATAAAACATAAAAAAAGTTACTGCTCACAGTGTTTACTACAAAAAATTGCAAAACTGGAAAATGACCTATATAAACTGGAAAAGAGATATACTGAAGTAAAAAGAGAAACATCAGAGCTTAAAAAGGAAAATGTAGCATGGAAACAAGAACTTCAACATTTGAGGTATGATACGCTAGTTTCTTATGTCCCTGTTAAGTTACTGAAGTTGGCATTAATCTTAAAATACTCCTGCCCTAGTTACTGAGATTAAAGGCATGTACCACCATACATGAATAGGAATCTATTTGTATAACAAATAGAAATTTTGGTGGTTTGTATCTATGTTTTTGCCTTTTGGAGTACAATCAATGTTTCAAGGAATGAAATTTAGAAAACCAGTTTTCTCTATTTGTTTAATTTACTCTGAATACATTTTCAATGTAGAATTAGTTGATTAGAGGTACTTTTGAAAAAGATATTTGATAGATTTCTAAATTCCTCTCAAGAAAGTTTATGTTATTTACAATTCTCCCAAAGATAATAAAATGGGCATTTTTCACTGTCCAGAAATATTTTAAAACATTTATAGTTTTTCTTCTGCTATATAGGATCAAACCCAGGGGTTAGTTCAACTAAGTA
The DNA here is from genome assembly GCF_048772815.1 of Callospermophilus lateralis. Taxonomy (NCBI): domain Eukaryota; kingdom Metazoa; phylum Chordata; class Mammalia; order Rodentia; family Sciuridae; genus Callospermophilus; species Callospermophilus lateralis. The sequence goes on from NW_027510147.1 coordinate 449,127, forward strand.
GATATGTTAGTACTGAGCTAGACCCTCTGCTACAGTTTTAATATTAACATTCATTTAAAAATGAAATGGAAAGGGGTTACTGATTGTTTTCTTCAAATTAACTCTGGTTTATAAGTAAAACTTCTTCTTATTTCTTTGTTGAAAAGACCCATACTCTTAATTATTAGATTAAATATTAGGTTCAGTCTTGTTCCAAAGGGGATTTTGACTTGTTTACAAAATAAGTAATGATTAACAAGGTAAGTGCTACCATAAGAGCAACATAAAAGTTAGAATAAAGTTATTTTTTTCCTCAGGAAAATTCAGTTTTAAGATAAATATATTTTACTGCAGATGTGTCTTAAAAAGGAAGAGAATAAAAGAAATTATTCTCTGTTTCTTGAACCAAATAGGGACCAGTTAAATGAAATAAAAAATGAAGATAATAAAGAAATTAAAAAGAAACCTGAAACATCTGTAAGAAAATTTGATACAGAATTAAATATTACAGCAGATGAATTTAATCAGGTAAATGAGCTTTCAGTAAATTTTAATTTTTTATTTTATTTCAACATACTATATCCATCCATGTTTCACTTCATGAAGGGTATATGATCTGAGAAATATGCTGTTTGGCAATTGTACCAACATACAATCATCATAAGTGTGTACTTGCACAAACTTCAGACACCTACCACAATACCAGAATAAATAATCTTCCAGGATCTCTATTGTACATGCAGTGTATATTCTCACAAAGCATTGGTATGTGGAGTGCGACACTATTATTTTGGTTTAAAACAAAATTTTATCTCACCCTAAAATTAATTGATGACATTTGTTGCAAGACTAATTATTGCAAATCTTGGTATCTAGTAGATGCTCCATAATTGCTGAGTTTAATCACTGACATGATTATCAATTTTACTGAAGATGTGCCTTAAAAAAGGAGGGGCTTTGGCTATAGCTCAGTGTCAGAGCACTTGCCTATCATGTGTGAAGCACTGGGATCAATCCTCAGCACCACAAAAATAATAATAATAATAAAATAAACAGAAAAAATAAAGGCATTATTTCCATCTACAACTACAAAAAAAATAAAGTTTTTTTTTAAAAAAGAGGAGAATAGAAGAAATGATTCTCTGTTTTTTGAACAAAATAAGGACAAATTAAAAGAAAAAGTAAATTAAGATAATAAAGAGATTTTTAAAATGTTAAGGTATAGAGTAAATAGATTTGAAACTAGTTAAATATTTTGTTTAAAAAATTTTTCACAATTGCATTTATACCTATATTTAATAAATATCTTTACTCTTTGAGGATTTTTTTCTGTCATTTATGCAGTTTAAATTTGAGTAATTTATGTATGATAAAGATTTATGTGCTTTAATAATCTACTTCTTTTGAATGGTTATTTATTTTGAAGATACCACTGTTAATTAAGCTTTTAGACTTTCTACTCCCTACTGAGATAAGAACAAAACCTACTGAAAAATCTCTAGGTCTCATCAGAACAAAATGACACCTATAGGTAACTTTCTTTAGAACAGTTTGCCCGAATTTACAAGACGGGATTCCAGCAAAACATCTTTGCAAACAAAAAGTGATAAATATGGACAAAACTGAAATCAATTGTTTTCCTCTGTTGTTTTCATGGGTGTGTGTGTGTGTGTGTGTGTGTGTGTGTGTGTGTGTGTGAATAGTAACTGTATCCATCATTAAAAACATAAATGTATAACCATAAGGTGCATATTTAGGGAGTGAGGGTGTGGGCATTTTTGTCCCACTGGATTAAGTAATGTTATTATTCAATTCCGTTTGTCTGCAGCATTCCAGTAGTGGTTTTCACAGTGTCCTGTTTCAGAGAAAAGACTTTTAATATTTTTCACAGGATTTGATGATTTTTCTAGGATCGCAAAATCTTGATTCTAACAATAATCTTCTGGTTTGGGGAAGTGATTTTTCTCCCTTGGTGTGTTAATGTGAAGATGTGCTTTTTACTATACCACTTTTAAGTAAGAAAAAAAAATGTGGCTAGCAGAGATCCTGGTTTTTGGATATCATTTCCTCACTTTTGACAAGAGAAATACTTTGCATCAAGTAATCTCCTATTTTATATAGAACACTTTGGTAAATAATGATATACCATGATATGTACACAGTAATAACTTACTGGTATAAGAATAAACTGTGTCAGTTTATTTTCTCTATTTCACACTTACTATGTTTCAAACTTCACTAAGGAGAAACAAATAATACTGAGCAGCAACTTAGAAATTGTTTTTGCCATTAGTATCTTGCAACACAAGCCTTCTGTGATGTTTATACATTCACAGGACAGAATGGTGGATGAGCACTAGAAGCAGAGGTGGAAGGTTTGGATAAAATCTCACAACTTGGGGCTGGGGTTGTGGCTCAGAAATAGAGTGTTCACCTAGCACAGGTGAGGCCTTAGGTTTGCTCCTCAGCACCACATAAGTAAACAAATAGATAGATAAAGGTATTTAACAAATCTCACTACTTGCCTATATTTTGGCCCACCCTGCTTTCCAGAACTGTGTTTATTGATAAACATATATATTCTAAGTGCTGACCCTAGTTCTATCATTTATTAATGTGTGCAAATCTCATATTATAACTGGTATCCTGATCTTTCTTCCGAACAGGTTTCACAGTTGGAAATGACAACCAGTGACCTAGAAAATGAGATTGGTCAGAAAAGTGATACTCTCAGAGTAAGGACTTTGGTTTCAGAACAAGAAAAAAGACATACATATCAAAATGAACCAAGGGAAATGGAAGAACACATCAGAAAGCAGGAATCTATTAGAGAGAGGAGAATATGTAGAATCCAAAGTGAAATTAGACAGCTTCAACAGGAATTTCATGACCTTAAAAACAAATTTGAATATAAAATCAATACATTCACTCATAACCAAAACCAAAGTTATGACATTATAAGACAATTGCAAGCTGAGAATGAAGCATACCGTCACTTTCTGGAAAGCAGAAATATGAGGTTAATCCATGAAAATAATCTTTCACAAAAAGATAGCAGTATGAAAAGAGAAAGCAGAAAATGAAGTAAGTATCAAGCAAGTAAACTATTTGAATTGTCTTTGAAGGAGCACTCAAAGTGATATTTGTGTATGGCTAAATTTTGCATCTAGGTGAATGTAAAAATTCAAATATTATAAACACATTTTCTGTCTCAACACAGAAACATAACTGATTTCCAGCAAATACAACTTAGACCTCATTGAAGTGATAAGTCTTCCAATTTCCCTGATTTGATTGTTATACAGTATGTGCCCATCTTGAAATAACACTCTACCTCATAAATGTGTACAGTTATAATCCAATTAAACACAGAAGACTTAGAGTTACATAGAACTGATTTTAAAATTTAAGAAAGAAAAAATATTGAAAACCTTGGACCTAATAAATGCTTCATTTTGAGTAAAGAATTGTAAAGTTTTCAGAGGTTGAATTATAGATTTTTAGTAGCTATATATGCTGACATTCAAAATATTTTCTCAATAATGTTGAAACAATATTTATATTTGTTGCTGATAATTGAAACCCCAAAGCTTTGCACATGGTAATCACAGGATCTACCACTGGAATACACACCATCCCCATGTCTTCCTATTGCCATACTTTAAGACCATGAGAAAATAGATAATTGGAAATGCTTATACCTAATTGCAATTAACATTTCATTACTGATTCCCCAGCCAAACTGAAATGCAGATGCTGTATTTCATTATATATTTCCTTCACTAAATGTTATATATTTCTAGTTGGTAGATTTAATTGTATTCATGTCAAATTGATTTAAATAAAAAATAGCTGTCTAGATTTCATTTATCTTCATGACCTCTCAACTATTTAAAAGCATCTAATTCTCATGATCATAAATTGAGACAAATGTCATAAATTGCAGAAAAACCATGGTTGATTAAATCTGTAATTTATTGATTATGTCCATGATATCTTGCTCAGACTATTTTTCAAAACTCAATTGCTATCATGAAAAAGATATAGACTCATCCAGTACAAAGATAGTTGTACTCATCTATGATTCATTAATTTGAAACTGAATCTCCATTTCTAGACTATGAGGATGGCAGGATTCAGGTACAGCAGGAAAAGTATGAGGACAAATGAGATTTTTTTTTAAAAAAATGCATGTCATTTAGGAAAAGATTGAAATACTAAACAATTGTCTTGTGCAATCCTCAAAGAATCAAAAAGAGCCTACAGAAGGGTAATATAATACTAACAGACTCCTGATGGAGAAACAGCAGTGCCAAATGGCATATTGTCCTCTGTGAACAAGTTCTGTCCCAATGCACCCTTGGATTACATATAATTGGTTACCTCACAAAAATTCGTTTCAAAGAGAAAATGTAGTGAATCCTACCAAAACTGTGTAGCTTCATGTCAAAGCATTGAGAAGTAACTGCTGAGATTAGTTACATTATATTTCTCTTTGGGGTTTCAGATTTGATTTCTGGTAATCTTGTTCTGCTTTGGTGAAATACTGAGTTGTTAAGTTATGAATGTTAAGTAAAGGTCATGTTAACCTATATTAAAATAAACAAAAATATCTTACATATTTTTTTAAAAAATCACTGGAGGTCTCATTTTCAAGAAACAGTTACTTCTTAACTGTATTCTTAACTGTATTTAACTGAACTTATAATTTGAACTTTCCTTAAACTAATTTTTAAAATAAATATCACTGTCCATAATTGAAAAGAAATATTGAAGTGATTGACATCGCTTCTGTGTGATTTTAGTTTGTCTGTGCTTTTAACACTTTCTTTTATCCAGCACCACCCCCAAGGTTTCCACTCAGTCAAAAGTGCATGATTGATACTCAAAAATTTTACCAATATGGATGTTTATAATGTAAAGGATCATAAAATAATTTTATAAATTAAATAAGCTTGTAACACTAAAATTATTTGATTTCTGCTTTTGCTAAATTGTTTTGACAGTTTTTTTAATAAAAATATATCCTTAGTTGTTTTTACTTACATAATTTTTATCATAGTTCTTGTAAAATATGTTTGTTGCTTCACTGTTACTGCTATTATAATATATTTAAACTAGTTTAAATAAGCATTTATTTAAATTTGTAAAACAAGGAGCCCATAGTTTCATACAGAACTGTCACTGTGAATGAGTATTAGGGCTTCAGATTTTCCATCCCTCTTTATGAATACAATAATCATGTACTAAGGTACTATGGCAAGCACTGGGATGACAAGATGGAGATGATAAAGGCCATTCCTCAAAAATCATATACTGGTAATTTTCATACAGATTATTGGGCAGTATAGCAGTGCTATACTAAGACCATTTTTATGTATCTAAGAATTTTGATGACTGGAAGCAGTCTAAGGTGGCAGTAATATCAAGAGTCTTTGAAAAGCAACCACTATAAAACAGTCAATTATAATCTTTCTATCATCTTATGTACATTGAACACTGATCCCATCTTCCTGGAGTTATAACAGGAACCTTGCAGTCCCACCATGTGATTTCCTAATCCTTTTTGCAAGATTTAAATATTATTCCAAAAATGATGAGCTCTATTTAAGAGTTAATAAGAAAAACAATGTTCAACAATGTTGGGCCCATTTTAAGATATTTCTATAATGTTTGACCATTTTTTATTAGGGGGACTCTTACAACAGTGAGATATCTGTTAGAAAATCATATAAATAAAAGATAGCATCTTGTTTTCATCATGAGTCACTGTTGTTAAAATATCAATTTTATCACACCTTGTTTTAGAGCTTCAATGGTATTTTGATGATCTTAACTCCTATGTTAAAAAGAGGCCTCACTTTTTGTTTGGCTTTGAGTTTAAAAAAAAATTATAGGAATCAAAAAGAGCCTAGAGGAGGGTAATACTAGCAGACTCCTGATAAAGAAACAGCCCATCTAAGTTATATAAGACACCATTGCAGTAGAATACTTGAAAAGGGAACATTGAATACATAAATTAAAGGTCAAAGGTAGGTGATATGTATTTTTTAACTCTTTCTTAGATTATATGCATACTTTTTCTGGAAAAATTGGGAGAAATGGGCCTGAATTGCTTCAGAGTCATAAAATTGGATGACTGTCTACAAAAAGAGAATAAAAGTTAAATATTTCTGTGATTTATTAAGCACAATGCAAATATAAGATATCCTCATTAGTTCTTACCAGAAAAATCATGTAATTTTTTTACAAGACAATCATGAATGAGTGTGTATATGCAGATACAAAGCAAAGGAAGATTTTTGGGGATCAGCTATTTTTTGTAGAGAAAGTTATGTTTGTTATTTACTTCCTTATAGGCTAGTTTATTTGAAATTCAATCTAGTAGTCTGTAGATTTCCTTGTGGAGGATTAATTTTTCAAATCATGATAACTATAATGAGAGGCTTTAAAAAGCACTCCTCTATCAAGATAGAGGCACCTCTCCTTAATCACTGCAGAATGCCTCCAAAGGTGAAGGCAGGAGAGGAAAATGGAACTGGGGAGGAAGAAAGATCAAATTATTTTATGTGCATCTTTTAATAGTTCATAATTAACACCACTTCTGTGTATAGTTATACTACAGTGAGAATTTTAAAATACTTTCACTTAAAAAAGAAGGATGGCGTCTCAGTGTCACCAGTGGCTGTGTGCGCAGAGGACTCAGCTAGCTCTCAATAAATGCCTCTTTGCTGCTTATGTAGATTTTTAAAAAAGAAGAAGAAGAATAAGACTAGAAATCTATCAAAAGAATTTATCTTCATATGTAAAAAAATGTAAAGTTATTAAACATCACATCATTATTATCATAAAATAGTACTTATTGTGTTCATTAATCTACTTTAGACCCTGTTTGTAGAATTAGCAAGATAATTGATTTTATACAAAAAAAACCACACAAACAAACAAACAAAAAAACTAGATGGCCACACTTAACAAATAGTTGGAAGTATTTCCACATATTTTTAATCAAGTACATAAACTATTGAACTACATGTTCCAAAAATGTTGGTCCTACCTTATGAGTAAAAATCAATTAAAATGAAAGAGCAATATATTGTTTCCAAATCTGAGAAATGAACAATCAAAGTTCTTAGATTTGAAACTGCCTCTTTTTACACTTTTGCCCTACTTTAAAACTGTCAGCCTATACACTGAAAGTATTCTTGAAAAAAGAAAGGCATCATCTATTTTCTGGGTTTATGGCAGTTAGCCCAGACTCATCTAGCAAAACTTAGTCAAGCATTTAAAACACCCTGCTCATGACTTTGTCATTGGTTTACCTGTTGCTCTCAAGAAAAGTTTGAAATTTCTAAGCAAGAAGTGAAAATACCCAAACCAAAGAGTTTCTTGTCAAGATGTTCAACCTTATCTCTTCCCACTCAACTACTGTCACTTTGCTCTAGCTTCTAGTCACACAGGACCACTTACAGTTTCACAAATGTTTTTTCTCATATCTCATTGTCTCTATCCATCCTTTCCCTCTCTGTCATAATTTTCCTGTATCCTTCAGGTGTCAACTCATATAGCACTTTCATGGAAGGACTTCTAACACTGCCATAAAATTTTGGAACAGAAATTCCTTCTCTGTGTTCAGTAGGACCTTGTTCTATACATGTCATAGTGCCCATTAATCTGTATGGAAATTATGATTGTTGAGGAGTTGCCTTTATCATCTTCATCTTGTCATCCCAGTGCTTGCCATAGTATCTTAGTACATGATTGTTATATTCATAAAGAGGGATGGAAAATCTGAAACCCTGATACTCATTCACAGTGACAATTTTGCACAAAACTATGGGCAAACAATTTCATAGTAACTTTGTATTGTGGTCGTACAAATGTAAAAAAAAAATTCATTTTATGAAAAATGACAATTTTTCAACTTTTTGTTTACTGATTGATGCTTATGAAACTTTTGAGATAAAAAATATAATTATTTTTCTCTCCTTTTGCTACAGAATTTGAATCTAGACTAATGGGAGTTTCTTCCATAAGATTTACGATAAGCCAAGACAAGATCTATTTGTGGAAGCATCAAAAGGATACCACCGATATTTTTAAAGAAAAATAGATATGAAAGATAGTATTGCATATTTCAAACTATTGCCATATTATTTTAAAAACTTTTTTGAAGAAAATATGTTTGTATTATTCATGTGTAAAATTCTCAAAATATGAGACTATTTCTTTGCATCTATAACAAAATTTGAAGTGCAAGTGCATACCAGTTTTTATTGAGTTCTATGTATCAAAACTATGTAAATTGTTGCATTTAAACATTACCCAATGTGGTCAATATTACTACTTTGGTAGAACTAAACATCACATGTTTTAATGTATTACAATTATAGTGCCATCAAACCTATATCCTTAAAAACAAGAAAAAAACTTATATTTAAATTTTTATGATTTTAGTATAAAGCACTAACTTATAATTCTTTCATGATGAGAGATACTTTTGCTTAAGCCATTTTGCCTTTTTTCTTTGTTTATTCTTTCTTGAAAAATAATAGTCTAGCTACAACTTCTAGCATAAAGTACATTTTTCCCATGGAATAATTTTAGAGTAAATGGCTGTCATATGCCATCATTCATGACTTCTTTAACATTACCTAAAAGTCTGAACATGCTGCATAACTGCAATGCAACCTTCATAATGAAAGAGTCAATACTAATACATTCTATCAAATGCCTTCTACAACTGAAATCTAATTTTTTTTATGTTTTGCAACTTGCCTCACGTTGTCCTTTATAACAAAATAATTCCATTCAGATCCATGAAATGAACTTAATATTGTATTTTGTAGACACCTTTAGATTCAAATATTCCTTAATCTTTCCTTGACTTTCATGGCCTTGAATCTTTTCAAGAATAATACTTCTAGAATGTGCTAAGATGGATTTTTCTTTATGATTGAGACAAGGTTACATATTTTGGGCAAGAGTATCACAAAAGTTATTCTGTGATTATTCTCTTTAAATCCCAAGATAAAGACCTATATTTTAATTTCTCCATCATTGCTGATAATAACATTAATTATTAAAGGTCTTATCTCCTAGATATATTTTATGTTATATCATATTTTCCTTTTAATTATTTAGTTTTGTGGAAAAGTACTTGGAGACTATATAAATATTATTCATCCAACTTTCAATTTATTTATTTATTTATACCTATACAGATCCATGGTTTATTTAATTGAGTATACTGTTGTTTGTTAATATTATTCTAAAAATATTTCTTTCAGAAATATTGTGTTTTGACAATTTTAGATTAATAAAAGTTTAATATATTGAAGTACAGAGAAATGTTAACCCAAATGTTAACATTTTATCAACTTGAATAAAATGTTTATCTTCTCTTTCTCTTCTTTATCTCTTTTCTTTCTCTCTTTCTAGTAAATATAATTATAGGTATATAAGAAAGTTTCTTTTTTCTAAACCATTTGTAAGTTTCAGGATTGTTGTTTTTCATTACTGAATATTTGTATTCCTAAAAGCAAGGGGTTACCTTACATACAGTGTAAAGACCAAAATTTAAAAAAATGGTTCATTATAAAATATCTAATCTACAAATATGATTCAGAATTTGCCAATTATTTCAGCAATGTTATTTATAACCAAAATAAAATTCAGTCTTGGAAAATTTCAGAATCCTTTATTCGTCCTGTTTCTTTCGCCTCCTTTAATCTGGGATATTTCTTTAGTCTTTCTGGGCTCTTTATGGCACATAAGTTTTTAATGGTGTACTTCAGTATGTCTGTAGATTTTCCTTTAGTTCAGAATCACATGATATTCCCTCATGAGTGGAATCAGATTATGCCATTAGAGAAGGAATATCATACATGAAATGCTGTGTTCTTTCAATGCAGCATATTCTAGAGGTACTTGCGGACATATCCAAGAACTGTGAACAGCCTCTAGAAATATTTGACATCAAATAGAATGAATAATTATTATACATACATTAATATTGTCTTGAATGTACGTGTAGTAAGAAAAAGATTCTTATTTTTTCACATTTTGAAATGTGTAGGTCTACCCAAATAAAGCAGAATACCAGAACTGAAAGAGTCTGAGAAATTCCCTGTCTGTAGATTAGAATTCACACCAGAAAAGAAGTTCAAGTGCCTTGGAAAAAAGTCATTCATATCTTTTGACATAAAATTTTATGAAAAATAAGTTTTAAAGGTACTTTTTCCCCTTTAGTTTAAGCTTATCATGAATAACATTTTCTTCCAAAAAATTCTGCCTGCTAATTTTCAAAATGTTGTCATCATAGTCTAACACCATAGGTCTCAATCATTTCTGAAGATGTTTCTGCTTTTTTCCATTTAAAAGTATTTTCTTCAGATAAGTTTCTGAACTTTCCTATTGCTTTTGCTAGAATGGGGATTGAAGAAATTACCTTTTTTTTTTGGCCAGTAATGTGATTCACTGAGGCACACTTCTTAGAACCCAGAAGGACTCCTGGGCCAAAAAGTGCTGGATATTTGAAATATGTCCTGTTACAGGTCAATGAAATTGGTCTTTGTAGACTTTCCTCTCAGGCTGATGGCAAGAAGAAATTCACTGGCCACACATTATTTAAAATTTCCCAGGGCTGGTGTTGGAGATCAGTGTTAGAGTGCTTGCCTAGCATGCATGAAGCACTGTGTTTAATCCTTAGAACCACATAAAAATAAAGGTAAAATAGTTCCATTATTCCTTTGTTTATTTAAACACACACACACACACACACACACACATATATTATATATATGTAATTAGTTTGAAATGGTAAGAACTTAGGCTACCCATTAATTGCTGTGCTGTAGATATGATGTGTATTTAAAAGGAAGCAAGGATGATTAAACCAAATCATGAGGGAGTCTTGGCTAACCATGAAGTTAGCTAACCATGAAGTTACTTCTTAGTTCTTAAAAGCAGCAAAAGGACATAAGGAACACAGGATATCCTCAGGAGTCACCTTTCCAATTTGTCATTTGGCAGAATGAGATGTGAAAAATGGGTTGCTCCTACTAGGCTCTTCTTTGCTTTTTAGTTTTTATTTTGAATTCTTAATGGATTTGGTCATACTTAGGCAGGAGAACATGACTGTCAGCCAAATATTCTTCTTTAGTAGAGATTTATTATAAACAGTATAAATACAACTTGGTTTCACAATTTTCTTCTCCCCCTGAAGGAAAAAAAAAATCATTTTATTAACTGGTTAAGTTTATGAGAGCAGAAAGGGCATAGACAGAAAAAGAGGAGAAGAGAAAAAAGAGTTGTGACATCCCATAGCCTTGTCCATCAGTGACTTTATTTCAGTAAACACCATGGTGTTACCCAAAGCTCAGACTTTATTCCTGATGACAATTCATATCTAAGGACAAGTTCTGGAGAAAATGGGGGGAGGTGTATTGCTTTGCTTGCAAAGTAGAAACACAGGACTATTATCTCAGGATGTAATTCTGTCAAGTTGAACAGAAGACTTTTAAAGAGGTGGTTTACTCTAAGATATCATCTCACTCCAGTGAGAATAGCAACTACTATGAAAAATAAAAAAGTGTTGACGAGGATGTAGGGGGAAAGGTACACTCATACATTGTGGGTGGAATTGCAAATTGATGCAACCAATATGGAAAGCAGTTTGGAGGTTCCTTGGAAATCTGGGAATAAAAACACCATTTGACCCAGCTATTTCTCTCTCAATTGATACCCAAAAGATTTTAAAACATCACACTACAGGGACACAGCCACATCAATGCTTACAGCAGCACAATTCACAATAGTTAAACTATGGAGCCAACCTAGATGCCCTTCAGTGGATGAATGGATAAAAAAAATGTGCCATATATACACAATGGAATTTTACTCAGCAATAAAAGAGAATAAAATCATGACATTTGCAGGTAGATGGTTGGCGGTTGAAGAAGATAATGCTAAGTGAAGTTAGCCAATCCCCCCCAAAAAAATATTGTCTCTGATATAAGGAGGCTGACTCATAATGGGGTAGGGAGGGGGAACATGGGGCGAATAGATGAATTATAGATAGGAAATAGGGAAGGGAGAGTAAAGGAGGAGCAGGGGATTAGCAAGGATGGTGGAATGTGATGGACATCATTATCCAAAGTACATATATAAAGACACGAATTGGGTATCAACCTACTTTATAATACAAACAGATATGAAAAATTGTGGTATATATGTGGAATAAGAATTGTAGTGCAAATAAAAACAAGTACATGTATAAAGACATGAATTGGCACGAACATACTTTATACAAAGATATGAAAAATTGTGCTCTATATGTGTAATAAGAATTGTAATACTGTTGTGTATTTTTAAAAAATAAAATTAATTAAAAAAATAAAGAGGTGGTTTAAAGGCTACATCCCAGCTGTGCCTTGTGAGTGGTCATAATTCACTTGTAGTCTTGGGGAGATAGCTGTTTCTTAGAACTTCTAGAACCACCCCTGTAGTCTAAATTATTTCATTCCTGTGGTATGTGTTTGCTTGAGGATAGATAATTTGGACTAAGGTGGGAAAAAAGGTAATCTTACTTCTCCCAAGTTTAGGAAGCGAGAGAAAAAGAAAGGGAAAAATTTTGAGCCCAGGAAAGTTGAAGTTTAATGGATGTTGACTTTGCTCTGTATGCTCTTCCACTTTACTCTCTGGGTTCTTGTTTCTGCCTCACCATTATTAATCATTTGACTTCAGATCTAACCAAATCATTTTTTCCCTCTAGTAGTGAAATGATGCACTAATGTAGTAGAAATGTGTTAAGCTCATTGAGGTTCACATTCAGAACTTGGGAGAAACATTTTCTTCATAGGATAATGTTGTGACCCGTGCCCACATAATTATGTAAAATGTCTCAGCACAGTATACTGTTGAAGAGGCAGAAAGTATCCCATTCTGGGTGCATCAGATTCACATAGACGCAGAAAAATCTTTTTAGGAAATACTTTTTCCTGTGCTCTTATTGAAGTTTCAAAGCAGAAGTAGCTACCTTTAGCTTTTATATTTTTCCCCTTAGCACAAGTGTGCATGGTAACTCTACTTATAACAGTCATAATCTGGAAATAAGTTAGCTGTCCATCAACAGAAAAATGGATAAAGACCTTGTGATATATTCAGATACACTATAGCACTGAAAAGAATTTACAGCTACATTTGACAAGGAAATGAAACCAGACTAAAAGAATACAGACAGTATGACTCCATTCATAAAAGCTGAGAAGTCGTAAAATAAATCTATCAACTGAAGTCAGAATGGTTGTTACTTCAGGACGAAGGAGATACTAATTAGAATGGAACATGAGGGAAGGTACTTTGGTAATGATAACCTTTACTTGATGCAAGTGATAATTTTATAAATTTAACTCAAACTATGTACTGATTATTTTTGCTCAGTTATGCTTTATTGGTCAATACATGAGAAAGTTCATAAGAAGAAATAAATTGGTAGAAACATAATGTGACCTCATAAATATATAAATTAAAACCAACAAAAGAGCATAAGAGAAACCATAAATCATTTTAGCTGGAACTGGCAATTACAATTAAATGGAGGTATTATTAATACTGAAGAATATCAGGGTTTTATAAATGTCTAGTTTATAAAAAGTCTTGGCAAATACAAACCAAGAGAATGAGCATACTGTGCACTAAGCATATAAACAAAGTAATCGCAATTAATATATAACAATTAGAATTCATTTTTATTTTTATTAGCGCTTTCTAGCTATACATGTTTGTTGCTAAACAACAACATTTTAGCAAACTCATGCATAAATGGAATTTGATTTCAGTTTATGATTCACCTCTTTTCCCTCCTATCCTCCCTCTCTTCCCCATTCTCCTTCCTCTACTCCACTAGACTTCCTATCACTCACCTATTCATATTTCACTGGTCCTTTTTGCATAAATATAAAATTCCCTGTGGTATATTTAGATAATAAATGACATAATTTTCTTAAAATCATTTTTCATTGCCTCTGCTTACTCATCCTCTCAATCTGTAGATCTCCTTCTACATTACTAATATTTGCATTACCTTTATGTTATTCTATCATTCCTGCCATCTTTTCTTTATTTTCCTCTAGCTTCTGCATATGAAAGAAAACATCTGACACTTGTGATTCTGAGTTTGGCTTACTTCACTTAGCATAATATTCTCCATTTCCACAAATTTACCAGCAAATGCAATAATTTCTTTCTGTGTTGTGGTTGAGAAGAACTCTATCTATCCATCTATCTATCAATCTATCTACTCTATATACCAAATCTATCAAATCTATCTAATCTATCTATATTTCTAATATATCTACCTATATCTATATCTGTTATCTCTATGTATCTATATCTATATGCATATATATCTATATTAACCCATTTGTCTATTTACAGGCACCTGGTAAATTCCATATTTTATTTGAATTTTGCTGCTATAGACACTGAAATACCTCTATCATTAATAGTATGTCAATTTAAGATCATTTGGAAAAATACTAAGGAATGCAGTAGCTGGGTCATTTGGTAGTTCCATCCTTAGTTTTTCTGAGGAAGTTCCTTCCTGCTCTTCAGAGTGGTTGTACTAGTATGCAGTCTCACCAAAAAAAAATACACAAGTGTACCTTTTTCCCAGACCTCACCATCATTTATTAATATATGTATTCAATTTCCTCCTGACTGGAGTGAGAAGGATTCTTAATGTAGCTTTTACTTGCATTTCCCTGCCTTCAAAAGATATTCAAAAATTTTTTTCATATATTTTTTGATCAATTAAGTTTCTTCTTTTGACAAGTTTCTGTTTAGTTCTTTTGCTCATTTATTGATTGATTATTTGTTGTTAGCCAATGAAGAGTTTTTTTTTCATTCTGTTGACTCACTTCTCATTTTTAATTATTTCCTTTGTTGTGAAGAAGCTTTATGATTTACTGATAGCCCATTTATTGATTCCTGGTTTTATTTCTTGCACTTTGGGCATTTTCTTAAAGGAAGTTAGTCCTGGAACCTGTTTGAGTTTTGATCCCAAGTTTTCCTCCACAATTTGTAATGTTTCTGGTCTAATTCATATTTCTCCAATCCATGTGCACAGGGTGAAAAGTGGGGATCTATTTTCATTTTTCTACATATAGCTATCCATTTTTCCTAGAAACATTTGTTTAAAAGTCTTTCTTTTCTCCAAAATATATTTTTGGCACCTCTGTCAAGGATTAGATAGCTACAAGTATGTGAATTTGCCTGTCTCTTCTATTCTCTTCCTTTGGACTTTATATTTTGTTGCCAATATAATATCATGCTGGGTTTTTTACTCCTATTCTGAGGTATAATATCAGATCAGGTTAGACTGCTTCAGTTTTCCTGCACAGTATCAATTGGCCTATTCTGGGTCTCTCATTTTTCCCAATAAATTAACAATTTTTTTCTAACTCTGAAGAATACCATTGCATTTTGAGGGGATTGCATTGAATCTGTATATTGTTTTTGTTAGAACAGTTATTTTGACAATACTGAGTCTGCTTGTCCGAGAACTTGGCATGTATTTCCATCAGCTAAGAACTTTTACAATTTCTTTCTTCAGTGTTGTATAACCTTCATTGTAAAGTGTTATATAACCTCCATGGTTAGATTAATTCCCAAGTATTATTTTAGGTTATTGTGAATGGGATGGTTTTCCTCTTTTCTGTAAAGCTAAATAAATATTAGAGTACAAGAAATATATTAATATTGATATCTGGGTCTTGGTCTTATAGTCTTCTACTTTGCTGAACTCATTTATAAGCTCTAGAAATCTTTGGTGGAATTTTTTGAGTCTTCTGGATATAGGATCATGTCATCATCATCTCCTTTTTCTATATGTAATCCTTTGATTTCCTCTTCTTGCCTGATCACTCTGGTTAATGTTTTTTTTATGTCTTTATTTATTCTAGTTTATTATACATAACAGCAGAATGCATTTCAATTCAGAGTACATATATAGAGCACAACTTTTCATGTCTCTGGTTGTTCACAAAATAGAATCACACCATTTGTGTCTTTAAATATGTACTTAGGGTAATGATGTCCATCTCCCACCATCTTTCCTACTCCTATTCCCCTTCTCTTCCCCTCCTTCCCCTTTGCCCTTTCTAAAATTTCTCCATTCCTTCTATACTTCCTGCATGCCCATTAAGGGTCAACATGCACATATCAGAGAAAACATTCGGCATTTGTTTTTTTTTGTTTTTTTGTTTTTTGTTTTTTGTTTTTTTTTTTTGGATTGGCTTACTTCACTTAGCATAATATTCTCCAACTCCATCCATTTAGCTTAAATGCCAAATTTTATTCTCTTTTAATGCAGAGTAATATTCCATTGTGTATATATACCACAGTTTCTTTATCCACTCCTTTAGGTTGGTTCCACAATTTAGCTACTGTGAATTGTGCTTCTGTAAACATTGATGTGGCTGTGTCACCGTAGAATGCTATTTTAAAGTCTTTTGGGTATAAACTGAGGAGTGGGATTGCTGGGTCAAACTGTGGTTCCATTCCAAGATTTCCAAGGAATATCCATACTGCAGATTGGCTGCACCAATTGGCAGTCTCAGTGACAATGTATGAGTATGCCTTTTTCCCCACATCCTCGACAACACTTATTGTTGTTTTTCTTAAAAATAGCTGCCATTCTCATTGGAGTGAGATAAAATCTTAGAGTAGTTTTGACTTGCATTTCTGTTCAGTTCCTTAGCCCATTTAATGATTGGGTTATTTGTTGGGGTTTCTTTTTGGCATTAAGTTTTGTGAGTTCTTTATATATCCTAGATATTAGTGCTCTGTCTGATATGCATGTGGTAAAACTTTGCTACCATTCTGTAGGCTCTCAATTTACCTCACTTATTGTTTCATTGGCTGAAAAGAATCTTTTCATTTTGAATTCATTCCATTTATTGATTCTTTTTTTTCCTCCATTCACTTTCTGTTTTTTAATTTTTTTATTAGTTGCTCAAAACATTACAATGATCTTGACATATCATATATTTGATTCAAGTGGGGTATGAATTCTTTTTTTTCCACCTGTACAGATTGCAGTATCACATTGGTTTATAGCCACGTTTATACATACAGCCATATTAGTGTCTATTGTATTTTGCTACCCTTCCTATTTCCCCCTCCCCTCCCTTCCCCTACCATCACCTCTCTCTACCCACTCTATGACACTTTTCTCTCTCTCTCTTTTTTTCTTCCTCAAACCATCTTATATGTAATTTTGCATAACAATGGGGGTTTCCTTCCATCTTCTGTGCAATTCCCCTTCTCTCTTCCATTCCCATGCATCTCTCATCCCTATTTAATGATAATCTTCTTCTCATGCTCTTTCTCCCTGCTCTGTTTTGAGTCGCCCCCCTTATATCAAAGAAGACATTCAGCACTTGCTCCTTAGGGATTGGCTAGCTTCACTCAGCATAATCTGCTCTAATGTCATCCATTTCCCTGCAAATGTCATGATTTTGTTATTTTTTAGTGCTGAGTAATATTCCATTGTGTATAATTTCCACATTTTTTTAATCCATTAATCTATTGAAGGGCATCAGGATTGGTTCCAGAGTCTAGCTATTGTGAATTGTGCTGCTATGAACATTAATGTAGCTGTCTCCCTATAATATGCTCTTTTAAGGTCTTTGGGGAATAGTCCAAGAAAGGGAATAGCTGGGTCAAATGGTGGTTCCATTCCCACCTTTCCAAGGAATCTCTATACTGCTTTCCAAATTGGCTGCACCAATTTGCAGTTCCGCCAGCAATGTACAAGTGTACCTTTTTCCCCACATCCTCGCCAGAACTTGTTGTTGTTTGACTTCACAATGGCTGCCATACTACTGGAGTGAGATGGTATCTTAGAGTTGCTTTAATTTGAATTTCTCTGATTGCTAGTGATGATGAGCATTTTTTGGTGTATTTGCTGATTGATTGTATATCCTCCTCTGAGAAATGTCTGTTCAGGTCCTTGGCCCATTTTTTTTTAATTTGTTTTCTTGTTGTTTAATGTTTTGAGTTCTTTGTATACTCTGGAGATTAGAGCTCTATCTGAAGTGTGAGGGGTAAATATTTGTTCCCAGAATGTAGGCTCCCTATTTACCTCTCTTATTGTGTCACTTGCTGAGAAAAAAAAATTTGGTTTGAGTATGTCTCATTTGTTGATTCTTGATTTTAACTCTTGTGCTATAGGTGTCCTATTAAGGAATTTGGAGCCCGACCCCACGAGATTGAGATTAGAGCCCAACTTTTTCTTCTATCAGATGCAGAGTTTCTGGTTTTATCTATAGCTCCTTGATAATTTTGAGATAACTTTTGTGCATGGTGAGAGAAAGGGATTCAGTTTCATTTTGTTGCATATGGATTTCCAGTTTTCCCAGCACCATTTGTTGAAGATGATATTCTTTTTCAATTGCATGCTTTTATCACCTTTGTCTAATATAAGGTAGTTGTAATTTTGTGGATTGGTCTCTGTGTCCTCAATTCTGTACCATTGGTGTACCCACATGTTTTGGTACCAATACCATGCTGTTTTTGTTACTATTGCTCTGTAGTATAGTTTAAAATCTGGTATCGCTATACTGCCAGTTTCACTCTTCCTGCTTAGAATTGCTTTTGCTATTCTAGGTCTTTTTTTTTCCAGATGAATTTCATGATTGCTTTTTCTATTTCTGCAAGGAATGCTGTTGTGATTTTGATTGGGATTGCATTAATCCTATAGAGTACTTTTGGTAATATGGCCATTTAAATGATGTTAGTTCTGCCTATCCATGAACAAGGTATATCTTTCCATCTTCTAAGGTCTTCTTCTATTTCTCTCTTTAGTGTTTTGTAGTTTTCTTTGTGTAGTTCTTTCACCCTTTTGTTAGGTTAATTCCCAAGTATTTTAATTTTTTTGAGGATATTGTGAATGAAGTGGTTGTTCTCGTTTCCATTTCAGAGAATTTGTCACTGATATACAGGAATGCCTTTGATTCATGCATGTTGATTTTATATCCTGCCTCTTTGCTAAATTCATTTACTAGCTCTAGATGTTTCTTGGTAGAACCTTTTGGATCTTCTAGGTATAGGATCATGCCATTAGCAAATAGTGCTAATTTGAGTTCTTCTTTTCCTATCTTTATGCCTTGAATTTCTTTCATCTGTCTAATTGCTCTTGCCAGTGCTTCGAGAACTATGTTGAATAGGCGAGTGAGAGAGGGCATCCCTGTCTTGTTCCAGATTTTAGAGGGAATACCTTCAATTTTTCTCTGTTTAGAATGATGCTAGCCTGAGGCTTTTCATAATTAGCTTTTACAATGTTGAGGTATGTTCCTGTTATCCCTAGTTTTTCTAGTGTTTAAACATGAAGTGATGCTGTACTTTGTCGAATGCTTTTTCTGCATCTATTGAGATGATCACATGCTTCTTATCTTTAAATCAATGGATATGGTGAATAACATTTATTGATTTCCATAAATTGAAACAGCCTTGCATCCCAGGGATGAATCCTACTTGATTATGGTGCCCAATCTTTTTGATATGTTTTTGTATCCGATTTGCCAGAATTTTATTGAGGATTTTTGCATTTATGTTCATTAGATATATTGGTCTGTAGTTTTTTTTCTTTGAAGAGTCTTTGTCTGGTTTCAGAATCAGGGTGATGTTAGCCTCGTAGAATGAATTTGGAAGTGATCCTTCTTTTTAAATTTCCTGAAATAGCTTGAAAAGTATTAGTATTAATTCTTCTTTAAAGGTTGTGTAAAACTCTGCCGTATACCCATCCGGTCCTTGGCTTTTGTTTGTACTGTTGTACTTTTGTTTGTTTGGTGTCCATTAAGCCTCTTTTATTTGATTTTCCAAATAATTCTTCAGGTTTGGGAAATTTTCTGATATTATTTCACTGAAGAGATTGTGCATTTCTTTGGTTTCAATCTCTGTGCCTTCCTCTATACCAATAAATCTTAAAATTGGTCTTTTGATATTATCCCATAATTCTTGAATATTCTGTTCATGGTTTCTTACCATCTCTACTGTGTGATCAACTTTATTTTCAAGATTGAATATTTTGTACTCATTATTTGTCTAGGGTTTTGAGCTATAAAGTTAGATGATTTAATTGGTAAATTTCTATTCTTTCAAATAATGTGCTCAATGCAGTGAACTATCCTCTTAGAACCACTTTCATAATTACCCAGAGAGTTTCATAAGTTTTTTTTTTTTGGTAATTCTCATTCACTTGTAAGTATTGAAATTTCATCCTTGATTTCTTCTATTATATATTGGTTATTCAATAGCATATTAATTAGTCTCCAGGTGTTAGAATAGCTTCTGTTTATTTATTTTATCAGTGATTTCTAATTTTATTCCATTATAATCTGATAGAACGCACAGTATATTCAGTATTATCTCTGTTTAATTTCCTAAGAATTGCTTTGTGGCCTAAGATATGATTAATTTTAGAGAACATTCCATATTCTGCTTAAAAGAATGTGTATCCATTCCTTTATTGATGAGGACATATATTATATTTTTAATTCTATAGCTTCTTTATTTAGTTTTGTTTGAAGGATCTATCTAGTGATGAGAGAGGCATGTTAATGTCACCAGTATTTTGTGTTGTGGTCTATTTGATTCTTTAAATTAAGAAGAATTTGTTTGATATATGTAGATCCTCCATTGTTTGAGGCATAAATATTTACGATTTTTATGACTTGTTGATATATAATTTTTAAGTACTATGAAATATCCTTCTTTGTCCCTTTTGATTAACTTTGGCTTGAAATATGCATTACCTGACTTGAAGATAGAAACTTCTGCTCGTTTACAAGATTCAGGTGAGTGATAATTTTTTCCCATCCTTTTTCTTCAGTCTGTGAATGTCTACCAGATGAGTCTCTTGGAGACTTCATATGTTGGGGTCTTTAAAAAAAATACAATCTGCCATCTCTTTTTTGATTGATGTATTCAGACCATAAATATTAGAGGTTATTGTTGAGATATGATTTGTATTTCCAGTCATTTGGGCTTATTTCTAATTTTGAATTTGAACTAGTTTCCCCTTTGATTTATTTCTCCTTTAGTGTAGTTCCTCCATTTACTTGTTTTTCCTTTAAAAAAATCTCACCTTTATGGAATAATTTGTTGAGAATATTCTGTAGTGCAGGCTTTCCATTGTAAAATCTTTTATTTTGTATTTATCATAGAAGGTTTCATCTCCAAATATGAAGCTTCCATTTGCTGAATATATAATTCTTGGTTGGCATCCATTTTCTTTTGGAGCCTGGTATATATTATGCCACGACCTCCTAGCTTTGAGGGTCTGGGTTGAGAAGTCAATTGCTATCTGAATTGCTTTCCCCCTTATATAATCTGATATTCTTCTTTTGCATCCTTTAAATTTTATATTTATTTTTTATATTAGGCATTTTCATTATAATTTTTCTCGGTGTAAGTCTCTTGAAATTTTGTACGTTTTGTGTCCTGTAAGTTTTTTGTATTTAATTTCCCATTTCATTCTTTAATTTGGGAAATGTTCTGATATTATTTCTTTGAATAGATTGTGCATTCCTTTGTTTTGTTTTTCCATGCCTTCCTTTATCCCAATAAATCTTAAACTTGTTTTTTTATGTTATCTGATAATTTTTAGGAGTTCTGTTCATGGTTTCTTACCACATTAACTGCATGGCCTCCTTTATTTTCAAGATGATATATTTGTCTTCATTGCCTGAAGTTCTGTATTCCAAGTGGTCTAGTCTGTTGGTGAATGTTTTCCTTTTTTAAAATTTGGTTTATTAATTCATTTATTTCAAGGATTTTTGCTTGATTTCTTTCAGAATCTCTATATCTTTGTTGAAATAATCTTTCACCTCCTAAAATTAATCTCTGATTCCACTCCTTACATCATTCTTTACATTGCAGAACAGTTTTACCATGTGCATTCTAAACTCTTTCTCTGACTTTTCTTCTACTATGTTGTCAATGGACTCTATTATTATGCACCTTGGTTTGTTTGGGATTCTTTTTTCCGTATTTTTTGTTACGCTGTTTTTGTAACTTCTCATCTATAGTATGGAACTGAGGCAGTACAGTTTCTACTCTGTAGACTTATTGGCTTCTAGTACCTCACCTTTAAGGGGGAGACAAATAATAACAGCACCCAGAGCAAACAATATACAACCTTAAACTAAATAGCTTCTATTAAGACATTTAGAGTTTTGTAATATTAAAGAAAAATAATGTGTTCAACGGTCATCAACAATATAAACAGTAAGTCTGCAAAAATGTTGACAACTTGAAATGGTGGACAAAGTGAGAACAGAAATGGTGTAGGATGTGATGTTTGTGAAGAAAAAGGAGAAAAATAGAAGTAAAAATTATAAGAAGAGTAAAAGAGGAATTAATAGATGTTGTCAGTTAGCAGTAGAAAGAAAGAGAATTCAGGAAAACAGATAAGTGAGAGGATAGATAGATTGATAGATAGATCAATAGATAGTAAAAATTATAAAAAGAAGAAAAAAAAATAAAATGAATAAAGTAAAAATAAAAGAATACACAACACAACTATTCAGATTTCTCTGTCCTCTGGAGCATAAAAAGTACTGAATTTCAAAAATGGTAGAGGGCTGGGCTTTTGGCTCAGCAGTAGTGTGCTCGCCTAGCACGTGTGAGGCCCTGGGTTCAATCCTCAGCATCACCTAAAAATAATAAAGAATAAAATAAAGGTATTCTGTCCAACTACAACTAAAAATTAAAAATAAAAAAAAATGTTTAAATGGTAGAAATGTGAGAGACAAAAGAATGTGAATCCCAATGAATAATTGAACAATTGTTTCTGTTGAAGTTCAAGTTTCTCAACAAGTAAGTATTTTCTAGAGTTTGATGAGAGCTCCACCCTCGGGACATTTGGGTTACTAGCTTGAGAGGGTTAGTCCTGGAGATGCAATTCCTGGAAGCAGTGTGTAGGTTTAGGTACACTCTGGTCTTTTTCCTGAGAGCCCAGTGGTCTGGAGATTTTAAGTCAGCACACCTCCAAGACCCAACAATTTCCAGGCCACATTGAAAGACTTGGCTCACTACTTCACCTGTGGACCCCATGATTTCTTGTCCCCAATTCAGTCTCTGAACTTGATCTCTCTTGCCCCCACTTCTTTGGGTTGCCAGGTGCTTCTCTCCCAACCAGTTCTGTAAGCAGCTGGATTAGCGGGAGAAGGGGAAGCCAGGTGGGTTCCCATAATCAAGATTCCCCTGTGAACTTTTCCCCATGCTTGATTTTCTCCTGGTCACTTAGGCACACTCTCTGTTATGCAGCTCATTTGGGGGGCAGACTTGGGTCTGCCAGTTATCAGCAACCTCAGCATCCAGCCCCTGTGCCACACAGAAAAATAGTTCTTTCCACTGTCCTTCATGCATGTAACCCAGAGAGATTGCAGCTTCCCTCCCAACACGAATATCGTGCACCACAGCTTAATGTTTTTTCAGGCAGTTTTTCTGATCTCTAACTCTTTACACCCTGACACACTTCAGTCTTCCCAAGAATGGGGGTTCCTTTAATTTCTTTATTGCTTTACTGCATTTACATAGGGTTTGTTCTTATTTGCATCTCTAGCTGCTGTCACAATTTTAGGATTGGGGATCTTTCCCTCTTATTTTATTACACAAGATGTCCCAAGTCTATGATCTATTTTGAGTTTCCAGTGAATTCTCACCTAATTCTTGATCATTCACCCACCTTGTTAAAGAGCTCCCTGTACTTTTCTTTGTTCATATAATGGATCTACCAGGGAAGCAACCCTCCATTCCACCATCTGCCTGAAACTCTCCTGAACTAAATTACTTATGCATAGTTCTTATGTCAACTGGATTATGATTGGTGAAGTGTAGTTTTTAGTCTATCTCAAGTGAGATCTGTGCAGTTCCTGATCCTTTCCACAGGTCAGACACACATACATTATAATAATAACTTATTTTTACTACTTTACCCAAATCATTTTTTTGCTCATTTTTTACTATTTTATTTTATATGTCTTCTTAGGTATACATGAAAGTAAGATACATTTTTGACAAAGTTATGCAAACATAAGAAATATATTTATTCTGAAATTTTAAATCAGAAAGTTATCTTAAATGAATAAGTGTTAGAGTACTTTTTATGACTGGTAACCATGCCTTGAAATAGAATATCCTTGAATCATTGACTTCACTTACATGCATGTTCTAAGTGCTATCATAACACAGAACACACAAAAACACTCATAGAAATGCACACACAGATACATATACCAACACATTCACAGACAACAATCATTGCCATAACCTTTTGATAGCACCAGAAATATTCACAAAATATGTGCAAGAACATACGTAGAACACAAAAAGACATATGGCAACCTCATATTTCACATATACTTACTGGGTCCACACATGCACAACCACATGCACCATTCTCAAATATGAGAATATGACAGATAAATATTATATACAATATTTATATATATAATTCATATATGTAATATATATTATGTATATAAATTATATATAATTTATATATGTTATGTATATATTATGTATATATAACATTTTTACAGCCATCTGGACTCCTTAGAATTAAAAATTTATTTCCTAGAAACTAATAAATTACATTAAAGTCTTCCATAATCTGGTCCCTCTGAGACAACTTTAATGCAGAATTTGAAGGAATTGGGTAATTTCTTCTCCTTTTCCATATCCTATTCTTATTTCACTGGGTGAATAAGCCATTTTTATGATAAATCCCTATGAGATATAAAAGAGTCTTGAAATGTTAATACAGACATATCTGAATAAAGTGGGGGTACATGACTTACAGGATATGGAAGAAGAGAAACTCTCTAAATAGAAGGCAAGAATTCAAACCGTTTCCTTTCCTGAAAAGATTCATTCAGAGGTAGACCTTTTTCATATGTACACAAAAGAACTCCTAATGGGCCCACACTCTGGAAGGAGACTGACAGATAAATGCAGCTTCCTCCTCTGGGGGAAATTTCTAGAACCAGAACCCCCAAGTGCCTGATTGGCCTGGAGAGTGGCTACAGCTGTATGGACTACTGAGTCTTCCCTAGCTTAAAGGCCCTTCACTATCATGTGCAGCATGGGGTCTGTGAGGGATTTCCATCTTGCCTTTACCAGAGTGTGGCAGCAAAGAGACAAAGAAATAGAAAAGAGAAGGAGAGTAGGAAACAGAGAAAAGTAAAGGTATTATCCTCTGAATACAATAGTTAAAAATCACTGGACATGAGGACAGGCTTGTGGAGAAGACACCAGCATAAGCAGAGAGATCTCAGTCTATGGGAAACATGCTTTTCATATCTAGAATATTTTTTTTTTAGTTTTTTTTTCCAAAATTCCCAATGGATGTAAATATGAATTTGATCCCCTGAATACTTGTGCCAAACCTTCAAAAATTTTTTTTCTATTAATTAGCTTGAGTCAATTATAGATGTTTGTCAGTGAATGTATCTTAGTTGATTTAAACTACCTCTGAAATTAAAAAAAAAAACTATTATTCAAATGGAATTAATAGAAATCTTTAAATATTTAATTCATCATGGTCTGAATTCACTTTCTCAGCAGTGCATGAAATATTTAGATCATATTTTAGGACACAAACAAATCCTAACTGTACAAAAAGTAGAGATAATCTCTTGCATCCTATCATATCATAATGCAATGAAATTAGAAATTACTAACAATATAAATATGGAGCCTCTCTGATAATTGGAGACTAATCTACTTTTGAATGACAAATGGATAACAAAAGAAAACAGGGAAGAAATAAAACCATTTTTAAAAACAAAATAGACTAGTGATACAAAATTTTATATCTCTGGGATATAATAAGTTCAATGAGGAAAATTTATAGCATCAAGCTCAAATATTAAAAAATAGAAATATGCCGAATATATAACTTCACATTACAACTCAAGACCATAGAAAAAGAGCAAACCAACAGTAAAATCAATAAACGACAATAAATAATTAAAATCAGAGCTCAAAACAATGAAATTGATACTAAAAAACAATATAAAAGATAAATTGAACAGTTTGTTCCTTGTAAAGAAACACAATGTTGATTAAAACCTTAGCCAATCTAACCAAAATAAAGAGAAGACTAAAATTAACATAAAAAGGAAGTATTACTGTAGACACTACTGAAGTCCAGTGGTTCATAAGAAACTATAAAAGTGATACTCTAATACGCTAGAAAAGCTCGATGATACTTTCAAATTCATAGAGATACATGACCTACATAAATTGAACCATTATAATATAGGAAATATACACAGATTAACATCCAATAATAAAAGTGAAGCAGCTATCAAAAGCCTTGCAACAAAAAAATTTCAAGCCTAGATAGATTCTCAGCTGAGTTCTACCAGATCTTTTTTAAAAAAAGCTAATTCCAATTCTCTTCAAATTATTTCATGAAATAGAAAAGGAGGGATCACACTCAAATTTATTCTGTAAAGCCTGACACCAAAACCAGAAAAAAGATAAATCAAGGAAAGAAAACTTCAGATAAATTTCCTTGATGAACATATATGCAAAATTTCTTAATAAAATATTGACAAACTGCATAAAAACACATTAAAAAGAAAGTACAACATGATCAAAATAGAAGAACGATCAATGTACTAAATGGATGTGATTGACAGTGAGAGAGAAGGGTTGGAATAGTGACAATTCTCAAAGTTATATGAAAGTACAAATTTGCATTATGTATTATGTTTCCCTGTATGATACCCTCTCTATTAGTATATAACTGTGAACTATCAGAAATAATACTTCTTAAATATTCAGGTTTTTGCTCACTTAGCACGGAGACTGCAACATAACAAACATTAAAATGTGTCTTTAAAATTGACCACAATCAAATAACTTGGATGAAGAAAAGCACAATATCTGGCAGGGTGAAGATGATAGGCCTGGTTTCCAAGCCCACAGTAAGGGTGATATAAACTTGAAGAGAGGAAAAGTAGAACTCAAAATGAGAAGCAAAACTATTATGCTCTTACCTTCTCTGTTACCAGCAAGTGAGTTGCAGTTGCTTTTACTGTCATTTGTACAGTAGTTTATTTCTTTTACAAATAATATTCTGCACCTTTGCACACCATCTGTGGGCAAGTAGCTCAGATCAGAAAATTGAAAACCATACTTCAGTACCTGGCTTTCAGGATTGAGCTAGATGTAAACATCTATGATAACTTGAAAACTTGAAATAGAAGAGAAAGGGAGATAGGGAAAGTGAGGTTTTTATTTTGCAATTTTAAATAAGGTCAATGAGTTTCTGAAGGTGGTCTTGCCTCGATTTCCCTTTTTTGAAATTTCTGATTACTATTACTGATAATTTAATCATCTGAATATATCTTAGATAAAACTTCAAAAAAAGATTTTTTACTTAATTAACCTGATTTAGATATTGTTGTTTGTTAGCCAATGTAAATAAACTGATATAAAATAGTTCATATGATAGTTGCTTTTATATTAATAAACTGAGATAGTAAATTACAGAAAATAGTAGCATATTATTATCATGAGACTTTATGCTGAAACAGAAAGAATTAGACAAAAATTCAGTGATATACTGAGTCCTTGATTGATTAGAGAGATAAATTGACAATATATGCAGGGAAAACCAAAATATTTACACTTGCATTCATCAACCTTTTGGATTAAATCCCTCACTGTCATTGACCACCTTTGTATTTCTGAGTCGGCTGCCTTGTCTTGAAATAGGAGAGTATAATAGTTAAGATGATAGTATTTGTGAAAATAACCAGACACAGAAAAGGGCTTGAAAGAGTATACACTATAAGTTATTTATCAGTATATGTATTTATATTTTTAACTTTGAAAATGTATTATGTTTGATGTTCTGCATGGCACTTATGACAAATTTTATTTTCTCATAAGTTAGATAATATATTTGAAATTATTTGAGATTTCAAAAATGCTAATTCTATAGAAAGAAGAGACAAATATATTTGGAAGAAAACAATTCCTAGAACTTCTATGTAGCCACTATAGATTTTCCTAATATATTTATATATATACACATATATAATATATATATAATATGATATATATATATATATATATATATATATATATATACATACATACTGTATAACAACAAAAAGAGGTAAAATTTAATTAAATTATGGCTCATGTGTTCAGATGTCACAATGCATGGTCATCTGATTCCCTTGTTCTGTGTGTGCATTGGGGCATAATATCAAGTTGGAACAATGTGGCACATAAAAGCTGTTCACCACATAATAGCCAGAAAGTAGAGAAGAATAGAAGTCAGGGACAAGATATAATCAAAGCCCATTCCTGCAATGACCTACTTCCTCCAGCTATGCCCTACCTGACTAATGTTACAACCCTGTAGTCCAATTTTGCAAAGGGATTCATCCACTGCTAATGTAACAGATTTCTTAACCCAGTCAGCTCACTTCTGCACTTTCCTACTTTGCCTAAATACATGAGCTTTCCAGGGGACATGCTTAGGCACAAACCATACTAGCAAAATTATTCAATCTATTTCTGTTCTTTTGTTGATTATTTTTGGTTGATATTTACATAATTATGACCTAGTTTGTTATCACTTAAATTTCCTCTTGTGTTATTAAGAGGAAAGAGAGATAGCCATGTTCATCAGGCCTCTTCTACTCCCTTGATACATCAAGAACTTTTAGAAATGTGATGTCTATTATTAAAAATACTGAAAAAAGTCAGTAGTTAGCAAGAATAGGCTAAATTATAGAAAAATTTCTCCTAAGTTTATATTAGTTTCTTTTGCACTCAATACAAACTACTGATTTTGTATGACTGAAACATTAAAATAGAAATTGACATGGGCATGGTTAGTCACACCTGTAATTCCAGTGGCTTAAGGGGGTGGCTCAGATCAATCTCAAGTTCAAAGCCAGCCTCAGCCACTTAGAAAGGGCTCTATGAAATTAGTGAGATCCTGTCTCAAAAAATAAAAAAAGGCTGGGGAAGTGGATAATTTATTTAGAAGAAAATGAACTTAATAATTAAAAAACAAAAATCCAAAGTGTATTTAAATATTTTAAACTTAAAAATCATTCCAGAGTTTACTATTGAAATGTTACCATTCTCAATATAAGTCAGTTGTCATCACAAAGAAATCTTATTATGTTCTTATATATTAGTAAAAGGTACTTGGTTAACTGAATCAGACTCCCATTTTGAGACAGGATCTCCCTGTTGCTCTTAGCCTGCTAAATTATCTAGGGCCTTGCTAAGTAGATGAGGCTCGCTTTGAACTTGTGATTCTCCTGTGTCAGCCTCTTGAGTTGCTGGCATTATAGTGTGGGTAACCAACTTTATTTTCTGTAAATGATCAGTCTTCATAATTGGAGTGATGCCAGCCTTTACTGGGACAGTCACTGTGTATGGTTTTGGGCTTTCTTTTCATAATGTGCACAGATAGAAGAGTGTATAGGGCATGTTTATTTAATAAATAATAAATGTAAGAGAAAGATCCATGTAAAAACAAATACAGGCATTTAAAAGAAAAGAAATAAAGCTAAACTTATTTGTAGATGGTATTACTTTCTATACAGAAAATGCCCAGAAATTTACAAAAAGCAAAACAAAACAGAAAGCATGAAACACTTATAGAAATAAGAAACATTTCATATGTCAACATTCTAGTAATGAAAAACTGAAAATAATTTTAAAGTTCACTTCATAATAGTATTAAATTCAACAAAATGTGCACAAAGTCTTAATGCTGAGTACTACAAAAAAATTTTTGAAAGAAAAAAAGCTGACTTAAACACACAGGGTCTATGGTTTGGGAGACTCATTATTGGTAGGAAATCAATTACTCTCCAATTAATGGTAGATGTATCACAGCCAAACCAAAATACTTAAAGGAATTTCTTTCTAGAAATTGATAAGCTTAGCCTAATGTTGATATAGAAATAGAAATGGACTAGAATAACAATACAATTTGGAGAAAGAACAAATTTGAAGGATTTGTACTGATTTCTACACTTACTATAAAATTATAATATTTTTGGCCAATGCATAGATATAAAGATCAATAAAACAAAATAGGCCCACTCCCATGTTTGTATAAATATGTCAAAATAGACTCTATTGTCATGTAACTAAAAAGAACAAATAAAGATTTTTTAAAATAGGTCCACTCATAAATGGTGAATGAAGCCTGAAACATTGGTGCATGGCTTTAATCTCAGCCACTCAAGAGATATACAGGAGGATTTCAAGTTTAAGGAAACCCTAGCCAGCTTAGCAAGACCCTGTTTCAAAATAAAAAGTAAAGGGCTAGGTGTATAGTTCAGTGGTAGAATGCCCCTGAGTTTAATTATATATATATATATATATATATATATATATATATATATATATATATGAGTTGATTTGAATCTAAGGTTCCAAAGCAATTTATTGATGGAAAGATAACTCTTTCAATAAATGATAATAACAATTAAGTAGCCATACTTTAAAAAACAGCTTTAAATAAATCCTTTCCTCACATCATATATGAAATAAATTCAAAACAGATCATGGTCATGAATGGAAAACTTAAAATCACAAATTCCAGGGAGAAAACAGGAGTATACAGACAACTGTATTCTTCAATTGTCTCCTATTCCCTTGATGAGAGTAAAGGTGAGGCAGAGAAGTTTTAGAAGGGACATGGTCAGCCTTCTTCAGTGAATGCGGATCTACAGAGACACACATCCCAGCTAGGGTTTTAACTATCCTTTAAAATTCCCAGCAGAAGCCCTGAAAACTAACATTACCTCCACGCACAGCACTCCCTGCCAGCCCTTGTCCAGATAAGGCATGCTTGGTATCAGTACCTGGTGCCATCCACTCATTCCAAAGGCAACTCCATTCCCCAAGGATGGGTCCTTTCCCTGCTCACCAGCAACACATTTGGACAACATCCATTAAGCTGCATTAGGAAAGATGCTCCAGGAGTGTGGTCCAACCAAAACTCTTTCCAGAGCTAAATATTAGTGATGCTGTCATCTTGTGCTGTAGACTAAACTGTGACTGCCAAACTCACCATGTCATTGCCCTAGTCTGAAGTTAGGCTTTCTTATATCCTGGTCAGAGGTACCTCTTGAATCAGGAGATTAATATAATTCTCCTCGAAAGGACCTAGGTAAACTGAGGTTATTACCACAGGCAGTGACCTTGGCTCACCAAATCTGCCTCTTTTTTGAGGGGCTTCTTCCAGAATGACTTACTAATGTAGTCTAGCTTCCTGTATGTTGATGGGTAAGTGTACTCAATACATTTCAATGCTCAGAACATGTGTGCACTCAGTGGATTTAGCAGCAATAATTGAGTGTAAAGGCAAGCTTTATAAAAAAAACAACAGATGCTACAGAAATACAGAAGACAATTAGAAATTATTTTGAAAACCTATATTCCAATAAAATAGAAGATAATGAAGACATCGATAAATTTCTTAAGACATATGATTTGCCCAGACTGAGTCAGGAGGATACACACAATTTGAACAGACCAATATCAATGGAGGAAATTGAAGAAGCAATCAAGAGACTACCCACCAAGAAAAGCCCAGGACTGGATGGGTATACAGCGGAGTTTTACAAAACTTTTAAAGAAGAATTAATACCAATACTTTTCAAGTTATTTCAGGAAATAGAAAAAGAGGGAGCTCTTCCAAATTCATTCTATGAGGCCAACATCACGTTGATTCCGAAACCAGACAAAGACACCTCAAAGAAAGAAAATTACAGACCAATATCCCTGATGAACCTAGATGCGAAAATCCTCAATAAAATTCTGGCGAATCGGATACAAAGGCACATCAAAAAAATTGTGCACCATGATCAAGTAGGATTCATCCCTGGGATGCAAGGCTGGTTCAATATACGGAAATCAATAAATGTTATTCACCACATCAATAGACTTAAAGATAAGAACCATATGATCATCTCGATAGATGCAGAAAAATCATTCGACAAAATACAGCATCCCTTTATGTTCAAAACATTAGAAAAACTAGGGATAACAGGAAATTACCTTGACATTGTAAAAGCTATCTATGCTAAGCCTCAGGCTAGCATCATTCTGAATGGAGAAAAATTGAAGGCATTCCCTCTAAAATCTGGAACAAGACAGGGATGCCCTCTATCACCACTTCTATTCAATATAGTTCTCGAAACACTGGCCAGAGCAATTAGACAGACAAAAGAAATTAAAGGCATAAAAATTGGAAAAGAAGAACTTAAATTATCATTATTTGCGGATGACATGATTTTATACCTAGAAGACCCAAAAGGGTCTACAAAAAAACTACTAGAACTAATAAATGAATTCAGCAAAGTAGCAGGATATAAAATCAACACGCATAAATCAAAGGCATTCCTGTATATCAGCAACAAAACTTCTGAAATGGAAATGAGGAAAACCACTCCATTCATAATATCCTCAAAAAAATAAAATACTTGGGAATCAACCTAACAAAAGAGGTGAAAGATTTATACAATGAAAACTACAGAACCCTAAAGAGAGAAGTAGAAGAAGATCTTAGAAGATGGAAAAATATACCCTGTTCATGGATAGGCAGAACTAACATCATCAAAATGGTGATATTACCAAAAGTTCTATATAGGTTTAATGCAATGCCAATCAAAATCCCAAAGGCATTGCTTGTAGAAATAGATAAAGCAATCATGAAATTCATATGGAAAAATAAAAGACCCAGAATAGCAAAAGCAATTCTAAGCAGGAAGTGCGAATCAGGCGGTATAGCGATACCAGATTTCAAACTATATTACAGAGCAATAGTAACAAAGACAGCATGGTACTGGTACCAAAACAGGCGGGTGGACCAATGGTACAGAATAGAGGACACAGAGACCAATCCACAAAGTTACAACTATCTTATATTTGATAAAGGGGCTAAAAACATGCAATGGAGGAAGGATAGCATCTTCAACAAATGGTGTTGGGAAAACTGGAAATCCATATGCAACAAAATGAAACTGAACCCCCTCCTCTCACCATGCACAAAAGTTAACTCAAAATGGATAAAAGACCTTGATATCAAATCAGAGACTCTGCGTCTGATAGAAGAAAGAGTTGGCTACGATCTACATATAGTGGGGTCGGGCTCCAAATTCCTTAATAGGACACCCATAGCACAAGAGTTAATAGCAAGAATCAACAAATGGGACTTACTTAAACTAAAAAGTTTTTTCACAGCAAGAGAAACAATAAGAGAAGTAAATAGGGAGCCTACATCATGGGAACAAATATTTTCTCCTCACACATCAGATAGAGCCCTAATATCCAGAATATACAAAGAACTCAAAAAATTAGACAATAAGATAACAAATAACCCAATCAACAAATGGGCCAAGGACCTGAACAGAAACTTCTCAGAGGAGGACATACAATCAATCAACAAGTACATGAAAAAATGCTCATCATCTCTAGCAGTCAGAGAAATGCAAATCAAAACCACCCTAAGATACCATCTCACTCCAGTAAGATTGGCAGCCATTATGAAATCAAACAACAACAAGTGCTGGCGAGGATGTGGGGAAAAGGGTTCTCTTGTACATTGCTGGTGGGGCTGCAAATTGGTGCGGCCAATTTGGAAAGCAGTATGGAGATTCCTGGGAAAGCTGGGAATGGAACCACCATTTGACCCAGCTATTGCCCTTCTCGGACTATTCCCTGAAGACCTTAAAAGAGCGTATTACAGGGATACTGCCACATTGATGTTCATAGCAGCACAATTTACAATAGCTAGATTGTGGAACCAACCCAGATGCCCTTCAATGGATGAATGGATTAAAAAAATGTGGCATCTATACACCATGGAGTATTACGCAGCACTAAAAAATGACAAAATCTTGGAATTTGCAGGGAAATGGATGGCACTAGAGCAGATTATGCTTAGTGAAGCTAGCCAATCCCTAAAAAACAAATACCAAATGTCATCTTTGATATAATGAGAGCAACTAAGAATAAAGCAGGGAGGAAAAGCAGGAAGAAAAGATTAACATTAAACAGAGACATGAGGTGGGAGGGAAAGGGAGAGAAAAGGGGAATGGCATGAAAACGGAGGGAGCCCCTCATTGTTATACTAAATTACATATAAGAGGTTGTAAGTGGAATGGGAAAATAAACAAGGTGAGAAATGAATTACAGTAGAAGGGGTAGAGAGAGAAGATGGGAGGGGAGGGGAGGGGGGATAGTAGAGGATAGGAAAGGTAGCAGAATACAACAGTTACTATTATGGTATTATGTAAAAATGTGGATGTGTAACCCATGTGATTCTGCAATCTGTACTTGGGGTAAAAAAGGGAGTTCATAACTCACTTGAAGCTAATGTATGCTAATGTATGAAATATGATATGTCAAGAGCTTTGTAGGGTTTTGAACAACCAATAAAAAAATAAAATAAAAATAAAATAAAATAAAAATAAAAAAAACAAAAACAAAATCAAAAAACTTCTTACCTTCCTATCCAGAAAACCCTAATTCCTTGGAGTAAATATTTAAAAATTTGACCTTCAGCTTTCTTAATCCTAGTTTTGGTGCAGCTTGGGAGACTTTGAGTTAGGCAGATGGCAGTGACTGCAGGCTGGGCTGCCAGAAAACATTATGGCCTAGTCTTAGAAGTCATGCACAGAACTTAGACAATCTTAAGAGTACTCATACTCAAATTGGATCATGCTTTAGTGGACAATGACTGTATTTTCTTCATGTTCCCCATTCTAATAAAACCACCTGGTTTTTGAAGTTCCTAGTTGTTCAAAAATATCCCTGGAAAAAAATTTCTCTACGGGAGAATATTAGTAATGCTGTCATCTTGTGCTGTAACTCAGTCACAATGTAGGAGCTGGTTTATCTGTGGGATTTTCTTAGGATCTCAAGCTTTCCAAAACATCCATGTTGGGGGAAAAGAAAATTAAAATGACAAAATTTATTTTTCATATAATTGTAAATGCTGTTGAACTTAGAGATGATCTATCCTTTAACATGTCGGTTTTTTGTTTTGGTTTATTTTTATTTTTGCCAATTTGTTATTAATTTCTGAAAAACTAAATAATATAATCATTTTTTTAATTCCCAATATGAAAAACTTCTATTCTTGTCCTGCAGCATAAAAACTCATCCTCTTTTTCTCTTCTCTAGCTCCTAGGGGAGCTGATTCATTTGTGACCTGCAGAACAAATTCCCTTGTGGATTGCCAGTAATAGGGAGCTTTTGGGGCTCACCCTGTGGTGGAGAACATAAAATTCCTACACATGTGCAAACAGTGTTGCAGCCCAGAGGATAAGAAGACTGACTGTGTTGAACAGGACCGCAGGTATTGCCCCCACACCACAGAGCAGTGAGAAAAGAGGGGGAGACTACCAATGGGCCTGAAATGATTTCTTTTCCCAAACTTGTGACTGCCAGACACTCTAAATGGTGATCACACAATAGGAACATCATTTCCAGAGATGCTCCAGCCAGGGTTCTGCATGTGTGGCATCTCACCTACCACATACCCCACCAAAGCTCTGCTCCAGGTGGGGCAATAACAGAAGTCATCTAGTCATTCTAGTCATCTTCCAAAAGGAACACATAAAGGCACCAGTACCAGAATCCAGGGAAAGGAATTAAGATCAGCTCTGGCAGCCGGGAAAGACCAGGTGAAGCTGGATTGGGGAGTTGCTTGGTGACCAACCCCACCAGGCTCACACCTGGTATCACATCTTCTATGTAAAGACTCTTCTCAATGTGAGGAGGGTCTGGTATTGGAAGTTTCATTCTGTCAGTATTCTGCAGAATATGTGATGTGATCCAGAATAAAGGGTTCAACAGCCCCATCACTTTCATTTACCCTCTGAATTTGATTTTATCAGGACTGCCAGACACTCTAAATATACCTTTTCCTATTCCCCTCCACATCAGCCCCATTGGATACAGCAGAAAACTGAGAAGGGCAATTTTCTCCAGAATCAAATCTGTTTCTAGACTAAACATGATCCAGGGCAGGTTTAAGAGCATCAACCTCCCCTGATCTTTCTTGGCCTCAACTTCCCTGGCACCATCAGAGTGGTGATGTTGGAATGAGAGCAAGAGAGGGGCCTCTCAAGCTATAAAGTCTTTCTCAAACACAAAGAGCATTTGATATTTACGTTTGAGATTACTAAACAACACACAATGCAACATGAACGTTTAAAAGAAAACATTTTCAAATACATTTCATTGTTTTACATTCTCCACAATATGTTTCCTCATAAGCCAGGCACTTTGATCCAGTAAGACTCCTCATGGATTTCCAATATGTCTCAATTTTGTTGGCTTCTCCCTGGCTTCAAACATGTCTATTGTGAGATAGTAAGTGCTTTCTAGAATACATCAGTATCATCAGAGGGCAGAGTTTGGTCTGGCCTGTTTTCTGAAGGCTGGTTTGCTCTCCCTCTGGTCTACAGTGGTCACAAGCCCTAGATTACATAAAGGTCACACAAGTCATCCTCCTCAAAGGTGTAGTTGAGTGAAGAGGTGACCTTGGTACATGTGTAACCCTAGGTATATATATTGAATGCCAATAAATTGGATAACAAATTCCTAAAAATACAGACACTGACAAAATTGACTCAAGGAGAAACAGAAAAACTGCACATATGGTGCAACTCTATGTCTTATACTATCAGAGAAATGAAAAGCTGTGCTCATTTCTGAACAATGAACCAAAATGCATTTCATTGTCATGTATAACTAATTAGAACAAATTTTTAGAATTCTCCAAAAAATAATTGTCCTCATAATCTGCTTTATCTTCAGTCTTTCCTGACTTTTCTATACAGATTCTGTTTCCCAGGCTTTGCAGCTAATCTCCTTACCTGAATGCTTATATTTGTTATTTTGTTATAGTTAAAGCTTCATCCCAGGGTTTTATAAACTGACTTCCAGACCACTCACGTTTAATAGAATCAAGCCTTTATTGAAGCACACCAGTGGCCGCTAACCAGAACATAAATATGTTCCCCTGATCAGCCCCAAACAATTGCAAGGGCACTCCTTATAAGCCTGAAAATGGCAAAAGGGATGTTTGGGGGTGGGGGGGGTCAAGTCAATGCAAGCAAGCCAGGTTAAAGAAGCGGGACAGTGCAGTCCAGTGGAGAGAAGCCTAACCAATCACAGTTAGCCCAATCACCCCAATTACAAAAACAGAGCCCTGTTATCCTAGTTACAGAAACAATACCCCATTAGGTAGTTTTGTATTCTTAAAGGTTTCCATAACAAAAGGAAAAGAAAATCTTGCCCCAGTCATGAGTCTTCTACTTGGCCCGGTTGTTTTACAGGATGAAGTCTTAAAACAAAATGGAGTCACAATTGCTCCTACTATCACAATATCTATTTAAAAATCCCTCTTGACTTTATTTCTTCAAGAAGCTTCACTGATTACTGCTACAAAGTAACATTTGTCTCTTCTAGCAAAAATGATTTATTCTAATCACCTGGCTTATATACCAAATGCAATAAATTTTATGTGCATGTATTTATGTAACCATATGACTTAAAATATTATCGTTTGAAAGTAACTTTTTTTAATGTTTGTGCTTCATGGTTCTACAAGAGCAAATTTATGCCACTTTCATGTGGCCTTTTTGCTTGAATGCTTTATGTATTATTTGATTTTTATTGTAAGTCATCTTAAAACAAATGTAATTGAGAATATGTACTGTTTCTTCTAACTTTAGCTTGTCAGATAGCATTTTAGTTTGATTTCATGAAAGTTAGATCATGTTAATTGAAGATTTTGAAGTGTTATTAATGTTATAAATACAATTAGGCTCTTTTTGAATAAAAAAAGAAATTTATAATTATATATATGCAAAATTATATATAATTATATATTCATGTACGATATGTGCATATACAATAGAATATTGTATATAATTAAAGTTTATTTAATACATACATAATATACAATTAAATATGTGTGTATATATTATATAAGTAAAATGGTTTTTGCTTATAACTCCTCTTTTTTTCTACATAATTTAGAAAATGATTACATAAAACATAAGTCTTGATTGGGCATTCAATATATAAAGATATAATTAGTGACAACAACATAAAGGGAGGGGTAGGTGTTAACTGTATAGAAGCAAAACTTTTACACTATTGAATCTGAGTTGATATTAAATAGGACTCTCTTGTTAGAAATTAAGATGTTAATTATAATCACCAAGAAAGAACTTAAAAATAACTAAAACATGTACAGTAAAAAAGTGAGAGTGTCAGTTGCAGTTTAGGCAAGAGGATCCCAAATTCAACACCAGCCTGAGCAACTTAAAGAGACCCTTACTCAAAATTAAAAAAAAAAAGTGACAATGGATCTTGATCAGTGGTAGAGCATCTTGCCTAGCAAGGTTAAGGCGTTGGGTTCAATCTCCAGTACTACAAAAAAAGGTGGTGCAGTAAAGGAATCAAATTTGTACACTAGAAAATATCTAGTGTACAAAAGAAGACAGCAATAGATATAGTAAAGGAAAAATATATGAGACATAAGAAAAACAACTAAATGGTAAAATTAAATTCTTCTTTGTCAGAATTACTTAAAAGAAAATTGATTAAACTGACCTATAAAAAGACAGAATTGACAGGTTGGGAAAATATGGCCTATCTATATACTGTGTACAAGAAACTTTCTTTAGATACAAATAATTTAAAAGTATGAGGATGGAGAAAGGTATTCCACAAAAAGTTACCAAAAGAGAGATGGCATGGCTGTCAGAAAATATATATATATGCACTTTAAGTCAAAAAGAAGAAATAAAGGAAAAGAAGGATGCTAAATATTTTTTTTATCTTCCATACATTTGATTTAAATGACTTATGCATTGATTTTTAAAAAAAGTTCGAGTCAGAAAGAAAAGATAAAAATTATAGATGTGTACAAATTAGCAAGAGAACCTCAAAACATGTGAAACAAAAATTTACAGAATTTAAACGGGAAATAGACAAAAATAGTTGGAAGCATAAATACTTCATGTTGGATAAGACAACCAGATAAATTAATAAGGAAAGATGATTAAACAACACTGTGGAACTACTAGACTTAGTGTACAAATATAGAACATTCCACCCAACAGCACAGAACACACATTACTCTCAAGCACACGTTGAACATTCTTCAGGATATACTATATATTTAGACCACAAAATCAGTTTTAGTAAGGTGAATAAAATATCAAAAACCATGAAAGGGATCTTTTCAAATTCTCACAGAAAGAAATTAGAAATCTACTGGAAAACAGAGGGAAAAACTAAGAACATGGATATTTAAAAACTACACTTTTATACAGCTAATGGATCAAAGAAGAAATCAAAAATAATATTAGAAAATATCTTGAGATGAATGAAAACAAAAACAGAACATACCAAAATTTATGGGGTGCATTGAAGACAGTGCTAAAGATAAATTTACAGCTATAGACACCTACATTTTTTTTTCCTTCAGTGGTACTAGGAATTGAATCTAATGCATGCTGGGCAAAAGCTCTAGTATTGAACTATACCCAAAGCCATAATGCCTACATTTTTAAAAAAGAAATTCAAAAATACAGAATTTACAGGTTGACCTCAAATCAATAACCTTACCATTGTAATCTCAAGGAAAAAGGAACAACAAGTTAAATGCAAAGCTAGAAGAAGGAAGGAAATGATTTTGATTAGAGTTAGATTGATGAAAAAGAGGTTGGAAAAACAGAGAACATAAACCCAAAAGTTAGGCCTTTCAGAAGACCAACAAAAATGGCAAACTTTGAGCTAGATTGATAAAGATATAAGGAGAGAACCCAAATTACTAAAATAAGATGTGAAAGGGAAGACAATACTCTCAATTTTACAGAAATAAACAATAAAAATAAAATCTTTTGAAAA
The DNA here is from genome assembly GCF_048772815.1 of Callospermophilus lateralis. Taxonomy (NCBI): domain Eukaryota; kingdom Metazoa; phylum Chordata; class Mammalia; order Rodentia; family Sciuridae; genus Callospermophilus; species Callospermophilus lateralis. The sequence goes on from NW_027510147.1 coordinate 489,111, forward strand.
ATTGAATGCCAACAAATTGGATGACAAATTCCTAAAAATACAGACACTGCCAAAACTGACTCAAGGAGAAACTGAAAAACTAAATTGACCCATAAAAACAAGGAGATTGAATAGATGGCTTAACTGATAAATGCTTCTACAAAACACTTAAAGAAGAATTAATGCTAATTCTTTCCAAGCTCCTTGAAATTACTGAAGAAGAGAGAATATGTACTAACTCATTCTATGAATCCAACATTACTATAACACTAGAGCCAAAGACACCACAAACAAGGTATCTCAAGGAACTGGAAAAGGAAACTATGGACCAGTATCCTTTATGAAAACATCAATACCTAAATTTAAAAGCTAAAACCAAAACAATCACAAAAGACAAGCTTCATGATGTTGCATGGGTAATTGTTTCTTAAGTATGACACCAAAAGCACAGGTAACAAAATAAATAGATACAATGGTTCATCAAAATTAAAACTTGTGCATAAGATAATACTACAAAAAATATTAAAATAACAAAAGAATGGGTGAAAATACTTATAAATCATATTTTTGGTAAGTAAGATCCAGAAGATAAAAAGAACTACAACAAACTGAACAATAAAACACAATCCATTTCACAAATGGGCAAAGTACAAGAACAGATATTGCTGTAAAGATATTCAAATAGTCAACAAGTATGTGAAAAGATTCTCCACATCATGAGCCATTAGGGAAGTGCAGGTCAAAACCACAGTAACACTTAATATACACTAGGATGGTTGTTATCAAAAGAAAACAAAATAGCAAGTATTAATGAGGATAGGAATTAGGAGCCTTGTGCTTTGCTGATGGGAATACAAAAAGTGTAAAAACATTTTGATGGATCCTGAAAAACTTAAGTATAGAATTACTGTGTTAGCCATATTTCTGCCACTATAACCAATACTTGAAATGATCAACTTAGAAAAGGTTTATGTGAGCTCATAATTTTGGAGGTTTCCATGATTGAGCATATCCACCACATTTAAGCCTGTCGCAAAGCAGCTCAAGACAGTGGATAGCAAATCATTGCACAAAGCCTCTCTCCTCATGGTCAAGGATCAAAAGAAAATGAGAAACACTGAGAATCCACAATCCTCTTTTGGGACATTTTCCTAGTGACCCAAATACCTCCCACTATGCTTTACCTTTTTTAAAGTGTCCTCCAGTTCCCAATGTAGGCATGCTGGGGGCCAAGCCTTTAACACTGGGCCTCTGGCAAACATTGCAGACCCAGAGTATCACGATTACAATGTGACACAACAGCTCCACTGGTAGGTAACACACCACAAAGAATTGAACGCAGAGATTCAGATGCATGTATACCAATGTTTACAGCAGCATTATTCATCTTAGCCAAAATGTAGAAACAACTCAAGTTTCCAGCAATAGATGAACGTCTAAACAAAATATGGGAAAAATATATGGAGAGATACATTTATATGTATATAGTGAAATGACATTCAGACAGGAAAAGAAATAGTTTTGTTTTTTGTTTTTTAACATATATATATATACTAGATATTGAAACCAGGGATGTGCTTAAACCCTAAGCCACATCCCCAGCCTTTTTTTAAAAAATTTTTTGGTAGTTGTAGATGGACAGCATAACTTTATTTCATTCATTTTTGTATGTGGTGCTAACGATCAAACACAGTGCCTCACACATGCTAGGCAAGTTCTCTGCCAGTAGACATTCATCTATTGATGGACACTTGAGTTCTTTCTACCTTTTGGCTAAGATGAATAATGCTACTATAAACATTGGTATACATGCATCTGAATCTCTGCATTCAATTCTTTTGGGTGTATTACCATAGCCCCAGCCCCTCCCTAGCCCTTTTTATATATTTTATTTAGAGACAGGGTCTTGCTGAGTTGCTTAGAGCCTTGTTATTAACTTATTTTTAATTGTATATATTTAAGGTATACCATGTCTCAATATGTGTGTGTGTGTGTGTGTGTGTAATTACTCCAGTCAAATTTTCATTCATAATCACCTTTTCACATGGTGACCATTTCTGTGAGGGTGTGACAACACTAAAGATTTATTCTCAGAGCAAATCTTGAGTATATAATACAGTGTTTTTCATTATAGACCCAAGATGCAAATTAGATTTCTAGAATTTATTTGTCCTACATAACTTTATATCCATTGACCACTCTCCATTTCTTTTGCCCTGCCCCCTAATCCCTGAACCTGGTAACTACTCTTCTACTCCATTCTTCTTATAATTTTTTTTAGACTACAGATATAAGTGAGACCACACAGAACAGCTGACCCTTGAGTAACATGGTTTTGAACTGAGTGAATAAACTTAAATGTGGTTGGTTGTATTGTGTTGGGGGGTGGGGGTGTTTGAAGATTTGCACAATTTGAAAAATTTTCCAGATAAACCCCCTAGCCTAGAAATATTGAAAAAAAAATCTTAGGAAAAAGTTAGACATGTCATAAATGTGTAAAATATGTGCTGATAAAAGTTTATTTTATCACTTACTACCATAAAATATTCATAAATCTATTATATAAAGTTAAAATTTATCAAAATTTACCCACAAAGACAGTATGTGATGCCATTCACAGGGTAGAGAAGACATTAATAAATGTAAATATGTGGTATTAAATCATAATGGCATATAATTGGCTGTAGTAGGCCCTGTACTATAGTGATAGCAAGGCTACCTTCTGTTGGAAGGGCAGTGAGCTCAAATATTGCAAGTATTCACTTAAAATTCCCTAGGATATGGGTACCTGGGTGCCAGGAGCTCCACTGCCCAGTAAATTGCCTATCCCAGTAAAAAGGGATCTTTCCTGGTTCTGATGTAGTTTTCACCACATGTAATATATATGACATACAAACTATGTGTTAACCAACTGTTTACATTAGGCTTCCAGTCAATACAAGGCTATTAGCCATTTAAGTTTTGGGAAATTCAAAAGTTTTACTGGACTTTTCAACTGGGGTAGGGGTGGGGTGCCTCCTGCATTGGTCAAGGGGTCAACCAAATACATATGGTTGTGGAAGAAATTAACATATCCATCATCTCTCATAGTTACCCATTTTTCCACCTGTAGCAAGAGAGGCAAATGGGTGTCTCTCTGAGGAACAGAACAAGGTCTGTGGCTTCCTGTTCCACCATGTCACTCATAATATGTCTTTTTCTCCCCTCTGGTTGCAATTAATGTTTTGTCTTTGTATGATTGTCACTAGTTTGATTATCCTTTCCTAAGTGTGGATTTGGTGGTATTTTTCTTGCTGAGTTTTCTCTGAGCTTTTTGGATCTGGTGTGTAATTTTGGACATGTCTCAGTCACTACTTCAACTATTTCCTCTGCTCCTTTCTTTTCTATCATTCCAATTATACATCTTGCATAGTTGATATTGTCTCACAGCTCTTAGATGCTTTGTTCTAGATTTTTTCCTTTTTTCCTCCTTTTTGTGTTTCAATTCATTTCTAGTTTTCTGTCTTCAAATTTACTGTTTTGTCTCCTCAGCTCTGCAAAGCCATTGATGAGCCCATGTAAACCATTCTTTTATATTTATATATATAAATATATAACATGTTATATATTACACATGTTACATAATATATAATGATATTTTATTGCTCTAGTGTTTTTTTTTTTAAGATTCTAGCATGACCCCCAGTGACCTGCTTCCTCCAATTAGGTCGGTACTGCCAAGTAGTCCATTCAGCTATCAATTTATTAAACCACCAAGTGAGTTAGAGCCCTCATGATCCAATCATTGTCTAAAACCCCCAGCTCTGAACCTTGTGTTATTGAGAACCATGCTTTCAACACATGAGTCTTTGAGGGGACATTCTAGACCCAAATCTTAACAAGCTTCTCATTTTCTAGGTCTTGCTCTTAAGATTTATTAAGCTGTTGGGCTGGGGATGTGGCTCAAGTGGCAGCACGCTCGTCTGGCATGCACAGGGTGCTGGGTTCGATCCTCAGCACCACATAAAAATAAAATAAAAAGATGTTGTGTACACCGAAAACTAAATAAATAAATATTTAAAAATTCTCTCTCTCTCTCTCTCTCTCCCTCTCTCTCTCTCTCTCTCTCTCTCTCTCTCTTTCTCTCTCTCTTTAAAAAAGATTTATTAAGTTGGACTGGATCATTTCACATTTCTCACTTCTGAAGGAAGACCCTCTGTGCACTTATCAGTGCTCCATGTATCATGTCAATTTCTAGTCAAGATGATGGGCACAGTCATTGTTCCTCACCCTCTATCCATGCCAGACAATAATTCTCTTCCTTGGGTATTTTCTGAGCTTAACGCTGCATATCCAAATGCATGTATAAACTGACTAAATGCTTGAGTGGGATTTCTTCAGATCTCTTGAGCTTTCTGGATAGATCTCTCTTCTTTCCTACCTTCTTTTTATTATTATTATTAGTTGTTCAAAACATTACAAAGCTCTTGACATATCATATTTCATGCATTTGATTCAAGTGGATTATGAACTCCCATTTTTACCCCATATACAGATTGCAGAATCACATTGGTTACACATCCACGTTTTTACATACTGCCATACTAGTGTATGTTGTATTCTGCTGCCCTTCCTATTCTCTACTATCCCTCTCCTCTCATCTCCCCTCCCATATTCTCTCTCTACCCCATCTACTGTAATTCATTTCTCTCTCTTGTTTTTTCCCTTTCCCCTCACTTCCTCTTATATGTAATTTTGTATAACAATAAGGGTCTCCTTCCATTTCCATGCAATTTCCCTTCTCTCTCCCTTTCCCTCCCTCCTCTTGTCCCTGTTTAATGGTAATCTTCTTCTCATGCTCTTCCTCCCTGCTCTGTTCTTAGTTGCCCTCCTTATATCAAAGAAGACATTTGGCATTTGTTTTTTAGGGATTGGCTAGCTTCACTCAGCATAATCTGCTCTAATGCCATCCATTTCCCTGCAAATGCCATGATTTTGTCATTTCTTAGTGCTGAGTAATACTCCATTGTGTATGAATGCCACATTTTTTTATCCATTCATCTATTGAAGGGCATCTAGGTTGGTTACACAGTCTAGCTATTGTGAATTGTGCTGCTATGAATATCAATGTAGCTGTATCCCTATAATATACTCTTTTAAGGTCTTTGGGGAATAATCCGAGAAGGAGAATAGCTGGATCAAATGGTGGTTCCATTTACAGCTTTCTGAGGAATCTCCATACTGCTTTCCAAATTGGCTGCACCAATATGCAGTTCCACCAGCAATGTAGAAGTGTACCCTTTTCCCTACATCCTCGCCAGCACTTGTTGTTTGACTTCATAATGGCTGCCTTTATTACTGGAGTGAGATGGTATCTTAGAGTGGTTTTACTTTGCATTTCTCTGACTGCTAGAGATGGTGAGCATTTTTTCATATACTTGTTGATTGATTGTATGTCCTCCTCTGGGAAGTGTCTGTTCAGATTCTTGGCCCATTTGTTGATTGGATTATTTCTTTTTTTATTGTTTAATTTTTTGAGTTCTTTGTATACTCTGGATATTAGGGCTCTATCTGAAGTGTGAGGAATAAAAAATTATTCCCAGGATATAGGCTCCCTATTTACCTCTCTTATTGCTTCTCTTGCTGAGAAAAAACTTTTTAGTTTGAGTAAGTCCCATTTATTGATTCTTGTTTATAACTCTTGTGCTGTGGGTGTCCTATTAAGGAATTTGGAGCCTGACCCCACAATATGTAGATTAGAGCAAACTTTTTCTTCTATAGACTTTCTTCTCTGTTTTGATGTCAAGCTCCTTGATCCATTTTGAGTTAACTTTTGTGCATGGTGAGAGAAAGAGATTCAGATTCATTTTGTTGCATATGGATTTCCAGTTTTCCCAGCACCATTTGTTGAAGATGCTATCCTTTCTTCATTACATGCTTTTAGCAACTTTGTCAAATATAAGATAGTTGTAATTTTGTGGATTGGTCTCTGTGTCCTCAATTCTGTACCACTGGTCCACCTGTCTGTTTTGGTACCAGTACCATGCTGTTTTTGTTACTATTGCTCTGTAGTATCATTTGAAGTCTGGTATCACTATACCGCCTGTTTCACTCTTCCTGCTTAGAATTGCTTTTGCTATTCTGAGTCTTTTATTTTTGCAGATGAATTTCATGATTGCTTTATCTATTTCTAGAAGAAATGCCTTTGGGATTTTGATTGGCATTGCATTAAACCCATAGAGAACTTTTTGGTAATATCACCATTTTGATGATGCTAGTTCTGCCTATCCATGAACAGGGTATATTTTTCCATCTTCTAAGATCTTCTTCTATTTCTCTCTTTAGGGTTATGTAGTTTCCATTGTATAAATCTGTCACCTCTTTTGTTAGGTTGATTACCAAGTATTTTTCTTTTTGAGGATATTGTGAATGGGGTGGTTGTCATCATTTCCATTTCAGAAGATTTCTCACTGATATACAGGAATGCCTTTGATTTATGCATGTTGATTTTATATCCTGCCACATTGCTGAATTAATTTATTATCTTTAGTAGTTTCTTTGTAGAACCTTTTGGGTCTGCTAGGTATAGGATCATGTCATCAGCAAATAGTGCTAATTTAAGTTCTCCTTTTCCTATCTTTATGCCTTTAATTTCTTTCATCTGTCTAATTGCTCTGGCCAGTATTTCGAGAACTATATTGAATAGAAGTGGTGAGAGAAGGCATCCCTGTCTTTTTCCAGATTTTAGAGGGAATGCCTTTAATTTTTCTCCATTCAGAATGATGCTAGCCTGAGGCTTAGCATAGATAGCTTTTACAATGTTGAGGTAAGTTCCTGTTATCCCTAGTTTTTCTAGTGTTTTGAACATAAAGGGATGCTGTACTTTGTTGAATGTTTTTTCTGTGTCTATCTAGATGATCATATGGTTCTTATCTTTAAGTCTATTGATGTGGTGAATAACATTTATTGATTTCCGTATATTGAACCAGCCTTGCATACATCATCCTACTTGATCAGGGTTCACAATTTTTTTGATGTGTTATTGTATCTGATTTTCCAGAATTTTATTGAGGATTTTTTCATCTGAGTTCATTAGAGATATTGGTCTGTAGTTTTCTTTCTTTGAAGTGTCTTTGTCTGGTTTCAGAATCAGGGTGATGTTGGCCTCATAGAATGAATTTGGAAGAGCTCCCTCTATTTCTATTTTCTAAAATAACTTGAAAAGTATTGGTATTAATTCTTCTTTAAAGGTTTTGTAAAACTCTGCTGTATACCCATCGAGTCCAGGGCTATTCTTGGTTGGTAGTTTTTGATGGCTTCTTCTATTTCCTCCATTGATATTGGTCTGTTCAAATTGTGTGTATCCTCCTGACTCAATCTGGGCAAATCATATTACTTAAGAAATTTATCGAAGTCTTCACTATCTTCTATTTTATTGGAATATGGGGTTTCAAAATAATTTCTAATTGTCTTCTGTATTTCTCTAGCATCTGTTGTGATATTGCCTTTTTCATCCCGTATGTTAGTAATTTAAGATCACTCTCTTCTTCTCTTCATTAGCATGGCTAAGGGAATGTTGATCTTATTTATTTTTTCAAAGAACCAACTTTTAGTTTTGTCAATTTTTTCAATAGTTTCTTTTGTTTCAATTTTGTTGATTTCTGCTCTGATTTTAATTATTTCTTGCCTTCTGCTACATTTGATGTTGTTTTGCTCTTCCTTTTCTAGGTTTTGAGATGATGTTTGAGCTCATTTATTTGTTTTTTTCTTCTTTTGAGGAATGACCTCCAGGCAATGAATTTCCCTCAAAGAACTGCTTTCATTGTGTCCCATAAATTCCGATATGTTGTGTCTGTGTTTTCATTTATCTCTTAGAATGCTTTGATTTCTTCCTTTATGTCTTTTGTAACCCATTGATCATTCAGTAACATATTGCTCATTTTCCAAGTGATGTAGGATTTTTTCTTCCTTCTTTTATCATTGATTTCCAATTTCATTCCATTATGATCAGATAACATGCATGGTATTATCTCCACACCTTTATATTTACTAAGGATTGACGTATGGCATAATATATAGTCTATTTTTTAGAACAATCCATGTGCTGCTGAGAAAAAAGTATATCCCCTTGATGATGGTTGATATATTCTATATATGTCAGTTAAGTCTAGGTTATTGATTGTGTTATTGAGTTCTATAGTTTCTATAGTTTCTTTATTCAACTTTTGTTTGGAGGATCTGTCCAATGGTGAGAGAGGTGTGTTGAAGTCACCCATAATTATTGTGTTGTGGTCTATTTGATTCCTGAACTTGAGGAGAGTTTGTTTTATGAATGTTGCAGCACACGATTATTTGGTGCATAAATATTGATAATTGTTATGTCTTGTTGGTGAATGGTTCCTTTAACAGTATATAATGTCCTTCCTTTTCCCTTTTGATTAACTTAGTCTTGAAGTCGATTTGATTCGATATGAGGATGGCCACCCCTGCTTGCTTCCGAGGACTATTTTTGTGGTATGATTTTTCCCAACCTTTCACCTTCAGCCTGTGTATATCTTTTTCAATCAGATGTGTCTCCTGAAGGCAGAATATTGTTGGATCTGTTTTTTTAATTCATTTACCAGCCTATGTCGTTTTATTGGTGAGTTTAAGCCATTAACATTTAGGGTTACTATTTATATATGGTTTGTACTTCCAGTCATGTTTGATTATTTAGCTTTTTTAAAATAATTTGGTTTGTTTCTCCATGATTAGCTTTTCCCACACACACACTCTCTTGCTTTACTGAGGTACTTCCGATTGTTGGTTTTGGTTGTTGTTTTTCATTTCTTCCTGATGTAGTATTTTGCTCATGCTTTGCAATGCTGGTTTTCTGACTGTGAATTCTTTAAACTTTTGTTTGTCGTGAAATATTTTTATTTCGTTGTCATACTGAAGCTTACTTTTGCTGGATACAAAATTCTTGGTGGGCATCCATTGTCTTTCGGTGTTTGAAATACATTGTTCCAGGATCTTCTCACTTTCAGTGTCTGTGATGAAAAATCAGCCGTTAACCTTATGGGTTTACTCCTGAATGTAATCTGCCTCCTTTCTCTTGTAGCTTTTAATATTTTCTCTGTGTTCTATATATTGGATATCTCCATAACAATGTGTCTTGGTGTTGGTCTACTGTGATTTTGTATACTCCGTGTCCTGTATGCATTTATAATTTGTACATCTATTTCCTTTTTTATATCTGGAAAGTTTTCTAAAATTATTTCATTCAACAGATTGCTCGTTGCCTTGGTTTGGACCTCTATACCTTCCTCTATCCTGATGACTCTTAAGTTTGTTTTTTTTATGTTATCCCATATCTCTTGGATGTTTATCTCGTGGTTTCTTACCAGCCTTTCTGAGTTGGCTAGACTCTTTTCAAGATGATATATTTTGTCTTCATTTTCTGACATTCTGACTTCTACTTGCTCCACTCTGCTAGTGATACTCTCATTTGAGTTTTTAATTTAGTTTATAGTTTCCTTCATTTCTAGGATTATTGTTTGATTGTTTTTATAATCTCTATCTCCTGGTAAAGTTGCTTATTTGCTTCTTGAATCTGTTTATGTAATTCATTTTCAATGTGTTCTTTCATTGTTTGAATTTGCTTTCTCATGTCCTCTTTAAGATTCCATTCCACATGTATAAGGTATTCCTTGAGTTCTTTATTTGACCATTTTTCTGATGCCTCTAGGTTCTCCTGTAGATTTAGGCTGTCCTGCATTGTTTGTACTCCTTTTCTTCCTTGATTTTTCATGCTGCTTATGTTACTTCCAGTTCTGTTTGACTGCTGAGTTACTGTTTACTCCTATAAATTTATTTTGGTTTTGTGTATCTCTGGAGTCTCTCCTTTGTGATGGGAGACAATGACTAGAGATGATGAATTTTGTTGCACTTTAAAGCAGATTCATTTGTTTCATAAAATGCATATGGATTCTGATGGCATATAGCGATCTGCGATTTGGTCTTGGGACTTATGTTTAGGTCGAGTGATGTGATGGTATAGAGGTTGGTATATCTTGGCAATGTTGGAAGATTGCTCTACTGACAAGGGATATTAACAGGAGAATGGTTCGGAGTATTTGGGGTAGCTAGGGAATTGGTAGCACTATATAATGCCTTGGAACATTTACCTAAAGACATTTAGTATTTAGTAAATTACATATAAACAGCATCGTAATGCTTGGAAAGAAAAGTATTAGAAGGGGAGGGAAGAAGTTGCTAAAGAGAATGAGAGTAAACAGGTAGAATTCAAGAAAAGGGGAATAAGGAAAATGAAAAGCCAAAAAAAATTAAAATTAAAATTAAAAAAATTAAAAAATAAAAATAAATTTTAAAAATGCAGTCTTAGAGTTCGATTAACTTCTCTTCCAGTAGGTGGGGCTGTGCCCAACAGGCCAAGCTTTTCCTCTCAATATGCAAGAACCAATCCCTGTGAGGCGGCTTCTCCTCCCCCACTGGGTGGCTCTCTAATCCTGGGTGCCCAGGGTCTTTCCTGGTCTCCAGTCACTTCCCCGCTTTTCCTCCAGCCAGGCCCCACTCACCTGTGATGTTCACCACAAAACTGGCTACACGCCAGGTCAGCCTCTACCAGGAGCCCTATTTTCTTGAACAACTAGGCATACTCTCTCTGTTTGCCATTCCCCCAGACCTTAAGGTTGTGGAGTGTGGGCTGGGAGCCATCAACTTATTCTGCCTTCCCTCTGGTAGCCATGCCCTCGGGAGCTGGTGTAAGAGACCTCGGTTGTCAGCGCTGGTGGGAGCAGTAGCTGGGGGTCTTGTGCCACTCCTGATTCCCTCGGTCTGACAATCACTCTCACGGGAAAGCTTGATATTTCCCTGCTGTGTGGAGAGGAGGCGCCTGGGGATCACACACCTGCAGACACCAGTTTCAATGAAGCTATCCCCTCCGCCAAATTCTGTGACCTCAGTTCTCTTCCATGGTGGTGTCCAATGCGAAGGGGGGCCGTTTTTTCCCTTGCCGGGTGTCCAATGTGAAGGGTCGGTCCAGTCTGGCTCTCCCAGGTCCTGTCTCAATCCTGGGCCCGCTGCCTATGAAGGCTTCGTTGGTATCACCTCAAAAGGTTCACGGAGGAACAGACGAGTTGTTTCTCTACTCAGCGGGAGCATTTATAGCGCAGAGTCACAGCTGTTTGGCTGCCAGACGCAGGCATACGGGAGCCTGAATTCACCCGCTTCAGACTCGGTGTGTGTTCTGAAGGGTGCAGACTGTTCATCCCAGGACCACATCAGCCCAGCATTGCCTAGTGATCCTTAGCAAACAGCATTCAGGCGGTTTAAGACTCCCTTTGCCTGCGCAGCTGAAGAGGTCAGAGAATTGATCTCTCTGTGTCCGCCGCCATGTTGGATCTCGGCAGGTAGTAGGTAAATGGTCTAAATGGTTCAGCACATTTCTTGGCTTTCCAGGTTCTCAGCATTCTCCCTGTGGTTTGTTTTCAGCTTCTGCATAGCACAAAATGCTGGGCTCTGGATCCAGGACAGAAAGCCTACAAAAAGCCCATGCCTTGATTTTTACAAGTGGTGAATTGGGAGCATCAAATTCATTTACTTCAAAATCTCTTTAAACTGTTCATCTCTTTAAACGGTTCACACCATGGATTATCAGTAATCTCGATAGTACCAGTAGGAGAGCTAGTAACTTTAGGTCTAATCAATTCATCCAACTCCAGAACCTCAATTATACACTCAATTTATACACTAGTGTCCTCTTCTCTGTCAAGGTCCTGTCTTGGAAACCAGAGTCTGAGGCCTTTAATTTTGGTCAGTTCTTTTCAAGACTATTTTAGCTTTTCAGGACAGCTGCATACTACATGAATTTTACAATACTTTTTTCTTTCTGAAAGGAAAAGAGGGCTACAATTTTTGACAATGATTGCATTGAAGCTGTAGAACATTTAAGGAACTAGATATTTTAATAACATTAACACTTCTTATCCTAGACACAAAACATCATTCTACATACTTATATATATTTTCATTTTGGCATTTTTTATTATATTTTTATGTAAGAATCTTTAAGCTTTTGATTACATGTATTTTATATATTTTGATACAAAATTGAATGGAATCACTTTCTTGGTTTCCTTTTTTGATTAGTCATTGTTAGTGCAAATTATAAAATTTGAGTGTTGATTTTGTATCCTCCAATTTCTTTAAATTAGCTGTTTGTCCTAACAGATTGTTTTGGTGAGTTTTAGGGTTTATATTTATAATGTGTTCTATAAATTCTTTTTATTTCAATCTCTATGTTTTCTTTCTTTTGAAATTATTGGTGAATTTTTAATGGTACATTTGTGGTGCATGTAATTTCCCTAATTTATCCTGTCAGTTCATTCAAGACAATTTCTTGTCCTAGATTTATAATTTTATTTATCAGACTTCTTTAAATCAGACCACATACAGGTGAATTTTCTTCTCCTCAGATTCTGTGTTGGTGAGCTTGCTCATTGTGATTTTCCCACAAATGTGACCACAGACTCTGTACTTGCAACCCTTAAGGACCATTCCTAAAATGCAGCATCAGTGCACTATTTGAGTTATGCCCAATGCACACTCCTGGTTTAGGAAGGATGGAGCAGGACTCTGCCTTCTTGTTTGGGCTCTCAGTTCATACACTAATGTCCGCTTCTCTGTCAAAGTCCTGTATCACTACTGTCATTATTCTGCTCTTGGTGCTTTGCTGTTCAAAATGCCCCCAAGGTGTGGTGTTAGGTGTTGTCCAATGTCCCTGAGAACCCTTTAGTTTCTGATATGTCTTACCAGGAGAATACATGTGTGTGAGGAGCTTTGAGTGGTTTGTGTCACAGCATTGATGGTGATGATCTCAGAGCTGATGAAAGAACCCACAGGGTGCATTGAACAATAGCTCTGTTCCCAGAACAGGGTCTGTGGGGTTGGTGAAAAGGCTGCGATTCATTTTGATCAGGGTTGTGGGGGCCTAACTGCATTTCTCATGAGAGCAATGGGACAGTATTTACTAATTCAGCATTTGTGGTGACTTTAAAGAACATATCAACTGTAAGGAGTTAAAATAGTTTCTCTCACTTTGAGGGTGTAGTTGAGGCCTGGTGTGATGGTGCACACCTGTAATCCCAGTGACCCAGTGTTAAACCACGATGCAAAGAAAAGACCACCAACTTGAGTTGTGAGTCAAATTAAAGCAAGCTTATCTTTGTGTACACAGGAACTGGCCAGGACTATCTCTTCCAAAACCCCGGGCTAGAGAGTAGCCCCCAGCTCTCTAGGACCACAGTTTTATAGCACAAAAAGTTGCAAAGCACGTGTTGTGAGAACTTATAGGTAACAGAATTTTGACAAGCATAATACACAGGAAGATAGTAAGTTAATCTACATGGATTAACATTTCAAAGTAGGGAATAAATTTTGACCCCAACATCAGAATTTATGAGGCATTACTGAGGTTTTAGAGAGGGTTGTTATCTGGTCAGGGAAAGTCAGGCATGGGTGAGTTCAATGCATGGGCAGGAATCCCATATAAGTTTATAAATTGCAGTAATTTATAGTAAAACAGAAATTAACTTTTCATGACTTTGTGATGAGATGGCTCCCAATCTTAAAATGGAATGAGGCTGGATTCATCACAAGGAACCCAAGTCAGGAGAATCTCAAGTTCTAAGCCAGCCTGGGCAATGTAGCAAGACCATGCCTCAAGTTAAAAAATTAAAACTGCTATGAACATAGTTCAGTTTAATTCCCTGGGTTTAAGAAGCAGAAATAAAGAAAAACAAAGAGTACTATTAAAAAGAATATTCAGAGTGGTATTATTTTTATATTATAGAGGTATAATGAAACAACAAAATTTGCTTACATCTACTTTGTATGATGATATACATATATATGTGGTATGTATATGTCATATATATATATATATATATATATATATATATATATATATATATATATATTCAGGTATATAGGAGGCATATGTGTACTACATTAAAAAATGATAATCATAATAAGGCTCTTAGAATAGGAACTCTGAAAATTTTGAGCCCACAGAATTATGTGGGGCAGAAATGGATTGAGGTTGGCTAGGGTCAATAAGTGCTGGTCAGCTACTGCCCAGCAGGTAGACTACACTCCAGGGCATTGTATACTTGATGGTTGCAGAGGGAAGATCCTAAATTTTCTCACCACAGACATAAAAAATAATGATAACTATGTGAAGTGGTAAATGTGCTAATGTATCTGAATGTCTCCTGCTTCTTCTTCATATCTCTGTCCTCTGGATAGAATGTAACATTCTAGTGTTCTGTTGAATACTAGGGCTGAGAGAGGGGACCTTGCCTTATCCCTGATCTTAGATGCACTGATTTCAATCTCTCCATTGATCATGGTTTTTGTTCTTCATTTGGTTAATTGATGTATTACATTGATTGATTGATGCAAGTTGCACCACCCTTGCATCCCATTTATAAATCCCACTTGCTTAAGCGTATGATTTTTTTTAATGTGCTGTCCAACTCAATTTGCTTTTTTTCCCAGGATTTTTGTATTACTGGTCCCTTGGGGATATGGCTCTTTAGTTTTCTTTTCTTGTTATGTCCTTCCTTGTGGTTTCAGGGCAATGATTGCCTTCTCAGAATGAAGTTTGGGAGGGCTACTTTCTCTTTAGTTCTTCAAAAGAGTTTGAGACAGATTGCTGTAAACACTTGAAATGTTTTCTAGAATTATCTAATAAGTCATCCCTCTAGATTAATTTTTCAAAGGGAAGATTTGCCAATCAAAAACATCTTTCTAAAAGATTAAACTATCAAAGTTTTAGTTTCACATGATTTGAAAAAAAATTCATGTTAAGGTAAGCATAATTCTCTCACAGAAGCATGTGAAGTGCTGCCTCTTCATGCCAGGAGCTGAGTTCTCCCTCTGGCAGCACAATTAGCCCAACACCTTCAGTACTTTCTCTTCTTTTGTGGTGCATTGCTCTTGCAACATGCTTTGGGGCACTAATTTTCCCAGTTCTTTTGGCCACCTAATTTCCCCAAAGATACTGCCTGCATCAGACACCTGAGGGCTTACATCAGATGCCTCTGGGTATTGCTTGCTAGGTGCACCAGGGTTCATGAGGGAGGGATGTTCAGGAGACAGAACTCTGAAGATGAGCTCCCAGAGGTTATCTGCCATCTCCTTACCTTAATGAGTCTCATGAGTATTCTTCAAAAAATTCATTTGACAGATTCCAAAACTTTCCCTCATTTTTCCAACCATTGCTTATCTCTATGATTTGCTCATTATTGTGCCTATGTCCTGTGTGGTCCACTAACTATGCCCAGAGGGGTTTAGAAGTGCTTGCTCTGAGTGCAGGCTCTCTGCAACTTTCCAGAGCTGGAATCCAAAAGTCTCACCATGAAGACCAGTGTTGAAAATATTTTCCCTTAAGCTCGTCTCCAGAAGTTTGATAGTTTCAGGCCTTACTTTTATGTCACTTGTCCATTTAAAGATGATTATACATATGATGTAAGAAAAGAAGCCAGTTTCATCCTTTCACTTGTGGATATTCCTTTTTACTCAGCAATGTCTGGAAGAGACTCGTCTTTCTCAATGTGCCTTCTTGGTGCCCTTGTTGAGATTCTTTCTACCTAACCACATATATTTGGATGATTTCTTAGCTCTCTGTTCCATTTATTTAAGTTCCTAGTTTTGTGTCTGTGTTATACTGTAGATTGCTATGGCTTTGTAAAAATATCTTAAAATAGAAAGTGTAATGCCTTCGACTTTGTTTTTCTTTCTCAGCATCACTATGAACATTTCAAATTTTTGTGGCTCAAAAACAATTTTTCCATTTTTTTTGTGAAGAATGTTTCTGAGATTTAATAAAGACTCCGTCAAATCTACATTTATTCAGATAGCACGGATATTTTAACCATATAAATTCCATATAATAACAATGAACATATGGTATATTTCCATTTATTTATGCCTTCTTTACTTTTTTTCACCAATGCTTAGTTTTGAGTGTACAAATCTTTCACTTCCTTGCTTAATTGATTTTTACAGTTATTTTTATGCAATCAAATGTGTGGTTATTCTCTTGATTTCCTTTTCTCCTAGGTAATTATTTGTGTAGAGAAGTACTACTGACTTTGTATGTTGATTTTTTCCAATTTTTTAAAATTAATTAATTAATTTGTTCTAATTCGTTATACATAACAGCAGAATGCATTTCAGTTCATAGTATACAAAAGGAGCAAAATTCTTCATTTCGTTGGTGGTACACAAAGTAGAGTCACACCATTCATGTCTTCATACATGTACCTAGGATAATGATGTCCATCTCATTCCACCATGGTATGTTGATTTTGTATCATGCACTTTCCTGAATTTATCTATTAGTTCTAATTTTTTTGGTGCCTTTGAAATGTTCTACATATAAATTATGTTATCCACAAATAGAAATCATTTTATATCTTTTTTTTGATTAGGATGACTTTTATTCCTTTTTCTTTTCTGATACCTCTTCCTAGTACTTCCAGTACTCTGGGAGGTAGAGCTGTGAGAGTGGGATTCCCTTGTTAGAGTCTGTAAACAAGTCAGGATGGTGCCTGGCAAAATGCCAGGGGGAGTGGTTTGTGAAGTAACGCCAGTGGGCCATTAAGTGTGGAGATTCCAGATTGGTTGACTGCTGTATCTAGTTTATGTTAATTAGATAAGCTGTGTGGAATGTATAAATACTGCTCCTGTCCTACAATAAATGGTTCCCTCTCTTGCTGTATCAATCTACACAAGTTGTTCGTCACCCCCTGGTTATTTTGCTGCAGCCGGACTCGTGCAGATGGTGGCCCATTACGGGGAGCCCCGTACACTCGGGGGTAAGTGATGAAAAAAAAAAAAAGCTGCCCATCTATAGATAGGACAGGAGCAAATCTGCACATCCCTAGGCAGATAGGGTGAGAGGAAGAATGGCCATTTTGAGAAAATGAAGAATATTGATACAGTATGTTTGTGTCTTGTTTTGTCTTGAAATGCTGTATTGTCATTGTGATGAAAATATGGAAGGGGTGAGAAGTAAATTACTAAGGGAAGGAGGCACCCCAGTGAAACCTAGAGCAGTTAGGGCATGTGTTGATGGAATCCCAGGAACTCTAGTCAGAAAGAAAAAGAAAGTTCAGAAGAAGAAAGATTATCAGGAAAAAAGTTGCAGCAAAAGGCTACTACTCAATACTTTTTGTTACCGGAGGGTGCGTGAATCGGTGCAGTGGCCGCCACGTGTGCGAGCCAGTCATGGTGCAGCAAGGGCTTTCCAAGCAGTGGCAGGCAGCTCTTCCTTGCCCCCCTGCCCAGGGGAGCAGGACACCACTGCGAGAGCCCAAATCTAGACCTGACCTGGAGGCACAGTCTCGCAGGATCTTGCTCCCTGAGGACAGTGGCAGTTTGAGTCCGGGACACTACCTGGACTCTCCCCTGGGCCATATGGGGCAGCCCGGGACGCTACAGCTGGCAGAAGATGCTACTGGCATCCCTGAAGTTTGATCATTTCCAATGTCAATAACTACAATGGTTCTCCCACACCTGGAGGCTGATGAGTAATGAGCACTATTAAGGCTTATTTCAAATGAAAAAAACCTTGAGATAATGTACTAAATTGTTCAGAAGGTTGTTTTCTTAGTGGAATGCTACAGGATTTTCTTTAGCATCATTGCCAGAATTCCTGCCTTCATCCCAGTGCCGGTGAGTACGAGGGTGAAAGAATTTCCAGTGTTGCTGAAAACCAGACGAGACTTCGGCTAAGAAATAGACGAGACTTCCGATCAAGCTAGCTGCCTGCAGAACTTACCTGGACTGTGATTTACCTGGACTGTGAGTTAATCTATTGAAACACTGCTTTACCTGGACTGAGACAACAAACTGTAATCTACAACAAATTGTAACTCGGTATCTTTTCAAACGGTGTCATTGCTGGTATAATTTTTCCAAGGGCTTCTTACATGGAGCCATCAAGTGGCTTGGTATTGTGGCATTTTGTATCCTCCCTTTCTGTTTGTAGCAGGTTATTTATGGTGTTTGTGTAAAAACCACTATGGTCATTATTTAAATTAAACAAAAGGGGGAAATGTTAGAGTCTGTAAACAAGTCAGGATGGCGCCTGGCAAAATGCCAGAAGGAGTGGTTTGTGAAGTAATGCCAGTGAGCCATGAAGTGTGGAGATTCCTGATTGGTTGACTGCTGTATCTAGTTTATGTTAATTAGATAAGCTGTGTGGAATGTATACATACTGCTCCTGTCCTACAAAGGGCTCCCTCTCCTGCTGTATCAATCTACACAAGTTGTTTGTCACCCCCCGGTTATTTTGCTGGAGTAGTATCCAGTCTTATGTTAAAGTCTTTAATACAGTTCAGTTGGTACATCAAGGAAGTGCTGGGAATTTTCAGTGCTATTCTGCATGTAGAAATCTGGTTGTCCATATACCACTGTTAATCCTCATACTAATATTTCAGAACTTGTTTGTATTATAACTGCATTTTTAAAAGGGGTTTTGGTTTGTTTGTTTGTTTGTTTAGTGGTGCTGGGGATTGAACCAAGGGCCTTGTGCATGTAAGGCAAACATTTAATCTACTTAGGTATTTCCCTAGTCCCTGAAAGAAAAAAAAAGTTTTGAATGCTGTCATGCATTTCACTTTCTATTAATACAAATCTGTCTTTTCACATATTTCTACATGTATAACATTCTTCTGTTATTTTTTTTTTTTTGCTGTTCATTCACGTTAGGCTTATGAAGCACTGATGTCCTCTTTATCTATTTCCTTATGATATATGTCTTCTCTCAAATAAGACCAAAGAATATTTTATATTTTAAAATAATATATTAATCCAATTGTTTATAAGATGTTTTAAATATACTTTTATATATTAGGATTGTGTTTGACTTTATATTATTTATTGTTCTTTTGTGTGTGCATTTTTTGTCCATTATAGTTTTGCATTCTAGTGGGACACATTGTGACATATTCACACATGCACACACTATAACAATATAATTGGCCAATATCACTCCTAAGTACTTCCCTTTTTCCTCCCCTCCTCCCTCCCCATGCAAACTTTACTCTACTAATCTCATTTCTATTTTTAGGAGACTCCCCATTTTTTCTTTCTTTTTTTTTTTTTTTGGTCTACTTCCACTTATACACTTGACCTTCTGAGTTTGACTTATTTTACTTAACATAATGATCTCAAGTTTCACTCATTTTCCTGCAAATAACACAATTTCATTGTTTTTAATGGCTGAGTAAAACATCATTGTATACATACAACACATTTTCTTTATCCATTCTTCCATGGATGCACACCTAGGCTGGTTCCATAGTTGGAAGCTGTTTTGAATTGTGCTGCTATAAACATGGGTCTGCATGTATCTCTGTAGTCTGATGACTTTAATTCTTTATAAATACTGGGGAGTGGTATAGCTGGGTTAAATGGTGGCTCCATGCCCAGACTTTCATGGAACCTCCATACTGACTCCCATTGTTGTCGCACTAATTTACAGTCCCACCAACAGTGTAAATGTGTTCCTTTCCTCACTTCCTCTCCAACATTTATTAATATTTGAACTCTGCATGATTTCTCTGTGTATCTCACCTACAGAAATATCTTTAAGTCACTTGAACATCTCTATCAGGTTTCTGAATGCTCAAGTCTTCAACTGCCTATGTGTGGAAATCCTTTCCATTCATCAGTGCCTACTGTGACTTCTTTCTGCAGGGTTTTGTAATTTTCTGTAAACGAGCCTGTCACCTCCTTGTCCAAGTTAATTCCTGAATGTTTTATTGTCATGTCCTTGATTAATAGAGTTGCTTCTCTTGAGGTCCATTTACAGACCCCACATAAGTGGTTTGAAGCCCAGCTGTACCCACCGCCTTTGGCCTGAGTGAAGCGAGCTTTTCTCATGTCACTGTGGAGATGAGGCAGCTGGTTTCCCATCTCAATGAGCACAAATCCAACACCCCCGCAGCTGCTGGACAGCTGGCCAGCACCTCAGTGTAGTATACAAGTGCCTGCTTTGCTGAGTTTTCTTTACTGTAGCTAGTTCACTTAGAAAGCCTACAGATAACGACTGTGGATCTTGGAGAAGGCAGAGTCCCATGGTTTCTCTCCCCAAACTTAACTCTTTCTCCCTGTCACCTCCAACTCTCAGTTGTCACCTCTGACATCTCTGGGACATGAGCATAGGAGAGCAGTACATTTCTTCTGTGTCATGTGCTGGGCTTTCACTTCCTTCTCTGCCCTCTGTCTGACACACCTGAACCTGATGTTGCCCAGTCAGAGCTCCTCCAGGGAGTGCCCACCTCGGCCTCTGTCCACTGTCAAGAGAGAGACCTCAAATCCACATTGGAAGGAAATCAGAGCCATAGACAATCGTGTTTATTCTTTTTGTTGCTACTACCAATGGAATTGTTTTTTTTTATCTCTTCCAATTGCTCATGGTTATGTTATAGACATCACTGTCTTATTTCTATGATTTTGAATTCTGCATCTTAGCTGCACTCATTTATTAATTATAGCAGTTTATTGGGAAAACTTCATGATTTTTTTAAACAGATAAGATCATGCTATTGGTAAATTAAAATTTTGTCAGTTATTTTGTTAGATGTCTTTTATTTATTTTTATTTAATTCATTATTCTGGCTGTGACATACAGTTCTTCATTAAATGAAAGTAGTGAAAGTAGGAAATTTTTCTTGTTCTGATATTAGAAACTTTCAGACATTCATCATTGGTCATTGTCTTTGCTTTGAGATTTACTGTAAGACTCTCACTGTTCAGAGGTAGTATCCATCTTATTATACCTGCTATTCAAATTCTTTCCCTGTTCCTATTGTTTCCCTAAGTGGATTCCTATTTCCTTCAATTTCCAGTTTAATAGCCTATCATGAAACTATAATGAGTTTTCCAGAGTGCCTCTTCTCCACCAGGAGAGAAGATCATCAGTGATTTTTCTCCCTTATTCCTGCTAGCATGTATGGTGAAATGATAGATTATGTTTGTGTATGGGCATTGAAACTCTTGCATTTAGGGATAAGTTCCAGTTATTTATGCTGTGTAACACTTTCCATGTGCTTTTAAACTACGAAGCATATTATTAAGCATTCTTCAATGTTTTATGAGTACAATTTAGTTATTCCTATGATGGGGTTTATTATGACACAGTCATACAAGCATGGAACATAATTTACTCTAATCCAGTCCCCAGTGCCTCCTCTTTCCCTCCTTTCCTCCCTCCCTCATTCCCCTTCCTCCCCTCTTCTGATGCTCCTTCTATATATGTATCTTTTAAATTGATCTTCATAGATACCCATAAAGGTAGAATTCACTGATATACTCATATATATAGACAGGACAATTTGATCAATTCATTCCACCATTTTTCTCATTTCTCATCCTTCTTCCCTTTTCCTCAGCCCCTTTCCTCTATTCCACTGATTTCTCTGCTTTGTTGATGGGATTCCTAAATTTTTCCCTAATTCTGCTCTTCCACACATGAGGGAAAGCACTCAACCCTTGATTTCTGAGTCTGTCTTCTTCACTTAGCATGATGTTCACTAGTTTCATCCATGGGCCATGGTCTCATTCCTCTTTATGGCTGAGTCAAACCCCATTGTGTGTTTGTACTGTATTTTCTTAATCCATCATCTACTGACGGGCTTCTGAGCTAGACCATGACTGGCCAGAGTGAATTGCTCTGCTGTAAACATTGATGAGCCTGTTTCACTGTAGTATGCTGATTTTACTTCTTTTAGGTCAATTCCAAGGAGTATGATTTTAAAAATACTCACCAGCGATATCTGTTTTGTGTTTAATATTTTTTTTCCCTTTGGCTTGGCATAAAGTAATGCTAGTCTCAAAAAATGAGTTAGGATATACTTTCTGTCTTTTATTGTGTAAGAGTTTTGTTAAAGTTCTTTTTATGATACTGGGTATTGAACCCGGGCACTTTATCTCTGAGCTCCATCCCCAGGTCTTTAATTTTCATTTTATTTTGAAATCAATCTTGCTGTTTTGCTGAGCTTGGTGTCATTCTTTTAAACTTTTGAAGAATGAAGTTCAAGTTGCATTGATTTTTCTTTGTGATTTTCAAGTTAGTTTTTCTTTATTTTTTTCAATCTCTATTACTCCATTCTTTCCTAAGTTTGTGTCTAATTTGTTTTTCTTGTTCTATGTCTTCAATGTGTAAAGTTAATTGACTGCTGTGAAGTCTTTCTTTTTTGAATCTGAGTATATTCAAATACAAATCTCCTTTTCCCACTGGTCTCTTGGCATCCTTTCAGTTTTTGTGTTGTTGTGCTTTTATTTTCATTTTTATACAGAAATTTGCTGATAGTGGTGGCAATTTCTCCTTTAACTGCCTGTTTTCTCATGAGACAATGTTAATTTACACAAATTTGTGTATTTATCATTTTTCTCTGTCTTTGCTATGTAGTTGCAATGCCTATTTCAAGTTTATCCCTTCCCTATCACTGGGTGGAGTGTTATAGAGAAGTCTGTTAGGTCCAGGTGGTATGTGGTGCTGTTTTAGTTTTCTATATTCCTATCTGTTCTCTGTTGTAGCTTCTAGTTAAATTCAATTGGGTATTGAAGTATATGAATATGAGTTCAGAGCTGTCTCTCCCTTTCCTTTCTGCCATTTTTCTCAAATTATCATGAAGCTCTGATATGTGGTGAATATGTGCTCATGATTGATAATCCCACATGTGCATGACCTTTTATCATTATGTAATGGCCATTGTATTTTTAGAAGTTTTTGACTTTGAATTAATTTGCATTCTGATATTTTTATAGCACCCTGGTATCTTTCAGTTGCTTTTTTAATGGAATGCATTTCTTTATCTTTTTTATTTTAGCCTTTGTGTTTACTAAAATATGAGTTGATATTCTAAGAGACAGTAAAAGGTTGTATTATTTTTAAAATCCAATTTGCTCACCAAATGCAGTAACACTCACCTGTAATTCTAGCTGTTTGATAGAGACAGGAGGATCTCAAGGTAAAAACTAGCTTCAGCAAAAGTGAGGCACTAAGCAACTCGTTGAGACCCTGTCTCTGATAGGGCTGGAAATGTGGCTCAGTGGTTAAGTGATTCTGTGTTCAATCCTCAGGACCAAAAAAATTTAAAAATTCAATTTACTGATGTGTGTATTTTGATTGGAAAATCTAATCCAATTACATTTAATGATGTTAATGACAGAGGACTTCTTCTTGTCACTTGTTGTTTTCTATGTGTCTTTGAGCTCTTTCATTTTTATTTATTTATTTATTGATGTCCTTTGAGTTTGATTATTATTTGTAGTGACATATTTTGATTCACTTCTCATTTTTATTAAGTAATATAAATACATGTTGTGTGTGAGTGTGTGAGTGTCTGGTTAACATGGGAATGATATCTATCAACCTAAGTTTATCTTGGTTCATTACACTTTGTTTTAAAAAGTCACAAACTTAATTTTGATGATGCACAAAATTTCTACTTTCTTAGATTTCATCTTACTACATTAACAATGTCACAAATTACATATTAACATGTTATCTCCCAAATAACAATCTTAAAATCATTTGGATGTTTTTTGTTCTAAACTGTAAGAAAAGTTAAATGTGGAGAAATCAACTGAAATAACAATATTAATAGCTTTTATATTTTCCTTTATCAGAGAACTTTATTTTTATATGACTACATATCACTGTGTATTGTCATTTTTATTTTAGTTTAACCATTTCTTGTGGGACATTTATAGTGCTGATTAACTTGCTTACTTTTTATTGTTTCTGGAATATCATTATTTCTCTCTTATTTTAAAGAGTAGTTTTGCCATATATATAATTCTCATCTGTTAGTTTCTCTTTCCCAGTGTTAAATATATCAAACCACTCTTGCAAAGTTTCTACTGAGAGACTGACCAGTAATATTCTAGAGGATTAGTTTCATGAGTTGCTTTTCTCTTGTGCCTTTTAATATTTTCTTTGCCTTTGCTTTAGACACTTTGATAATAATGGCACTTGGTCTTCATCTCTTTGGATTTATTTTACTTGGAGTACATTGAGTGTCTTGGATTTGCATATATATTTACATATATATTTATTTAAGTATGTTTTATTTTTGTATGTTTTTACAGAAGGTCTCAAATCTTTCTCTACAATCTGATATCATCTTGTAAGTTTCTAAGAATATTTACTTTTTTATTTTCTTTTTGTTAGACTTAATAATTTCAAATTAACTGTCTTCCAGTTTCTTGATTCTTCTTTTGGTGAATTTGAGTTTGATATTGAACATTTAAGTACATTTTCAATTTATTTTTGACTTGTGTCTTCAGAATTTTTTCATTTCCTTTACTTTACAATTTCTATATAATTGTTGGTACTTTCACTTTTTCCAGGTGTAATTTTTCTATATTGCTTTCACTCTTTCTTAGTATTTTCCTTTAGCTTTTTGAATGTATTTAAAGCAATGGATATTAAATCTTTGTCTAGAAAATCTGGAGTTGGTTATTTGTAGATTTGTATTGTTTCTTTAACTAGACACATTTCCCTGTTTCTTTGTGTGTCATATGATCTTTTATTGACAAGGGGGCTTTTTATAAGACATCAACTATATTCTGCCATTTAAGGCTGGTTCTATGTGTGCTAGAAACATCATTGATCTGAAGGCTCACTAAGAGGCATCTTTTCTCAGCTTGTGTGTTCCTTTCCCTGTGCATGTGTCTCCCCACAATTCTCCCAAGGTCATGGATGCTTTTATATGTATTCACTTTCCTATGACTCTTATCTATTCTTTTTCATAGAGCCCTGATCACTGGTGCACAGGAAGCCAGTCTGCTGAATACCAGTCCTGTAGAGAGACACCACCCACTATAGGGGCATGGGCACCCAGCACGGGGCCTCACCTTCCCCTGCTCCTTGGGACCATGCTTTCACACAGGAGTGCTCCAGGAGCTCTTATTTTTCTTTAGTTTTTATTTTCTGCTCAGGGAGATTATGTGGGAAGACATTAGTTAAAACCATACAGAGCACCCAGAGAAGAATCTCCATAAATCTATTCAGTGTGATGGTGGCTTCAGCTGCAGTGTCTGCACAACAGTAGGTCCCTAGTCAATGACAGTTGAGGGGTGACAAACATCATTTGCTGAGGGTCCCTTCCTGGCACTTGAATTATTAATATAAGATTTATAGAGACACTGTGGTTGCTTGTTTCTAAACACTGGGGCATGAGCTTGTCACTTGGTCCTCTGGGTAAAATGAGAGGCCAAGAGTAAATGGTGACCCCTATAAAATCAAGCAACCTGTGCAGTCTCAAGTCACTGCTTAGAAACTTGCTTAATGGAGATTTAGACATCAAAAAAGTCTAGGCCAATGCCAAGCTCAAAACCCCTTGAGTTCACCGTCAGGGTGTGCACTTTCCTGTGGGGAGGGGCAGCTCCTCATGCTTGTCAGTGGGTTACAAGGGCCTTGTTTGATGCAGGTTTGAGAATATTCAAGGATAGGTTTTCTGCTTTTCTTCAAATTTTCTGGGTAAACAAATTCTAAATCCTTTGAATTCAGGATACACATGCTCATCGTCATTAATATGATCAACATATTTGCTGAAATCTTTACATCCTAGCCAGTATGTAGGTAGGGAAATTATAATGTGCATTAATATTAAAAAATGATTTCCAAAAAGTAAAATAAAATTTCAGTCACTTAAAAAAGAAATTTGCAATATGGGAAAAAATGTCAACATAAAAATTTTTAAAAATGAAGATTTTGTTATTGTAAAGGTTCAAAAGTGGACTTCACATGAAATTATAGTCTACATCAAAATCAGTATTTAGCTGCAATAAAATTTAAAGTTTCACAATGGTGTCATGGAATGGATTGCTTGAGAAGGAATTAGTATTATGTGCAATGTATTATAAATGCAATTTATTATAGCTTATTTGGCAAAGATTTTTCAGATATTTAGAAACAGGAGATAGAAAGAGATGTCTTGGACCATGCAGCATGAGCCCAGCTCTGGCCAGGGTGGGCCACACTAGTGGTGCCAATGGATGCCCACCTGCAGCTGACACTGTGTAAGAAATGGTTAGTAAGGAGGAAGCATATTTTCCTCAACTTTCGTGGGGAGTAGGCTGGAACTCAACTTTAGTTCTTTCTTCATATTATTTAAAAGGTCTGAAGTCTACATGGATCAAAAGCTTACTTTGTATGTAACTCACAGTTTTCTCCTTGTAAAATATTGAAGATAAAAAGTATATGCTTTATATTCAATTTATCATCCTAAACTTAAACAACTCAAACAAGATGCTATACTTATGATCCACATGTTCTGTGTAATTAAACTAGGGTAACACATGGAAGTTTTTTTTAAAAAAATTTTTTTAGTTGGACACAATATCTTTATTTATATATTTTTATGTGGTGCTGATGATCAAACCCAGGGCCTCGCATGTGCTAGGCAACCACTCTACGGCTGAGCCACAACCGCAGCCCCAAAATGGAAGCTTAAAGTGTAATCCTCTGTCTTGAATAAGCATAATGGAAACATGATGTAATGTAATATATATTAATTTCTGTTTAATATCTTAAATTACTTAGTTTCTCTTATTTGCTATAAAATGCATCGTCATTTGATACATTTTATTCATACACCATGTGTCTTTGTAGGGAATTTCACAACCGTGCATGCTTATTGTTGACTTCCAAAATGCAATAAATGTATGTCTCAAAGTAATGATAGGATTTCCATGGGATTTTCTAAACTATGAAATTGAAAGCCTTAACTATGATCTTATGTACGTCTCATCTGGAAAAGCTGCTAGAGTTAAAGGGTTTTCAGACTCTATAGATCACCAGCTCACCCCTATGCAGAACACTGGTAAGATGTGCTGACTGAGTAACCTGAGGTCCATGCTGTTCCTTGGTGAGTGACCAGGTGCCCAGGGACATGGTGCATGGAGACAAGAAGGTGCCAGCCCTACAAACCCTGGGACCGAGGCTGCAGTGAATCAGAACTGACCTGAGCACCGAGGCTGCAGTGAATCAGAACTGACCTGAGCACCGAGGCTTAGAGCAATCTGTGGCATCTCTAGAAAGACAAAGTGCGGAGGCAGCAGGGGGAAAAAAAACGGACACTCGGGTCCTGATTGGCTTCCATGTGACACCGAGTGAGCAAAGCGTTGAGTGCTGAAGATGGACACAGAGAGATACTAGGGTGTGTTAACACACACTGTGTTCAGCAGCATTGAATATGATTCCATGATGAGCATGAGCATCTGTACATATGATAATGAACCAACATCTGAGGTGCAATGTGAAGCCTGAAATGAGTTCAGTAATGGCCAAACCGCGCCTGCACTGACCTACAACAGATCTAAAGATGATAAAGTTCTCCATCTATGTTTAACTTTCTTTCTGCACCAAGGATATGAGTGACTAATAATAGTGGTTAAAAGTAGCCTACAGCACCACCCAAAGTCAAAGTAAACAATATTCTCCTATTTAGTGTAGTTGAAATAAATTTACTTTGGTTGATACATTAAAAGGACATTGTACATATTCTGAGGCATCATGTGATGTGCGCATTCCTTGACATTGCATAATGTTTAATCAGGATGGACACATCTATTCCTCAAATATTTGCCATTTGTTTATAGTGAAAACTTCCAAAATCCTTCTTCCAGGTTTTGGAAATAGCCCCTCCAAGCGCTGTCATCGATAGTCGCTGCAGAGTATCAGGGCAGATCTTTGCTCCTGTGGAACTGCACCACTGACCACCCTGGGCCACCCTCCTTCCTCCCACCCGACTCTCCACCCTCTGCTGACCACCCTGCAGCTCTGCACTCAGTGAAGCAGCTGTTTTTGTTCCAAGTGTGATGGCGCTGGGCAGCGCTGGCTTGTCTGGGTCCGGCTACTTCACCAAGCACAGTGACCTCCAGCTTCACCCACGCTGCCACAGACTGCAGATTCTTGTCTTTCTGAGGCTCAGTTTTATTCTGTTAATAAATGTACCAGCACTGTCATCCACTCATCATACATTTGGTGACACTGAAGACTGAACTTGAGTGCACTCTCCACTGAGCTGTGCAACAGGCCCCCAACCTTTGCATTTTTAATTGTGACTCAAGGTCTTACTAGGTTTCCCAGGATGGCCTTGTATCTTCTATCCTCATTCCTCAGCTTTCCTGGATGTTGGAATTGGAGGCTGCACCTCTTTGGCCTTTCCGATTTCTCAAGTGTTCGGTGGACACTCTGGCATCCATTTCTAAGATACCCTGAATGGAGCTGCAGGACTGTGGTCCTGCTGACCTCCTTCTGCACACTCATGTCATTTCCTTTGTGTAGGTACTCAGCAGCAAGTCTGCTACAGCATATGGTAGTTTTATGTAAAAATAGAATATTGATAAGATAATAAAAGCAAAAAGATAACATGATCTCTAAAGATAATAAAAGGGAAAACAGAAGGCATGCTTCAATGTTCCCTTTTTCTCCAATGAACATTTATGAAGATGTTTCCTTGAAGAATTTTGTTGCCGCATATTGTTATTTATCTTAAGTCATCAGACAGAAAATGAAGAAGGTCAGTTATAATCTCTCTCTCTCTTTCTTCTCTCTCTCTCTCTCTCTCTCTCTCTCTCTCTCTCTCTCTCACTCTCTCTCTCTCTCTGTCTCTCCCCATACACCCCCTTCTCTCCCTCCCATCTCTCTCTCTCTGCAGGTAGGAGCTGGGAGTAACTGAGCTTGGTTTGAAGCATACTTTCCCTGAAGGTAAATGGAAAGATATGAACGTTCAGTGATGAAAGAGAGATATTAATGAGCACATATTTAACAATTTCACTTGGTAGTTCCATGCAGTGGTTAATGGAATAAAATAAATATATTTTCAAAGTGTTTAGAAAAGTCAATTGTTTTAATATAGTCATGACTTTTGCACAAAAATTTTTAAAGAAATTCTTCTAATTTACCTTAACACAAAATTGTGTACAAAGTTGTGACCAAGGGGCATGGCCAGTACATATGCCCCTATAGTGGTGGGAAAGCTACCTGTGTGTGAAGAATGCAACTCCAGGTCATACCTGCCTCCTGCTCAATTGGTATTTAACATATGCTCTTTAGCTGGAGGGATACTTTATTTACTAGGTGTTGTTTTGCATCTAAAGGTACAAGAAATGACTCAGTAAACAATTGCTACGAAGGCAAAGATACAACACAACATCATCAAGAGTTTCCTACTATGTGAGGGAGGTCCAGACCTCCTGCCCATTTACCAGGAGACTTTGAGGTCACCCAGAGCATGTTTCCTCTTTGGCTTTCAATCAGTGACACCAGAGAGTCTACAGCCTTAGTTGAGTAAGACATTTAAACAACTAACTTGAAAATATCTGAACCCAAGATATATGATTTCATCCAAGAAGTTGGAGACAAGAGAGCATGATGGGAAGAGGAGCAGACCCCCAGTGCCCCTCTGGCAGTTCTCCTGGACTGCAGTATGTCAGACCAGGCCCCCCCTTCAGTGATAACCTGTCAGCGTCTTTCACTCCAATTGGATCACGATCAGCACCAAGGTTGCAGGAACCCTGAGACAAGAACAGGCCAGCTTAGAGCAGCCTGGAACATGCACAAACATGGAGAGGGATCTGCTCTATCCGTGGAGGAACAGGAGCATGTGCTGCTTTGTCAGGAGCTTCCCGGTGACCAGCTTCTCCAATCCTGCCTTCATGGCCTTGTTCCTCAGGCTATAGATGAGTGGGTTGAGGGACGGGGGCAGCACAATGTAGACCGCAGAGAGCACCAGGTCAGTGGAGGAGGAGGACCCTAGGAGGGGCTTCAGGTAAGCAGTGAAGGCAGTGGAGAGGAGAAGCACTACCACTGCCAGGTGGGGGAAGCAGGTGGAGTAGGCTTTGACCCACCCTGCTGTGGACGGGATCCGCCTGACGGTGGAGAAGATGAAGATGTAGGAGACGACAATGCAGGCAAAGCAGCCAGTGTCCAGGATGGCACTTATGGAGATGAGCAGGACTTCTGCAGTCATGTTATGGGAGCAAGAAATAGCCAACAACTGCGGAATGTCACAGAAGAACTGCTGAATTTGACGGTTTCCACAGTAAGAAAAGGAAAAGGTGCTCACAGTGTGCATGGCACATACAAAGCCACTGCTGAGCCAGGACAGAGTGACCATCTGCACACAGGTGTCCCTGCTCATGATGGCTTCATAGTGCAGGGGATGGCAGATGGCGGCATAGCAGTCCATGGACATCACTGTTAGGAGACTCACCTCTGCAACTGCAGAGAAAGGCACCAGGAAGACCTGGGCCACACAGCCGAGGAATGAGATGGAGTGGCAGTGGGTGACAGAGTTGGTGACAGCTTGGGGCACCACAGCAGAATTGAGGCAGATATCAGAGAGGGACAGATTCCTCAGGAAGAAGTACATGGGCGAATGGAGGCCCGGGTCCAGGGTGGTGATGGTGATGTTGAGGCCATTCCCCACCAGGGCAGCCAGGTAGGCTGCAGTGAGAGTCCCAGCTTGTAGGAGCTGAAGGTTGCATGGGCCAGGGAAACCCAGGAGAAGGAAGCCCGTGAGCCCTGACGTTCTGTTCATTCTTGATGAAATGTTCTGCAATAAAAAGGACAAGTTGGGTGGAAAGATCAGGCTTGATATTTGTTCCTATTTAATGTGTGTGTGTGTGTGTGTGTGTGTGTGTGTGAGAGAGAGAGAGACAGAGAGAGAGAGAGAGATATCTTGCAGTAAAGGGGATTCAATGTTGGCTTTAACAATAAAGTTTTTCTATAAAATTACAGTTCATTGATCACATTTTCCATGGTGTCTTATCGTGTTTTCTGAGTTTTTCCTTCACAAAGTCTGAATGTCCTAATGGAATGCAGCAGCACACAGACATTGTCACAGGAGCAGGGCCAAGCAGCCCAGGCCTCTAGAGAATAGTCCTGCTGAAGTGTGAGGAGTGAAGACAAGGATGTGCACTGTCCACTACTCATGTGCCCTGGCTAGTCCCAGGTGCTTTGCACCTTATTTCCCAGTCAATGGACTTTGATTTCTACTATTCTTCCATTGTGTCAGTTTCTGTAAGAATATGTGTGCTTTTGTCTTCTCTGTGTGAATGTGCTTTCCTCCTCCTTTTACTTTTCTGAGTCCATTTGGTCACCTTGGTGACTGATTAAACGTCTTAACCCAGATCCTGCTCTTGGCTTTTGTTTCCTCACCTTTCTTCTTGTGTTTCATGTTCTTTTATTTTCCTGATTTTTGTTTCTTTCTTTTTTTCTTTGGAGGGACGGCTGTAGCCTGCATTTTGAGACATATTTCTACAAAAATACGAAGGTGACAGAGGCAGAAATTCCTGCCAGGCTTTAATTTAAATGCTGATTCACAGCATCCTAATCTGTCACAAAACCAACAATAATAACTGTTCATGAATGATACTGTATCACTTAAGGTCACTGTTACTTGGTTCTTTTTAGTGGTCACATATTGGCAATTTAAACACATCTTTATTAAGCTCACCATTATTTTCTATCATGTCTTACTCTCTTCCTCATAAGTGAATTAAACTTTCCCTTATATTTTCAATAATATATTCATTGATTACAGTGTTGTCAGTATCCTGTTTTGCATGAGATTGTTGATATTTGCTTTGAATATTGCTATATCCTTAAGCCAAAATTCTACAATAAAGTGGAGTCTTTGAAATAAATCCTGAGTTCATGTTTTAGAAATTAGCATTGAAAATATTGTTTTATGCCCTGTCATCTGTATTAAGGAGACTAGGTTTAGAGATCTTAAAATTGTCGTCTAATCACCCCCCCAAAAAGTTTCTTATTAGGACATTTGGATAAGAATTTTCTCCAGACCTATGAAAACCTTAAAAAAATTACAGTCAGCCACAGTATAAGGGAAAATTGTAACTCACTGAAGGCCTTGTCCTGCAGGACATGGGAGCAGTCCAAAGCTCTTGTAGGCTCTGGGGAACTTACTGGTGGTAGGCAGAGGCTGTGGCTTCCCTCATCTCTGGGGGTGTGGAGCCCTGAGCTGCCTGCTGCCTGTGCTGTCAACAGGGCTGTGGAGAGGAGTGAGCAGCAGCAGGAGGGTGGGAGTTATGTCTTTCCCTGACCCGAAGGTTGAGCTTGGCATGGGTCCAGAGGGAGATGCTGCCTCTACTGTGACTGTCACCCTGTTCCCCTCAGTGGCTGAGGGACACACCTGGCTGTCCCTGATGTGGTCACAGTGTCTCTCCCCTGACAGCCCTCTCAAGGAGCAGCTTCCCACACTGGAGTAGGGTCCAGAGAGGCCAGTGAGGCCCCCAGACTCCATCAGTCACTGAGGTTCCTGTGGGAGAGACCGGGGCAAGGCTTCCCCAGGGATGCTGTCAAGGTCCGGTCCACCTTCACCAGGCTGTCTGTGGCCATGGCCTTGCCTTCTCGGAAAATCTGGAGAGACTAGCCCAGCCTTCTTTATTGGAATCACTACCCTGTTTCCAAGGCAGTAGTGACATACTTTTTCAAAACCAATTTCCTCTTCATGAGTAGGTTCATTTCTGGCTTTCGGTTCTGGTCCACTGTCCAAATGACCCAGATTTTCAAAGTCCTGTGCTATTTTAGTTATGTACAGCTCTGTGGTAGGGTTAGAAATAAGGTCTTAGGCTTTCCCTGCTTTGTAGTTTTTGCTCATTATTTCCTTTCTTGTGTGTGTGTGTGTGTGAGTGTGTGTGTATGTGTGTGTGTGTTTTCACATGATTTTTAAAATGGTTTATTCTCTGTGAAAAAGGAGAGTTTATACAGTGATTTCATTAAATCCGCAGACCTTTGGTATATAATATATAATGCAGTCATTCTTCCAATGAAAATTTTTAATTCTCAGTAACTTCTTTAACCTTCTGGTTGAATTTATCACTACATATTGCTTTGAACCCATTATAAATGGGTTATTCATCTTCATTTTTATGATAGTTTGCTGTTTGGTTACAGCATACTTCAACTTTTTGAATGCTTATATTGTATTTGTCAACTTTATTGAAAGTGCTATATCAATTTAGCAATTTATGTGTGTGTGTGTGTGTGTGTGTGTGTGTGAATTATATATATTACCTGTGTCCTCAGCAAACAATGAGAACTTCTCTTCTCTCTGTCCTATGTGGATGCATGTTCTTGCTTTATCTCACGTGCTTGTTCTGCAGTCTTTCAATACCTTGCTGGGTAGAAGTTTCAGGAAGGTGCCTTCATGCCTCTTTTGAAACTTCCCAAAGATTCCTCCCCTTTGCACATTGCTGGTCTGAGCAGAGGTTGTGGTTCTTCTGTCCTGGCCTGGGGCAAGTGCATGAGCCTGTGGTTCCTTTCCTCACTCCAAGACTCCTCCTCTGCCCCTCAGCATGCATTCCTTCATGCTGCTTTCCTGTAGGGCTTTGCGTCCTGCAAAAGGATGTGAGCTCTCCCCTTCAGTGCTGATTGCATTAATTTGGATTTTCTTTCTTTCTACTTGTTAATCAACTTACAGATGTGTTGGTTTTGTTTCTTTTTCAAAAATATACTTATTTCATTAATATTTGGTATTTCTATTATTTCTGCTTTGCTATCTTTTTCTTTCTCTTCTCTTTCTCCAACTCTCTAGTCCTCTTCTTTATTTCCCCTGTTAACTTTGGAATGAGTTAGTCTATTTATTTCCTAGTTACTTGAGATACTTTTTTTTTGCAATTTTTATACTTTCATTTTTTACCTTGTAAACTCTCTTCTTAGTTTGCTTTGGAGGTGCCCCCATATTTTGGCATGATGCTTTCCCATTTTTATCCATATCACAGTATTTAGACTTGGCTTTTACTGTTTTATCAACCTACTAGGTGTTCAGAAGTCTATTTTAAAATTTCTCTGTATTTTCATTTGTGATTTTCCAAATCCCTTCCTGTCCTCAGTTTCTGCTCTCATGCCACTGTGGTTCAAAGGAAACCACATATTATTATAATCTTCCTGAACTTGTTCCTGTGCTGTGCCCTAACATGGAATCTGCCTTCTAGAATGTTTTGTCTGTGCTTGAGGAGGAGGTGTGCTCTGTTGCTCTTCCATGGCATGACCTCTCCATGTTTGCTAGGCCCACTTGGCCTGAAGTGTTTTTCCAATCTAGTATTTCTCTGTTAGTTTGCTGGCAGTGCAACCTGTGCATATTGGAAATTGAGGTGCTCAGTTCCCATGCTGTCAAGGAACTAATCTTTCCTGCCTTCCCATCCCTGATGTGTGTTTCCCTGCGTGGGTGTGTGACATGATGTGTGCTGGGTGTTACGTCCTCTTGAAGAGCTGAAGGCATGTCATTACTGGACTTCACCTCTGCCTGTCCTTAGAGTCTGGCTGAGGTGTGTACAGCTGCCCTTGCTCTCTTTGGCCTTCATAACATACAACACCCTCCCTGTGCCATTGCCTCACTCTGTGAGGTGAGTCTTCAGGAGGCAGCTCATAATTGAACTTCATAGTTTCATAAATCAGCCCCTCTGTTCAGGTTGCAGAACTAAATCCACTTACACTCAAGGAATCATTGACAGAAGAGGACTGATTTCTAACATTGACCCTCTCTTCTTGCCTGCCTGCAGTTTGATATTTCTGTCCTGGTAACTTTTGCATGTTTTACATTCCTTCCTACTGAAGGTATTTGCTTTGAGGTTACTATGAGGTTTCAGTGGAACCTCAAATTGTTCTAACAATTGCCTACAAGCTGATAACCACTTAATTTGATTGTAAACAAATCTGCACTATCTTCCATCCCACATCTTATATTTTAAAATTATTAAATTATGGCAGTAGTTGTTATTGAACTAGGGGCACTTTACCACGAACCCATATCCCCATTGCTTTTTAAAAAACTTACGTTTTGAGGCAGGCTCAATAAATTATCCACAGTGGCCTCAAACTTGTGACACTCCTCCCTAGCTCATTGCACACACCACAGGCTCAGCTGTGTGCTTCTCTCTCATATTTGTATTTTACAGGTCAAATTTCTTAGCACCACTCAAGAAACACCCTCTTTGGCAAAGTAAACACAGCTGAGAGACTTTAATTTGTGGAATTTATTAATGCACATACATACATACACCTGTGTTTGTACATAGGTAAATCTCTAAACCATCTGCATACCTAAGCACCTCCCCTCCTAGAATCTGATAGACCCTCCACAGGGCCCCATGAGCTTCTGTTCTGCAGCCATATAAACTCCTGCATTATCAACCTCTACCATGGATTTTATTAAAATTTCTTCCACTAATGGGCATTTCCATGTTTTCCAGGAATTGTTCTGTTTCAATGTCTTTCAAATTTCCCAAGGTGCCTCTAGAAATTCTCAGGCCATAGTATCTATAAATAAAATATCCAGGGAGTGGTACAAGGACAACTCTCTAGAGAGCTCCAATCCCATTATCTCATTTTCCCTGCTGGTGTGAAGTAAGGTCAGTACTTGATATTTAATAGACATGCAGAAGAACCAGCCAACTCCACACCCCCATCTCCAGCCTTCTCCTCCCTAGGACTTGCTGACCTGCTGATGAGGAGGTTCTGCTCTGCCCTCACCTGGATGTGTCTATATACAAAAAGTAAGTCTTGCTCTGTGCAAGATCTGATTAACTGAGACAAAACCTCATGGTTATCTCACTGCAAGTGACGTCTTTAGTTTGTCTTTCATTGATTATAGAATGTTGCAGGGCTAGAGATTAGACAGACTCTGATAAAATGGGTGTACTATCTCTATTTTACAACCACTCAGAGCTCAAATTCACTGCTGCATCTGCACACCAGCTATGCACAAGCACAACACACCTACTTCGAGTTTACAGTCTTTTATATTCCAGATGGGAATCACTGCTAATTCTTATTTCTGAAGCTGTTTAAATGACTTTAACTCTGTTATGGAATGTTGAAAGCATCAAATGGCTCTTCCTGTGTAAAGATGAGAATGAAGATTCACAGGTGTTTCACTATCATGATCTTCTTGAAGATGTCCACAAATGACCCTGTTTTAGGTTCCCAAGTTTTTAGGAATTACGACCTAATGCACACTGCCTCTGGTAAACACACCTCAGAAGTTGGGGACCAACTTGCTTAATGTGCACCTCTGACTGCTGTGGTAGAATCAGGTCTCACTGGGAAGCATGGGGTGAACCTGTCTCCAGAAAACCCCAAATGTGCAGAGAAAAGATATGAAGTGCTCACATTTAGTGACCATGGATAATGCACCAGCTGCTTTTAGAGAACTGCCCTTGAAGACATAGAATTCTGTTTAGCAGGAGATTATCTACAAGTACATTGGACACTCGAGACATCATAACCATTAAGACACTGGAGGGCTGTAGTCCTTGAATGACTGGCTATGGTCCAGGCAGAGATGGTCTTTCTGTGTGGTTTGTGGTCAGCCGACAGTCTTTGTGGGGATATTTGAAAAAAAAAAAGAAAGAAATTAAAAGACTGATTGTGCCTGTCCTTGTAAAGCTTAAGTGGGTACAGAATGGAAGGCAGCCTGAGTTGTCTGAAGGGGGCAATGGTCTATCATAGGAGAACAGAAAGGATGAATTCAGGCAGGACAGTGGCAGGTGGGATTCCAGGGACAACAACAGCAGTGGCCCCATAGGAAGAATGTGCCTCTGCTCTGAGCATCTTCAGTTCAGGCCACCTGCCTGCCCTCTCCAACACCTAGCAGCACTCTGAAGGAAAGTGCACAGATTCCCGAAAGTGCAGGAACATGAGGTGCTCCCCTCTGGGTTGCCACACCTGTTTCAAATTATTATTTCAAATGTGTTTTTTATTAGCACATATTATGTGCTAATGAAAACAGTGCTTTCTCTTTTGCAATTACATACACATTGAAGCAGAAAGGCAGGTCAAACTGCTATTAACCCTTGGGAACAAATGCATTCATGGGCCAGGGAAAGCAGCAGCATGCTCCCATAAAACATTGCTTTCATTGGTTGGTTGGCATCCTCTAGAAAGCAGAGTATGCGAGGACACTGGGTTAATGTTTAATTTTGTTAACAAAGAAAATGATGTTTTACTGTTCAGAAGACACAAATTGTCATGTTGGAAATTCTCACCAACACAATCTTAATTTCTGGAGCTTCTAATATTTGCAAACATCTGGAATTCACTGACTTCTGGTGAAACCCACTGTACTCTGCTCTCCTCCACACCTACTTCTAGTTTACCAGTCTTTTATGTTCCAGATGGGAATCACTGCTAATTCCTATTTCTGCAGCTTTTTAAATGACTTCAGTTGGTTAAAATGTTTGGTCATCCACCCAAGAATACATCCCACACTCAGGAGTTGACATCTCTCTCTTCCCTTACCCAGGGGTGGCCTCCACCATCCAGTGTTCCTCAGGTCCCCCTGGGATGAGGGAGGACTGGGGAGGTGGTTCAGGGAGAGAGAAAGGGCACATCTTGTCCCCAGCTCTGCTGGACTAGCCTCAGCCCAGGTGCACAGTCACTCTCCCCGGCTCCTTGAACCTTGAAGCAGGAGCCACAGACTCACCTGGGTGTCTGACTTGAGCTGGTGTGGGCATCCTGCTGACCACTGCTGAATCCCTGACCAGCCAAGAGCTGATACCCTTCTGGTTTCCCCCAGGACCTTTCTGCTTGCTCATACACACACTACTCCTTGAATTACTT
Source organism: Callospermophilus lateralis (assembly GCF_048772815.1). NCBI lineage: Eukaryota > Metazoa > Chordata > Mammalia > Rodentia > Sciuridae > Callospermophilus > Callospermophilus lateralis. The sequence goes on from NW_027510147.1 coordinate 526,744, forward strand.
TTTCTTGCATCTGATAGAGAATTATGTAACAAGCTGCATCAGGAGTTCCAGGTAGGAGAAGACCCTGGGGTACCTTCCACACACAATAGGTATTCTAGTGGTTGAACTCTAAGCAAGTTGCCATTTCTCAAGTATTGCACAGATGTCTCTGTCCTAAGGAGAATTCCAGCACTGCCTCCAACAAATTCGCAGAGTTGTAACTCAAGCAGCATCCTCACCTGTTTCAATGCTCTTTAGTGTCCTCCAAGTCCAGTTCTACCTACCCACTGACCATTGGGAAGAGGACCAACTGTTCTCTTTCAATTCTTACTAATGTTGAATACTGAGGGGAGCTTTGGGAATCAGAGATGGGGTCGTGACCTTGGCTCTGCAGTTCTGCAGCATATAGGGAATATCTTCTCTGGACTTTGGGTAAATTGGGAAAGGAAGGGCTCAGAGCAGCAGATGAGCTTCTACCAGCCAATAGTATTCAATAATTGTCACAAGCATATTTCCTCCTGAGTTTATGATGACTGCAGGTTCCTGACTATCCTATGCAGGAGGTTGCACACTCACACAGCTGGAAATACTAGAGCGAGCTCCTGCAGAACCATGTCTAAAGCCGAATGTGTTAAGGGTAACTTCCACCAGGTTGCACTCAGGCTGCTCACTCCTTTATTCTCTGCTGAGCACAGACTGCACATAGGGAATGAGGCCTGTCTTGCTCTGGAGGATCAGGCCCACAGAGGGAGAAGACAGCAAGTAGGAAACAGACACTAACCAAACCCCTAGGAGCAGGGATTTGGTGTGCACACCTGGACTCTGGGCTTAAGTTAAGTTCCTGCATTCAGTCAAAGACAGTTTCCCTGGGTTCTAGCAGAGCTGTTTTATATAAAAGATCCCACAAAATTGAATTTTATGTATTCTAATTTCAATATGTCCATTGTGTTCAACTTGACTTCATTGTGTTTGAGGATAGGAAGCAATTCTAGGACTCCTCCACAGGAGGTGACAGTGGAGAAAAGTTTGCATGGATGTTTTGAAATTTTATTGAATGTTGGAATAAAGTTAAATTTTCCAACTTTAACAAACTTCCAAGGTGAATAAGAATTCCCTATGAAAGTGTGGTTGATGGGCAGCTGTCAGAGCTTTATCATAGGGCCTGGCTGCAAGAGTTAAGCATTGAGTCTGGATTGTCAGTCACTCAGGTGAGGAGGCCTGGGAGTAAGAATGGGACTGCAGGAGGAGGTGAGCTGTGGCCACTCCCCAGCACCTTCCTGCTGCTGCATCACAGCAAGTGTCCTGTCCTGTCTAAAAAATGAGGCTTGAGGGACATCATCCCCCAACAGGGATTAGGAGCCAGAACTTCACTATGGCACTGCTGGACACATCTGTGCAGAGAAAAGCAGCTGTTTAAAAACGTGTTTGAACCTCAGATTTGCTAGGTATGTGTTTTTGATCTTCCCTTGTTTGTAAAATATATCCATATTTACTAAATATGCTATTCTGTAGTAAGTGAAGTCTATAAGATTTTGTGAATTATATTAAATATTTCATATTTTAAATTAAATCAATAAAGTATATATGTAAGGCTTTCCTTTTAGAAATTTGACACTATTTTTTTTACTAAATAATTTTAATGATTTTATTGGTGCATTATAGTTATACATGATAGCGGGTTTCATTTCAAAATATTAGTATGTGCATGAAACTAAACTGTCACCTTTCAGCCCCCTATACTTCCCCTTCCCCTCCCCTTTCCTATCCCCTGACCTCCTTCCTGTTGTAATGGCCTTCTGTCTATTTATTTGTTGTTTTTTAAATTAGCACTGTGCAGATAAACATAAGGGAAGCCTTCCCTGGGGGTTTACACATGTACACAGCATAGTTTGTTGAATCTCATTTCTCAGCTCCTCCTCTCCCACTATCTTCCCTTCTTGAGGTCCACTCTTTCCCCCATTCCTTATTTTGTTCTAACCCACGTAAGAGAGAAAACATTCTACCCTTGGTTTTCTTACTCTGGCTTATTTCACTCAGCATGAAGTTCTCCACCTCCATACCTTTGCTCCACCTCCATCCATCTACAGTAAATAACATCATTTCATTCTTCTTGGTGGCTGAGCAAACTGAGCCGTATTAGTCCACATTTTTTAGATCCATTCATGTCTTCACAGTCTCCTGGGCTGGTCCCCTATCTTGGCTCTTGGGAGTCATGCTGTAAATGTGGATGGATGTGGCTGAGTCACTATACTAGGCCAATTTTAGTTCTTTTGGATGAATACAAAGGAGTTGGAGAGCAGTATCATTTCAGGGTTCCAGTCCTAGTTTTTTATTATAGCTAGTGTTTTCCAAAGTATTATTCCATGCTGCAAGTAAATACATGAGACCTCTTACCTGAATTACACATGGCACAAAGAACAAGCATCTTCTAAAACAGAAGGCTTTGCCTCTGCAGGTCATACACTGGGCTCTGAGGAGTGGACTTCTATTTTATTCTTTCAGAGACAAGAAGCGCCTCCAACCTCCTTTTGGATGATGTCTGCAGTATGTAGAGACTCAGCCACACTTCACAGACAGATGGAATCCCGATTGGCGGGAACACATTCCTGCCCTTCTCCTTTGTGCTCTACTAAAAGGTTTGCCACAGAGAGACTGCATTTTGTTCTTTGTCCTAACCCCTCCTCTTCTACTCCTCCTCCTGATCTGTGCCTCCTTCCTCATTTTCTTTTGTTCATTGTGTTATTTAGATCTTATTAGCTAGAAGTTGGGGTTGTCCTTGTTGGTTTTTAATGAATAAATATTTCCTGATCAAGATGTTAATTGTATTTCATAAATTAAAAAAAAAACACGTCAATACCATATCTGGTAATAAATCCTGGAACTACCAAAAATACCAAGAATATTTCAACTTGACAAAAAAAATCCCCCAAGAAAGCCAATAGTTTAAGAAAGAAATTAACAGCAGTAAAGGAGGCTGGGCGAGAAGGTGATAACAGGAAAAACTTAGGAGGGCTGGGGAAATCTATGGGCAGGAGCACCATGAGGAAGGAAGGGGTTAAAAAAGACCCATCTCTCCATTAACTAAAGCATCAACAGTTGGGTTAATGTGGAGACACCCCAAGTGGTGACCTGGGTCAATGCATAAAGTAAATACATGAGACCTCTTACCTGAAGCCCCCACAATGAATGGGAGGAAAAATTGTCAGACATCTGTCTCCTCTGTTATCTTCTCCTCTCTGCTTTCCTTCCCTCCCCTCCTCTCCTCTCTTCCATGAGACACTGTTTTCCTGCAGTGTGATCAGAGCAGTTGACTTGGGGCACAGGTACAGAGTGATTCCTCAGAATAATCAAATTTCCTGGATTATGATTCTCATATAAGCTGCTTCTAGGATGTTTTTCCATTGAGAGAAGATGAACCTCTATAGACAAAGGACCTCCCTGGACATATTCCCAGCTGACCTCCTCTTAGCTATCTGTGGCCACTGCATCTGAACACAACTTCAGAGGGGGAGAAATGTCCAATCAGACCAGTGTGACTCACTTCATCCTCAGGGGCTTCTCAGATATCCCAGAATGGAGGCCAGTGGTCATTGTCTCTTTCCTGTTGTTCTATGCCTTTGACCTCCTAGGAAACATGACCATCATCACAGCCGCCTCCACACACCAATGTACTTCTTCTTGAAGAATTTGTTTTTTCTGGACCTGAGCTACACCTCGGTCACCATCCCCAAGGCACTGGCTACCACCCTACAGGGCCCTGGTGTCATTTCCTACCTCCAGTGTATGGCTCAGCTTTACATGTTTTTCACACTTGCTTCAGCTGAGTGCTTTCTGCTCACAGCCATGACTTATGATCGGTGAGTGGCCATCTATATGCCCCGGCTCTATGGGACCATCATGAGCCATGGACGGTGCTGGGCACTGGTGGTCCTGGCCTGGGTGGGCAGGACCCTCTACTCAGCCTTCCACACGGTCAGCACCTTCTCTCTGCCCTTCTGTGGGCCCAACGTAGTGGAGCACTTCTTCTGAGACATTCCTGCTCTCATTAGGCTCTCCTGTGGGCAGCTGCATCATGTTGAGCTCCTTCGCCCTCAGGGTCCTCTCGCATCCTCTCCACCCTCCTGCGGATGCCCTCGGGGGACGGCCACTGGAAGGCCTTGTCTACCTGCTCCTCCCACCTGAACACAGTCCTCCTGTTTTATGGCAGTGGAAGCTTCACCTACCTGAGGTCTGCATCTCAGTACTCCGCCACCCAGGGTCGCCTGGTATCCGTCTTTTACTCCATCCTCACCCCTTCCTTGAACCCCGTCATCTACTCTCTGAGGAACCAAGACATGAAGGTCGCGCTGCAGAGGCTGAGCTGCCAGCGAAGTCTGAGCGCTGGGTGCTGCACAGCTGGCCTTGATCCAGGTGTCTGATGCCCAGGGGGTGCAGACAACCTCCTCCATCCCTCCCCTGCCCTCCCGCTGAGTCTTCCCTGTGGATGTCCCCACCCACCACCTGATGCTTTTCCTCTTTCCCCAGAAGGTCCTTCACTTCAATAATTTTACATACAGTTCCACCACAGAAACACGCAAATCTTGATTTCTTCAGATTGTACCATAAAAATCATTTTTAAATAATTCTTCTTCCATTCAGTATATCTGTAGGAATTCATGTTTTTTTTTTCCTCTGATCTTTTCTTGAATGGTTTTCTCAAATCTTTATCATCACTTTCATGCTGTGGCCCCTAATCATGAATTTCCATCTTTCTCTTGACATCATTTCCCTGAATATAACATAAGGACCACATTTTTAATCTGTCTACAATCTACTTATTCCTTTCCTTCTATTTCAAACTGCCTGACCATTCCTGATTCTACTATTCAGCCTATCCTCTGATTAGACATCCAAAGAGTAGAACCCATTCTCATTTCACCTTTATCCTTCTAAAGGATATTGATGTCTACAGTCAATATGTCCTCAATTCAGTGGCTTTCCCATCACCCTTTTTTCCTAAAGAAAGAACAGGTTAAGGAGGTCAGTGGGTGGCCTTGGTGCTGAAGCAGGACTCTGTCCTTCTCCACCACCATTATTTTATATGGTTTTCCTTTTGGGAAATCTTTAGAATTCCATCCCTGGTGAAGAATTAAACTACTCTTTTGGTTCCTCTTCCTGCTGTCTCCTTTCTTCATCATTGAGAGTAATGTACCAGGTTCCCTTTTAAGAAAAAAAAATCTTTTTAAAATTTATTGTTTCTTTTCAGTGGTGCATGACAGTAGAATCCATTTGATGTTATTATACAAGGTTGGAATATCTATTATTCTAGTTAGGATTTCATTTCTGTGGATGTACAAGATGGTGGATTCACTGTGTTGTTTTCATGTGTGTACATGGCAAATTGTGTCAGACTCATTCCACTGTCTTTCCTTTTCCTATCCTCCTCTCTTCCCTCGATTACCCATTTTCTATTTTATTGTACTTTTCGTCTGCCCCTCACCCCCCTATTCATTGTGTTTTTACTACTCACATATCAGAGAAAATATTGGCCTTCATTTGGTGGGGGATTGGCTTATTTCACTTAGCATGACAATCTTTAGATCCATCCATTTACCAGAAAATACCATAATTTCATTGTCTTTAAGGGTGAATAATATTCCATTGTGTATACATACCAGAATTTCTTTCTTCATTCATCTTTTGGTTCCATAGTTCAGCTATTGTGATTTGAGCTGTTATAAAAATTGATGTGGTTGTATCACTGTAGATTGCTGATTTTAAATCCATTGAATATATACCATGGAGTGGGATAACTGAGTCAAATGGGTCCCATTCTAAATTTTCTGAGGAATCTCCATACAGCTTTCCAGATGGGTCACACCAATTTGCAGTCCCATAAGCAATGTATGAGTGAATCTTTTCCTCCACATCCTCACCAACATTTACTGTACTTACTTGTATTCTTAATATTATTTCCATTGTGATTGAAGTGAGATGGAATATCAGTGTAGTTTTAATTGACATTTATCTAGTTGTTAGAGATGTTGAACCTTTTTTCATATATTTATTGACCACCTGTATTTCTTCTTCCATGAAGTGTCTATTCAGTTCCTTAAACACATGTATATTACATGCTCCTATAGTAACAGAAATCCTTCAGGAACTCTTGCCATGTCTATTCTGAAACATCGAGATTTTCAGGATGATTTTCATTACCTTTCATTTTCTGAAACATATTTACATCATGCTCTCTCGGCTGCCCTGAACACACCCGACACTGAAGGCACCAGGACTGCTTCTGCATTCTCATCCTCTGTGAATAGCACCACATGGAGCAATCAGAACTTGGACTTTCAATATCACTTCTTCTCTTCTAAGCAAATGCTAATCTGCAGTCAGCAGGGCATGATTGACATCCAGATATCATCTTATCTCCTGGTTCTGAGACATTGTCACGTATTTCATGTGGAACCAGCATCTGGGCATTAAAAAATACAAAATGCTCAAAGATCCAAACCCTCACCCATACTTTCAGGTCTTAGGTCTTTGATTAATTTCAGGTTGATTTTCGTCCATGGTGAGAGATAAGAATCTGTCATTCTTTACATTGTCTGTGTGGTTTTTCCAGCACAACTGGTTGAAGAGACTCTGCTTTCCACTCACATTCTTGGTGCATTTGACAAACACCTGTTGGCATGGATTCCTGTTGCACCACCCTTGCTCTCTACTGGTTCTATTTCCTGTTGTGTGAATACTGGAGACCATGGCCATCACTCTTGGTTCCCACAGCTTGTCACCAGGTGGCCACTTTCATCTCCTCCAGCTTTCAGAACCTGTCATGTGGACACTCCAGCTGCTCCATGGCATGCTTTGTGTTGGCCACCTCCAGTGTCTTCCTGTGGTGGCCATCCATTCACTGTCCATCAATGCTCCACTGGATTTTAGGTTCTGAGTCAAAGTTTTGCCCAGCAGTCATGATGTGTAGTTCCACTTCTGAGGAGAGGTCCCTCGCTGCCATGACCTCACCTATAACAACACTGAGGCTGACATCCACTAAGTGCTTATATCCTGGTACCCACTGCTCTATGATGGCATGACTTGTTGCACACTTTTTCCTCCTGATTTCTGATTTAGGCCACTCTCCTTATCTGATCTTTTCTTTATGCTAATAGTCACAGTTTGTATTCAGCCATGATGTTTTCTCCTTGTAACTGAATGTAACTGTTATTAATTTTAAAAGGATGAGAATTCTCGGTCATTTATTACCTGAAGCCTATTAGAATATGGAAAGTACTCTACATTGTCAAATCTTACTTGCCTGCTTAAACTGAAAATAGAAGTAACAAAAAGAAATGGTGCACTGAATTTTCTCTGAATTAAAACAGCAAACACAAACCAAAATACTAGTGTTTAATTCCTCCTAAATTATAATATTTTTATCATTAGTCACCGATTATATAATCCTGCATAATTGTATAAACACCATTTTCTCATCTATGAGGTGGAATTTCTCATTATTACCTCAAGCAATTATTATGAAAATTAGGATTTTATATTAAAAAATCCTTAGAAAGCATGTGAATGTAGCATGGACTTTCATCATCTAGTTTTTTTGCAGGTGCTAATTGATTAAGAGATCAGTCTGCAGGGCTTAGAAGATGGCTATTTTAGTTTTATAAAAGGTGCACAGTGTCAATATGAAGAAGAATAAGTCCACTAAAAAGAAGAATTGGAGCTTTAGAGACTGTGTAGGCTCAGCCTGAGGGTGTTAAGGAATGTGACTGTGAAAAGATCAAATAACTCAATGCGATCTCTTGGGTGAAAAAATTAAGGGAAAATGGGAAACCTATGTAAATAATCTGGTAAACAAAACAAATGAGCCCTAGTTTTAGAGAAAAAAAAGTTGGAAATTTGAAATTGTTTAAAAAGTAAAGCCATATTGAAATAGAAGTAGAAAAGGAAATGGAAACCTATTCATATACTCCACCATTGAGCTTGAACCTTAGACCCAATAATCTGATTTTAAACATGGTTTAGCTTTTGACAGCTTCTTCTTTGCAATAACATCAAGTTAATTAAAAATAAAATAAAGAGTTTCCTTGTGATCTACATGATAGGATGACATGCAGTGACATGTAGAACTGACAATCAAAATTTTTGTAATGAGATGATTAGAAACCTTTCAAAATTCAAATAAACATAAATCAGGCTATTCTTTCCCACGACAGTACTGTTTGGGCAGTTATTGTGTGAATATTATGAGTTACTTAATTCTCTAAGGTTTCTCAATGCACAAAAAGTGACACAGTGCTATTTGAAAGTGGACCTAAGTTAGATAGAATGTATGTTAGAATTCAAGGACAACCACTAAAGTTTTTTAAAAGATACATAGTTAGTATGCTAAAAGACATGACAAATTAAATCACATAAAATACTTTAAAAAAAAAAGACAAAAAGAAAGAGAGAGAGAGAGCAGCCGGTGTGGTGGTGCAGGCCTGTAATCCCAGCAGCTCAAGAGGCTGAGGCAAGAGGATTGATAGTTCAAAGCCAGCCCCAGCAAAAGCCAGGCCCTAAGCAACTCAGTGAGATCTTGTCTCTAATTAAAATATAAAATAGGGCTGGGGATGTGGCTCAGTGGTCCAGTGGCCCTGAGTTCAATCCCGAGTACAAAAAAAAAAAAAAAAATTCAGAAAGAAGAGACAAATAAAAAAGCAAATATGAAAAATTTAAAAACATTGTAGATGTGGAATTAATTCTTTCAATAATTACTTTAAATATAAATGTTCAAAACAGAACACTTAAAAGATGAAAATTATCACAGTTGATTATAAAAATCAACTATATGCTTACTTATTAAAAAATCACTTTAAATATAAAGATATTGGTAGATTAAAAGCAAAGAAATGGAGAGAGAACCACCTTGCTGAAACTAAACAAAAGAAATTGGGCAGTTGTGTTGAGTTCAGACAAGGACTTTTGGAACAATGAAAGTAATTAGGAATAATAACAGAATTAGATATATGAAACAGGTCATTTTGCAAAGAAGATGTAAAATTCCTTAATTTGTATACCCCAGACACAAGAACATCAAAAACTACTAAAATTCCAGGAGAAATAGACACATTCACAATTTTATTGGGAGACTTCAACACCCTTATGTCAGTTATTAATAAATTCAGCAGATAAAATAATCCAATACAGATCTGAAAAACACTATTGACCACATTAATCAAATCAACATTTACAGACAGAGGATGAAACATGGTCTGAGTCCTAAGCAATCAATGAAAAACTAGGTCTAGAGGAGTCACCCCTCAACCACATAAAGGGTGCACAGGACAAACCCATGGACACCATGGTACTCAGTGGGAAAACAGAAAGAAGTTTCTCCAGAAGCAGGAATAGGGCAGGGCTGTCCACTCTTACCACCCCTCTTTAATACGGTACTTAACATTTCAGGCTGAACAGTCGGGCAAGAGAAAGACACACACACACAGGAAAGGAGGAAGTGACTTTAGTCCTGCTTACAGATGACATGAGTCCATAGACAACCCCGAGGTGCCACCAAAAGACAGGTGAAACTGATAAACCCCGCAGAGCAGGAAGTCAATATCAGCACATAAAACCCAGTAGCTTTGCTGTACAACCCAAGTTGACCTGTTGGAAAAGGACCTGGGGGAAATAATCCCATTCATAATAGCCACAAAAATAGCTAGAAATTAACCTCACCAAGGAGGCGAAAGACCTCTGCAATGGCAGGATCCATCCTAGAACACGTGAAGAACTAGAGACAAAACACAAGCAGAAAAGTAACAGCAAAAGAACAAGTAATTTAATTTAAAAAATGAGCAAACGTGTGGCATGATGAATCCCACTGTGAGTATAATTATGATGCACCAATAAAAATTTGATATAATTTTTAATTAAATTTAATTGTAATAAAAAAACAAGTGGGCAGATAATCTAGACACTTATGAAAGAAGTGTAAATGTCCAATAAATATATAAAAATAGCTAAATGTTTTTAGTCATTGGAAATATGTAAAAAAACTACATTGAGATTCCTTCTACCCCAGTCAGAATAGCTTTAATCAAAACAACCAAGCAAACAACGATGCTGGTGGGATGTGGACACAGAGGAGCCCATGGCCCCATGCTCTGCTGGGAAATGGAAGTCAGCACAGCCACTGTGGGGAGATGTCAGTTATAGGCAAAGTCGATTGTACATTGTACATTGTACATCTAGAGGTGACCCCTCTAGACCTAGCAAAAGGATGATACAATCAAACCACAGAACATCCCCATCACCCCTAATGTTGCCCAGTGGGAATGTCCAGCTAACTTTCCCAGCCCAAGGTGACCAGTGTTCTGATTTCTGTCCCCAGAAGCACACTCTTCCCATCCTGGAGCACTCGATAAATGGCATCAGGAGCATGCTGTCTTTCTTTGGGGCTTGTTTACTGCTGTGCCTGTGAAATTGGGTCTATTGTGGCAGTTTGATTTTGTTTGTTTTGCCACAGTTTTTTTATCCATTCACGTGTGGATGGACACTAGTCTCTGTTTACAAAGCTGCTGTGGATATTTGCATACAAGCAAAACTTTTTAGGATCAGTTTTCATATTATTTATAAATACATAGAAATGGGATTTATTAGTACATTGAATTAACTTTAGAGAAACTGCTGCCATCCACTCATGGAAGCAATGTCTGAAGACACATTCTACAAGTTTGCCAGCATTTTCCTACTTTGCTGTTTATACCTGCCCTGAACATCACATCTTGATAACTGTACCACCAGCATTTCCCATGGTGTGACCATGGTCTCTGCCTCAGCCTCCCAGGGAGCTGAGATTACAGGTATGCCACCACATCTGGTTAAAAGCATATGTTTAAAATGTACATTTAATATCCTGAGAGCATGCAAGTTTCACCAGAGATTAAAATATTATTTTGATCTTTTCACACAGCATGTTCATGGATTTTTTTTTTGGTTGTGATTTTTCTATGTCCAAATTAATTGGTTTCTACTTGCATCTTTAATTATTTGGCCTTATGTACCTTGATCTTAGTGTAACCCTTTGGAAACATTAGGCAATACCCAATTTCTCAGTGACTTGCTTTTTAATAAATGCAAATATCTGGGAAATCCCTTGTCCCTCCTGTTCAAGAGAGTCACAGCCTTTGGGAGAGAAGTCTCCTGTGTTTCTCCTTTGCTAACAAAGCAATACTTCTTTTTCTCAAAATAAATAAATAAATGCAAATATCTGGAACCAGGCATATCCATTGTAAATTTTACTACATGTTTTCCTCTGCACATTCACATCTTCAAAATGGAGTTGAGAATGGAGTTTACTTCTGAAATTACCATGAAGCTGTTTGTTTACTAGTTGGGAAGCATCACACATTAATTAATATTTTGAAGTCTGTTTTTTGGATAATCTCTTGTATACATTACAGATTTGACTCTAATAACATAAGAGCAGCAATTCTCTAAAATCTAAAATTGATATGATGGATGGTGATGCACAGATATAATCCAACATATTTAGAGAGACATGAATATTATAAAATCCACTCATATTTACTATTTTATATCTATAAATAAAAGTCAAATGATCAGGTTCTTAGATGCTGTAAAGAAAGCTGCTAAATTCTGCACTGACTGCTAACTACTCTCTACTCCAATATATATATGCACCCCCCCAAAAGAAAATGGTTTAATATATATACACATATATATAATATTTATATGTATATGCATATATATACAAATACATATAAATATGTATATTATATATATAAAGTCGCAACATTTTGAGGACTAGATAACATTGAAAATATTTCTGTTAAATTAAAAATAATCTCAGATGATTACTACATCATTATTTTTAATGTACATTGGAATTCTTGACCAATGCAATCTAATTAAAACATTAGGTTCATAAAAAATATGATTCCTGACCAATATGATTCTGCAGCATGTACACTCTGAAAAATGAAACTGTATCCCATCTATGTATGATATATCAAAGTGCATAAGTATATTCTACTATCATATATAACTAATTTAAGTAAATAAATTAAAATATGAGTCCTGAAAATTGAAAATCATTGCCAAATTTTTTTAAAGAAAGAAAGAGAGAGAGAGAGAGAGAGAGAGAGAGAGAGATTTTAATTTTTTTAAAATATTTATTGTTTAGTTTTTGACAGACACAACATCTTTGTTTGTGGTGCTGAGGATCGAACCCGGGCCACACGCATGCCAGGCAAGCGCGCTACCACTTGAGCCACATCCCCAGTCCCAAGAGATATTTTTTTAATATTTATTTTTCAGTTTTCGGTGAACACAACATCTTTATTTTATCTTTATGTGGTGCTGAGGATCAAACCCAGCGCCTCGAGCATGCCAGGCAATTGAGTTACCGCTTGAACCACATCCCCAGTCCCATTGTCAAATTTTAATATGCAATAAGATATATATCTACCTACTGCAATATATTTATGTTTGAATAGCCATAAAATTTGAAAATCCAAATGATCCAACAACAACAAAAACTATCAAAACTAGCATTAAATAAATTTTATCATTACTTTTTCATTAGTCAGGACATATTTTCATCATATCCAGTAGAATAAATCTTGACACATATATATGAGTTTCATGTGACACTTGAGAAAGTGTAAAGTTTGTAGAAATTAGAATATCGTGTTGCTTACAATGTGTAGAGCCCTAAAACTGAATCACACACTCAAAATATCTGTTGGTGTTTGTGCTAGGATCGTCTCATTCATGAACTCTAGCTACACAAACATAAAGTGCTAACGGGGTGAAGAAGTCATACATAGACACTACAGTCCCACAGTGAGGTGGATAGAGAGATAGTGCAGTCCCACAGTGAGGTGGATAGAGACATTCAGCTGGGTTTGGCTTCTCATTTCTGGAGGATTCAGTACAGATTACTCTGGTGTTTGGCCCAGAGCACTTTCCTGTTATCGGATCAATGAAGCCAGAATCATCATTTGCCTCTGTATGTATGAAAGGGCCTGGGTGACAAGGTCGATGTCATGCTTACCCTCAAATCCCAGGGTTGTGTGTGTGTGTGTGAGTGTGTGTGTGTGTGTCTCTGTGTGTGTGTGTGACTGTGTGTGTGTGTCTGCGTGTATGTGTCTGCGTGTATGTGTCTGTGTGTGTGTCTGTGTGTGTGTGTGTCTGTGTGTGTGTGTGACTGTGTGTGTGTGTCTGCGTGTATGTGTCTGTGTGTGTGTGTGTGTGTGAGACAACTTATTGCCTCATATCAATACTAAAATAGTTCAGATTTAAATAATGGAATAAAAAGATAAATGGACAATATTTTAAAATATATATAATAAATGGTGCCAGGATGCTACGGCTAACACAGCATCCAGAATAATTGGGGATGACCACTTTATTTTCATATCACAAGATTTCTGCAAAGTCCTTTTTCTTTATTTAAGGACTATGTATACCCATTTGCAGATAAGGATGGGAAGCTGATTTCTAAGAATAAATTATGGAAATATATAGCATCTGGTTCCCTCTGTTTTTGAGATGACATACATTTCAGAGTTGTTAATTGGCAAATGAACAATTTGAAATGTATCTACAAAAATCATGAAAAAAGTTCTAGGGAAAAGATAAATAAGAAAAAGATAAATTGAGAAATAAAAATTTCTCAATTATAGCCTTGTGATTTATAGAACATTAAAGAAAACAAGTATTTACTAAGAAATTTTCCCCTAGTTTAATTAATAATTCTGGCAAAATATGATAAATCTAAAACCATTGTTATGTGTTTGGAAAACAATTAACCCCTTCTATATGGATTCACTTCACTGAAATGGAGCTTTCATCGCACCCAGGAGCAAGGATGACAAGGGTGGTACAGAGGGGCACTAGGCAGACACTCTGCCATCTGTGTCAATAGTGCCCACCCTGTTGGGGCTTCACTTAAAGCCTTAAAGCACAGTAAGGTGTTCTTTTTGGAGGGTCAACCTGGTTCTCTGTGGGTAGACAGAATTTTTAACATATTTTGACTTTTAACATATTAATTTCATTAACACTCAGATGGATTTAAAAACGTGATATGACCAAAAATATTAAAAAGACATTTCAGGAAAATAAATATGATTAGATCATGTTTTTTCACATTCAAATTCAGTTTTGTAAATATCCAGAAAGACTGTAGATGCCCCTGAGCTAAGTGTTCACTCTTTTGATGGCACACTAGTTTGCATTACGTCCACCTGTCTGTAGGACTTCTCCAAACAGTAACCAGTATGAGGATATTAGATCGCACGTGCTCTCTAGAAGGAGAGAAAATATCCATTACTGTGTGGGAGAAAGGAGTGCAAGGTAGAGCCAGACTCTCATATACCAGTGAACAAAAGCTCAGATACAGAAAACTCAAGGAATATTAAGTATAGATGGTTCCTGAGAATCTATGGAAATGATCATAATTTCTGACAACTTTGGTTGAAATCATATCGGGGACCCTCATTTATCAAGCCCTGGAGACACTCACTATCCTTCACCAACACACTCAACTCCTGGCAGAGTCAGCACAAGTGACATGTATCACAGAGGATCTTGGATGATCATGCAAACACCCATAAATAAACCTATAGGTGAGATCCAAAAGTAAAGAGCAGAAAGACCAGCAGAATAGAGGAAGGGGCAGGGGAGGGAGGAGTGAGGGAGTGAAGACAGAGTACACTCCATGCCTTTATAATTATGTCAACATGAATCCTACTGTCATGCATAACTAAGAGGGACCAATAAAGAAGAGGGACAAAAGGAAGAATCATTACAGCTGAGTAAAGAGCCTGAGTAGTCAGTCTGGAGATGTGCTGCCACTGGGGCAGTGAAGGAGGCGCTTCCTGCGAAGTTCCTTTCCAACAAGGGACAGTGTAGTGGCTAATTGGCTCTATTCCCCTGGTATTTACCTGCCCACTCAGGGAATCCCTGTGAAGCAGCAGCAGCGTGAGTAGCAGTCCTGGCCCTGGGGTTGCACCCCCTGCTGAACAGGCCCCAGGATTACACTGTCTCCTACCTGGCTGCTCTCCACAGATGTAAGTCACTTCTGTGAGGGCTGGCTGCACCCATGTGTCTGGATTGTGCTCCTTGGGTCTGCCCTGAAGCTCAGGAGAGGCATCAGGTGATGCAGGGAAGTCAGAACACATGCTAAACTCACCTCCTGGCTGCCCACAGGGAGATGGAGTGGAGGAGACCCCTGGGGCCACCTGACACCAGACCCTAGGCTTGATATACTGCATGTGGGTTAGGAACAGAAAGCTGGGATGTGAAGTTGTTTTCAGGACAAGAGGCACACTGCGGAGGAGCCCAGTTACCAGGTCACTTCTTCAAACTTTTTTATGGCTGGGTACACAGGTGGCCTGCCACTCAGGAGGCTGAGGCAGGAGGATGCAAGTTGGAGGTCTGGGCATTGCAGAGACCCTGTCTCAAAGTCAAAATCAGAAAGGATGGGGGAAGCAACTCAGTGGTAGAGTGCCTCTCTATTCAATTTCAGGAAAAAAAAAAGAGCTGTTCCTGAAGGCATCTGGGGCCAGGTAAGTTATCGACACTGAGAGTCCTGTGGAACCTGGCCACCTGCATTCAGGTCCTGCCTCGGCTATGTGAGGTGGGCTGAGTGCTCAGGTTTCCTGCATGGCACTCCCTCCCTGTTATAAAGATATAAGTATTATGTATAAATACCACTGCAAATTGCATATTTATAAAAATATGTACCTTATTATGTGGCATATTACAGGTTGATCTTAGCATAGATATAAATTATAGTAACACTTGGAAAGACTCCGATTATGGCTGGTAGAGGTTAAGCACTCAGGATCTCAGTTTCCCAGCAGTGAATTTCTTCATCTGAATTGTTCTGCCTTTGGCGAGCCTTCCACAATGTAGACCTTCCCAAGCCCCCTTACTCTGAAAAAAAGGAGCAGCAGCCATCACAGGGAGCTCAGAGTCCAGGAGGGTGAGCTCCATAAACTGGACACATCCTCCTCACATGGACCTTAGGAGCCAACTTCTGAGTTATTCACATTGAAAAGGGGAACAGTAGACATTAAAATTATTTTGGAGCCCAGAAATATTTTCAGAAACTTCCAAAAATATAAGAAGCCTCCACTTCATTTCAATTAGAATCTACTTTAGCTGGTCTTTCTGAATTGATACAATTATAATAATTTCCGAATATGTTGGGTGATCAAAGATGAGTGGGTGTATGCATGCTTCCAAAGGCACTGTGGGGTCTTCCTGTCCACTCGGAGCCCAGCCAGGAAAGCCAGGGGCACCAGCCCTGGGCAGGCTTTGGGTGCTTCCAGGGACAGAGGAAGGCTTTCCCCAAGCACACCCTTCTAACTACACATCAGCAATGCCAGGAAGTTCTTAGAAGGAGCTGTGACGTTTTATGTTACATTAATCAAGGCAGCACGGACAAATCACGTGTGCACCCAAAGCTGCTGCTCACCCTCCCTGAGGCAAGGACACTCTGTAGCCCTGCTACTCTGTCTCCCATTAGCACAGGAGTCTCCTACAGCCCTGGGTCCAGGACAGCTAGGTCAGGAAGAGGGAGGCAGTGGGAAAGAGGCAGAGACACCATGAGGCCAGCAGGGACCATCCCTCTCACTCCCTCCCAGTTTGGGAGCAAATGGGAGAACTTCATCCCCAGGGCTCTGCAGCCAGCTCTCTGTTCTGCCCTCTGTTCTACCTCACCTCTTGAAGAGCACATCTGACCTTCCCTGCATTTTTTTCCTCCTTATTTTGTGCTTTCTCTTTCCCTCTCCCACCTGGTGTGACCCTGTCCTGCCAACCTCCTGAGATGGTGCCCTCATGTGCTCTTAAAACTAGCCTCCTCACTTGGTTCCCTGTCCTCCAAACTCTCAGCTGGCAAGTTGCTGAATGTGGACAGTAGGTGTGCGAGGGATGCACCTCTCTGCAGCTCTGCAGCAGGCCCTGGTGCCCTTGCTGAGGCAGGACAGGTGAGAACTCCTCTCTCAGCCTCCACTCCACCTCGCCAGCTCCCACCTCCTCCTCCAGCACCTCTCAGACCTCCGCCTCAGCACATACCCTGGAGGAGCAGAGCTTGAAGGACCTTCCCCTTTCCTCCATTCTCTACACCAGATCCCCTTTGTTTCCTCCCAACTCATGACACACTTGCTGCCTGCCCTTGCCTGGCCCCCTGGGTGCCATGGTACATGCTTATTCCAGGTACTGTTTAGGAAATTATTCTATTATCACTTATTGGAGAATTAAAATGTAATTCCCGCATAGTAGTTTTGAGATAAGTTACTGGATCTCCAGAAGGAAGAGGGGCTCTTGCTGAGAATTTATTTTGACAGCTGGAAATGACAGAGTAAGTCTGTGTTTACTCAGGAGACAGAAGAAAAGTGCAAAGTACAAATACTTTTAAGAAAAAAAAATGAGAAGGTCTCCAGTAAAAGCCTCAGCACCAGCAGGTGCCATGTCCATCTGAGTGGG
The DNA here is from genome assembly GCF_048772815.1 of Callospermophilus lateralis. NCBI lineage: Eukaryota > Metazoa > Chordata > Mammalia > Rodentia > Sciuridae > Callospermophilus > Callospermophilus lateralis. Next base: position 544,213 of record NW_027510147.1, read on the forward strand.
CATCACCACTCCTGCCCTGGGTCTGTCCCAGGGTTTCTGATTCAGTAGATCTAGGAGGCAGGAGGCAAAAAGTCTTTAAGTGCAGAAGTTTTATCAAGAACAAGCAAAAAGCTTGGTGTGAATGATTAATAGCATTTTTCAGAAAAAAACATTGGTGGCATTCACCAAATAAGCACTGGGTTAGGAACTGGTCAAGGGGGAGCCCTGGAGTGGCTTCTAGCCCTCACACAGGAATCCTGCCTAGGTTGGCTCCTCAGAACACATTTGGAAATGTGGATGTTAAACTCACTTTGGAAAACAGCATAAGTGTCCCCAGTGCAATCTGCCCTACAGCTCTGTGAAGAAGAGGGCCTTTCCTCCTCTGAGACATGGGAAGGAACAGAAAAGCAAACGAGAAGAGAGAGAGTGTTTGGTGGAGACATGCAGGTGTTTTCTACCCTCAGCCTGGTGACAAGCAGCCCACCTCCACTGACAGGTAAGGCTGGAATGCTGTGGCACCCAGAGTGACCCAAAGGGGAAAGCAGAGCCAGCAGGCGGTTCTGAACAGAAGGGGGGAATTGGTGCCCCAACTGCCTAGGATTCACTGCAGTGTAGCCTGAAAGACAAGGGCACCCACTTTGAGGATTTTGGAGAGGATAAGAAGGCCTGTATGTGCAAGAAATTAGTGTGGATGTTACAGTAAACAGATCAGTGCTACCGAGCAGCAGGGTTTAGTAAACTGTGACATGACAAAAAAATGAAGAGCATCTTTGCATTTCTCTTGTCTGTCTCTGATGCATTATTCCCCTAAGGTCTATCAAGTATTTTCATGAAGTTTGGCTGTGAATATTAGGAATTGCTATGCAGGTAAGTGCTGAATAAGATACATAGATAGATAGATAGATAGATAGATAGATAGATAGATAGATAGACAGTCAGACAGACAGTAAAATCAAAACTCTCAAGTGAATATAAAACAAGCACAGGCTATGGAACCCAGAATGAATTCCTCCTGACTGTGTCTTCCTGCCCTTCCTGCCTCTTTGGGCCCACTTCTCCCCACTCTTCCCTGTCTCCAGTGACACTGTTCCACTCTCCTCTCCATGAGGTCAGTGTTACAGTTTTCACAAATAGTGAGAACGTATGGTGTTGTCTTCCTGTGTCTAGTAGGGTGACCTTAGCCTTCAACAGTCTGTAACATATTTCAAAATACTGAGAAGAGTCTAAATGTTCCTACCCAATACATGGAAGTGATTCGTGTTGGAGAGAAGCAAATGCTGGTTACTTTGACTCCATCATTACGTATCACTCATACTGTGCCCCAAGATATGCACAGATACTGTATGTCAATAAAAAGTGCAGGACAAAATTTGGTCTAGCTCATTAAATAAGGAGGGACTGGCAAGACACCACAAGTGGTTCAGAGGAGAAATCAAAGTGTCACACTCAAGGCAAATGGAGCAGGATTGGGTTTACAGAGGGATGTGAATGACATGGTCCACAGAGCAGAGACCTACTGCACTACATGAGAATTTGAATCAGTTCTGTTTCTATGAACAAGAATGATCTTCATAGTTGACAACATCCTAAAACCTTCAGCACTGTAAAGTAGCTCAAAGTAATAACATGCAACTAGACTCAACACTCAGTATTTTTTCTATTGTTTTCACATTTTCAATGTTTTTCTGACTTTGCCATAATGAAGGAAGGCTGAATCCATATGGAAGTAGTATGGGTTAAAGACCTTCTTGTTCACAAACTGTTAGATATTTTATGCGCATTATTCAAATGAATCAGAGACCAGGTGGAAAACTTACACTGTAAATTGAGGGAAATGATGTTTGGATAATTTATTCAGGGTCTCAGTGTTAATAAGTGCCTCAGTGAAAATTTGTATTTAGGACTGATGGCTCCAAAGAACCTGCCTCTTCTATTTTAGTGTCAAGTATGTGACGTTTGAGTCAGGTATGGATCATAGACCTTCGTGCAGATTAGAGGACAGCCTCATGATTTGGACTAGGCTGACCTCCCTCTTCCATCATGCACACAGTGTGGACACAGTGCTCAAATAGCCTCATGGAGGCTTGCTGGTGTCAGTTTCAGGTCATCTCACATTTCCTGATCCATGCACGGATGAGTGAGAGGAAAGGAATCAGGAAAACAGAAGAGTGAAGCCTTTGGGTGAATCCTGAGCTCACACTCTCTATTTTTCATAGTAAATGCTGGGACATCCAGAGAGATGGACAACCTCACCTCTGGGAGCTCCTTCCTCCTCATGGGCTTCTCTAACATCCGGGAGCTCCAGATCCTGCATGCGGCGCTCTTCCTGATGGCTTACCTCGCCGCCCTCCTTGGGAATCTCCTCATCATCACCCTCATCACCAAGGACCATGGGCTGCACACCCCCATGTACTTCTTCCTAAAGAACTTGTCCTTCCTGGATCTGTGCCTCATCTCCATCACTGTTCCCAAATCCATCACAAACTCTCTGACAAATTGCAACACCATTTCATTCCCTGGGTGTGTTTCCCAGGTCTTTTTCTTCTTCCTCTTTGCCACAACGGAAGTAGCCCTACTCACAGTCATGTCCTATGACCGCTACATGGCCATCTGTCACCCGCTCAGGTATGAGATCCTCATGAGCCGTGGAGCTTGTATGCAGATGGCAGCCTCCTCCTGGGTCAGTGGAGGTGTCAATGCAATCCTGCACACAGCAGCTACCTTCTCCATACCCAGGTGTAGGTCTCCTGATGTTTACCAGTTCTTCTGTGACGTCCCACAGCTGCTGGCCCTGGCCTGCTCCTACAACATTGGGGAGCTAATGGTTATTGGGCTGAGCCTGCTGTTGGACTTTGTCTGCTTTGTGTTCATGGATATTTCTTACATTCACATCTTCTCCGCTGTGCTGAGGATGCCCTCTAGAGCGGGTAGGTCCAAAGCCTTCTCCACATGCCTGCCTCACCTCCTTGTTGTGACTCTATTCTTCTCTTCTGACTTTTTTGCCTATTTACGGCCCCTGCCGCAATCTCCATCAACCCTGGACTTGCTAGTTTCGGTATTCTATACTGTAGTGCCACCCACTGTGAACCCCCTCATCTACAGGCTGAGAAACAAGGATATGAAGGTGGCACTGAGGAAGCTGCTGGTGAAGAGGCATCCTCCTTCCAATTAAAAGGGTTGATCTCACAACATCACCATCTTTTGCCCTCTGACTTAATCACCTGCACCTCTGGTATCATATTTGGCCATGATTTTGGACATTTACAGTAAGGAGCTGATGAGAATCAGGTCGTACTCATTACAGTGACACTGAGAAGCATCACTGTGCCCAGATCAAGTGGGTGGGGACCGAGGCCTCCGCTGGTGAGTGGACTGAGGTATGCTGGCCTTTCTCTTGTCATCCCAGTGGAGCTCCTTGGTCTCTGACAAGTGGCACTGGACAGGATGGTGGGACATAGAGATAGAGAAGGCCTCTCCCAGGAATAGTGTGGTGGTCCCTGGCAAGGGTGGGGTTTGGAACACCATGTTGATGATGTAATTTATTACCATCCTATAGGGACTGTCTTGGAGTTGATGGCTACAGGGACATGAGGATGTAGGACATGGCCAAGCTAAAATGCCAGTTAAAATTCCTGAATTTATGTCTAGTGAAGTCACCTTCTTTGGTCTCCCAGTCCTGATCCATGCTGGTTTCTGCATAGTTGGTGTGGTTGCAGTCTCAAGAGAGGAGACAGACATTAAAATTCAAATTTCCTATATATCAATACATATGCCTATAGAAATATCCAATGGAGGCTTTGGGTCCAGGAAAGAAAATCAACAAACCAGAAACTTCACAACAGATGTGTTGAAGGAAGGCCACTGTACTTTTTTGAAAACAGGGATGTCTGAGCTTTTCTTTCAGGGATGAAGAGGCATGAATCTGTAGGGGAGGAAGGCAGACCAGAAAGACCAAAATGTGAGCAGAGGCTGGAGGACAAGAAGGCCCACACAGCAGGGACGGGAGAGGAAGAGAGCCAGGTCTCCTGGGGGAACTGCAGTGAGCTTGTCTTCAAAGATTGCCAGGATTGCTGAGGGAAGAGGCTTGGGGGCCCCGGGTGCGGAGAGCACCATGGACCAGCTGCTGCCCTTAGGGAAAGCTCCACAGGCCTTTCAACCCCAGGTCGCAGAGATAGCCACCCAAGGGAAGTCGGACGCTTGTTACCCGTTGGAACCTCCTCTCTGACCCCATGCCTGAGTGAGCACGCCTTCCTCTGCTGGTCCAGAGATGGTCTGTGTGATTCTTCCTCCTCGGATCCCTTCACAGGGTCGCTTTGTCCAGTCAGATGCTTCTGGGCACCACCAGCCGCTGCTTCTGGGCAGTTACTTCAGTTGTCACTTGACATTTCACAAAGCTTTTGACTTCCTTCTTAGACTGTGTTATTCTTGCGGTTCACCCACATCTGCAGAGTCCTGTGCCGTAGGCATTTGGCACATGTTTCCATACCAAGTAAATTATTAACGCACATGATCCACATCCTTTATATTCACACAAAATTTTGTATTGCCTCTGTTATAAAAGTTTTTAATGTCTTGTTCACGATGTCAATCTTGGGTGTATTCTTGAGGAATAGAGGTTTTTTTTGTTATTGTGTTTTTTTTTAAGATAGTGGGCAGTCTGAAAGTTTCAAATTTCTTCGAGAAAACAAGTCAAAACCTACACTTTGCTAAAATTAAAATTGATTTAAAGTGCATTTACAGAGTCAATTTAATTCTCAACAGTCTGAGTCTAAAAATGTTCCTATAATTGCCACGAGGTGCCTTCTAATTTGTTCTGGGAGCAATGGACCATGATAACCCTTCTGCAATAGCTCTAACCTAAGTACAAGTAGCTTTATCATGGGCAGCTGAATTTCCACAGGGACAATTAATTGATGGATATGTGAAATTCTATGACTAAAAAATGTGCACACATTTCTTTAAAGAATGCTTTGCGTGATTGGCTCATTCTCAAGTGTTTGGTGCATGTCACACAGATGCTAGCATTTGAGAGGATCCCCAGGACTCACAGATACCCATCATTTCTCCATGTATGACATTTTTCTTTTATAGTTGTGCCTCTTTTTCCTTCAAAATCAAGTAAAACTCAATTTTGTGTGTATTGAAATTTTCGGGGATTTGCACATTCAGGGTAGTTTTCCTAGAAACTTGTGAATATGCTGCTATCTATAGAAAAAGACTTTGCAGATATGATTTAGGTAGAAGACCTTGAGATTGACCATCCTAGATGAAGCTGATTGGCCCAAATTCTCTAATAAATTCTTCAAAGCAGCAAGTATTTCCCACCTGTAGTCTGAGAAGCACAGAGATGACAGCATAACCTACCAATACTGCCCTTTGAAGATAAGCAATGAGTCCATAATCCAAGGAATGTGGGAAGCCTCTAGAAACTGGAGAAGAAAAGAGTTTGTCTCCTGGGACATACAGAAAGGAAGGTAGCCCTACTGATACCAGTTTAAAAAAAAAAAAACTATTCTAAAAGCCTTTTTCAGGACCATTGAGAGGTGTAAAGTCTATCCCATCCAGGGAGCTAGATCAGGCCCAACTTTCAATAAGGGGAGGATAAGTGAGGTTTATAGCCCAAGGGAGGTGGGCATGTAGCAGTTCTGTGCATAGAAAATTACTGGGATGAAATATCAGTGGTCGGGGGATTCTTGTTGGCCCAAGGGAAGATGATCTTTGCTTAAGACAGGCAGGGTGACAAACTACCAAGGGTTAAGGATGAGAAATTTATATAAACAATGGAAAATTATTCAGCATTAAAAGAAAATAAAATCATGGCATTTGCAGGTAAATGGATGGAGGTGAAGACTATCATTCTAAGCGAAGTAAGCCAATCCCAAAAAAACAAAACCAAAGGCCACTCACTGATAAGTGGATGCTGAACCATATTGGGGAGGGGTGCATGGGAAAAATGGAGGAACTTTGGGCAAAAGGGAGGGAGCATGAGGAGGGGGCATTAGTGCAGGAAAGATGGTAGAATGAGATGGACATCATTACCCTAGGGACATGGATGACTGCACATATAGTACAACATTGTGTACAACCAGAAACATGAAAAGTTGTGCTGTAATTGTGTACAATGAATCAAAATGCATTCTGCTGCCATACATACTAATTAAAATAAATAAATTAATTAATTTTAAAAATGATGGTATTGGAGGAAAAAATGGGGAAAACTGACGTGCAAGAGTACCATTGATTTTTATTATATAATAATATTTATAGTACTATTAATTTAAAAACCGATGCTTTGTTAGTGTAAGTTAATGTTGTGACCCTAATGATAAGCAAATATCTAACAATTCTAACCATTTGGATTTCTGACCAGATATTGAAAAAATAAAAATTCAAATCTCTGGGGAAAAAAAAAAAAAGAGTGAGAGGATAACAGGAGGGGTTGAGTTCTCTCTGTGTTGACTCAGCAGCAGAATTTTTAGGAAACCTGGGCTCTGCAGTTGTGCCAAGGATGGGCCCAGTCAAGGAAAAGGCTGTGGGAAGCGGACCAGAGACTGGTCAAAGAGATCACCTATGACACCTTCTTCATTGTTCAGAAGGGGGAACACACATCTTCTTTTTCTAAAGAAGATGGGCTGAAGATGTAATTCAGTGGTAGAGCGCTTGCCTAGCATACATGAGGCACTGGGTTCGATCCTCAGCACCACATAAAAATAAAAATAGATGTGTTCATATACAACTAAAAAATAGTTTTTTAAAAAAAAGAAGAAAGACTTTCTTATTAGAACAACATAAGATCATTTATTATTTGGCCTCCTTTGGTTTATCAAGCATCTGGTGACCCATCTGTCAAGATTGGCAGTAGAGGACATTTGCTGAATGTTATGTTTTAGAAATGAACTCCCCCCTCAAAGCTCATGTGCAAGGTAATGCAAGGAATTTCAAAGGTGAATGATTAGATTATGAGAGGTGCTACCTAACTGGTGGATTAATCCACTGATATGGATTACCTGCAGTAACTATAGGCAGGTGGGGTGTGGCTGGAGGATGCGCCTTTGGGGTTTATATTTATATTTATATTCCTGGCAAGCAAAGCACACTTTCTCTCTCTCTCTGCTCCCAGTTCCCTGAGGAAGCCACTGCCCAGGTCCTTTCATCTTTTCTCCCAGAGCCCCCTCGGCTTTCTCACCCCTTCCCCACAACCTCCTCTCATACTGTGAGGACCACATTCCCCATGTCCTAACCTCCTGGAAGTTCAGGAGTTCCCCAGAGGCAAAGGCTGCTTACTCACATGAATGACTTTGAGATGGAGCAGGGGAGTGTGGCCCAGCTTGCCCAGGCTATGTTCTTGACACCATTTCCACAAGACTGATGTTTGCCTGGTGAGCAGCAGGGGGCACTGTGGCTCTTCCCAAGGTCTGTGCACTGGGGCTGCTGCTGCTGTGCAACCCTCCCAAATCCCCAGGGGTGGGTGTGGGTGCCTGCCTCTGCTGACAGGGACTCACCAGCTGTGCTTCTCTGGACTGGATAGTCTCCTGCTCACAGTTGTGCAAGGTCCCAGCAGCTGCTCCTCCTTCGCCTTCCCATGGGCAAGCTCTAGAACTAACCCATCAGCACCCTGTGTGTAGACACTAAGTCTCAGTATGGAGCAGAGATCACCAAGAGTGGAAATCAGTTGGCATGCCCAGCCCCTCTTCTTTCAGGTCACTGGGGAAGATGAAAGAGACTTCAGCCAAGCAGCCCTGCTCTGGGGCTCCAGGAGGCTGATTTCACCATGGCCTGGACTCCTTCCTCCTGTGCTCCTCTTATACTGACAGGTAGGGACAGGCCTCAGAGACAGGGACAGCCTCAGCCTGTGTCAGCCCTCTGCCTCAGACCACCAAGCAGTTTACCTCTGGCCTCCATTCCATCACTCCTGAGTGTCTGTGCAGGTCCCTCCCCAGCCTGTGCCAGCCCATCACCTTTGAGGGTCTATCTGTGGGTCTCTTCCCATTTTCTGCCAGTCCATCACCCCTGAGTGTCTGTCTACAGGTCCCTCCCCACCCTGTACTGGCTCATCACCCCTGAGGTCTGCAGGTCCCTCCCCAGCCTGTGCTGGCTCAGCCCTCCTCCCCCTCTGCATCCCCTGGAGCATGGGCCAGACTCACCTGCACCTGAGCAGTGGCTTCAGTCCTGGTGACTGAAGAACATGCAGGTTCCAGCAGAAGCCACAGAGCCCTCTCAGTACCTCTTCAACTACACACATGCAGACAAGGCACTTCTCTGGATCCAAAGTTGTGCAGGTGAGCTCAGGTGTTGTGTCGACCTCTGGACTCTAGATGGAGGATGAGGCCACTGTTCCTGAAGCCCTCCAAGCCGTGCTCCTAGGACGTCATGGTGCTCCAGAGCCATGGAAGAGTGGGACCAGCCACCCTGCACTGGTCCCACTCTCCTGGTCTCCTGCAGGCAGCTCTCAGCGGGCTCTAAGGAGGTGATTTCTGTGTCACATTAGACCCTGGTTTTCTTGATATCACAGTCCTTTAGCTCAAAATGTGGACTGTTCTATCACCAGCTCCTGCCTGATTCCAGACTTCACAGGCAGGAATTTCTCCTTGGAGATCAAAATCTCCCAATGGACACTTTGGAGTAAAACAAAAAGAGGTGATTCCACCTACTCCTTAGTCAGCCTTGAGAAATGACCCCAAAAGTCCTCTAAGTGCTTCAACTGGTTTTGGGAAAAAATGTCACATGAAGAAAGAAACTGTTTCCTAGAAATAAGCCACAAGCAAGTCAAAAATAAGGCTGTGTTCTCTCCAGTGTCGTTGGCACCTTTGTTGGGAGCCACTTGGCTGTCCATGTGGGCTTAGTTCTGGAATTCAGTTCTGTTCCACTGGTTTGTGTACCGTGCTGTTTGGTTGGCTCTGCTGTGTCTGGAAATGAGAGATTGTTCCCACATTCTTATTTTTTTAATTGATTTTATTTTTTTAATACACAACAACAGAATGCATTACAATTCTTATTGCACATATATACCATAATTTTTCATATCTCCATTTGTATATAAAGTATGTTGACACCCAATTCGTGTCTTCATACATGTACGTTGGATAATGATGTCCATCACATTGCACCATCCTTGCTAATCCCTGGCCCCCTCCCTTCCCCTCCTACCCCTCTGCCCTATCTAGAATTTATCTATTCCTCCCATGCTCCCCCTCCCAACCCCTCTATGAGTCAGCCTCCTTATATCAGAGAAAACATTTAGCATTTGTTTTGTGGGGGGATTGGCTACCTTCACTTAGCATCATCTTCTCCAATGCCATCCATTTACTTGCTAATACCATGATTTTATTCTCTTTTATTGCTGAGTAATAATCCATTGTGCATAAATGGCACATTTTTTTAATCTATTCATCTACTGAAGGGCATCTAAGTTGGTCCCACAGTTTAGCTATTGTGAATTGTGTTGCTATAAACATTGATGTGGCTGTGTCCCTTTTTAATCCAAATTGCTTTGGCTATTTGGGATCTTTTTTGAACTTGTATAGGAATTGTTTTTTTTTTCTTCTTATTCTGTGAAGAATGTAATTGAATAAAATAAGAAATATTTAAGAAGAAAAAACTGAAAAAAAAGAAAGTTTCAAACACGGAAAACTAATACAAAGTCACTGAGAACAATGCAAGAAGTGTTAAATAAATGCAGAGGCCTGCTAGTTTATGGTTCAGGACACTAAGTGTGGTCATGATAAGGATCCACAAAACGTGAGGCCCCCTGTTCTCCCACAGAGGTCCCTGCCCAGATTTGCCAGCTCCATTGATGTGGACCTAGACCTGAGTCCTCCCAGGTCCCAGGACCAGCCTTCTCAGGTCCTGCCTCCAGAAAGGAAGCTCATCTCTGTCAGAGGGAGGGAGCTGGTGGTGGGGAGCCATGAGCTCATAGTGTCCCAGGGAGCGAGGCTGCCCTGCCTTCTAGTCACTTGGGGATGCCCCTTCTTGAGGACTTAGTGCCGATGCCTGAATCTGACAAGCTTCATCGCTGAATATAAGACATTGCACTGACTTCGGGAAATGGGGAGAAAAATTACAAATCCTTTTTTTTTTTCCTACTGAGGAGGAAAAAAGGGAGCACAGAGGAGATTGGGTGTTCAGGAGGCCCCAGTGGACCTCTTCTCTTTCAGGTAATTAGTTGCCAACCCCAAAATGCTGCAAAGACCTTGAGAATGAAAAAAGTGCCTTTTTATTTTTGGTAAATGACTTGAGTCATCCCTTAGCAGGTTTTAGTTGATTTCTAAATGCAATCCTCCACCTGCCATTTCTGTGTGGCGAGAAGACTGTCTTCTAGCTATCTGAAATGCATGATATGTTTACCCCTGAGTGCAGCAGCCCAGAACTTACTCATTCTCTGTGTCTGAAACAGTGCACCCACTGACCAACCTCTCTCCTCTGCCCCACCTCCCCTGCCTCTGCTCATCCTGGTTCTGCTCTCAACTTCTGTGAGATCAAGTGTTTCAGCTTTCAGATAGGAGTAGATGCAGAGGTCCTCATAGTACTGTCTCTCTGTGCCTGGCTTATTGCACTTCACATCATGTCCTCCAAGTTCAACCTGTGGTCACATGTGGGAGGGCCTCTGCCTGTAGCTGTGAGGCTGAGTGGGGATGTGGCTCAGTGGGGATGTGGCTCAGTGGGGGTTGTTTTTGCCAGTTATGTTGTAAATTTCCACTCAGAAAGACATGGGAATTGAAGTTGTTTGTCATTTAGGGGGCACAGTTACCAAAAGAAAATTCTCCTTTTGCAAGAAGACATGGTACATTTTTAGAAATGATTTGTTTTCTCAATAGGCAATCGAGTTTCATATTTCATATCTGATATGTACTTGCAAGAGTCTCACTTTATAAAAACACATCTGAGTTTCAGAGAGAAAGGATAATGCAGAACATAAGTAGGAGAATCAGAATTTGAACTTATATAATTTAACATCCTTTACTTTTTTTGGGGGAGGGGGACCTTAGTGTGTAATCAAACCCCATGTGTGCTGACACCATGTGCCATTCAATCATTTATTCAGGAGTTGTCTATATAGCCTTATATGAATACTTGAACGTAGACATTATGTACTCAGTTCACTACATTTTTCTATACATTTAGCAGGTTTAAAGCCCATTCTACGTGCACATGAAACTTTTATTTACTGTAGAGTTATTTCCTAATTGTTTATCTGTGCATACAACATTAGCTTCAAAGTTTAAAGAAATATGTGTCTGAAATATTAGCATCAAATTAGCTTTCCGACTCTGAGACTATTCCATTTCCTCTGGAGTGCCCTGCCTTCAGAGATGGGGCTGCATGGAGGCCAGTGGCAGGAGTAGAATATAACAGAGAAGAACATTTGGCTAGAAGTTGTAGAGTTCCTGTCCAAGGTTCTCTTTGCCTCCAACTTGGTCAAGATGCTCAAGTGTCTGAAGATCAGTTGCTCTGAAACCAAGATGCAGCATTGTAATACAAGGTCCAGTGATCAATCTTTACATTTACAGCCAATGATTGTTCACAAGGCACCAAGAACTCATTGCTTAAAAAGCACCAACTTCTCCATGAACCGTGCTGGGAAAACTGGATAGTCACCTGCCCAAGACTAAAATGGGGTCCTTGGGTAGAAATTCAACTTGAAATGGGAAGAAGACTTAAACATGAGATAACCAACCACAAAACTAGTAAAAGAAAGTGTAAGAAAAATACTCCAAGGAATTAGTTTTGGCAAATTTTCAGGGGGAGGCGAGGAGGAGGATTTAATTCAAAAGCAAAGGCAGGACTAAAAACAAGAAAGAGACTAAAGAAATTGTATAGAATTAAAAAACTTCTGCATATGAAAAGAAAAAAACATGGTGAAAAGACACTACAGAGAGGGAGAGCATATTTAAGACAAGGCTTCAGTCCAGGATGGTGGGGGTGGTGGCGCTGTGGGCCTTTGATGGGGCCCAGCTGGGCTCCTGGGAGTACAAGGAACAGGTCCTTGGAGACTGTGGACCTCCTCTCTCTGTCTCTGCTGTGGTTCAAGACATGACCATCCACACTCCTATTTGATAGCCCTCCTTGACAGCTCTCACCAGAAGCCAAACAAATGCAGCCAACTGACCTTGGCCTTTGTTCCTCCTAACTGTGGGCTGTAAGAGCCTTGTCCCTTCATAAGCTACTGTTGAGGTGTTTTATATTGTAGTAATTCCAGGTTAGCCAACCCAGTTCAGACCCAAAATACACAATCATGGAAAACAATGACTCACTTGAAGTGTGGGCTGAACAGGGATCAGGAGTCCAAGTCTATATGATGAGTTTAGGGTCAGAGGTGTTGTGCAGGTGGCTTTGCTCCACCTGTTCTGTATCACCAGGTATTTCAGCATGAGATCCGTGGCCCTGCCTTATGTTGCCGCATTTGAAAGGGCAAGTCAGCAGCTCAAAGTCCCCTAGCTCCTTGGTTTCATTTTCCATCATGGGCAGAGTGGCCTCCGGCTCTCCCTCTGACGGTCCTGTCATCAGTGCCGCTGCAGAGGTGTGGCGTGAGCCAGACACCAGGGCTGCCGGTGCCCATGCAAGAACGGGGTCCGACTCTCAGACACAGAGGCACCTCTTGGGATGCAGCTCTGGCAAGCAGGCCTCGGGACCCTCCTGCTCTCACTCCTGCTTACCTGGCCAGGTGCAGGTGAGTGGCAAGGGGGACATATGTTCTGTGCTTTGTCCTGGACAGTAGCCTGGAAAGAACTGTAATCAACAGGACATGGCCAGGGCTTCAGTGCTCATGTCCTCTCCCTGACACTCAGGAACTCATCTCCATCTGTCTTTTCTGTTTTCCTGTGTCTTCCCCCTTTTCTGCTTTTCTTTAATTTTAATTTTCAATTGGCACATCATAGCCATACGTCTTTATGAGGCACAGTGCAATGCTGAAATACAGGAATGTGAATGTGATGAGCAAACTCTGATGCTTAGCATGTTCTTTACCTCAAACATGCATCGCTTCTTCACGGTGACTGCTTGCAGAGCATCTTTTCTAGAAATCTTGACACAGACCCTCAACACTTCTCACGTACTCCCCCCACTGGGCAGCAGAACACAGAACTCACTCTCCCTAATTTGTGCTTGCCTGGCAGTGTCTCCCTGTCACTCGGTCCCCACAGTCCCCTGGGCTCTGCTGAAGCCACACTGCTGTGCACTGCCCAGGGACCATCTCCTCACACCCCTCAGAGAGTGCCACCCTGTGGGGTCCATGGTCCTGTGCCTGGCTTTCCTCACTTATGGGAACACCCAGGTTCATCCTGTGCCTACACGGCAGGGTTCCCTTACCTCACTGTGGAGCCATGTCCCTCTGTGTACACACACCACAGTTGCTGTCTGTGTCTACTTATTGATGGAGACTGAGGCTAGTCCCACGTCTAGGCCACTGGGAGTTGTGCAGCTGAAAATCCAGGAGCAGGCTGCCCCTCCATCGTGTTGCTTTCATCTCCTTTGGTTGTGTACCTGGCATCAGGATTGCTGGATAGTAGGGACAGGATCTCACTAAATTGTCCTGGTTGGTCTGGAACTGCCATCCTCCTGCTTCAGCAGCTAAGTAGCTGGAATTACAGGCAAGCGCCATTGCACCTGGCTGAGTTCATGTCTTAAATGTGAATTCATGCCAGGTGTGATGTCGCCCACCTGTGATTCCAGCAACTTGGGATGATCACAAGTTCAACCAGCTCAAGCAACTTATTGAGACCCTAAGCAACTAAGCGAGACCCTGTCTCAAAATAAAATATAAAAAGTGGGGGGAAGTTTCACAGAGGATAAGCACCCTTGGGTTCAACCCCTGCTAACAAGAACAATAAAACAAAAGTATCCCATTCAATATAAAAACTGAACATTCACAAAGGTTGTGTGGAATTTGGATCAATTAAAGTCACATGCAATTCTCAATGTCAATATTACTTTAAAAATATTCAACTTAAATAGAAAATTAAATAAGAAGGTGAAATATGGTACATCTTACCAGAGAAAATCCATGTTTATTTTAATGAAATACATGCTATCAAATACCAAGATAAATTCCATTCATTGCTAGCAAATGAGAAAGACAATTGTAAACAAGAAAATTAACTTTGTAATAAATTTATTTCTAGTTGATACCTGGTTATTTTGTGGTGTTAAATATTTTAAAATGTATAGGTCCCTGCATAGTGAAGTGGCTAAATCAAGCTAATTAACATAAGAATTAACCCACATGCTCATTACATTGGGAGGTGAATGAATGTGAGTGTGCAGTCATTGCTGTTAAAGGGACTCAGCGAGTCGTACAGTGGATCTCTTGCGCTGATTTCTCCTGGGCAACCAAAGCTGCCTCCTTTGATCGACGCCTCCCAGCCTCCGAGCCCAGCCCCTGGAGACCCATGTTCTAATCTGGGTCTTCATGGGCTCCCCTTCTTTATGGTCCACAGGTGAGTGAGAGTCTGTGGCAACTTTCTTTCAGGTTCTGGATTATTTTACTTGCGATAATGTCTTCCAGGTTATCTGTGTTGTTGGGAACCATTACTTTGAGAACCTGCTGTTTTCTTTACTTAAGCCAGGAAAATGAAATAGCCTGTTTCTTCACCTCCTCCCAGTGAGCACGTCATTTATCCTGTCTAGACCAGGTGTCCTAGGTTGAGCCTCTGGGTCACACCCACTGGACTCCACACCATGCAGCATGGTGCTGGTTGCTGCACCAGGTTAGGAGGCCTCACCAGAGCCCAACTCCAGGTGAACAGCAGGTCCTTGGATTGAGCCTGTGGCCCTCTTCTCCAGAAGGCCTCAGTGTCCTGTAGTGGTCTAGGTTGTGTGGTTTCTGGCTCACATATCTTCACCTGCTCCTCCCTCCTAGAGGAGTGAAGTTTGGTTCAAGGTCAGAAATCAGTGCCTGCTGGAGATGTCATCCATTTGGGCAGCCCCAGTGTACTGTGTGTCTTAGAGAAAAGGTTCTCCCACACCCTGAGTTTAGATAGACCCCACGTGGTCCCCCATATTTAACCATCGTGGGTGCTGCAGGTGCAAATCTTTGCAGGACCCCAGACTTCAGTGAATTCTGAAGCTGAGTTCTTAAAGCCAAGGCTCATCCCTGTCCCACTCCCCAGCCAGCTTCACAGGAGCACAGATCCATGGACTAACATCTTGGGGGAGCCACAGGCAGATGTTGAAATTCTCCTCTAGGAGAGAGGAAATACCACTTAAAGCCTTGGTGTCAAGTCATATCCTCAGTCTCTTTGCACTAGCAAAAACCATGGATTTGCCCCCAGGATGATCTCAGAGTTAATAGCTCAGATTCTCAAAGTAGGTAACAGAGGGGAAAGTGGCCTGACTCAGAGCACCACCTTACTCTCTTATCCCAGAAAATCTGGCAACTTGACGCCATGTTTCTATAAAGTCCTGCTAACTGACCTCTGTATTTTTAGAATATATGAAACACAAGCCCATCTTTATTGAACTCATGAGAACACAGCCAGTGATGAGACACAGAGGGACATGTTTTCAAGTGAAAGGGCCAGGAGGAACAATTGGACACTACCCTCTGTTTCCTTCACTGGGCAGCCCTGTATGCTGAGCTGTATGTACTTACCACAGAGCCCCAGCTACTCCCAGGTTTCTCCAGCCCCTGCACTAAGAGTGTCACCCATGTCCTAGGGAAAAGGAGCTGGTGTCCCAAGAGCTGAAGCCATGGACTCTACTGTGCTGCTCCATGTCAGCACAGGAAATGGGGCCGCTGGGCCGAGCAGGCGTCCCCACTGCTTCTCAAAGCCCTCAGCTTCTGAAATGACCCTTTCCTGTTCAGACACTGAGGTCCCTGTTGTGAAGGTCACCATGGGATTGAACATTCAATCTTCACTCCAAACACTTGTTTAGGGCCCAATTAGCAAGGCCTCAGGAGGTGACATGAGAGGGTCATCAATAGACTCTCAGGGCTTCCATTAACAAATCACCACAAACGAGTTTGCTTGAAACAACAGAAGTTGTTAATTTATCTAGATTTTTTTACATTTCTGGAGGCCTTCAGTTCAAATCCAGGAGTTGGAGAGCCAGGCCCCAAGGCCCCAGGGGAGAGCTTCCCTCTCTGATCTAGCTTTTGGCAACCCAGCTGTCCCTGGGCTTGTAGCTTCACCATCCAGTCTCGAACTCCACATCTGCTTGGCTAATGTCCTTGTGTCCCTAGGTCTAACTTTTTTCTCTTGTTAAAAAGTTGCCAGTCATATGGGATCAGGACCCACCCTAATGCAACTCAACCTACTCTTTACCAATTATCTGAAAAGATCGTGTTACCAAAGAATGTCACATTCACAGGTATTAGGGTGAGGACTTGACCATGTCTTTATAGGAAACCGAACTCAACCCACAACGGGCAGGTTGACCCCCGGTACATTTGTTTTGTATCTTATCATTTCTGTTAGCTAAGATTGAGATTATTCACTAACCTGCAGACGAGTGTCCTATAGCTGAGCTTCCTACCTCAAGTGCAGGGGTGTTGGGCACAGGTCTGCAGCAGCAGCTGACCTGTGAGGTTCCACAGTCCATGTTGACCTTGCACCCACCATGGCATGGACTCCTTCTTCACCACCAGGGATGATTCCCAGTCTCCCTGCACTGCAGCTCGAGGAAAGAGGAAAGGGCAGGAGGCAGGGGCACTTCTCCTTAGAAACAGAGTCCACAGCACGTGCAGTTGCCACTCAGCCCCTGTGGGAAGCTCCAGGCCACTCCTCGCTCCAAAGGGGCTGGGGCATGTGGTATCCTGGGTGGCCACTGCCACAGGTAGGCTTACCTTGCCCAGGTCTCCGTGGTCCAGAGTGGCGGCTGCTGGGTGCAAACTGCTTTTCACATTTAAACCTAATTGACACTAAGTGACAGGCAAGTCCATGCCACAGTTCAGCCAGGCACGTAGTGCTCCACAGCCTGTGCAGCAAGGGATGGCCACGCTGATGGAGGGCCCGGACCATGTCCAGGAACATAGTGGTGAGCTCCTCTGAGAAGGGCCAGGATGGAGGCCTGGAGACCAGATGTGGGACTCCCACTGGGTCCTCAGCACCACCAACGGCAGCTGCACAGGCTGCTCCTGGATTGATAACGTGTTTGGTGTCCAGTTTTCAAAATAACCAGATAAAATGATTGGTATGGCTTCAAAGGGTGGAGAGGAAAAATAAAAAGGATGACAGAGACTCGTATGTTAAATGTTGACATGGGTGATTTACTTTATTCCCCCTAAAGTCCTTTGTGGTCAGTATTTATTCATTGATTGATTGATTAGTTTTAGTCCCACTCCCAGATTACAAAAATGACCAGCAGACGGAAGTTCACACCACTTGAAGTGGCTCAGAACTTGAAGAAGCTGTGTCTGCCTCTCTTCACTTTCCAGGCTCGGGGTCAACCCCTCATATTCATGTTGAAACTGATGATGCCGACGGCCTGAAGCTGACCTGCACATCCACAGGGTGGTATCCAGAGCCCGAGGTGCACTGGGAGGACTCTCTGGAGCAGCACCTGACCCCAGCCTCAGAAAGCAGGACAACAGATGGAGACGGCTTGTTTGGAGTGCAAACCTCCATCATGGTGAACAAGAGCTTGAGTGCAAATGTGTCCTGCTTCATAAGGAACCCGGTCCTCGGCTCTCAGAAGGGAGTGTGTGTCTCCTTAGCAGGTCAGTGCCCTCCACGTCACATTCTTGAGATCTGGCCATTGAGAGAGAGGGTGTGGGTAGCAAAGGCTCACCACTGACAACCCAGAAGGATGCAGCCATTCACCAGTTTGCAACTCCTCCTACCCAGAGAGCTAGGAAAACATGTCTTCTCTCCATGGCAAAGAAATGCCATTGCTTTATTTTACAAGAATATGAATGTCTGCCTGTGCAAAGGCATTCAGAGAGTAAGGGAGCATTGTAGGACTCTGCCAGTGCTCTCCTCTGACCACCCAGCCCACTGCCCAGGGAAACCACTGCCAACAAGTGCAGTGCAGTTGACATTGATGAATTGAGGGGATCCTCTCCGTGTCGCTTTCCAGCTTTGCAGATTTGGGTGAGACTGACCTTCCTGTTCCCAGTGCCCAGGTGTTAGGGAGTAGAAATGAGAGGGTCTCCCCATAGAGTGTTATGAGGTTAGCTGATGCAGTCATGCCATCGGCACAGAAAGACCCCACAGGCTCTACGCCCTCCCACAGCGACTGTGCAGGCATGAAGTCTGCCCAGATGGTTTAGTGCACAGTCCTTTAATAGGAAATGTCTAGATTTTAGGTCTGTAAGTCTGCAGAAGGTGCTCCTGACACCCCATCTGCTTTGGCCCCTGCAGGGTCACCTTTTGCTACCTCCTCTCTGCCCACCTGCAGGTCCACAGCAAGGCCCTGGACATTCACCCTCCTGTTCCCTCCTCCTCCCTGTACTCAGCTGGGTGCCACACCTGCATGTTCAGACACTAGCATCATCCCCTCTGGGAATCCATGCCTGAGGCATTTGTACCAAGTTTCCCACTCACTGTGCGTGACTTTGGTCATGCACGTCATCTTGGGAGGTTAAGCCCCTGAAGACACTGGGCTTATTTCATATTCCTCTTCCTTATTCCTCTTTCATATTGCTCCTTCTTAGCACAGCACTAAGGAAGGACTTTGGGTCAACACTCTTTTGTGCCTTAGTCTGGGAAGTCACATTTGTTTGAAAAGTTGGAATCATGAAGAAGACAAGCACTAATGTCAGAGGAGTAAATTACTTTTTTAAAAAAGTATTAATCTTATTAACATAAGCTCAGAGGAGAGCAAAGGGATGGAACCTCCTGCTCAGAACTATACATGCAGAAAAAGCAAATACAGAACTCTCTTATGTTCAAAACACTAGAAAAAGGAGGGATAACAGGAACATATCTCAACATCATTACGGCTATCTATGCTAAGCCTCAGGCCAACATTATTCTAAACGGAGAAAAAATGAAGACATTCCCTCTAAAAAGAAACAATTCAAGGATGCCCTCTCTCACCACTTCTATTCAACATGGTTCTTGAAACACTGGCCAGAGCAATTAGACAGATGAAAGAAATTAAAGAAATATGTACAGGAAAAGAAGAACTTAAATTAGCTCTGTTTGCTGATGATATGATTCTATACCTAGAAGATCCAAAAGACTCCACAAGAAAATTTCTAGAATTAGTAAATGAATTCAGCAAAGTAGCAGAATATAAAATCAACACCCATAAATCAAAGGAATTTCTGTATATCAGTAGTAAAGCCTCTGAGAAGGAAATGAGGAAAACTACCCCATTCACATTATCCTCAAAAAAAAAAAAAAAAAAAAAAAAAGATACTTGGGAATAAATTTAATGAAAGAGGTGAAATAAAATACAATGAAAACTACAGAATCCTAAAGAGAAAAATCAAAAAAGATCATAGAACATGAAAAGATCTACCTTGTTCTTGGATAGGCAGAATTAATATTATCAAAATAACCATACTACCAAAAGCAGTGTACAGATTTAATGCAATTCCAATCAAAATCTCAATGGCATTCGTCATAGAAATAGAAAAAGCAATCATGAAATTCCTCTGGAAAAATAAGAGACCCAGAATAGCTAAAGCAATCCTTAGCAGGAAGAATGAAGCAGGTGGTATCACTACACCAGACTTTAAACTATACTACAGAACAACAGTAACAAAAACAGCATGGTATTGGCACCAAAACAGGCTGGTAGACCAATGGTACAGAATGGAGAACACAGAGATTAACCCAAAAAATTACAACTATCCCATATTAGACAAAGGTGCCAAAAACATACATTGGAGAAAAGATAGCATCTTCAACAAATTGTGATGGGAAAACTGGAAATCCATATGCCACAAAATGAAATTAAACCCCTATCTCTCACCATGCACAAAACTTAATTCAAAATGGATCAAGGACCTAGTAATTAAACCAGAAACTCTTCGTCTAATAAAAGAAAAAGTAGGCCCTAATCTTCATCATGTGGGATTTGGCCCCAACTTCCTTAATAAGACTCCTATAGAGCAAGAATTAAAACCAAGAAACAATAAATGGGTTGGAATCAAACTAAAAAGTTTCTTCTCAGCAAAAAAAAAAAAAAAAAAAAAAAAAATCTGTGATGTGAATAGAGAGCCTACATACTGGGAGCAAATTTTTACCTCTCACACATCAGATAGAGCACTAATCTCTAGGGTATATAAAGGAATTCAAAAAGCTAAACACTGAAAAAACAAATAAACCAATCAACAAATGGGCCAAGGACCTGAACAGACACTTCTCAGAAGAGGATATACATTCAATCAACAAATATATGAAAAAATGTTCATCATCTCTAGCAATCAGAGAAATAAAAATAAAAACTACTCTAAGATATAATCTCACTCTAGTCAGAATGGCAGCTATTATGAATATAAACAACAATAAGTGTTGGAGAGAATGTGGGGGAAAAGTACACTCATACATTGCTGGTGGGACTGAAGATTGGTACAGACAATATGGAAAGCAGTATGGAGATTCCTTGGAAATCTGGGAATGGAACCACCATTTGACCAGCTATTCCTCACCTCAGTCTATACCCAAAGGACTTAAAGACAGCATACTACAGGGACACTGTCACATCAATGTTTATAGCAGCACAATTAATAATAGCTAAACGGTGGAGGCAACCTAGATGCCCTTCAGTGGATGAATGGATAAAAAAATGTGGCATACATACACAATAGAATTTTACTCAGTATTAAAAAAGAACAAAATCATGGCATTTGGATGGCATTGGAGAAGATAATGCTAAGTAAAGTTAGCCAATCCCAAAAAACAAATGCCAAATGTTTCCTCTGATATAAGGAGGCTGACTCATAGTGGGGTAAGGAGGGGGAGCATGGGAGGAATAGATGAATTCTAGATAGGGCAGAGGGGTGGGAGGGAAGGGAAGGGGCAGGGGATTAGCAAGGATGGTGGAATGTGATGGTCATCATTATACAAAGTACATGTATGAAGACTCAAATTGGGGTCAACATTCTTTATATACAAACAGAGATTAAAAAATTGTGGTATATGTGTGTATTAAGAATTATAATACAAAAAAAACAAAATACATGTATAAAGGTATGAATTGGTGTGAACATCTTTATATAGAGAGATATGAAAAATTGTGCTCTATATGTGTAATAAGAACTGTATGTATGATATGTCAAGATCATTGTACTGTCATGTGTAACTAATAAAAACAAAAGATTTGTAATGCATTCCACTGCTGTCATGTATTTTAAAAAATAAAATCAATAAATGAAAAAAAGAAAAAAAAGAAGATGGAAAGAACTCCCATGCTCTTGGACAGGCAGAATTAACATTGTCCAAATGGTGGTACTACCAAAAGTGTTATACAGATTTAGTTCAATTCCTATTAAAATACCAATGACATTCTTCATAGAAACAGTAAAAGCAGTCATGAAATTCATTTGTAAAAATAAGAGAGCCAGAAGAGCCAAAGCAATCCTCAGCAAAAAATATGAAGCAGGAGGCATAATAATACCCGAACTTAAATTATACTACAGAGCCATAGTAACAAAAAGGACTATTTCTTTTTCTTACTGCTGTTTTCAGTTTAAGCAGGCAAGACTGGGGGATGTAGAGTACTTTCCATATTAAAATATCCTTCGGGTAATAAATGACCATGTGAATTATCATCCTTTCAAATTTGATAACAGTGACATCCCTTTACCAGGAGCAAACATCATAGCTGAATACAAAGTGGGACTATGATCATAAAGGAAAGATCAGACAAGGAAAGTGGTCTAAATCAGAAATCAGGAAGAAAAGGTGTGCTACAAGTCATACCCTGGTAGAACAGTGGGTGCCTGGATTTAAGCACTTAGTGGATGTCAGCCTCAGTGTTGTCATGCATGAGGTGAGGTTGTGGCAGCAAGATACTGCTCCTCAGAAGTGGAAATATGCATCACGATAGCCGGGCAAACCTTTGACTCAGAACCTAAAGTCCAGTGGAGCATTGATGGACAGTGAATGGATGGCCACCACAGGAAGACACTGGAGGTGGCCAACACAAAGCATGCCATGGAGCCGCTGGAGTATCCACATGAGTGGAATGAAGATGGGTTCTGAAAGCTGGAGGAGATGGAAGTAGCCACCTGGGTGACAAGCTGTGGAATCCAGGGAGTGACGGCCATGGTCTCCAGTATTCACACAACAGGAATCAGAACCACTAGAGAGCAAGGGTGGTGCAACAGGAATCCATGCCAACGGGTGTAGGTCAAATGCACCAAGAATGTGAGTGGGAAAGCAGAGTGTCTTCAACCAATTGGGCTTGGAAAACCTCACAGCCAATGCAAAGAATGACAGATGCTTATCTCTCACCATGGTCAAAAAAATCAACCTGAAATTAATCAAAGACATAAGACCTAAAAGTATGGGTGAGGGTTTGGATCTTCCAGCATTTTGTATTTTTTTTAAGGCATAGACATCTGTTCAACATGAAATACATGACAGTGTTTCAGAACATGGAGATAAATTGAAATCTGAAAATGAGTCATGCTCTGCTGACTGCTGCAGAGTAGCATTGCATACCACAGAGGAAGTGATGTTGAAAGTCCAAGTTTTAATTTTTCCACGTTTTACTATCCACAGAGAATGAGAATGCAGAAGCAACCCTGGCACCTTCAGTGTGGGATGTGTTCAAGGACAGCTGAGTGAGGATGATGTAAATGTGCTTCTGAAGATGAAATATAACAGAAATCATACTGCTAATCGTGATTTTCCAGATAGGAATGGCAAGAGCCCCTGAAGAATTTACTTTACTATAAGAGCATGCAATAATTCATGTGTTTAAGGAACTGAACAGTTCACAGAAGAAGAATTACAATAGGTCACAAAATAATGAAAAAAATGTTACATCACTAGCAATTAGAGCAATGCAAATTAAATCTACACTGAGATTTTGTCTCACTATAGTCGGAATTGCAATTATCAAGAATGCAAGTAACAATAGATGTTGGTGAGGATGTGGGAAAAAGATTAACTGATACATCGATAGTACATCGATAATGGGATTGTAAATTAGGGTGAGCTTTCTGAAAAGCAGTAGGGAGATTCCTTAGAAAATTTAGAATGGAACCAACATTTGACCCAGTTATCCCATTATCCCTCTCCTTAGTATATATTTTTATATCCAAAGGATTTAAAAGCAGCTCAATTCACAATAGCTAAGCTATGTAACCAATATGCCTTTCAATAGATGAATGAATAAAGAAAATGTGGTATATATATACACAATGGAGTATTACTCAACCATAAGTATGAATGACTTTCTGACATTTGCCAGCAAATAGATGGATCTGGAGACTATACTGCTAGGTGAAATAAACAATCCCAAAAAATCAAGGTTGAATGTGTTCTCTGGTATGTGGATACTAACACAACCCGAGTGGTGAGGGTAAGAGTAGAAGTTCAGTGGATTAGACAATGGGAAATGGGGGAGAGGAAAAGGAAAGACAGTGGAATGAATGTGATGCAATTTACCCCTGTATCCATAGGAAAACAACACAGTGAATCCCACCATCTTGTACATCTACAAGAATGGAATCCTAACGAGAATAATATATATTTCATTCTTGTATAATAAAGTCAAACTGGATTCTATTGTCATGGATAACTAAAGAGAACCAACAAATTTTAAAATAAATAAATAAATTAAGATAACCTGGTACTTTGCTATCAATAGTTGGAAAAGGGAGACAGCATGAAAAGGAACTGCAACTGTAGTTTAATTCTGTCCCAGGGATGGAATTCTAAATTTTCTGAAAATACAACCATACAATACAGTGGTGGAGAAAGGGAGAGTCGAGCTTCAGCCCTGAGACCACCCAGTGTCCTCCTTAACATCCACTTGGTATCTGGGGGTTTCAGTTGTTGTCTGAATACAGTGTTCTTTCTTCAAGGAAAAAAAAAAGGAGGCGGTGCTTAAAAAACCATTGAATTGAATAAATATTGATTATTGATTGTAGACAACAGATAACTAAAGACTAAGGAGACTAAGAAGGAATAGCTAGTAAAGGATCATGAAATGTTCAGGAAAAACCTGTGAGAACTAGAAATTCATGATATTTAGAAAGATAAAGATCAAAGACAATGCATTCTACTCTTTGGATGTCTAAGCAGAGAATGGGTTGAATAGTTGCATCAGGAATGGTCAGGTAGTTTGGAATATAGGGGGGAAATCAGTAGGTTTTAGAAATGTTAAAAATGTGTTCCTCCTGTTATATTCAGGAAAATGATGTCAAGAAAGGAAAAAAAAAAGGGAAATTCATGATTAGGGGCCACAGCATGAGAGTGATGATAAAGACTTGAGAATACCATTCCAGAAAAACTCACAGAAAAAAAAAAAAAGAATTCTTACGGATATACTAAATAGAAGAATTATTTAAAAATGATTTTTATGGTACAATATGAAGAAATCAAGATTTGTATGTTTCTGTGGTGGAACTGTATGTAAAACCACTGAAGTGAAAGACCTTCTGGGGAGGGAGGAGAAGCAGCAGGTGATGGGTGGGGACGTCCATCCACAGGTGAGACTCAGCGGGAGGGCAGGGGAGGGATGGAGGAGGTTGTCTGCACCCCCTGGGCATCAGACCCCTGGACCAAGGCCAGCTGTGCAGCACCCAGCGCTCAGACTCCGCTGGCAGCTCAGCCTTTGCAGCTCGACCTTCATGTCTCCGTTCCTCAGAGAGTAGATGACGGGGTTCAAGGAAGGGGTGAGGATGGAGTAAAAGACGGTGCCAGACGACCCTGGGTGGGAGAGTCTTGAGAGGCAGACCTCAGATAGGTGAAGCTTCCACAGCCATAAAACAGAAGGAGGGTGGTCAGGCAGGAGAAGCAGGTGGACAAGGCCTTCCAGCGACGGTCCCCCGAGGGAATCCGTAGGAGGGTGGAGAGGATGCGGATGTAGGAGAGGACGGTGAGGGTGAAGGAGCTCAAGATGAGGCAAAGCCCACCTCTTGCCTAGGGTGGAAGTCAGCACAGGAGAGCCTCATGAGAGCGGGAATGTCACAGAAGAAATGCTCCACTCCCTTGGGCCAACAGAAGGGCAGGGAAAGGTATTGACTGTGTGGAAGGCAGAGTAGAGGGCCCCGCCCACCCCCGCCCACCCAAGACAGGACCGCCAGTGCCCAGCACCGCCAGTTCTCATGATGGTCCCATAGAGCAGGGGCCTGTAGATGGTCACGCACTGGTCATAAGACATGGCCATGAGCAGAAAGCACTCAGCTGAAGCAAGCATGAAAAACATAAGCTGAGCCACACACTTGAGGTAGGAAATGACCCCAGGGCCCTGTAGGGTGGGAGCCAGTGCCTGGGGATGGTGACCAAGGTGTAGCTCAGGTCCAGAAAACACGAATTCTTCAGGAAGAAGTACATGGGTGTGTGGAGGCGGCTGTGTCTAAGCACAGCTGTGATGATGGACATGTTCCCCAGGAGGCCAAAGGCATAGACCAACAGGAAAGAGACAATGACCAGTGGCCTCCATTCTGGGATGTGTGAGAAGCCCCTGAAGATGAAGTGAGTCACTCTGGTCTGATTGGACATTTCTCCCCCTCTGAAGTTGTGTTCAGATGCAGTGGCCACAGATAGCTAAGAGGAGGTCAGCCGGAAACATGTCCAGGGAGGTCCTTTGTCTACAGAGGTGCATCTTCTCTCAATGGAAAAACATCCTAGAAGCAGCTTATATGAGAATCATAATCCAGGAAATTGATTAATCACTCTGCAGCCTGTTCCCCAATTACACTGCTGGAAAACAGTGTGTCATGGAAGAGAGGAGACGAGGGGAGGGAGGGGAAAGAAGAGAGGAGAGGATAACAGAGGAGACAGATGTCTGACAATTTTTCCTCCCATTCATTGTGGGGGCTTTAGGTAAGAGGTCTCATGTATTTATTTCACACATTGACCCAGGTCACCACTTGGGGTGTTTCAGTGAATGGAGAGATGGTTCTTTTTTAACACTTTCCTTCCTCATGGTTCTCCTGCCCATAGATTTCCCCAGCCCTCCTAGGTTTTATAATACTCTGGAATAATACTTGGGAAAACACTAGCTATAATAAAAAACAAGGAATGGAACCCTGAAATGACACTGCTGTCCCACTCCTTTGTATTCATCCAAAAGAACTAAAATTGGCCTAGTATAGTGACACAGCCACATCCATCCACGTTTACAGCACAACTCCCAAGAGCCAAGATAGGGGACCAGCCCAGGAGCCTGTGAAGAGATGAATGGATCTAGAAAATGTGGACTAATATGGCTGAGTTTGCTCAGCCACCAAGAAGAATGAAATGATGTCATTTACTGGTAGGTGGATGGAGGTGGAACAAAGGGATGGAAGTGGAGAACTTCATGCTGAGTGAAATAAGCCAGAGTAAGAAAACCAAGGGTGGAATGTTTTCTCTCTTATGTGGGTTAGAACAAAATAAGGAATGGGGGAAAGAGTGGACCTCAAGAAGGGAAGACGGTGGAGTGGAAGGGTTGGGGTGGTGAGCAGGGATGGGGAGAGGAGGAGCTGAGAGATGAGGTTCACCAAACTATTCTGTGCACATGTGTAAACCCCCAGGGAAGGCCGCCCTTATGTTTATCTGCCCAGTGCTAATTTAAAAAACAACAAATAAATAGAAAGAAGGCCATTACAACAGGAAGGAGGTCAGGGAATAGGAAAGGGGAGGGGAAGGGGAAGTACAGGGGGTTGAAAGGTGGCAATTTAGTTTCATGCACATACTGATATTTCAAAATAAAACCCACTATCATGTATAACTATAATGCACCAATAAAATCATTAAAATTATTTAGTAAAAAAAATTAGTGTCAAATTTCTATAAGGAAAGTCTTACATATGGACTTCATTAATTCAATTTGAAATATGAAATATGTAATATAATTCAGAAAATATTATACACTGCACTTACTTCAGTACAATATATTTAATGAACATGGATATATTTTAGAAAAAGGAGAAGATCAAAACATGTACTAAGAAATCTAAAGTTCAAACACATTTTCAAACAGTTGCTCTTTGTGGGGACAAGTGCATGGAGTACTGCGCACATGGCATATGTTAAGGGCTTCTGGGTGACAGGCCACTCCCCTTGTGCTAGGCATGTGAACAGTAGGCCACTTACCCCTGTAGGCACAGCCCTGGGCATGAGGCCATGTGTTGCAGTCCCTGTGTTTGGTCCATAGCCCACTCCTTGATTGGTGGCTTCAAGGACAGTTAGCAGAAATTGCACTGATTGCTGCCTATAATCTGCCTAGCTGCTGCCTGAATATATAATACATGGTAACTGCTCAATAAAATCAGACCTGCCTCCTGCTTGGTCTCAAAGGTCTTGATTAGCAACTCTGCAGCCACACTCTCCTCTATCCTGTTCCGTGGACCTCCTTGCTGGAAGAGAGAGAGCCCACACATCTTTTCTCTGCACAGATGTGTCCAGGGGTACCATAGTGACATTCTGGCTCCTGACCCCTGTTGTGGATGCTGTCCCTCAAGCCTTATTTTTCAGACAGGGCAGGACATTTGCTGTGACACAGCAGCAGGAAGGTGCTGGGGAGTGGTCACAGGTCATCTCCTTCTGCAGACCCATTCTCACTCCTCCCAAGTCCACACTCATATGATTGACACTCCTGACTCAAGGCTTGGCTTTTTCAGCCAGGTCCTTTGACAAAGCCCTGACAACTGCCCATCAGCAACATTTTCAATAGGGAATTCTTATTTATTTTGGAAAGTTGGTTAAAGTTGGGAATTTTAACTTTATCCTAACATCTGATATGATTAAATATGTCCATGCAAACTTTTCTCTACAGTTACCTGCTGTGGAGGAGTCCTAGATTATTTAATAGCCTCAAACACGTTGAAGTTAAGTTGAGCACTTAACTGTCATATTGGAGTTAGAATACACAAAAGCAATTATGAGGGATCTTTTATAAAACAACTCTGCTAAGAACCAGGGAAACTGTCTTCTACTGAATGCATAAATTTAACGTAAGCCCTTGATTCCAGGTGTGCACACCAAATCCCTGCTCCTAGTGGTCTGGTTAGTGTCAGTTTCCTACTTGTTGTCTTTTCCCTCTGTGGGCCTGATCCTGTAGAGCAGGACAGGGCCTCTTGCCCTATGTGTAGTCTGTGCTCG
The DNA here is from genome assembly GCF_048772815.1 of Callospermophilus lateralis. Lineage (NCBI taxonomy): Eukaryota > Metazoa > Chordata > Mammalia > Rodentia > Sciuridae > Callospermophilus > Callospermophilus lateralis. The sequence goes on from NW_027510147.1 coordinate 572,343, forward strand.
GTGGAGAGTAAAGGAGTTAGCAGCCTGATTGCAACCTGGTGGAAGTTGTCCTTCACACACTAGGCTTTAGACGTGGTTCTGCAGGAGCTCACTCTAGCATTTCCAGCTGTGTGAGTGTGCAACCTCCTGCAGACACTCACCAAAAACCCACCATGAAATATGCTTGAATATGCTTGTGATGGTTATTGAATACCATTGCATCGTAGAAGCTCATCTGCTGCTCTGAGCCCTTTCTTCCCCAATTTACCCAAAGTCCAGAGAAGACATTTCCTATTCATAGCAGAACCAGAGCACCAAGGCCACAGCCCTGTCTCTGATCCCCACAACCACTCTCTGTATTCAACATTACTAAGAACTGAAAGAGGACAGGTGACCACAACTCTCCCCCATTGACTTCAGACCAATCAGTGGGCAGACAGAACTGGACTTGTAGGACACTAAAGAACATTATGTGCTAGAATTTGTCTTAGGACAGACATTTGTGTGATACTTCTCCAACATGAACAGAGAGGCTGAATTTATGAAACCATCAAGCACAATTATGAGCTGCCTCCTGAAGACTCACCTCACTGTGAGGACAGATTGAAGCAAAGGGACAGGGAGGGTGTTGTATGTTATGAAGGCCAAAGAGAGCAAGGGCAGCTGTTCACACCTCAGCCAGACTTTAAGGACAGGCAGAGGGGGGAAGTCCAGTAATGACACGCCTTCATTGCTCAAGAGGACTTAACACCAAGCACAGGTCACCTCACACACACCCACACAGGGAAACCATGTCAGGAATGGGAAGGAAGGAAAAATAGTTCCTTGGCAGAAAGGGAACTGAGCACCTCAGTTTTGTGTCTCTGTTTTTATGAGAAGCCCTTGCTAGATGTCTATCTTGCTGATTGACTGGAAATACCCACATCTTGCAGTGCTGCCAGAACTGCAACCTGCCTTCTGGGTGCAGGAGCCCAGAGCCCACAGGGTCCCTGTCACCTCCAGATGCTGCAGCTGCCTGGAACCATATCCAGAGAAAACACCCAGCTTGTTTATTCCACTCACATTGCAACAGCCCACAAGGCTGCACCTCACAGCTTTACAGGAAACCAGGAGACCATGGAGGCAGGACAAGTCATCTGCAGGCTGATGCCCTGCAGGTCAGGTGGCTACAGGAGACAGCCAGACCAACAGACAGTGTGGTAGAGCAAAGCCATCACAAAACCTCCAGCTCAGGGGAAATGATCAGCATGGCTCCAGAATGTACACAGAAGCAAAGTTGAGAGGGAATTGGTTACAAATTCCAGGATGGTAGGCCTGCTTCTGTCTTCCTATTTTATCCAAGCTGATACGACATGATGTACACTCAACAGATGTTTGAAACACTTGCACTTTTTAGGCAGGATAGGACTTCATCTCATTTTATTGCATTGAACTCAGGACTTCAGGCATGCTAGGCAGGAGCTCTACCACTGAGCTACACCTCCACTCTAGGGATTTAACATTTACAGGACAATTTTAAATTTTTAAAAGAACAAATTTAAATTTTAAAATTTAAATTCTCATTGAACCAGTTTGTGCTCTGAGACTTTTCAATAATTTGCATGTCAGTAATAAAAATAAAAACAAAAAGATTAAAATTAAATTCTAAACTAGAGCAACCTGGATGGCCATGAATGACAGGAAACAAGGAGCACATGCAGGGAGGTGAGAGAGTGGAGGAAAGATGTGGGGTGGATCCTCTGTCTAGTTTCCCACAGCATTGACCAGAGTGATAGTTTTGATGCATTAGTTGAACTCTGACCTTCAGGTTTTATCCCTATAATAATAGTGTCTCACAGAATCCACTTCATGGTCACGTGAGTACACACACACACATAGACACACACACACACACACACACACACACACACACACACGGTATGTTTGATAAACCAATCCAGACTAAATCCTCCTACATGTCACTGGTCAGGCGTTGTAGACAGGGTGAGAGTGGAAAGGATTGTCAACATTGGTGAAGCCTAGAGTTGAACAAAGAGGGAGACAGGACAGGATGAGGATGACCCAGAGCTGTGCCCCAGAGAGCTCTGCTGCCTCCTCGGCTCTAACTGCAGTGTCCTCCAGGCCCCAGAGGATCTGTGAACAGACATGTCTCATCCAGTCCCCTGTGAGCATCCTAAACCAGGGGTGACGCCACCCTCCTCTTCCTGGTGACTTAGACAGGCCACACTCCCTGGCCATCTGGGTGAGGAGCAGCATGCTCTGAGGTGAGTTCAGCCAGGCAGGTGGCCCTGGAGCTCAGGGCCATGACTGTGCTGGGCTTGCTGACCTGCTGTTGAGGTGCTCTGTTAGGTCCTCACGGCATTTCCTCATCTTTCTCTATCACCTGTTTTTCTGACAAATAGAAATGTGTTCTCATCTTCGAATTTTCATATAGAATTTATTTGCTGCAACATCTTAAGGAGTGTATTTTTATTTGGGATTATTTATGGACATAGGAGTATATATTCCTTCTTATGCTTCAGATGGTTGATAGGAAGCTGCATTAGTTGTCCCAAGACTGCAACTTTGCAGAGGGAGAAGGGCTGTCCTTGCTTCACATGGAGGTGACTCCTAGGGTCACAGCAATGCTGGAAGCAAGTGTCCTGAGCCTGTTCATTTTTCCCTGATGACACACGGTGAGTGGACCAGACCTGAGCTGTTCATGGCAGAGGGAGAACACTGTTTTCCAAGGACACTGAAGGAGGTGCTCTGCTGCACCCTGGGTTGGGACACGGCCCTCTCTTGAGTCACTTGTGTGATGTTAGGCAGAGACCCTGAGACCCTGGATTGTCAGTCTGTACTAGAAGGAAATAAGAAGACCTCAGAGGCTCTGTGAAAGCTGGAGCATGGTCAGCAATTCCTGGATGCTGCTGACTAATAAGGTGGCTCTGTGTTTGTCTACCAAAATTGTCACCAATTCCCCAAGTTAAACGTGCATCAGGCTGCTCCCATGAAACATACGCAGGTGCCTAGAGAAGAGTAAGAGAGCAGGTGGGACAGGCCCAGGATGTGGAGCAGACTGGGTCCCTGGTCCTGTATATTCTTGGGGTGCTATGCTCCCTAACAGTGGCAGAACCTCTCCCTCACTGCCCCTCTCTCCTCTGTCCTCTCAGAAAATTCTGTCCCTGTCTTCACTGCAGCTGTTTGTGTCCATTCCTTGCTCCACTTTGTCCACAGAGTTTGATGGGACAGAAGGTGTGATTTCAGTTCATGGGAAAGATCTCAAATTCTCCAAAGAGCTCAGCCTTCATCTGCCAACAGGTTAGGATTTCATGGACAGGAAGTCTATCTGTCTATCATGTCTTTCTCCACTGTCTGTCATCCACCTACTACCCCCTACCCACCTACCATCTCTGTCCCTGGGCGTGCACCTCTCCTGCTGTCTACCTCTGCAGTGGGTCTCAGTCATGCTAGACCCTAGGGCTACAGCATCAGAAGCCGTGTATTGTGTCCACTGCTTCAGTGCCTCCCAGCAGGGGCTGTCAAAAGTGGACTATCACATCTGGTTTAGGATATAATACAAGGGAGAAAATGTGCTTCAACTTTCCTTTTTTAAAAAAATACCTTTGTATTCTAGCTACTGTTAGTCTTTCTAGAGAGAAGAGACATCAGACCCTCAGGCTGAGAGAGAATCAGATTTAACAGTTATGCTTTCAGAAGCAGAAGATTGGAAAGGTTTAATCTCTTTAATAGAAAACGTGGAAGAAGCCACTATTGATTTCCTTAAGAAAGGTGGGGCACATTTTATGTTCATTGCCCTTTTTACTTATTTTGTCCCTATATAAAAATCCTGCCTCAAATATTATGGATGCTGTTTTCCGTGTAGAGTCTGAAAATGACCTCCAGAAGTGCAGACAAGGTTAACAAGCCCTTGACCTGTATTCAGCATCTACACAGAGGTGGCTGAGCATCAAGACAATGCAGGCAACAGTGAGCTGCCCTGAGACCTCTCCGTGTGGTTCTGTTAACTCTCTGACTCTCAGTGTCCATGAAAATTGGTTGTGTCTGTAAATAAATCAGATGATGTTGGTAAAATAGCCAAAGCCTTTCTGGTGAATAGCAGTGATCCCCAAATGCTTGTTCTGCACCTGAGATTGAGTGCAAATGGCAGAGATGGAAGATGGACCAGGAGGAGCCCTGGCTGTGCTGAATTTTCATAAGAGCTTTTCCAGGAAGCTGTGCTTAGTGAGGGTCATACCAATAACTATCTCAGACAGTTCATATTTATATTTATTTATTCATTTTATACAAAATAAATAAGGCAACATAAAAATTGTCAAATCCAAATATTTTCCTTTAAAGTTGATTGTAAGCTTTATTTGCATGTCTTTTCTCATGTAATCCTGAAAACCGAATATTGGAGACATAAATAGTTACCCAAATTGGAGAAATGAAGGACGGTATCTCGTAACAACAGCAGTGACAGCCAGGTCTAGGACAAGTTCTGAAGAGTGGGTAGTGCAGATGTCAATCAACAGCATGCCTGTTTCTTCATTTGTGAAAGTCACAAATCAGGGAACTTTCATTTCTTTGCCTCACTTCATCCTCACCACACCTGGTGTCAGGTGTCATTCTAATCATCTCTCAGGCAGAGTGGACAAGGAAGGGGAGGTCAGGGGTAGCAAGAGTCAAGGTTGGAAACCAGCCATGACCTTGGATTATTATGGATGGGTGCTCCTCAGGTCTCAAAAGGTTTGGTCCTGTGTGTAGACTGCAGTGTACTGGAGAGAACAGCAGAGTCATTCCAGACTCACAGAACCTCCCGGCAAGTCCTGGTCCTATAAACGTTGGGGGTTCAAATGTTAAATGTGCATTCCATGAATTATGCCTCAGTAAAGTTTTAAACATTTCTAGTATACCATATAGATCTGAGAGTCTTATAATGCCAGCTAAAACCAAATTGTTACACCAGAAATATTAACACTTATTTCATACTTGAATAACTTAAACTCAGGAATTAGTGATTCCCCTTGTTTGCCAATGTCCCCTACTTTTTTGAGCAACGATTCTGAATATATGCACTTGTCATTGACAAACTGCTTTCTTTAGGAAGTTCATGAACTTGAACTGTTGCAACCTCACTACAAGTTACCAGCTCACTTCACCCACAGGTGAGCTTTTAGATACTTTTTAAAAAATATTGTTTACTACAGGTCATCAGAACTCCTAGGATCTACAGGCTCTGGAACGTCCTCTGGTTGGGCACAATCAGGCTGGTGCACAGGTGTGTGGCAGCTAAAAAGTCACTTCAGCCCTCTGTACAACATTAACCCAAAGCTTTCTTGGTGGCCAAGGTAGAGCCTCATGGACATCACCACCTGGATGACCAACCACACAGGGTGGGCAGATTTCATTCTGGTGGGACTCTTCAGGCAATCTCAACACCCAGCTCTGCTTTGTATTGTCATTTTTCTGGTTTTCCTGATGGCCTTGTCTGGAAATGCTGTCCTGATCATCCTGATACACTCCAGTGCCAAACTCCACACCCCCATGTACTTCTTCATCAGCCAGCTGTCCCTCATGGACATGATGTACATCTCTATCACTGTGCCCAAGATGCTCCTGGACCAGGTGCTGGGTGTAAGTACCATCTCAGTCCCTGAATGTGGGATACAGATGTTCCTCTACTTGACACTAGTAGGTTCTGAGTTTTTCCTTCTGGCAGCCATGGCCTATGACCGCTACATGGCCATCTGCCATCCACTTCGCTATCCAGTCCTCATTAACCATAGAGTGTGTCTCCTCCTGGCATCTGGCTGCTGGTTCCTAGGATCAGTGGATGGCTTCATGCTCACTCCTGTCACCATGACCTTCCCATTCTGCAGATCCCGGGAAATCCAGCACTTCTTCTGTGAAGTCCCTGCTGTGATGAAGCTCTCCTGCTCAGACACCTCACTCTATGAGACACTCATGTACCTGTGCTGTGTCCTCATGCTCCTCATCCCTGTGACAGTCATTTCAGGATCCTATTCCTGCATCCTCCTCACCATCCACAGAATGAACTCAGCAGAGGGCAGGAGGAAGGCCCTGGCCACCTGCTCCTCACACATGATGGTGGTCACACTCTTCTATGGCGCTGCCGTCTACACCTACATGCTCCCCAGCTCCTACCACACCCCTCAGAAGGACATGGTGGTTTCTGTGTTTTACACCATTCTCACCCCTGTGCTGAACCCCTTAATCTACAGTTTCAGGAACAAGGATGTCACTGGGGCTCTGAGGAAAATGTTGAGTGTGGGACCTGTCTTTCAGGAAACAGTAAAGTAGGGGATTTGAGTTCCATGGTTTCTCCTTCTCTCCACATCAGATGATGAAGATCTCCTGGGTTCCTACTGCACAGTGCTGTACCCCTTTGCTCCTCTCAGGGGCGAGCCTCCCCAGTCCACTGCTTGTGCATTCAGAGTCCTCATGCAGCTCCCCGGATCCACCTTATATACCTAAGTTGACAAGGACTTTCTCCTTCTAGGGGAAAATATTCATATCATTACAAAATACATAGTGGATATTTAGATAAAGTGGCCATGAGGTGATTGATAGGTGGACAGAGGCAAGGGATGGTGAAGAATATGTAGACAATTAATGGGTACACAGTAAACCATAGATGAGTCGAAGTTTAGGGTTCATGGGAGTTAGTTGTACTATTCTTGTTCATGCTAATACTCTGCAAGTTTCAAATCACATATAAGAGTTAAATAACAGGCTTTCCTTCCTTTTGTAAAAAGGACATTTCTGCTTGTGGCAGTGTGACATAGTATCTAGGATAACATGCTCATATCATTGTGTCTAATTTTACTTAGTGCAGTTCCTTCCTTGAGGAACATTCTCAAGATTCAACCATGAAGGTATCCAGTGGTTGTTGCTCTCTGAAATCTTTAGGATCCTGTTATGTGAAAAAGATTCAAGACCACATGGATGACCATGGGGGAAATGCCAATTCTGGGTGGAAGGAGAGTTTCATGCAGGCTCCCTACCAGAGATGCATCTGAGGTAGTACTTGAAACATTAAGAGATGTGGTTTGGATGTGATATGTTCACCAGAGCTCCTGTACCAATTCAGGGATATTCAGGAGGAAAATGACTAGATTATGGAACTATAACTTAATCATTCCATCTTTTTAAATGGACTTTCTGGGAGTTAAGTGTAGGCAAGTGGGGTTTGTCTGGATTAGATTGGTCACTGCATGTAAGCCCTGGAAGTGTGCTTCTTCTCTTTGGTTGAAATAACAGACATTTGTAGAAGAGAGATTTCATCCTCTTAGCCAAAGAAAAAGGTTGTCCCCTCCAAGAAAATGGCATTAAAAACTTACTACAAAGTTTACACATAAAATCTTGCTTAGGATTACATTCAAATTCAAATTCAAAAAACAATAGGGAGGGCCATCAAATTTCCCAGTAGACTCCATCCTGCTTAGAATCTCTGAGTGACCCTAGCTAGTAAAGACTCTTTTCTGCATTGTAATCCTCTTGCTCACCTTGGTTATCCTTCCCAACTTCAACATTGTCCTGCTATCCTGTGTGGACCCCCATTTCCACAACCCCATGAACTTCTTAGTAATTTTTCTTCTTAGATCCGGACTTACACTTGACCCCATGCCCCAGATGCTGTTCCACCAGCAGAGTGCACCCCAAATAAATTATTGCTGTCTCAGAAGTAAATGTATTAAAAATAATAAAAAATAAAAAATAACTCAACCTCATTTCTTAGAAATTTGAAGGAGGATATTTTAGAAGACATCAAAACATACTAAGATTTTCCCAGCACACACACACTGAAAGGAATCATTAAATTTGTCAAATTAAACATAATGCTTCAGGAAATTCTGATGAAACTAATATAACAATAACCAATGAAATTAAGTGTTGTAGCCCATTATATTGAGTTACTACTTTGAATACATTAGTATATCACTGTATATTTATGAAGAAAAGATTTCACTAAAAAAATGTGCAAAGAACATAGTCATTCCATAAAGTGGTCGTTACATGGAGAAGCATGAAAAATCATATAGATATATTAGTAAGCAAGAAATGCAAGTCAAATATGACTCTAATAAATTTACTAAGGTGGAAAAATACCATACTCCAGGCTGGTTTAGGCAGAGCTGGATGTTGTAGCATGATTTGGTAGTTAACAGAAAGCAACTTATTGCTATATATCAAAATGTTTGGATGACTATTCCCTGTATGGAATTACTTTACAAAACAAACTAACTGAGAGAGTGATTACTGTATAAGCATTTTTATTTCAGCTCTGTTTATAATTGATGTTTTTTAGCATAGAACAACCGTGCACCTTTAGAAAGGGACTGTATTTCTGTTTAAATCACCTGATACATAGTAACCACATTAAATCATTTTTAATAAAAGGCAACACCACAAATTCCAAGCTGAAGAGACTTCATGCAAAGAGTTGGCTGCAAAGTGGCCATGACCTAAGTGAGGCTGGTGGAGCAGAAGGGAGCCTGTCAGCTAAGGACCCCATTCCTCCCTCTGCATCTGCTGTGCACTCTCTACTGAGTGTGGAGACTGTAGCCCAGTCATAGGCAGGATGCCATAGCGACCCAGGTACCCATGTCCTGCAGTGCTGCTGGAACTCAAAATGCCTTTGGATGTTGGAGCCTGGAGCCAACAGGGTCCCTGTTGTGCCCAGATGCTTCAGCTTCCACGGATCATCTCCAGGAGGGAGAAAAGTCCCAGTTTCTTAGTTTCTCCCACACTCAAGGGGACCCCAGGGCTGCATCCCACAGAGTTACAGGAAGCCAGGGGGACAAGGAGGCAGGATAAGCCATCTACAGGCTGAAGCCCTGCAGGTCACAGGTAGGTACAGCTCAGGAGGCAGCCTGGCCAACAGTGTGTGTGTGTGGACCCAGGCTGTCACAAGACCTGCATGGTAGGGTAAATAATAAGCATTGTTTCAGACATAGATTTAAAAAAAATTGAGAAGAATTTCACTGCAAATTTTGAGAGGGACCTGTTAAAAAACAGATGTTGAAGGATCTTGCTTCTGTCTTCCCCTATTTCATTGTAGCTGCTACAACAAGTGTACACTGAACAGATATTTGAAGCACTTGTAGTTTGTAGGCAGGATAGGATTTATTTCATTTTACTGCATGCTAGTTATTGAACTCAGGGCTTCATGCATGCTCAGCAGGAGCCATAATCCCTGAGCTACACCTCCACTCTTAACATTTAAAGCATGATTTTTACCTGGGTAAATATATTACAATAAACATTTAAATTTTCAATGAAACAGTTTGTGCTTTGAGACTTCTCAATAATTTGCATATCAGTAGTTGAAATAAAAGCAAATACTTTAAAATTAAATTCTAAATTATAATGACCTAGATGGCCAGTGAGTGACAGGAAACAAGGAGCACAAGCAGGGACATAAGAGAGTGAGGTGGACCTGTGAGGAGGACTCCTTCCAGGCTTCCAGGACACTGAGGAGGTGATGCTTTTCTTACACAACACACACGCACGCGCACGCACACACACACACACACACACACACACACACGGTATGTTTGATAAACCAATCCAGACTAAATCCTCCTACATGTCACTTGTCAGGCGTTGTAGACAGGGTGAGAGTGGAGAGGACTGTTAACATTGGTGAAGCCTGGAGTTGAACAAAGAGGGAGACAGGACAGGATGAGGATGACCCAGAGCTGTGCCCCAGAGAGCTCTGCTGCTTCCTTGGCTCTAACTGCAGTGTCCTCCAGGTCCCAGAGGATCTGTGAACAGACATGTCTCATCCAGTCCCCTGTTAGCATCCTAAACCAGGGGTGACGCCACCCTTCTCTTCCTGGTGACTTAGCCAGGCCACACTCCCTGGCCATCTGGGTGAGGCACAGCATCCTCTGAGGTGAGTTCAGCCAGGCAGGTGGCCCTGGAGCTCAGGGCCATGGCTGAGCAGGGCTTGCTGTTCTGCTGTTGAGGTGGTCTCTTAGGTCCTCACGGCATTTCCTCATCTTTCTCTATCACCTGTTTTTCAGGAAAAAAAATAAAATAAAATGTTTTCTTCTTAAAACTTTCATATACATTTATTTACTGTAACATCTTAAATTTTGAGTTTTTATTCCTAATTATTTATGGACATATAATGTTATATATTCCTTCTTATGCTTCAGATGGTGGTAGGAAGCTACACTAGTCGTCCTGAGACTGCAACTTTGCAGAGGGAGAAGGGCTATCCTTGCTTCACATGGAGGTGACTCCCGAGATTGCAGCAATGCTGGAAGCAAGTATCCTGAGCATGTTCATGTTTCTCTAAGCACATAGATGGTGAGTGGACCAGATCCAAGCTGTCCATGACAGAGGAGGACACTGTTTTCCAAGGACACTGAGCAGTGAGGTGCTCTGCTGTACCCAGGGGCAGGATACAAACCCTCACTTGGGTCACTTTTGTGATGTTAGGCAGAGGCCTGAGACCCTGGATTGTCAGTCTGTACTAGGAAGAACAAGATGTGAGGACCTCAGAGGCTCTGGGGAAGGTGAAGACAGTGATCCCTGGATGCTTTTGGTTTCTAGGGATGGCTGAGTATTTCTCTACCAGCACTGTTACCAGTTCCCTACTGAAGCATGCACTAGCTGTTCCTATGAAACTCCAGCAACTGCCTAGAGAAGAGTGAGAGAGAGCACGCCAGGCCCTGTTTGTGGAGCAGACCATGTTCCCTGATCCTCTGGTGTCTTGGGGTCACTATGTGTTGCTCCAGGACAGTGGCAGAGATTCCCCCAGTAGCCTCCCTCCTCTCGTGGCCTCCTCTCTCCCTCCATTCTCTCATCAAGTGCTGTCCACTTCTCCCACTAGCTGGTGGACTCTGGTCTTGCTCCACTTTGTCCACAGAGGTAGACAGGGCAGCCATTGTGATTCCTGTTCATTCTGCATAGATCTTGCCCTTCATCTATCAGCAGAGTAGGATAAGATGGAGAGGAAATCTGTCTATTCATCCACCTATCATCTCTGTGTCATCTAAATATCTTCTACCTTGTACCCACCCACTGACCTACCAATCCTTCCCCCTTCTATGCACCTCTCCTGTCTTCTGCCCTGGGTCTCAGTCATGCTGGACACTGAGCTACAGCGTTAGGAGCACTGTGTTCTCTGCTTCAGCCCTTCCCAGCAAAGGCTGTCAAGAGTGAAGTGCCACAGCTGGTTTTAGGGACTGTTACCAGGGTTCAAACAAAAACTTTAATTTCTTAAAAGAACACCTCTGCGTTATAGCTCATGCTAGTCTTTCTAAGGAGAGATGATAGAACCTTCCTGTAGATAGTGCATCAAATTTAACAGTTAATCTGTCAGAACCAGAGAGCTGGAAATGTTTACTGTCTTTGAGAGAAAATGGGAAAGAAGTCATTATTGATTTCCTTAAGAAAGGCCAGGTGTGTTTTCTGTCCACCCATATTTCTAACTTATTTTATCACTATTTAAAAACCCCACCTCATCTCATTTAACTGGTGTTTTTCTTGCATAGAGGGACAGTGACATCTGAAGTTCAGTGATGTCCCTCTCCATCACTGTGACCAAGGTGCTCCTGGACCAGGTGCTCGGTGTAAGTACCATCTCAGTCCCTGAATGTGGGATGCAGATGTTCCTCTGTGTGACACTCACAGGTTCTAATTTTTTCTTTTTAGGTGCCATGGCCTATGACTAAGGCATAGCCATCTGCCATCCTCTTCGTTACCCTATGCTCATGAACCACAGGGTGTGTCTCCTCCTGGCATCTGACTGCTGGTTCCTGGGATCAGTGGATGGCTTCATGCTCACTCCTGTCACCATGACCTTCCCATTCTGCAGATCCCAGGAGATCCAGCACTTCTTCTGTGAAGTCCCTGCTGTGATGAAGCTCTCCTGCTCAGACACCTCGCTCTATGAGACGCTCATGTACCTGTGCTGTGTCCTCATGCTCCTCATCCCTGTGACAGTCATTTCAGGATCCTATTCCTGCATCCTCCTCACCATCCACAGAATGAACTCAGCAGAGGGCAGGAGGAAGGCCCTGGCCACCTGCTCCTCACACATGATGGTGGTCACACTCTTCTATGGCGCTGCCGTCTATACCTACATGCTCCCCAGCTCCTACCACACCCCTCAGAAGGACATGGTGGTGTCTGTGTTTTACACCATACTCACCTCTGTGCTGTACAGTTTCAGGAACAAGGATGTTCTGGGGCTCTGAGGAAAATGTTGAACGTGGGACCTGTCTTTCAGGAAATAGTAAATTAGGGGATTTGAGTTCCATGGTTTCTCCTTCTCTCCACGTCAGATTATGAAGATCTCCTGGTGCCATCTCCTGGGCTCCTACTCCACAGTGCTACACCCCTTTGCTCCTCTCAGGGGTGAGTCTCTTCTGTCTACTGCTTGTGCATTCAGGGTCCTCATGCAGCTCCCCTGGATCCACCTTATATACCTAAGTTGACAAGGACTTTCTCCTTCTAGGGGAAAATATTCATAGCATTACAAAATACATAGTGGATATTTAGAGGAAATGGTCACAAGGTGTTCTGGTATAATGGAGAGAGAAAATATGAAAAAAACAGGTGCATGGTTAATCAGAGGTTAGTCTAGGTTTAGAGTTCATTGGAATTAGTTGTATTGTTTTTTTTCATGCTAATTTTCTGTGAATTTGAAATGATGTATGAATAAAGAGTTAAATAACAGGCTCTTTCTTTTTTATAAAAAAAGCAAACTTCTACTTTCTGCTTGGGGGCAGTGTGACATAGTATCTAGGAGACCATGCTCTTAACATTGTGTCTAATCTTTATTGAGACAGTGCTGCTCTTTCTCCACATTCCTTGGGGAATGTTCTCAAGGTCCAATCATGAAGGTATCCAATGGATGATGCTGTCTGAGATCATTAGGATGGAGTTGTGTGATGAAAAATCAAGACCACATGGATGACCACGGGGAGAATGCCAGTCCTGGGTGGAAGGAGGGTTTGGGGGCAGGCCCTCTACCTGAGATGCATCTGAGGTGGCTCTTAAAACATGGAGCTTATTAAAGGATGTGGTTTGGATGTGAGGTGTCCCCAAAGCTCCTGTGTCAATGCAGGGGTATTCAGGAGGGAAATGACTGGGCTATGGGTGGTGTAACTCTGTCAGTCCATCTTACTGTGAATGAACTGACTGGGAGTTAAGTGTAGGCAAGTGGGGTTTTGCTGGAGGAGATGGTCACTGCAGATGAGCTCTGAAGGGTGCATCTTCCCTTTGGTTTAAATAGCAGACATTTATAGCAGAGATAGTACATCCTCCTGGCCACAGTTCTGGCACTTAGGCTCATGGCAAAATGCCTGCAGAACAGATGCTCAGTGCCAGGAGCTGAAGTCACTGTTGCTTGTCAGAGACCCTGTGTGGTAGAATTGGAATGTTAATCAGGACATATAAGAGGATAGCTAATGCAGACACAGGCATAATCAGTACCTAATCAACTATGAAGATTTGTGTCTTGCCCATAAGACCAAGGTGGGTGCTCATTTGTCTCCAGGACATTTGCCAAGTCCCTTAGGTTTTGGCATTGCAAGCTGCTCTCTCCTTCCTTAGCTCAGATTCATTTGTACTCACTCTCCCTTGACAGGAGAAGATGCAGCTGGAAAGGAAAGTCCTGAGGACTCCCTGTGTCCTCCCACGTGTTACATACACTGTTCCTTCTCACACTTCCCACACCAAAGCAAGTTAGATGACTATTTCTAACATGGTGAGTGCAGAGCTTTGCAATATTCCCCTTTCTCCCTAAAATAGAACAGAGCCATCTCCTGAGGAGGCCTGGGAAGTAGACAGAAGGTTGAGAGACCTGGTGAAGAAGCTTCCTGAAGTGGGAGGGGTGGATTCTATTTTCGTTGAGGAACCAGCTGGAGATCCTTTGGCAAAGCAGTTGTATAAAAGGTGTTTCTGGAGGAGGAACAACCACAGAGGTGGTGCTCATGGTGCCGCGAGATGACCGCTGAAGTCGCAGACGTGCTTCCAGGATTTCTCCTGGAATGTGTCTGCTGCTCTTGTCCTCTGCTCCTGTTTCTCACTGTCCACTAGCCCTGTGGTCAGCACTGGGAAGTGTACTGTTGAGGAAGCTGGAGAGGGTGGTGTGGGAATAGCTGGCACTGTCTTCAGCTGCTGCTTTGGCACTGTTTGTACCCTCTGGCCCTTGGTGTGGTCTCCTTCCTCCTCCTCCATGCACAGGCACCCTCTCGGACCTCTTGATCACACAGGCCATTACTACTAAGTTCCAAACACACACTAAAGTGAATAATTACTCCCTTCATTTAAAATTCTACTAAAATATAAAATTTGTTCCTGTAAGACCATAATGTTAGTTCACATGAATGACATGAAGTTCACCTCCTTAATTCTTAGTGAACAGGCCAAGAAGGAGAATGTCACCCAGACTCCAAAGAGTCTCTCAAGTTCCCTTTCAGTAAATGACATAACCAGAAGCAGCCTTCTGACATGGCTCTGAGTGGTGGACGTCAGGACACTTTCCCCCACTAACCTTTCCCCCCATCTGCTGCCTAAGCACGTGCTTAGAGCCTGCCTGGCCTTCCATGGCCCTCTGCCTGCTCATGTCCCCTGTAGCTCCTTGGCTGAGCACCAGTGGGGCAATCAACTCCTTGGATCTTGTCCAGCTAGTCTAGTTCTCAGCTGAGTGAAAGCATCCTGTGGATGATGCTGTCTGAGATCATTAGGATTGAGTTTTATGATGAAGTTTTGTGGCGAAGGCAAATGGGTTCAAGTCAGAGGCAGTTCATTAGGTGGAAGCGGCTAGACATTAGCTTTACAAAATGATTTTAATCTTTGTAATTTTTTTGTGGGCATTAATCTTGTGTGGCCTAATATGTACTACCATATTTTGCTGGGGGTGGTCACAAGATGTACTTTACATAGAATTTTCAGTAGTGTCAACTGTGGGTTTATAATTCACTTTTGTCCATGCTGTTTGTCTTTTTGAATGTTTTGAACTGTTATTTTGATATTGTGTGGTTTTGTTGTTGTTTGTGTGTGTGTGTGTGTGTGTGTGTGTGTGTGTAAGCATACACATGATCCAATATGGCTTCCTGTCACTGCACAAATCAGAGTCCTGCTCTTCATATGCAGCCAGACTCTAAAGAGCACAACCTCCATCCTCTTACAAACAATTGTGAATCAACACTAAAAGCTAACCTTTAATATTGAGGAAAATATTGACCTCATAACACAATAATGATAATGCAGGAAATTATTATTATCAAATTCATTTGGCAAAATAACCAATCAATATTCTTCAATATTCTTTGAAGGTATCAAAGTCCACAACTAAATGCAGCGTGGGATCCTGAATGAGATCTTGGGACAAGACGGGACCTTCGTGGAAGAACCGGTGAGCCGTGACTCCCAGGTCCTGGTGGGCGCGGCCTGGTGGCTGCAGTGAGGGTGAGAGAGGCTGGGAGAGGACCAGCAGCTCTGCTCAGATGGCCAGCTTTTCTGCAGGTCTTCTCTGCATGTAGCACAAGGTGCATCTGAAGGTTTTGCAGCACTGGCTGCCACGGGGAGGGGTGACCAAGGGGAAACCTTGATGCTGTGATATTCTGCTTCTCTGGTGGCCCTTCCTGGCAGTTCCATGGCTGTGTCCCTCTAATGGTCCCTAGCTGTCAAATTTGGTGCACATGCTTCTGTGTGTTCCAGCACATTTCAAAGCATAGAAAGGGTTAAAGTCATTCATGACATAATTGTCCAAGAGCTTGCTATTTCTTCCCTCGATTAAGAGACAATCATCTTCCTAAAAGCCCCATGAAATATTCTGGCCCCCAAGGGACCTCAGCAGTCACTTTGAGGGAAGGCTGCACACTTTTTCTGGTGAGCTGAGTCTCAGTTAAGCTGTACAAGGTTCAGCTTGTCTTGAGCCCTTCCGGCAAGCCCAGGATCTGGATCCAGAAAAGCCAGAACACAGTTCCCACCAGGGACACAGCATTTCTAGCATGAGGGACACAAACCTGAGGGTCCAGAGCTTCCTTTTCTGATATCATGCTTGAGAAAAACTTATTAACCCTTGGCAAAGTGTCATATTTCAAAGTTTTGAATATTCATATAAGAAAAATCACAAGTGATAATTAAATAAGTTAGGCAATAGAATATTGAGCGCCTTGTAACAAACTACAAAAGTTTTTAAGAGATCTTAAATATACTGGTAGAATGGCAAATAAGGAAAAATAACATGAAGCATGGCAGGACAATTCTACAGAAAAAGCTGCATGTAAATATACTCAAAGAATTCCCCTGCTACCCAGAAAAATATTCTTTCTTTGAGTTTTATGAAATGAAAGGATTCAAATTGACTAATAATATTGAAAGCAACAAAATTCTACTATGTTAATAAGTACTGAAATATGTTGAAAAAGGGAAAAAGAAGATTTTAGGCAGAGTAATATTTGGCGGAAAACTTTAAAAGCTCTATGCATTTGGTCAGCTAAGGGCCAGTAGGCAGAAGGGGAGGCAATAGAGACACAGCTTCCATCCCCGTGGATGCAAATTGGCTGTGGTGATGGTGGCAGTGGCAGAGAAATAAATGGGCCAATGCTGGGTTTGCAGGGGCAGGGAAGAGGAGACCAATGGCCCATGCTGCCTCAGGCCTGGGCAGCAATTCCATAAAGGCAGAGCTGTCTGAAGGGTGCTTACTGTTGGGCCTACCGTCCACCTCCATTATGTGTAGCCTTAAGAAAGGCATCACTAACTACCACACCCCCCACAGGACATGGCAAGGAATCCAACTGGATCTTACAGGCCTGACTGTCTTAGTCTTCTCACCTAGAGAAAGCAGTTTAAATGCTGGTGACACATCCCCAAGAGAGAGGACAGGTCACCAACACCTGAATTGCAAGGACCTGAGCTTTCTGCTAACCACACTGATTGGTTAAGGAAAAAGCAGAGCCAGTTTTTGCTGTAGGTGAAGTCCAAGCTTTCCCTCCCCTCCAGGACTACACCCACACAGTTGCAGACCTCCCTATGGTAAGGTCCTGGCATCTCCCAGTTCCACACTCTGAGAGCAGAGGCTGGTGGGCCTGGGAGCCTGGGCACCTTGAGGCTTATTCCCAAATGCACACAGATATAAAGCAATTGTGAGCCATGAACACATTAATCAGTCCAAGAAGTATCTTATAAATTGGATGCTTCTAGGTACCCCAGTGGGTTTGGGTGGAGACCATGGCAGTGATAAGGTAATAAATGAGCTATTCCATTAGGATCAGGGACACAGCTATGGAAGGGGGCAGAGACATGGTTCAGGGTCTTAGAAAAGCTGAGTGCTATATAGCTGGTAGTACAAGTTGAGACCACCACTAAGACTATTGCCAGCAGTGTAAGCACACATCTGCTATCTTTAGATGGTTGCTGGATTCTTTCAAAAAGTTTAATTCTGTATCACCACCAACAGGAATAGCTGCCCAATGGTGAGTGTATTTACAGCAGGGAAACCACATCAACTTCCACCCCATTAAGTGCAAAGGTACATAGTTTACCACACAGGTATAACAGTGCAAAAAAAGGAGATGTTAGATGACATGCTGGAACTCACTCCTTACCCAAGGTAAGAGGAAAGAGAGACCAGAACTTACCTGGTCTGTGGATAGGTCACCAGAGGAATGGCTCTGAATTGGAAGGTGCTGGTGGTCTTCTACTGCCACCATGTGATTGGGTTTGAGAAGTGCATGGAGTAGTCCCCCTGTGTGTACCAAAGCCAGACAGGAAAGTAAGTCATCCTGGGCAGCTTGGCCAGGCCCTCAGCAATTTGGGATTATTATTATTATTATTTAGAGAATTTTAATAATACATAGCAGTTGGTTTCATTTTGACAAAATTACACATGCAAGAAATTTGGTTTCAGTTCCCATTCCTTCCCCTCCCCATCTCTCCTCCTCTGCTCTACTGATTTCCTTTAGCTCTTTAACTTTCTTGGTTTTTACTGGTACTTTCTGCATATGCATAAAGATAAAATTCCACGTGGTGTGTTTACATATGCATGTAACATGGTTTTATGAAATGCATTCTGTATCCTCCCCTTTCCAATCTCCCTCTGGTCTCCTCCTACTCCAATGATCTTCCCTACATTTTATATTTGATCCTCCGCCATCTTCATTTATTTAATTTGCACTAGCTTCCACATATGAAAGAAATGATTGACAGACCCACGGACACAAGCCAGAGCCCAGCCCCAGGCCTACAACTATACAAAATCAAAAGTAGACAGAAGCAAGGTACAGAGGCAGAATGACCGAATGTCCAAGCTGCCAGATTTATTTAAATCAATAAGTTATATTAGGTCCCTGGCATAAGTAGTACATTATTGTTCATTGTGTCTTTAGGCTGGTTATACAGTTAGCAATACTATGCAGCTTATTCCTCAGTTACACACTATTCTTGCAAGGTACAATGTTAGGAGCTCTGTAAAGCTCTCAAGAAAGGCAAATGTTTAAAGTTACGGTTATGTGGACAGGTTCAGGTTCAGAGGAGCTTGGTGAAATTTTGTGGTTTTCTAACAAATGAGTTTCTTTATTCCAAAGAGCTGTGGACCTGAGATCAAGGTCAAAGCTGATAAGGCTCTAATACAGAGCCTCCTCATGCAGGGCAAATTGCAACAGCAGGCAGGCATTCTGTGATTTGCACAGAAGTGTTCCTAGCAGTGAGACATTCTATGCCTCTTCACAGTAGCTTCCTACCACCAAGCATGCCAAAATCATGAAGCAATCAGAGACTTCAGAATCCTTACATAGAACTATCTCTGCCACTCAGAAGCCCAAGCCCATTTCTTCTGACAACCTGCTGACCCATGCCAGAGCCCATGCCCAGCCTAAGGACCATCCCGGCCACTCACAGGGAAGCCCAGGCCCAATCAGGCACAGTACCATCCCTGCTGATATGTGTGAGAGCCCGGGCCCAGGACCGCCTCTGCACAGAGCAAAGGACCATGCTGGGGCTCCCCATTTACCAATGCATTGCTCCCCCAGCCTGCAGCCATTGCTATAGCCCTCCCCAAGTTGTAACCTCCATCTTTGGACAACAGACAGAGATTGGAGGTGGCAGCTGCCTCCTGAAGCACAGCAGGCCAAGTGCTGCATCTTAGAATAGGCAGCCCAAAGCCATTGTATGGCCCCCCATTTTATCTCCATTTCTGAAAGTGGATAAATCCATCTTGGGACATCTCTATTGCTATATTGAGTTACCTCCGCTACTGCCACCACCACCTTTACCTGCAGTAGTATCCATCTTGGAACACAAGCCCAACACCAAGGTGAGGGAGAGGTAATCTTCAGGGACACTACAAGATTATAGGGTAGAAACTGCAATACATCAGATCCACATTATGAGAAAGGAAAATAAAGAGACAACATGAAAAAATAAGGGAAGAAGTTGTCCCAAAGAAACCAAGATATTGCAATAATAGAAACAACAGCACAATTGATGAAATGTCATAGAAGGAGTTCAGAATGTACATAATTAAAATGATCTGTGAATTAAAGAATGATATAAGAGAGTAAATATAGGAAAAAATTGATCACTCTATCAAAGAGATAAGAGAGCAAATACAGGTAGCAAAAGATTACTTCAAGAAGGAGATAGAGATTCTTAAAAAAAAACAAACAGAAATCCTTGAAATGAAGTAAAAAATAAAACAAATAAACAACTCAATAGAAAGTATCACCAACAGACAGAACATCAGTTATAATGAAGACAAAATATACAATTTTGAAAATAAGTTGAGCACACGGTAAAGATTCTAAGAAATCATTGATAGAACTTCCAAGAATTATGGGATATCATCAAAAGACCAAATATAAGATTTATTGGGATAGAGGAAGGCACAGAAATTTAAATCAAAGAAGTATTCAATCTCTTTAGTTAAATAATATCCAAAAAATTCCCAGATATGAAGAATAAATTGGAAAATCAAATACCAGAAGCTTACTGGACACCAAATGCACAAAATAATAACATATTTACACCAAAACACATTATAATGAAAATGCCTAGCATACAGATTAAGGATAGAATCATAAAGGTCACAAGAGAGAGGAATCCGATTATATATAAGGGGAGCCAAATTTGAATCTCTACAGATTTGTCAACCCAGACTCTCAAAGCCAGAAGATTCTGGAGCAATATATAGCAAGCTCTTAATGAAAATGGATGCCAACAAAGAGTGTTACATCTAGCAAAATTAAGCTTCAGATTTGATGACAAAATGAAAACCTTTCATGATAAATAAGTTAAAAGAACTTGTAGGGAGAAAGCCTGAACATTCTTGGCAAAATATCCCAGGAGGAGATTAAAACAACAATGAACAGTGAGCAAAGGGAGGAACTACACTAAAGGAAAGGCCAATCAAAGGAGAAACCAAGTCAAGGTAAAAACCAAAAATAAACCAAAATGTCCAGGAATACAATTTATATTTCAATAATAACCTCAATGTGAATGGCCTAAACTCATCAATTAAAAGACATAGACTGACATATTGGAATAAAAAAAAAATAAAAAATTCCAACAATATGCTGCCTTCAAGAGGCTCATCTCACAGGAAAAGACATCCACAGACTGAAGGTGAAATGTTAGGAAAAAACATATTACTCACATGGACCATGTATACAAGCAGGTCCTAAAGTCAGATAAAGTAGACTTCAAACCAAAGCTAGTGAAAAGGGATAAAGAAGGATATTTCATGTTGCTTAAGGAATTTATACACCATGAAGACATAACATTCACAAATATGCCACAAACAATTGGACATTTATGTATATCAAATTAACTCTTCTCAACTACAATTAAATAGACCACAACACAATACTACTGGGTGACTTTAACACACCTCTCTCATCACTAGAAAGATCTTCCAAACAACAACTAAACAAAGACACTATAGAACTCAATAAAGTAATCAATCATTTGGACTTAACAGATATATATATATATATATATATATATATATATATATATATATATATATATATAATATCCCATCCATCAACAAGCAAATATACTTTTTTCTCAGCAGCACATGGATCCCTCTCCAAATAGACTATATGTTTTGCCACAAACCAGGTTTTAGTAAATACAAAAACTAGAGATACTATCCTGTATTCTATCTGACCAAAATGAAGTAAAATTAGAAATCAAAGACAAAATAAAAAATATAAGTTACTCCAACACCTGGAGACTAAATAAAATGTTATTGAATGACTTGTGGATAACAGAAGATATCAGGGAGGAGATAAAAAAAATTCTTACAGATAGGTGAGAACTCCAATGTAACATATAAAAATCTCTGGGACACTATGAAGGGAATACAAAGAGGAAAATTTCACAACATTAAGTTCATTCATTATAAAAATAAAAAAATCAACAAACAAACCACCTGACATTACAAACTAAAGCCCTAGAAAAAGAAGAACAAACACCAAAACTAAAAGACAGAAAATAATTAATATCAGGGTGGACATCAATAATATTGGAACAAAAGAAACAATTCAAAGAATTGACAAGACTGGTTTTGTGGAAAAAAATAAAACAAATAAAATTGATACATCATTAGTCACCCTAAAAAAGAGGAGAGAGAAAACTCAAATTAGTAAAATTAGTAAAATTTGTGATGAAAAAGGAAACATCATGACAGACACTATTGAAATACAGAAGACAATTAGAAAAAAAAAATTTTTTTTGATGGACACCCTGCTAAGTGAAATAAGGCAGCACAGAGAGCCATACTGTCTGGTCTCACTCACAGGCTGAGCTACAAGGTGATTTTACAGAAAGTAGTCACCAGGGGGAAGAAGAGAGGGGAGGGAGGACAGGGTGGGCCTGAGGGAGGAGTCTGGGTATTAGGTACAAGAATACCTCAGGAGGGCCAGTAGTACTGCCCTCCAGCACAGGAAGTGACAGGGGTGCACAGCATGTCTCTGTGTATTTCATAATGAAGCTGGGAGCAGTCCACAGACACCGCCCTGATCTGATGATGACACACTGGAACAGGTGTGCAACTAGCTCACTGCTCCTCATCAACATGTGCAACTTAAATGTGAATCAACACTAAAGAGGAAAATGTTTCCTTTGTAGGAAACAATCAGAGTGAAATGGCACCCCGAGGAACTGTAGAAAATACTTACGCATTGTGCATCTGGAGAGGTGGTGACACCTGGAAAAAATAAAGAAAAAGTGGCTGACAAAGCTCAAGCCATCTTCATGACACAAACATACCTGGAAATAATGAAAATCCCTAATAGGCCACAGCTCTAAAAAACCTGAGCCTAACACGATAGTTAAGGATGCAGGACAAAAGGCTCCTTCCATCATGATAAAACCAAGTCAAGGATGCCTGCTGTCACCACTTCCAGACAACACAGCAAGAGGAGTGCTACCAGCCACTCCCAGGAAGAAAATCCCTGCATTCCAGACTCCAGCTAACTCACATAGCCCCAGACAGTGGGTCAAAATCACCATTCAGATACAGGTGGATGCAGGCGACTCACACTCAGACTCATCCACAGAGACAGCATCCACAGGCCCCAAGTAGGAGGAGACAGCAACACAGTGACCACAGACACAATGTGCATTTGACTTTTATTTCTAGCTTCCCGCTCCCTAGAGTCTCTACTGCAAAATAACAGGGGCATTTGATGGTGTTTCTTCACTGCTGCTCCTACCAGAAAGCCTGCTCACAGAGGGAGATCAGAACCTGAGAAGTCATGGGGCTCCAGTACACCCACACATACACAGAGGCCTCACAGGGCCATGACTGCTCAACTTTCACATGCTGAAATGATCAACCCTATCAACCCCAAGCCATTTCCCAAAGTTGGGGTGACCCAAATGGGTTCACAATGTATGTCTCAATGAAATGCTTTACATCAAAGTTTACAGCAGCAGGACAAATGATTTTCAAAAGCTGGAAGCAAGCAATAGGAAGATGTGTGCCCAAGGTCAGGAGTGAAAAGTAATAGATGAAACTTGAATAATATCAATTAATAATCAAAAATCAACTTCTATATATATATATGAAATGAAATACTGAAATGCAATTAAGAGAAAAGTTTATTTACAATTGAACACTAGGAAAAAAGTGAAGAATAATAAAGAACAATAAAATAGAATACATAATATATATACTTAATATATACATAAAAATATATAAGACAGCAGCCTGAGTGCTATGGTTTGGATGTGAGCTGTCCCTCAAAGCTCAAACTAGAGACAATGGAAGAAGATTTTAAGGAGAAATGATTGTGAAATAGCTTTAACCTGATTGGTGACTTAATCTCTGATAGGATTAACTGGGTGGTAACTGGAGACAGCTTGGGTGTGGCTGGAAGAAGCGGTTTATTGGGGATGTGGCCTTGGGGGATATACTGTATCTGGCACGTGGAGTCTCTCGCTCTACTTTCTGATCACCATGTGATCTGTTTCCCTGTGCCACAGTTTTCCACCATGATGTTCTGCCTCATCTTGAGGCCCAAGAAGTGGAACCAGTCTCCTATGCACTAACACCTCTAAAACTGTTAGCCTTCAAATAAACTTGTTCTCTACTACAGTTGTTCTTGTTTGGTCCTTTATTCACAGTGGCAAAAAAGCTGACTGAAACACTGAGTGCCCAGTGTGGGTGTCTGGTCTCAGATTCCAGAAACAACAGAGGAAAGACTCACCTGTGAATTACTGCATTTGCACATCACAGTGGACATAGTGCGATCTGAGGTCTAAAAAAGCCTCTCACAGCTTTGCCTAATCAGAAGACAATGGGTGTAGAAAATTAGGGGGAATTGCTTAAACATGTTTAAAAAAAAAAAAAAAACCTGCACCTGGCTGCAGATATATACAAAACAATGTGAAGTGTAACAGAAAAAAACAATAAAAACTAATCTCTGAAATTAGGGTATTCAGGCCATGCATGAGGGCACATGGCTCCAATCCTAGTGATTTGGGAGGCTGATGTTGGAGTATCAAAAGTTCAAAGCTAGTTTTAGAACTTAGTTAGACCCTATGAAATTTAGTATGAACATGTCTCTAAAAATCGTTTAAAATGCTGGGAATGTGGCTTAGTGTTTAAGCACGACTATGTTCAATCCCTGGAAAGAAAGAAAGAGAGAAAGAGAGAGAGAGAGAAGGAGAGAGAGAGAGAGAGAGAGAGAGAGAGAGAGAGAGAGAGAGAGAGAGAAGAGAGAGAGAGAGGGAGAGAGAGAGAAAGAGAGAAAGAGAGAGAGAAAGAGAGAGAGAGGAGAGAGAGAGAGAGAGAGAGAGAGAGAGAGAGAGAGAGAGAGAGAGAGGAGGGAGGGAGGGAGGGAAGGAGGGAGGGAGGAAGGAAGAAAGAAATGAAGTATACAAGTGGTAATAGTGCATGGCTCAAATCCCAAAGGATTCCTCATACCCAGACCCTCCAGCTGCTCCCTTGAGATTCTACACCCCACACATCAGACTGCTCTCTAAAAGGAGCTGTCCCAGGTCCCAAAATTGTCTGCACCCTGCAAGAAACAAGGCAGTGAAGGACACACTTTCACAGCCACAGGAATGGACAGGAAAATGGCAGAGAACAGAGGACCCTCTGAAGAGCCAAGTGGAATTTCAACACAAACTTATTACATTATCTGTGCCTGTGGAAGATAAATGAAGAGAGGCACAAAGTATTTTACCAGTGGAATTCCAGGTGGCTAATCTCTGCTTTCATCACATGGCAAATTCACAAACAGAAAACATCTTTGAAGCTGTGCCAACATGAATGTTGTATGAGGAGCAAAGAGTTGATGATGCTGTGCGCTGGATGGCAAGGTAGAGTCTGGAAATGTGAGGAGAGGGCAGATATATTAAGGATCAACTGAACACCCAGGAATGGGCTACTTTGGGGAAAGCAGGGTGACTCCTGGGCAGAAGGAGGAACACAGACCCCTCAGACCAGCATCTTCCACACATGAGCCCCACACCTGAGGCAGGATCCCATGAGACCCGCTGCCTTCACTTCGCACTGAGAACCTAGGGCTGGGGTCCAGCTGGGCAGAGAGGGTTCTGCCAAAGTGACTGCCAGACCTGGACCAACCCACACCGTGGACTGAAGGAAGCAAGGGCTGAACTGAAGCAGCATCTGACTCAGGTACTCTTGGGTGACTATAGAGCTGACAGTGGGAGGCCAGAGGCCAGCCACAGCTGGTTCACCACTTCTAACAAGGCTACCTCCCACCTGACCAGACCTGCCCCACACACTCACCATTTACTGCCTTCTGGGGAGTCCAAAATTCCTTCCTATGGACCTCATAGCACCTGCAGATCACAGAGAGACAAATGTGAGCCAAGGCCTCACACAGCAGAGAAGACACCCTGGAGATGGATTCTCAGCTCCACAGGGTGAGAGATACAGGTCTCTGACTGCCAGGGCTTCACAAGACCCCTCTCTCACCCCAGCCCAAATATGCACACTCTGGGACCCTGACTGACAGGAGATGCATCATGCTCCTAGGTACTTAGGCCAGGAAGACAAGGTATTGGCAAAAGCCCTTTTCAGGCAGGACTTCCTCCCTGCAAGGGGACCTGCCCCACCAGGGGGACATTTCCACTCATGCAGAGCTGAGCCTGGCTTTCCAAAGCAGGCCATGTTGGCTAGGAAGCTCTTCTGGGCACAGAGTCCCAAGCATATGTGAGGAATTACAGCCTTGGTTCCAAGGCAGCCTGACCTGACCTCAGAGAAGGTGTGTGCCTGGTCAGGCCTGACTGGGAAGGAGGAAGCCAGGCATAAATCACTTGGGAAGAGGCCAGGGCTTCATGTGCAAGGCCTGCTCACACTTTTACTCTGTCAACTAATTTTCAGACAGAAAAATATGTAGACAATCAGGAAGTACAAGTATTAAGTGCATAAAAACTAATTGCATGACAATAATAAAAAGAACTCAGTGAAAGCAAAAGAAAACACTTGAACCAGCTCAGGTGAGGAGCCTGCCTCACTCACAGTTCAGAATGAATACCCACACACAGAGGGGTCAACACATTCCCATGTTGACAGCCACACTCTGACTGCTGAAATGTGACCCCAGGAGAGCTCATTCCCTGTGTCCAGGAGGGGATACCTAAGGATTTATCTCTCAAAACCCACCATACCCTCTGTCTTATAGGTTTTCTTAATGAGAAGATAAAGGAAATCCAAAAGAAGAGAGTGATACACTCAAATCTATTAAAAATGAGGCTCCTTCATGAAACTGCAACAGGGTGCAAGATGACTGCTCTACCTCAGGGCAAATGCCTGCAGTATTTACAAAGGAAAATAAATTCACACAAAGAAAATATTAAATGGAAAAAGAAATGTCCTCACAAATGAATAAACATGAGAAAATTACTGAAAACCTTTCCAAGAACATTGAAATACACAGAAAATTGCTCATGCAAATGATATTCAGTATAAATAAATATATGGTGATATGAAATAAACCAAGATAGACAGGTGTAAGACATAAATGCACATATATGAATAGTCAGAGCTCATCCAGACATTGCACTGAAATTTTCTAGTAATTTGAATTCATCCATAATCTATAATCTGACAATGTTTTTCCAATGTCTACAACATTTATGAAGTGTGTGCACTTGGGGAGCAAAATTTTTTAAAAGAATGACATTATCAAGATTAAAAAGTTAAACTGGAAAGAAGTGAGGTTCTTAAAAAAGTAGAGATCTGGAAGACCCACAGCCTGAGACAGCAATAGGAGTCTAGCCAACTGAGGCAGAGAATCCACACAATACAAGTTATAGCACCACAGAGATAGAGCACTAATGATAACATTGAGTTATTCAAAACTCAAATAAGACAAAACCAAGTAAAATTCTGCTTCTTCATTTATGGTTAAACTATAAGGAATGACAGAAAGAATTGGCAGTGTGCTTACCTCCAGGCAGAGGTAGAGAAGAGCAGTGAGAGAGGGCAGCCAGCCCAGGGCCCACTGACCTTTATTTGGATGGGGACATATGGATGTTTAGATTCACACAAAACTGAGAATCTAAATAACAAATTATTTCAGTGGGACATAGTGAGCGTCTCATGCCTGTAATCCATAGTGGCTCAGGAGGCTAAGGCAGAAGAACTGAGACTTCAAAGCTAGCCTCAGAAACTTAGAGATGCCCTTATTAACTTAAGGAGACCCTGTCTCTAAATAAAATATTAAAAACAAATGGGGATGTGTTGTAGTAGTTTAGTGTCCTTGGGTTCAGACCCCAGATTGGTCAAAGGGGAGTGAAAGGAATGGAGGGGACCTGAAAATAGAAAAGGTAGTGGAACAAGATGGGCAGCATTACCCTAGATACATGTATGGTTGCACAAACGGTTTGACTGTACTTTGTGCACAACCAGGGAAATGAAAATGTATGCTCCATTTGCGTACAATAAATTGAAATGCATTCTGCTGTCATATATAGCTAATTAGAACAAATAATATTAAACAACCATGAGTGGATAATAAAGTGTGTAGAATCTTAAAATTTACAAACTGTCTAAAACCTGGAATCACCGTTCAGAAACTAAACAGGTGGCTCATGAGTGACGGTGAGCAGATGAAAGGGATAAGAGATCAATCTGCATTGTTCCAATGGCTCCCCATGCCACCTCTCTCTGAGGAAAGACTGAGCTTGATGAGATTCTGAGCCAGGCTACTGCTGGCAGCAGATTCAGTGATGGTGAGCTGCTTCCATTGGGCTCACAATATTCACCTGTGCTCCAGACATCTGAAGGATCTCATTTGTTTTGGTGCCTTGACACCTGATTATGCAGCCAGTCAAGTTGTTTGGGACACTAAGTTTGTGAGTAGCCTGACCAGGTGCATGCAAACCTGCTGAATAGCCTTTCACATCTGAAGAGCTGGAATCAATGTTGTTTAATCCCATGTGATCATTGTGTCCCAGGACAATGAGAGTGTTGCATTGCCAGTTGGTCAAGTCTAGCTATGGAATGGCAGACTGTCCTTGAATGGCACAGGTCTCTAGAGGGGTTTCTCTACATCAGGATTGAGGCACATGGATGAGGTGCTGTGGGAAAAGTGTGCACTGTTGCTTCTTGTGCTGTACCTGCCCTGGATCCCTGAAAAGAGGACTGCAGAAGATAGCATCTTGGGCAGTATGGGATGAGCAACCCAATGGGGGGACTCTAACATGACTATGCACATCTGTTTGACACACTCAGTGATGGATTGAGAAATGCCTGCAATAGCAAAGGCCCACCCAGCTGCATTAGGGAGAATGTCCTTGTCACCTGGGATTGAACCCCTGTGCTCTGTCAAATCTCCTTCATCTCATAAACATGTTTTCCAATGAGGGAGCCACACTGACTAGCAGGGACCACCAGGCTCATAGTGACTGGTGTCTACTGGCAGGTGTGCTATGGTTCACAGAGTTGCTGATGTTCTCTTCCAGTCTGTCAATGATTATAACAAAGCTTTGAAGTTGACATTAGTGGGTCCAGCCAATGTGTCCATTCTCCCAGCACAATTCCCTCTACAACATTCATATGTGCAGCACTCTCCTCCCACATCTTAACTGATTCTCCTTTCAGAAAGATACTGCCATCTTCCTTTATATGCATAAGTAGCTGAATGCTGTGACATTTAATCCTCCTTTAATCTCACTGGTGTCCATGTTGAACAAAGTTATAGAAATTGGACTTTGAGTGTTCAAGACTTTGGTCACTAGTCGGGGTAAAAGCCAAAATCTGCAGCTGTGAGGCCACTGAAGAAAAAAAAAAAAAGATTGGGCAAAAAGAAGGAGGAGCTGGGAATGAAGAATAAAGGAGCACAAAGAAGAAGGGGGGGTCGAGAAGGAAGAAGGGATGGGGAAGGAAGGAGCCAGGATTAGGAAAAAGATGGAGAAATAGGAAGGCAGGAAGAAAAAAGGGAGTGCAGAAAAAGGGAGTAGAGAAAGAGGGGGTGGAGGAGGATGAAGAAAAGAAAGCAGTGTACAAAAAAGAAGGGAGAGAAGGAAGGGGTGGAGGGATAAAGAAAGAAAGAGGAGGATGAGGGATGAAGGAAGAAGAGAAAGGGGGTGGAAGAAAAAGGGAGCAGAGGAGGGGAAGATTAGGAGATGGAGAATAAAGAATGGAGAAGAGGAGGAGGTGGGAGGAGAAGGAGGAAGGGAATGAAGTAGGGGCACAGGAAGGGGTGGAGGCTTAGAATATGGTGGAGATGAAGGAGGAAGTATGGCTGAGAGGCATAAATAAGCAGGAGGGGAAGGAGGAAGATGGAGTGGAGTCAGAGGAGGAGAAAATATAGGAGGAAGAAGAGGACATAAAGTGGAGGAGGGAAAGAAAAGGGGATGGAGAAGGAGAAAGGGGAGGAGGAAGGTGTTGGAGGGAGTAGAAGAGGGGAAGAGGAAGTGATGGAGGAGGAGTAAGAAGAGGAAATAGAGGAGGAAGGGTGTGGAGGAGGAGGTGGAGAAGAGAAAGAAATAGAGGTAGAGAAAGGGTGGAGAAGGAGAAAGACTGTGGACAAGGGATGAGGAGTACAGCAGGAAGAGAGAGGACGGAGGAAGAAGAGGGGGAGGAGGAAGAGGAGGGAAGGTGGAGAAGAAAGGGATTGAAGGAGGGGAGGAGGAGGGTTGAGGTAGAGGAAGTAGTTTGGAGGAGTTAGAGGGGTGAAGGGAGAGGAGGAGGGGTTGGAGGAGGAGGAGTTATAGGAGGAGGGGGTAAAGGCAGAGAAGGAGGAGATGGAGGAGTAGGCAGTGGAGGCAGAGGAGGAGGAGATAGAGAAGGAGGGGTAGGACAAGGAGAAAAGACCTGGGGCAGCAGAGATTCTCCTGGATGCTACTTTTGCTACAAAGAAATATAGGTGTGCTGGGCACAGCAGCTGAGGCAGGAGGATCAAGAGTCAAAGCCTGCCTAAGCAAAAAAATGAGGCACTAAGCAATTTAGCAAGACTCTGTTTCAAAATAAAATACAAAATAGGGGCTGGGGATGTGGCTCCATGTTTGAGTGCCCCTGAATTCAACCCCTGATGAAAGGAAAGTGACCATGGACAGTCATTTGGACCCTGGGTTCCAGCATGGTTATTGGACTTGTTGATACAGGAGTCTTGATACCCCATCAATCATCGATGGCTAGCCCTAAAAGAATATGGGGGCTAGGGTCAGGCCGTGCACCTCTTTGTGTACTGGGACAGTCTGAAGCCCAGTGGCCCATCGTGAAACATTTTAGAGTCTGGTAGGTGGCCTTAAATTGGAACATGCCTTGTTCCACTGAGGCTGACAAGATGATGATCAACAGTCAGTACTCCATTATGTGTTCACGGGGGGTACACAGTCCTCTGAAGATGATCTGTGAGGTCTATGTAGAGAAAGAGAAATAATTTTGGACCCAGAGGTCAAATCTGAGGGAGGAGGGAGTCCCTGAGGACCACTGTGGTGGTCAAATGTGAGTTTTACCTTCTTCCCAGGTTTTGGCACCAAAATAAAAAGAACATGACCTTAGCACACAGAAAGACCAAGAGATCTTTATTGCAGCAGTATCTGGTCGACAGAAAAAGGAGGAGGGAGAGAGAGAGAGAGAGATGAAAAAGAGGAAATAAAGAGAGGGAGAAAGCAAAGGGGGAAGGCAAAGTGAGAAGAGGGGAGGGCCTGGCAGGAGAGAATTTTTATAGCCAAAATCTAATGGGGTCTCTGGGTCTGCAAGCTGCCTTGTTGGCATAGTGACTGGATCATACCATAGTTGCTAAGGGTGTCATCTTCTGCCCTCAGACAGGGGCCCAATGTGGGTTTCCATTGCACCAGACAAGTGAGGGTTGAGTGTTCAGTTTTGAGTGGGTTTCAGGGTTCAGTATTGAGGCAAATAAGCTATAAGGCACCAGAAGGGTGGGGGTTGAATGTTCAGCCTGCCCTGCAGCTAATACTGATATCAAAAGGAAAAAAAAAGTGTGTGTATGTGTGAAATATAATATACACACATAACACACACACACACACTAGGTTGGACACTGAATAATCCCAAGCATCATTCTTTATGCTCCTCTTTGATAAGCCCAAATCATGTCAAAATATTTGGTGGACATTTTTTTTTTTTGGTTTTGTTTTGTTTTTACACTCCAGATAATAAATCAATCAATACTTTCTTTACATTCTTATGAAAGACCTTACATAACCGGGGATATTGTCACACACATGTGCCACCAATTTTCACCACAGAATAAAATTACAGTCATTCTTCTATCCAGTTGTTTTATACCAAGGTGCATTAAAGAATCTTGTTGAAATTGTTCAGATAAACATATTGACTGGAATCATTGTCAATCATTGTCATTATAAGTGGAGTTTAAAAAGTAGTGTTCTAGTTCACAGCCCACTCATCAATCACACTCCTTCACTCAGGAAGCAGTTCAGCATGGGATATGTCACTTTGACAGACACTCACAAAGCAAATTGCAGATGCATGCTTATAGGATTTTAGATCTCACATTAAATCATTGAAGTCATGATTTTAGTGCAGGAAAGTGAGTGGCAATGGACAAAGGTCACAAGAAATATTTTCAAATCTGAGAAGATAGAGGGATGAATATATTGAAGTGAGGTTTGAGGTGTCATAGGGCAAGTCTTGGTAAGTCAACCCTTATTTTCAAAAGCTGATGGTTCAGATACAAAAGTGTCACCAGGAAAACCAATGGGTTTTCTCAATGAAATTGTAAAGATGGTTTTTCTTTTTTCAGTATTAACTTTATCAGCATGAATTTACTGGGAGAAATGATTTTGAGGCTGTTATTCTCAGGACTGTGTATACTCCTCTGGCTATTATCCATCCTAAGTTGAAGCATAGACCATTTCTGAAAATAGACTGACTCAGACCTGTACCAGGGCTGATTGTATCACTATTGCCTCTCATCCTTCATTTCCTCATTAATTTATCCTCACCAGTGTGAAGTGGAACAGCCCTGTTACTAAGCAGCACAGGAGACTAAAGGACAGGCAGAAGCATACATTCCCAGGGAAACCAGGACTTCCTCATTTTAAAAAGGTATCTCCAGCCCTCTGTGGCCCAGGAAAGGGAGTGGTCATTTCCACCTTCCATCAATGTACCTATCTCACCAGGTGGGGCCTAGGAGAAAATGTTGCCCACATTCTTCTTTCAAGGCAGTGCCTGTCTCAAGTCTGCATCTTCTCTAGAAAAGTTCTAACTGAAACACAGTCTCTCACAACCACATAAGACATGCAAGTTACCAATATTAAGGAGAAAAACATGGGAAAACAAGTATTTCAGTTGCCCATAATCAGTGTCCTGAGATGTCCACAGGGTCTGCCTCTCTCCCCCTTTTCCCCAGGAGCAGCCCCAAGAACTCAACCTTCCAAAGAAAAGAAGATGTGGCATGTCTGTCATTGCTTCCCCACCCACCATCCTTGTGGAATCCTACACTTCTGTAGTGACATGAGGCCCTCTTTTAGGTTGCAAAGTCAGCTCATGTTTTAAATTAACCCTGGATTCTTTCAGCATGGTAATGGGAAAGGATGCTTCCATATCCAGGGGAAGCCGTGAGGGCAGATCACATGACATTCTGTGGAGATTACCAGCTTTTGTGTCTACTGGACTGTGATCTTGATTCTATATTAGAAAACCAAATTTCAAACCAGGTTAACTTAATTCCAAACCCCAATAAACCACCAAGGACTCCCTATACAATTATACTCTTAATTTGCCTTTCTTCTGGACATGATTTTTAAGTGTTCTTTGTATAAGCCCTTGCTAGACCCCTGAATCAATAGCAGATTTCCTCTATTTGTGAATTGCTATTATTTCAAATAACCAGTGTTTGGGAAACATGGGGAGTCCTAAACTCACTGATTTATCATTACATATTGGTAAGTCCCAAAGATGTCTCTCAGATCTTAGCTACAAATCTTTTTGTGAGTTCTTTATTTACATGAATATTTTAAAGTTCAGATTATGCCCAGTGTTAATTTGAGCTCAATGTCAGTCAGACTGGGACTGAGAGAAACTGGACTATGAACAAAAGCAGGTTGATATATGTATATATGTATATGTTTATATATACACACAAATCTCAACATATACAAATACATATACATATGCATATATGTATACATACACATACATCTATATGAATGCAAGAATTCTAAAACATCTCCACTGTGGAACCTGTGCATTTCCAGATAAAGGAATTGTTCCTTCTAAAGATCAAATATAATTATAGTGACAAGATTGGAGATGTTTGAATCTAAAAAAGTTTCTAAATCTGTAGAATAAATTGGAGAACATAAAAGAGAAAACAAATGCCTCCAAATCAAGGAGGTGCATTTTTTTTTGTTTTAATAAAACACTAAATAAATGAAATGTCATGTCTCTAAAAAACTATTGACAAAGGTGAGAAGACTATTCCCCCACACACAAATCTTCTTGCTTTTAACATACATATATATTTATGACTGAGATGGCTATAGGGACTAAGAGAGCACCCTCATACATATTTATACCAAAATTGTAGGTTCCAACTTAAAAAATCCTGTTTTGAGAAATCACCAGAGCATTGTAAGATAAATACTCCATTGCAATGCTAGATTTCTGAAGGATCCACTTCTCAACTGGACTGCTCCCCTAATAAAGAGATCCTGAACCCTAGGACAAGTTAAGAGCATGTCTCTGGTTGGAGTTTCTAAAAAGCTCCAAATTCCCCTTTCCAAATTAATAAAAGTAATAGCTAATCATTTGCTACTTTCCCTATTCCACCAGAGTCCCCCTTCTCAAACCCCTGGTAACTGTGTGCTCTGCTAACTGATGAACCCAGCCTAATTCCATCTTAAGATTGGGAGACATCTTGTCACAAAGTCATGAAAAGTTAATTTCTGTTTTACTATAAATTCCTGAGATTTCTCAACTTTTTTGGAATTCCTGCCTGTACCTTGAACTCACCCATGCCTGGCTTGCCCTGACCAGAACAACCCTCTCTGAAACCTCAGTGGTACCTCATGAATTCTGGCTTTCCCTGACAAGATAACAATCCTCTCTGAAACTCTAATAGTGCCTCATAAATTCTGATGTTGGGATTTATATTTACTCCCTAAGTGCTGAACCACTTAGACCTTTAACTTACTACTTGCCTTAGTATTATGCATTTCAAAATCCTGTTATCTGTAAGTTCTCAAGACACCCCCCTTTTTGCAATTTTTTGTGCTATAAAACTGAGCTCCTAGATAGTTAGAGTACTGTCTTCTATTCCCACATATTTCAGGAGAGGGACAGTCTGTGCTGGTCAGAATTACAAGCTTGCTTTAATTTGATTTAAATTGGAGTCAGTGGTCTTTTCTTTGCATCATGGTTTAACACTAACACTGTTGACCTCTTTCTTATTCTATTTCTGCTACACTACAAACTTCTTTTTGGGAACAAGATAGTATAAAAAAATGAATCAGTATCTTATTGAAGGCAATATTTTAAATACCCATGTGGAGTCTAGGCATAGAAGTACTCAGAGGTAGAACACTTGGCTCGTACGTGTGAGGCATTGCATTTGATTCCCAGTGCCATATATAAATAAGCAAATTTAAGAAAAAAAAAATGGTCCATCAAAAACAACATCAAAAATATTTTAACAAAAGGAGAAAGAGACTGCTGAGTTCACCATGTCTGTCGCCTCTTTTGCCTTCTGCCACTTCACCTTCTCCATGACACAGAAAGTTTGGCCAGTGGTGCACTATTCTTCTATGTCCACACTTCACTTTTATTCTTTACACTTACAAGCAACAAAGGTGGGGAAGAATTGAGCTGGTTCAAGGCCAACTAAAGAACCATCCTGTACCTTGATACCAGGAGATCACCATAATTGTTGGGATATTGGCATAGCAAGAAGCATTGAAGGGTCTTGGTGACCAATGTCATTTGTTAGTAGGTTTCTAGAACTGCCCACGACACAAAACTACTCCTCTCTACATAAATTTCCTCTGAAAAATTTGGGGTACTCATGCAAACTTGCACTTTACACAGGTAATATATTCCTCTGACCCCAGTAGTGCTCATGTTTTGTGTGGTACTGAAAGATTTTAGCTGCCCAATAACCTACAATGGAAGTCACCACCTCAATCTCCAGGAAATGTGATTCATTCTTATTAGGGTTAGTACAAAATGCATAGTGATTTTGTCTAAGACCATCAAACCTTCTTATATGACTTTTGGAATGCTGTTAGTGTGCTAAGAACAGCCCACACACTGACTAGGGATTTTGCCCTCAGAATACTTGAGGTAGCCTCTCCCATGCTTTATTAGAAGCTAGCATCATGGTTTCCTCTTCTTTTTGTACCTGGACCTGGACCATGAGGCATCAAGATGTGAACCACATCACAAGTGCACACTAGAATATCAAGGGAAGCAGAAACACTAAAATAGAAAGGCCACATCTACAGTCTGCAAAACAAAACTTGTTAGGCAAGTAATGATGTACTTAACTCATTCTCTGTCTTCCTCTCTCTCCCTCCTTCCCAGCCACCATGAGGTAAATAGTCTCTCTTTCCTACATAACTCCATATTATGTTTTGCTTCACCTCAGGCCTAAAGCAAGGTGGTCAGTCTGTGATACACTGAAAAAGGTATATGACCATGAGCCAAAATAAATCTTCCCTCCCATAGGTCGAATTTTCCAATATTTCTGTCAGTACAATGGAAATGTGACACATAAATCAAACTGAAACTTGTAAAGGCTCTATCAGATTTCTGGTTCAGAGTTTCTCAACCTGTATAATTTTTTTTTTCTGTTCTTCAAAGGAACTGTAAAAATTAGACTCTTTCACACATTACTTTTTTCCATTACCTTTCATGTAAGAAGTAAATATCACACATTTAGAGGGTTTCTCTTCCACTGTGAGTGAAATGGCTTTGAAAGCAACAGGGAAAAATGATTTATCACTTCTTTAATGTTCAGAGTTTTTGTAGTGTGAATCTTTTCATATTTAAAAATGAACAGGAAAACTGAATTATTTCCCAGAACTTCTGCATTGAAATAGCATTTCTTTTTCTTTTATAGTTATTGAGTTGTAGATGAAAACATAGTATCTTTTTATTTTTATGTGGTGCCGAGGATTGAACCCAGTGCCTCACACATGCAAGGCAAGCGCTTTACCACTGAGCTATAGCCCCAGTCCCTGAAATAGCATTTCTAATTATCATTTTTTTTTAATGCTTATTAGGGGAACTGCACCAAAGGAAAGTGTTTACATTAATATAGCTTTGTTCTGATTGTTTATATTAAAACAGCTTTGTTTCAGTAGAAGTTATTTTATGTTTTTAAATGTCACTGCAACAAATGACTTATTACATTGTTTATGCACAAAGAACTTCTCACCAGTATGTTTGTTCTTGTATTTGAAGTTAGGAAGATCAATTGAAAGCTTTTGCACATTGTTGACATTCATAAGGCTTCTATCCGGTATGAATTTGTTTGTGATTTGAAGCTAATAATAAGACAGGTTAGGGATTGTGGCTCAGGGGTAGAGCGTTTGCCTACCACGAGTGAGACACTAGATTAGATCCTCAGCACCACATAAAAATAAATAAGTAAAATAAAGATATTCAATCCAACTACAACTAAAAAGAAAAAAAAATTACACAATACACAATCAAATTTTTTCTCAGTGATATGAGTGTGCTATGCAATTGAAGGAGAATGGAAGTCCTGAAAGCTTTTTCACATTGTTTTCATACAGTCTTCTTTTGGTATGAATTTTCAAATTGAATTGGAATAAGCAAAGGTTGTACCACATTATTTACTTTTAAGAGGCCTCTCTCCAGTATAAGTTCCTTCATGTATATTAAGATAAGCATAACTAGTCAAATCTTCACCAGACTATTTACATTTTTAAAGTATTTGAAGGTAAGCCAAAATACTGAAGGCTTTACCAGACCATTTAATCTCACAGGGCCTTTCTCCACTGAGATTGTTCATGCATTTGTAGGAAAAGAGAAAAAGAAAAAAAAAATGATGTTTTTTTTTTTTTCTTTTCAATTTTTTGGATATTGATGAACCTTTGTTTTATTTATTTATCTATATGTGGTGCTGAGATTCAAACCCAGTGCCTCACACATGCTAAGCAAAGGCTCTACCACTGAGCTACAACCCCACCATGAAGGTTTAACACATTGTTTACATTCATAGAGCTGCTCTCCAGCATGAGCCGGTTCATGCACATGAAGACAAGTGGAAGGACTAAAGGTTTTACCTCAATGTTTACATACCCAGGTAACATTCTTTCCAGTTGAAGCAAAGGCTTTCCACATTGTTTATATTCATAAACAATGAATATTGTTTATATTCATAAGGCTTCTTTCCTATATGATTTTGTTCATGTGAGCAAAAGTAATCAAGGAAAAGCTTTCCCACAGTGTTCACACTAATAATTTTCTCCAGAATGATTCTGATTAAGCCTTTTAAGGATAGACAAAGTAGTGAAGACTTTTCAACACTGTTTACATTTATAGGGCTTCTCTCTACCATGAATTCCTTCTTGTGTGTGAAATAGAATGGACTGAGTAATGGCTTTGACTCACTGCTTAGTCATAGGGCTTCCCTCCCATATGGGTTTGTTTATGTGAGTAAAGGCTAGAGGACTGTGTGAAGGTTTTGCCACACTGCTTACATTTATAGGGCTTCTTTCCAGTCTGAATTCCTTTATGTATTTGAAAAAAAGAGAATACAGTGAAGGTTTTCCCACATTATTTGCATTCATAGGGCATCTCTCCAGTGTGAATTTATGTGTGTATTCAAAGGTTAAACAAACTAGTGAAGGCTTTAAAACATTTTGTACATCCACAAGGTATCTACTTAGTATTAGTTTGATTATGTGTTTGAAGGAAAGAGAAGGCAGTGAAGGCTTTTCCACATTTTTTGCATTCATAGGGCTTCTCCCCAGTATGAGTTCTTTCATGTGAGTGAAGACTAGAGGACTGATTGAAGGCTTTGCCACACTGCTTACATTCATAGGGCTTCTCCCTAGTATGAATTTGTTTTATATTTTTGAAGGTAAGCTAAAACAGTGAAGGCTTTTCCACATTCTTTGCATTTACAGGGCTTCTCTCCATGATGAGTTTGTTCATGTGAGCAAAGAGTAGAGGAATGAGTGAAGGCTTTGCCACATTGTTGACATTCATAGGGCTTCTCTCCAGTATGAGTTTGTTCATGTGAGTGAAGGCTAGAGGCCCGAGTGAAGGCTTTGCCACACTGTTTACATTCATATGACTTCTCTGCAATATGAGTTTGTTCATGAACCTGAAGTTCAGAGGAACAAGTGAAGACTTTACCACACTTTTCATTCATAGGGCTTCTCTCCAGCATGAGTTCGTTCATGTGAGTGAAGGTAAGATGACCGAGTAAAGGCTTTACCACACTGTTGACATTCATAGGGCCTCTCTCCAGTATGAATTCTTTCATGTGAGCGAAGGCTAGAGGAATAATTGAAGGCTTTGCCACACTGCTTACATTCATAGGGCTTCTCTCCATTATGAATTCTTTCATGTGAGCGAAGGCTAGAGGAATAAATGAAGCCTTTGCCACACCACTTACATTCATAAGCCTTCTTTCCATTATGAGCTCTTTCATGTAAGCGAAAGCTAGAGGAATGTCTGAAGGCTTTGCCACATTGCTTACATTCATAGGGCTTCTCTCCAGTATGAATTCGTTCATGTGAGTGAAGGTAAGATAACCGAGTGAAGGCTTTACTACATTGTTGACATTCATAGGGCTTCGTATGAGTTCGTTCATGTGAATGAAGGCTAGAGGAATGAATGAAGGCTTTGCCACACTGCTCACATTCATAGGGCTTCTCTCCATTATGAGCTCTTTCATGTGAGTAAAAGGTAGAGAAATGAGTGAAGGTTTTGCCACACTGCTTACATTCATAGGGCTTTTCTCCAGTATGAGTTCGTTCATGTGCATGAAGATAAGATAACCGAGTGAAGGCTTTACCACATTGTTGACATTCATAGGGCTTCTCTCCAGTATGAGTTCTTTCATGTGAGCGAAGGGCAGAGGATCGAATGAAGGCTTTGCCACACTGCTTACATTCATAGGGTTTCTCTCCTGTATGAATTCGTTCATGTATTTGAAGGGCAGTGGAAGAAATAAAGGCTTTCCCACATTGTTTACATCCATAAGGCTTCTCTCCAGTATGAGTTCTTCCATGTATTTGAAGGTTACCAGATGTAGCGAAGGCTTTCCCACACTGTTTACATTCATAGGGCTTCTCTCCAGTATGAGTTTTTTCATGTGAGTGAAGGTGAGAAATCCGCGCATAAGCCTTGCCACACTGCTTACATTCATACGGCTTTTCTCCTGTGTGAGTTCGTTCATGTATTTGAAGTTCAGAGTAACATGTGCAGACTTTACCACATTCTTTACATTCATAGCACTTTTCCCCAGTGTGAATTCTTTCATGCTTACGAAGTTTACTGGATGAAGGAAAGGCTTTACCACACTGTTTACATTCATAGGGCTTCTCTCCAGTATGAGTTCGTTTATGTATTCGAAGGTAGGAGAATTTAATGAAGGCTTTACCACATTCTTTACATTCATGGCGCTTCTTACTTGTATGAGTTCGTTTATGTTTTTGAAGAGAATATGAATGAGTGAAGGCTTTCCCACACTGCTTACACCTGTAAGTCGTCTCTCCAGGAGGAGTTTGTTCATGCATTTGAAGGTTATTTGAAATAGTAATGGCGCCTCCACATTGCTTACATCCAGGTGGCTGCTCTCCAGTATGAGATGGTTGATATTTTTGAAAACACCTGGAACAACTGAACTCTCTTCCACATGTCAGACCTCCATTAGGTCCATTTACGGTGTGCTCTGACACCTGGCATTGAACACTTGTGAGAGAAATGGAGGATTTTCTCTTCTCTTTACATTCATATAGCTTTCCGCCACACTCCTCATTCTCATATGGTTGGTTTGCAGAGTGATATATGATGGGCCTATTAAGGAAAACGTGACATGTGAAGACCTGTCCACACATTTGCTTTCAAATGAACTGACTAGCAGGAATGTTTTTTTAAGACTAAGATGTGGAATCTCCCTGAGGTTTTTCCACACTGAGTACCTTTTCAAAGTTTTCCAGAGCCTACCACATGACTTCTGTAAAAACATAATAATAATAATTACAAGTACAATTTATGGTTGGATCATTAATACTTTTACATTTATTAATAGGCTTTGGACTTATACTATTACCAATATCATGGAAAGTACTGGTTTTTTGTCATATCTATACTGTATGCTCTTTGAAAATCAATATAACAATTACTTTGTAAACTGCTTCTCCACAGCTGCTACTAAAGCAGTGCTATCATAAATGAAGCTTGTTAACACTGTCAAAAATTCAATAGTTTTTGAAAACAGTTAACAACTATCTTACGTTAAAGTCCATATTTGGTGAAAAAAGAATAAGTATAATTCATCTCATGCTTGTTTCTATTGCTTATTTGTGGAACTATAGGATGTGCTAGAATTCCCTCAAGGCACTTAGTTTCCTCATATGAGTACAAATTACCTTACGTCTCTCTTGGTATTTGTGTTCTGATATTCCATGTTCTGGTCCTCCCATGTGTCTCCTGAAATGTAGTCCCAGAAAAGTCATTATGCATCATCATGATTTCAGAATGCATTATGGGATTTACAATTTGGACAACTATACTGCGCCCATTAAAAAAAATGGTAAAGGCAGGGAGGAGACAGGATTATGGTATTTATGTTGCAGAGTGCAATGACATTAGGCCCAAATTATTCCCTAAAGTACTCCCTTTCTCACACTCCAAATTCATGAGGGCGGGGAGAAAAAAAAAAAAAAAAAAAAACTCCCAGGTGCTTTGTCTTTGATTATGTAATGAAATGTCATCCTTACCTATAGAAGCCAGGTTTCTAAGGACTTCCCGCATCACATCTACGTAGAGATTCTTCTGGGAAGGTTCC
Source organism: Callospermophilus lateralis (assembly GCF_048772815.1). Lineage (NCBI taxonomy): Eukaryota > Metazoa > Chordata > Mammalia > Rodentia > Sciuridae > Callospermophilus > Callospermophilus lateralis. The sequence goes on from NW_027510147.1 coordinate 613,262, forward strand.
AGCAAAGCCCACTCTTCCTGGGTGAAGTTCACAGCCACATCCTCAAAGGCCACTGAGGTCTAAAATGTCCCACAAAAGTATCGGGTATGCCAGGAGAGATTGACAGCATGAGAGTTCTATTCTCTACATGTGAGAATAGATGATTCTACATGATTCTGTGATCTACAAATATTCAGTGTCTGATTTGGTTGTTAAACTTGTACTCTGTCTGCACTCACTTCCCCAAATGGGCATTACAATATAAGAATGAACTATCAGGAAAGCATCAGCAGAGAAAAAAAAAATACCCTTCTCAATTTTAATCAAGAAAGTAAGGTATGCTCTCAGGTTACCCCTAAGATCTTCTCAGGGTTAATGACTAATACATGGAATGATGAAGCCCTACGACCTCATGTGCAGAGGAAAGCTAATATTAGTCTTTTTGTCAACACCTATCCTGAGAAAGACCTATTGACAAAGTTATAGTTTAGCTGGTAGAAGGTAGTAAAGATTTGGATAGGATCTCACCAAACTAAGCATTTACACTGAGTCACAGTGCTTGACTGTGTAGGTAAGCAGCACAGGATGTGCTGAATGATAATGTTTATTTCAGAAATCATATTATTTTGTCCCACTCATACAATAGAACTTCCAGGATCAATGAATCCCAACACCTCAAAAGAAAAAAAAAGAACAAGAATTGTAGAAAACATCTGCATATCATGCATCTGAAGAAGTGTTGATACCTAGAAAAAATGAAGCAGCAGCAGCTGACAAAAAGCAAACCCGATTTTATGACATTAATACGCACATACCTGGAAATGAATAAAACACCATAAAAAGCCATGGGGATCTACAAAACCTGAGGCTATACTGAAGAACAAAACCAGGTCTCCATGCTCTCACCATTTCTAGAAAACACACCAAGAGGGGGGCTACTAGGGAAGCCAGGAACAAAATCACACCATTCCAAACCTCAGGGCCGACTCTCACAGCACCAGATACTGAGGCAAAATCAAGAACTCCACCACAAAGATAGAGGTAGGAACAGGTAACACATTTGCCTTGTATTTCTGGCTTCCTGCTCTCTACAGTCTCTACTACAAGTGGACAAGGACATCTGACAGGGTTTCTTCATTGCTGAACCTACCAGAAAGCCTGCAACATGTGAGCAGACCAATACCTGAGAGTCCCAGGGCTTTAACACATAGAGGCCTCACACAAACCTCCTCACAGGCCCACAGTCACTCAACTGTCACAGGCTGAAGTGATCAACCCTATCTCATGTGTCAGAGTGGTGGCTCCTGGACCTCAAGCCATTTTGCAAAGTTGAGGTAACCCAAATGAGTTCACAACGTAGGTCCACACAAAATCCTGCCCTGCAAAGTTCAGAGCAACAGCACTCATGATTTTCAAAGCCTGGAAGTACCCAAGAGGAAGATGTGTTCCCAAGGTCAGGGGTGAAAATATTAGTAAACAAAACTCAATAAAAATCAATTAATAAGCAAAAATCAGCTTTGCCCTTATAAAATTCTGAAATGCAATTCTTAAAAATTCATTTATAATGACACTCCAAGAATAAATATAGAAGAATAAATAATATAATAATAATATATGCTACATACATACACAATAGAAACTATAAAACTTATTTTTTAAACTGTAACACTTCTTGGAAGAAGCTCAAGATCCAAATAAATGAGAAACTATTTCATGCTCATGGAACAAAGGTTTAACATTATTAAGGTGGTAATACTCCCAAAGAATCTACCAATTATATTTAAACCCATCAGAATCCTGGGTGATGATTCCTTTTTAGAAATGCAAAACATCATTCAACATTACAAGGGACCCAAAATACCACAGGACATTGAAAAAGAGCATTTTGACTAATAATGAAATTAATACAAAACTTGCTTCAAGTCAACAGTCACCAAAGGTGGCACTAATAGTACCTTTAACACCACGTAGATGAGAAATGACAACACCTCCAGGGAGAAGAAGGTCAGCCAAATAACAGTGGAGCTGCTCCACACATAAACAGAAAAAGAAGCAGAACAAATGTGACCCTGGAATAGCCTCAAATTTCACATAACTTCATGATGCACCTCAGTCCTTACTACAAACCCTGGGACTCAGCACCATCCTGCAGGGAGCAGCCTGAGCGCCCTGTGCAACATCAACACGCTTCACTGATAAAGTCACACCACAGTTCCCCGTATCCAAGGCCAGCCCAGGGCGTCACCAAGAGAAAAAAGAATAAAGAAAATCAGGTACACATACACAATGTGATTTTGCTCCGTCATAAAGAATAAAAGTATGTCATCAGGATGAAAATGGGTAGAACTGGAAGACAACATGCTAAGTGAAATAAGTGAGAGCCAGACCTCAGATGCTGAATGTTTTCTTTCCCATATGTGGAAGCTAGAGGAAAATCAGGACAAAAAGTGGGGTAGGCAATATCCCGTGAAAACAGAACAGAGATCAGTACAGAAGAGGACAGAGATTGAGAATTAGGGAGGAAGGAAAAGAAAAGAGAGAATACTGGAATGAAGTTGGACAAATTATGCTATGTGCATAGATGACATATCATAATGAATTTCACCATTATGTTTATCTATAAAGCATTAATTAAAAAAGAAAACTGTAGATAAACAGAAGGAAGTCTAGTAGAGTAGCAGTAAGGAAACAGAAAGAGAATAGGAGAGAGAAAAGGGAGTTACTGGGGACTGAAGTAGAGCAACTTACACCCTATGCTTGCATACTATATAAAAAATAAAAACCCAACATTAGCCAGGCAAGGAGGTACACACCTGTAATACTAGCAACCCGTGAGCCGGAGGCAGGAGATGCAAGTTTGAGGCCAGCTTCAGCAATGTAGTAAGGCCCTAAACGAGTTAGTGAGATAGTCTAAAAATAAATAAATAAAAAGAGCTGGGGATGTGGCTCAGCGGTAAAGTGCCACTGAGTTCAATTCCTGACAGCAAAAAGATACATAAATAAAACAAACTCTAATATTATGTATAACTAATATAGTAATACATGTGGAAAGAAAAAAAAGGGGTGCAATTTGAGAAAATCTGGGAAGCACTGCCCTGGGTTTTATACTCAACATCACAAAAGAAATAAACAAACAAAAAACATAGCCTATTTTTTTTTTCTTAAAGCCCTAAAACATTTCCAATAAAAACAATGATCAAATAGAAAAGATTAAAAAAACAAAACAAAACAAAACAACTTTTTTTCACCTTGCTCACCTCTGAATAAATATATTTCACATTTAAGGAAACCCAGGTCTGCAATAAGTGAGCAGATCATTTTAAAGTGATAAACACAGAAAGGGCTGGAGCTAAGGGAGCAGATGTGTAAGGATCAAGGGGCTGGTAAGGTCCCTGCCAGCCGGACATCATCCCACCTGGTCCTGTTCAAAGAAACACTCCATGATCACCCTCCCAGGAGACCTGGACCATGACTCCAGTCTAGGAGGCTTTCAGGTTTGCACAGCACTGCACTGGGGGTGGTCCTTATGCTCTGGGAGAGTTTTCCTCCTTTACAACTGTGAGAGAATGCAAGGGCAGGAATCACTGCTGACCTGGCCCCTCAGCACCAGCATCCACAGGCTCACTGTCCACTTGTCTCCCAGGAATGGGAACAGGGCTTGGGGGAGACAATGTCCCAAGGAGGTAGCTCTCTAGATGAGGCCTGTTCCAGGACATTCCTCAGCCCCAGGGCCTCCAGCTGCTCCCCTCACAAGCTGAATGACACACCTCATAATGTCCTCTACAAGGAGCTGACCCAGGGCCTAAAATTCCTGCTTCCTGTAGAACACAGGGCAGCCTAAAGGACTTGAGGCAGCCCCAAGTGGGGCAATACAGTGGCTGAAAACATGGGACCCTGGGAGGGGTCCAAAGGAAACCTCTCCACAATTTGATAAGGTATCAATTTCCTGGGGAAGGAAAAAAAAAAAAAAAGAGAGAGAGAGAGATACAAGTTCTCTTAACAGTGAAGTTCCAGGTGACTGTTCTCTCCTTTCATCATATGGGAAATTCACAAAAAGAAATGAAAATGCTGTGAACTTGGAGGGAGAGTCAGATCTGTAAATATGAGAAAAGGACAGGAATATTAAGAATGTACCAAAAGCCCTGGTAGGGCATAGGATGGGGAAAGGAGGGTGACTCCTTGAGAAGAAGAAACAGATCCCTCAGACTAGCATCTTCTAACCAGGAGCCCCACACCTAAGGCAGGATCCCCTGAGACCCGCTGCCTTCACTTCACACTGAGAACCCAGGGCTGGGGGTCCAGCTGGGCAGAGAGGGTTCTGCGAAACTGGCTGCAGACCAGGCAGCACACTGGGAACCCACCTACACCAGCCCACACCATGGCCATCAAGGGCTGAGCTGAAGCAGCATCTGACTCAGGTACTCTTGGGTGACTGTAGAGCTGACAGTGGGAGGCCAGAGGCCAGCCACAGCTGGTTCATCACTTGTAACAAGCCTACTTCCCACCTGACCAGACCTGCCCCACACACTCACCATTTTCCGCCTTCTGGGGAGACCTGACATCCTTTCTGTGGACCTCATAGCACCTGCAGGTCACAGGGAGACAAATGTGAGCCAGAGCCACTTGGGCCTCACACAGCAGAGAAGACACAGTCCTGGAGATGGATTCTGAGCTCCACAGGGTGAGAGATACTGGCCTCTGAGGCTGTGGAAGGCCACCCCCTCCCACCAGCTGCCTGCTGACTGCCAGGGCTCCACAAGACCCCTCTCTCACCCCAACACAAATATGCACACTCTGGGGCCCTGACTGACAGGAGATGTATCACACTCCTGAGTACATAGGCCAGGAAGACAAGGTATTGGCAAAAGCCCTTTTCAGGCAGGACTTCCTCCCTGCAAGGGGACCTGCCCCACCAGGGGGACAGTTCCATTTATGCAGAGCTGAGCCTGGCTTTCCAAAGCAGGCCCTGTTGGCTAGGAAGATCTTCTGGGCACAGAGTCCCAGGCATATGTGGGGAATTACAGCCTTGGTTCCAAGGCAGCCTGACCTGACCTCAGAGAAGGTGTGTGCCGCCTGGTCAAGTCTGACTAGGAAGGAGGGAGCCAGGCATAAATCACTCGGGAAGAGGCCAGGGCTTCATGGGCAAGGCCTGCTCATACTTTTACTCTGTCAACTAATTTTCAGACAGAAAAATATAAAGACAATCAGGAAGTACAAGTATTAAGTGCATGAAAAACTAATTACATGACAATAATAAAAAAAAAAGAAAGAAAAAGAAAAAGAAAGAAAAAACTCAGTGAAAGCAGAAGAAAACACTTGAGCCAGCTCAGGTGAGGAGCCTGCCTCACTCACAGTTCAGAATGAATACCCACACACAGAGGGGTCAACACATTCCCATGTTGGCAGCCACACTCTGACTGCTGAAATTTGGACCAAGGGGACTCATTCCCTGTGTCCAGGAGGGGACACCTAAGGATTTATCTCTTGAAATGCACCATGTCCCCTGTCCGGTAAGTTTTCTTTATAAGATAAATTCAAAAGAAGAGAGTGATACACTCACATTTATTAAAAAGGGATTTCCTCCATCAAACTGCAATAGGGTGCAAGAAGGCTACCCTACCTCAGGGCAGATGTCTGCAGTCTTTACAAGAAAAAAAAAAATGCAAGTGCAGAGAATAGTAAAAGTAAAAGATATAACATCAAAAATAAATTCAAAATGAGAAAATGACTAAAAACCATTTCAAAGAACATGGATATAAACTGAAATTTGCTCATGCTTATGGTATTCAGTGAAAAGCAATATATAGCTACATGGAAGTATAAAAGGATAGACAGGTAAGAGGGTAAACACACAAGGCTGAACAGTGAGAGAGCTACTCCACATACTACAGTGCAGTTTATCCATAATCAATAATCTGAGAATTTCCCTATGTGTACAAAATTATAAAGGGTACACACTTGGGGACCAAATTTAAAAATAGAATGAAATTGTCAAAAACATAAAAATGAAACTGGAAACAAGTGAGGTTCCTGAAGCAGGAACAGGGAAGGAAACTGGGAGACCCAAAGACTCAGACAGCACAGGAGTCTAACCAACTGAGGCAGAGAAACTACACATTGCACATTATAGAACTCCAGTGATAGAGCACTAATGGTAACATTAAAGTACTGAAAACTAAATAAGACAGAACTAAGAAAAATTCTGCTTCCTCACAGCTGATTAAACTAGAAGGAAAGACAGAATTAGCACTGTACTCACCTCCAGGCAGAGGTTGGAGAGAGCAGGGAGAGAGGCAGCCTGCCCAGGGCCAACCCATCCCTATTTGGACAGGAATATATGGGTGAATTGATTCATATCAAATTGAGCATTAAAAAATTGTTTCAAAAACTCTGTTCTTTGTTACATCGAATTACTGTATCCAAATAAATGTTAATCCATAATATAAAAATCTTCCTTTAAAGAAGGAATGAAATTCTTGTCGGGTGAGGTGATACATGCCTGCTATCCCACTGGCTTGTGATCGGGAGGCAGAAGGATCATGAGATCAAAGCCAGGCTCACAACTGGGAGGCATAAGCAATGCAGTGAGACAATGGCTATTTAAAAAAGAAAAAAAAATTACACAAAAAGGGCCAGGGATGAGGCTCATTGGTTGAGTGCCCCTGAGTTCAATCCCCACTACCAAAGGAAAAAAAGAAAGAAAGAAAAATGAACTTGCTACATTCTTGGGACAAACTAGAATTGTACGGCAGCAAGACTTGATAAAGGAAGCAACAGAAACCAGCTCAGGAAAGCACCCTCTGATCCACAGTTCATCAGGAATCTCCGCTTGGGGACCACTCTCACAGAGGATGCGGCTCATGTGGCTTCTCCTAGGGAATGAGGAAAACATGAGCAGCTGGGACATTTGGTTCTGGAAGGTCACTGTGCTCTCCTCTCCACAGAGTGGAATGTTCCCTCCTGCAGGACCTCAGTTGTCACTGGCACCCAAGCACCCACCAGGAGGCACATGAAGGTCCTGGCCTGTGAGGCCTCTTTCCTGAAACCACTTCTGACACCACAATGTGAGTTTGATGAACACCAATCTGTTCTCCAAAATCACAAGTCACTCAAAAGTTCAATTCTGACACCACCAGTCAGCACAAACCCTAGTTCAGGGTCAGCTCAACACTGCCCCACTGTAGATGCCAGCTGCAGGGCAGGAGGGCCAGTTCTGCTGAGAGCAAAGAACTACAAACTGGGGACTCCCATCACCCCTCCTCAACTTCTTTGATTTGATTTGATTTTAGCAAAGCACATCACTTAGGTTCAGTTTAAAGGACTCAACTTAGGATTGGCTAAATAAAAAGATATGTAAGAAAAAGAAAGTGTCAAAGAGAATTCTGCAAAATATCTTTGATTCAATAACCCCAACTCTGCATTCTGCTAGAGCAGTTCCTGCACAGAAACCCCTTCCCATTATGACTCAAAAGATGTTCCCTTTTTAACCCACGGCACATACACACTGATCCTGAAAATCCCTCTCCTCTTTTCTTCCCCTCATAAGTGATGAGGGAACCACTTTTTTTTTTTTCAGGGATCAGTTTTGTTAAGCAAAACTGACTCAGATTTTTCTCTCCTTGAACCAGGACCCTGAACTCCAACCCACTGACAGCAAGAGCCAATATATACCCTTCTTCCTGAGAACAGGATGACTTCTGGTGAAACATTCTGGTGAACATTCTGGTGAAACATACCCCTGAGAACAGGATGACTTCTGGTGAAACATTCTCTGACCTGGGATCTGACTCTCCCCTGTCCCTGCGCCCTCCCCTCCAAAATACAAGAGCTCATGATTTGGTGAATCTTTATAATGAACCAATTAGTCTGCCACATGTATTGGGGAAACATACTCACTTTCTGCAACCACAATGGAACAAAACCTTTCCTATTTCTTTTCCCAGGTAGCATTTCCAAAGCCAAGTTGTAGAATTCTATTTTAAACCCCTCTCCCACCATTGCTCCCCCCAAAAGAACACATCTGAAAGGAGAAAAAGGTACATAAGAATTTTTAACTAGACAGGTGCAGTAGTGCAGGCCTACAATCCCAGTGACTTCAGAGGATGACAGAGAACAAACACCAGTTCAAAACCAGCCTCAGCAAGTTAGCAAAGCCCTCACTAAGTTAGTGAGGTTGAATTTTTGTAATAAAGAAACACACTTCTGGACTGGGGATCTATCTCATTTGGTAGAGTGCCTGCCTTGAATGCTCAAACCCATGGATTCAATCCCCAGCGCACTCACACATACATACACACACACACACACACACACACACACACACACACCAAAAAAAAAAAAAAAAAAAAAAGAAGAAGAAGAAGAGGGCTGGGGTTGTGGCTCAGTGATAGAGCATTCACCTAGCATGTGCAAGGCCCTGGGTTCAATCCTCAGCACCACATATAAATAAATGCAATAAAGGTATTGTGTCCAACTACAACTGAAAAACAAATATTAAAAAAAAGAAGAAGAAACCAAGTTCTCTACCACACTGTCTTCTGTGAGTACATTCATATCTGCAGCCACACTGAAACAGGTTTTCCCTTTTTCTATTCCCAGGTTGCATTCCCAAAGCAAAGCCCTGGAATTATATTTTAAATTAGCAACACCCCCCACCCTGCAAAAAAGGCATCTGAGAGACTCGGTAAACTCACTCTGGGGAACAAAACCATTACATAAGAATTTTTAACTAAGGAAATATAAGACCAAGTATTTCTTTTCTGTTTCTGGCCTTCTTTCCCTACTGAATTATATCTCTATCTTACTCTTTAGTAATATTTTCTGATCAGCTCGACTAATAAACTACATTATACAATTAGTAAAAAAACTGACACTAAAATACCTGAGCCAGTCTTTCCAAGACAACAAATCCAGGCAGCTGCAGCACCACTGGACACTGACCTGTCAGACTCCAGCTTCAGGTCAGGCCATCTGTCACCAGGCACAACTTCCCACCCGCCTCCTGCTGCTGAAGAGCTTTGTAGGGTTTTGCTCCACCTTGCAAGGGTTAGTTTCCCCTGCTCTTTAGGATAACTGTTCTTCCTTCAAAGCTCTGAACGCATCCTGAGGGCAGGAACCATGTGTGTCATGTTCCCTCAATACCAGCATCTCACTGCCTGACCTGAGTATCTCCAGCTGCTTCCCTGAGAGGCTGCTTCCTTTACCTCAGGCTGTCCTCTAGGAGGAGCTGATGCAGAGCTTGAAATTACCTATACCCTCAGGGCACAGCACACCTGTGGGCACCCTGCTGCAGCCCCAGGAAAGGACAGATCTGCTGAGGACACAGGACCCTGTGTGGTACTGAAAAAATACCTCTGCCCAAAGACTCTGCACAGGTGTCTGTTCCTGGACATGATGAAGAGATGCATCAGGACTTTATGAGGACTTTCTAGGTAATTCCTCTCTGCTTTCCACTCCTGAGAAAACTTTGCCCACATTAAAAAAAATAATAATAAAATAAAATAAAACGCTTTTTAGAAGTGCTATTAATGAATAGATGAAACTATCAAAATTAAAACACCATCTGGTCAGGTGTGGTGGCCCATGCATGCAATTCCAGTGCCTCAGGAGGTGGAGGTAGGAGGATCCTAAGTTCAAAGCCAACCTCAGCAACTGCAAGGCACTAAGTAACTCAATGAGATCCTGTATCTAAATAAAATACAAAATAGTGCTGGGGTCTGTAGGGGTCTGCCGCCAGCCCTAGGAGCAGCAAAGTCCCAATGGGAAATGGATTTCACACCCAGCTTCCTGCACATTTAGGAGTATGTGCTGTAGGGTGCACAGGTTAATTCTGTGGACAAAACAGGGACAGACGCGGACCCCAAGGGCCAACTGTCACTGACAGAACACACCTGAGTCCGGATTCCATGTCACCCTGCCCTGCTCACCGCACACTCTGGGAGCGTCAGGCTGCCTGAGCTGCCTAGATAATGACCCAGAGAGGTCGCCAACAGGGAGCGGAAGAGGACAGGGACCTGCTGCCCTGCCCAGCCCAGCCCAGAGACAGACACCCAGGACGACTAGCCAGAGAAGACTCGGTCACCCTCTGCAGCTGAACTCGGGGACCTGCCACCCAGCCCACCCCGCGCGGGATCAGGGAGATAAAGTCCAAGGTCACCCGCCAGCAGGGACTCGTAACACACTATGCAGCCGACTTCGTGGACCCTCCACCAAGCATTCCCCACCCCGCGGGATAAGGGACAGGGTCCAGGCCACCCGCATTGGGGACTCCGCCCCACGCTCAGCAGCTCACAGGGACTCCCGTGGCCAAGGCAGGTGCTCACCGGGTCCGGCTAGTACTAGCCGCACATTCATCGTTTTGGGGGGCTCCAGTGACGCGCCGTCCTTCCTAGGGACGTCCGGTATCCGAGTTCGGCGGGGCCCCAGGATATGCAGAGTTCCTGGGGATCCAGAGAAGTAGCAAAAGCGCAATGGAGGAAGGAGCGAGTTTCCGAGAGCCCGCCCTTCCCCTCCGTCTGCGCACCTGATTGGACAGTTCCTCCCCAGCGCCTAATTGTCCGCCTCACAGTCTTGAGTGACAGCTATCCTAACCAGTCGGTGGCTGAAACAGGCCAGAGTGACAGGCTCTTGGCCCAGCCCTTTTCAGGCAGGGCTTCCTTGGCAACAGGGTACCTGAGCCTGGCGGGAAACGTTTGTATTCATCCTGGTGAGGAAGGCAACAACTAAAGAGGACTAACGAATGTCAGCCATATGTACAAATAACTGTGCTGTTCACGAATGGGAGTAACTTGAGAATTTTATTACTATTTCAAATTGCATGACCTTCCTCACCTGTGTTCTTTTAGACGGCTCAGCCCCAGCTATGGAAAGGAAGGCCCTGTTTAATTGAAATAAAATGTGTCATGTATTTTTAAATTTTCGGAAAGCCACCTAAAAAACGATAAAGAAACAGGTAAAATAGCTCAGGCATACCTCAATGATAGAGTGATTGTCTAGCAAAAAAAAACAAAAAACCTAAAAACAAGAGAGTCAGTTACAGGTGAAATTGGTTGTGAGTTCTTTAATGTAATATACATAAAATATCATTGTTTTTCTATGCAACCGATGCAGTGAGGTATGACTGTATGCGCATGGCCCACAATCCACCGAGGCAGGAGAAGAGAAGCAAACCTCAGGTCACCAACTTTCCTTTATTCTTCAGGGAAGTCAATCCATCAGGCATAGGAGGGTTCATTTTCTGGGTATGGAAATACATTACCCCCCACCCCACCGTGATACAGGAGTTTGGAGACTGTAGACATGCAGTTTGGACAGTCAGGAACCTAGTACTGAATGTTAAAATTTTAACTCAGGAAGGCAGCTGTAAAAAGTTTTAAACTTATTGTCACTGGGAAAAGCTCACAACTAGGTGTTCCCTGCTTATCTCTGGGACCCATTGTTACCTAGAGCCTCACTATTTGCTTTTCTTCTTCCAGGAATCATCTGCTATGGGAAAGGGTAAAAAATTCAGGACCCAGCCTTTCAGTGTTTGCCTCCCTCCTTCAGGACTCACTGTGGTTGTGAGAAACTGATATGACTCCATTTTTTGAGAAACCAGCTTCTACCTCAAGGCCTGTCCAGAGGGAGGGGGCATGACCTTAGTCCTTGGAAAAACCCAGGGAGCCTCCTAGACACATACCCACCCTGCTGAGTTGTTTGTAAATAAGAGGAGAGATCTGTAGCACCAGGTGTCCCTGACTCAGTTATGCTAGGTAAGGACCCCTAGCAACCACCAATCAGCATGAGACAGGGAAAATACCTGAAATGCCAGGTGACCCTCCCAGTAGTTTTGCGGATTGATAACAGGATTAAGCAACCCTGCAGTTTAGCATATATACCCTTGCAACCCCTCACGGCCTACACCAATCAGTTCAAATGTATCTACCACTTGAACTAACCAATCACCCTTACCCAACTTGTTCCCGCCAGTGAATGTGTTAATCAATGTTAAGAGTTGTTGTTTGTTTTTCCCACAGTATGAAATGATTTGCTGTGTGATGTTGTGACACATAGAGTATCCCCCCAAAACCTATAAATCCTCACTGAACCAAGGGCCAGGACTCACTCCTCAGGACCCCTGCTTTGGAAATGGTTGTGAGTCCAGGCTTGAGCTTGCAATAAAGATTCTTGTGTAATTTCATTGAATTTGGCTCCTGGAGGTCTATTGGGGTCCCACGAATCTGGCATTTCAGTTGGGCAGGGGTAAATGTTTGCTTTTGGTAGATATGCTGGGGAAGAACCCAAAAAGGGATGAAATTTTGCTTTTTCCCTCAGTCTCCATTGTTAATGTATGGTTAATTTTCCCTCCCTCCTCTCAAACCACACTGTCTTTTCATTTTTCTTGGTGAGCTGTCTTGTAGGAATGTTATTTTCCATAAACCTTCAATTACTATTAATTAACTACTTGTCTTTCTGGTACTATTTCTTTAAAATTTATGGTGTTCTCTCAGTAGCTCAGTGCAGACCAGCCACATTCCATGTGGTCAGGAGTCCAACCTAATCTTTGTGGCTGCCACATAACAGGTGCATCTCTGAGGTTTGTGACCCCCTGATGTCTGTCAGCAACATTCACCCACTTTTATGCTACAATGAGGATACATCTCTTCCCTGCTAGTAGTTCTCCTGCTTTCCAAACAATAGAGCCCCAGGAGAGAACTGGAGCGGCAGGTAAAAAATCTCCACAGGTTGACCACACCTCCCCACCTGTTGCTTGGTGGTGGCCCATCTCCTTCCAGAAATCAGATAACAAAACAACAACAATAAAAAAATAATAATAATACATTTTTTTTAAAAAAGTGAGGAGAACCCTAAGTCTTCAGCTGTGTCCACAGCTCACCTCTACAGTTTGGATGTGCAGGTAGCAGATTAAAGATATACTTCCTGACGAATATGCAGAATAAGTCCAAGGCCATTTCCCCCTATGTGCAGCTGTTTCCTCACCCACCTTGTCTGGAGTAAAATTGAAGCTTCTGTCTTTGAAAAGTCCAGGCCTCAGCTAGAGGGAAAAAGTACATAAGGAATGCCTGGCACCTGACCTCCAACCCTAACCACAATACAATAAGCCCCCTATCCACACTCCTGTCCCAACCTAATGAATCAGCCTATAAAATCCACTCTTTCTTTAGCCCATTACTATCCCCCCAAAATGAGTCATATCAGGTGTCTGACCTATTGACTTCAACCACAGGTAATAAAGCAGAGCTTGGTAATCTGAGGCTTGCTTCCTGGCTCCCACTCTCACCTGTGCACAATTTTCACTTGTACTTACTTTGTAGTTGGACCTTGACTCTAATCTTCAGGCTGTGACTGTTTCCTCTTCACATGTGTGGACTGCTCTGTGACTACCAATCACATGTACAGATGTTCATATGCATACCTGTGTAACTCAACACCATCTAATAGGAAACTCAACCTTGAACAAGGGGAGGATAACTCAGTGCCTATTGGCTTCCTGTTGTTGGCCAGTAACTCCAGTGAATGTGTTGTTGAATCCTGGCCTCCCATCTGCACTGGGTCTATGTGTCAGGTGGCTCTGACTGCAGAACAAATCACTCCACAACTTACCAGCTCAAGGATGAGCTGGTCAGCAATCTGGGCACAGCGGGGCCCACGCAGACATGTGTTCTACATGTTGACCAGGCAGCTCTACTTCTGGGGGGAACTGGCTGTTGGCTTGGGCACCTTGGTTTTCCTCCCCATGGTATCTCCTTCTCCATCAGCAACACAGTCTTTGTTCTCATGGAAAAAGAGGGTTCTACTAGGAAGACAAGAAGCACTCAAGACCTTTGGATCCAAGATGCACAATGATACACTATCATATTTGTTGTATTCTGTTGGATGCAGTAAATAAGGAATAACATCATCTTAACACTGTTGAGTTTTGTTGTGCTTGAATATTAGCTACTTTCCATTTATTTAGCTCTTTCTCGATTACTTTCAACTTTCTGTCTTACCTTTCTGGTCAATAGGTCTTAACCTTCTTCTGTTGTAAGATTTATTTCCAAGTATTTTTTTTTCATACAATTTTGAATAGAACTGCTTCTTGTTTTCATTTTGAGATTGTTCATTTCCAGTGTAAAAATCTTCTGTTTCTGTGTGTATTTCTATTGTCATCTGCAACATTGCTGAGCTAATTGAGTTTGATGTTGTGTGTGCTCATGTTTATGTGAATGCCTTAGAAATTTTCACATATGCTTCCAATATAGCTTCTCATTAGTTTCTCTTTGTTGTTCAATATCCAAACAGTTAAATGTGAAATACAAATAGCAAACTCAGACACACTTTTTTGGGGGAGGGGGTACCAGGTCTTAAACTCTGGGACACTGGACCACTGAGCCACATTCCCAGCCCTATTTTAAATGCTATTTAGAGACAGGGTTTCACTGAGTTGCTTAGTGCCTTGCTTTAGCTGAGGCTGCCTTTGAACTCTTGTATTGTTTGAATTTATATGGCTCCTTTCCACCCTCCTCAGTCTCCTATGCTTTCTTTCCAGAGTGAAATATGGTGTGCCCATTAAGGAATGAATAACATGTGAAGAAATGTCACATATACTTCATTTATATGAATTTATACTAATAAGTATTTTCTTTTTACAGATTTAAAATTTGGAATTTTACTGAAGATTTCTCACTGACTTCCTCTTTTTAAATACTTTTTATAGTTGTAGATGGACAGCATGCCTTTGTTTTATTTGTTTATTTTTATGTGGTGCTGAGGATTGAACCCAGTGCCTCACGCATGTGAGTCAAGTGCTCTGCCATTGAGCTACAGCCCCGAAGCCCCAAGCCCTGACTTCCTTTTTAATTGTACAATTCCTCTACTACATGACTGCTATTAAAAATAACAAGGACATTATTGTGTTTTTCTTATTAATAATATTTCTTTAACTGATAGGTCTTGGGTTTACATACTATTAATATGAGCAAAAATTTAAAGGCTTTTTTTTTTTTGGTACCAGGGATTGAACTCAGGGACACTCGACCACTGAACCATATCCTCAGCCCTTCTTGTATTTTCTTTAGAGACAGGGTTTCACTGAATTGCTTTCCACCTCCCTTTTGCTGAAGCTGGCTTTGAACTTGTTATCCTCCTGCCTCAGTCTCCTTAGCCAATGAGATTATTTGCATGTGCCATGCTGCCCAGCCTAGGTTTGTAATATGTGTAAATTAGTAAAAAGCAAATGTATTTATTAATTTGTAACATGGCTTCCCAATAGCTATTATTAAAACAGTGATATTTGGGCTGGGGTTGTAGCGTAGTGGTAGAGCACTTGCCTCACATGTAACACATTAGATTCAATATTGAGTATGACATAAAAATAAATGAACAAGCAGGCTGTGGTTGTGGTTCAGTGGTAGAGCATTGGCCTAGCATGTGTGAGGCACTGGGTTTGATTCTCAGCAACGCATATAAATAAATGAGTAAAATAAAGGTTTATCAACATCTAAACAACATATTAAAAAATAAATGAATTAATATGTTGTGTCCATCGACAAGTAAAAATATATTTTAAAAACAGTGATATTTGTGAATGTAGTTACTTAGCAATGCTTAAAATTCAATTATTTTGTAAGCTCTGGAACATCTGTGTTGTATGATGTATATGACACTCATGAAAAATACAAAGAATAAATATATTTAAAGTTCTGATCATTTGTTTTATATGTCTTACAATTTACATGAAAAGGATATGTAGGTTAATGATAAAAATGTTTGCATACTCTCCTCAAGGTCCAGGGTTCAATTGAAATGGCTCACACCCCCCTCAAAAAAAAAAATCCATATCATGCTATGATTCCCTGAAAGGTCACTCCATGCTGAATGACTACAAATTACCTTTGATTTCTCCCAGAATTTTTGTTCTCCTCATCAATGTTCTGGTATTTGCATTTGCAGCCTAAAAGGCAGACCCAGTAAAATCATTTGAATTACAGTGAGTTACAAAAATTCTACTGTACTTCTATTGTACTGTATTATGGTCTGATTCAAATCAATACAAGTAATTGGTTATAGATTAGGAAATATAGATTAATGAAAGAGTATGAATAAGAAAATTATAAGATTATAACAGGATTATAAGTTATAAAATTAGTAATGTTAAGTTACCTTAGTTTGCCCTAGTTATAAGATAGAAGAAGTAACAGTAAGATAAGAGAAGTACTACATCTTTATAGTTTCTCTGTGAAACTATTTTATGAGCTATTTTAAAGATGATAAAAACGTCTATTTTTGCACTTTGTGCACCCACTTGCACTTTGTATGCCTGCAACTGTAAAGTCCCCAAGATGTGGTTCTGCTGTGTTCTCAGCCCCTGTACTCTGCGTGCTTGCAATTTGCAAAATTCCATATGATGTAGTTTTCTTCTGTAAATATTGGACCCACAGACAGCCTGGCATGTTTCTCTCAGAGAGCTACTTAGGCTATGTCATAAACAACCCTGGCCAGGATAAGATAGGTCAAATAAAAATTCTTTAATTTGTTTCAAATTCTGACTTTGTGTGTTTTCTTTGTGTTTCCCCATAACATACTATACACTGGATCATGTCTCCTTTGCTTACTATACTATTCCATTTACATATCTCAAATCTAAGACCTCACAATAATTAAAAGCAAAAGCCCACATGTTCTCTATTGGATTAAGTAAAGAAATCATGGAGACTTCTTACATCATATTTCTGTGGAGATTCTTGTTGAATTGATCCAGCAAAGCCCACTTTTCCTGGGTGAAGTTCATAGCCACATTCTCAAAGGCAACTGAGTTATAAAATATCCCACAAATGTGTAGTTGTGGGCTGGTGAGATTAGCAGTACTAGGAATCTGCACTTAATATGACAGTGTTCACATGATTCTGTGCTCTCCAAATACTTATTCTGTGATTTGGTCACCAAAACTCAGAATCCATCTGGACTCATTTCCTCAAATGCAGACATTACTACACTAGGATTAAGTTATGCAGAAAAGCAGTAGCAGAGCAAGAATAGCCTTGTCACTGGAGAGTTCTGGGAGAAAGATATCATGCTGGACCATTGTAATTTCCCTTTGCAGACTGAACCTCAAACACGCATCTAAAAACAAATTCCAACTACCTGCTTGCTAAGAAAGGATTCTTCTCATTAGGACTCCTGAACTCATATATCTTTAGAAATGTCTGCACACAAAGTTGGAACTTTGCTGATACATGGGAAATCTGGATTTGGATAGATTATACCTCCCTAATGGTGAAGCGTGGCTCATTATTCCTAATGAATTTATATAAGCCAGATAGTATTTACTGGATTTCTTTTTTCCTTCTCAAACTCTACCATCTTGTCCCACTCTTACACCAGTGCTGAGGACATGAGCAGCTTCCCCGCTAGCCCATGCTCCAGGCAGAGTCTCTAACCAACTGCCCAGAAGATCATATTTCAGAGAAGCTGTCACTATTTGTAGAAATCATCTCAAACTATTTGATTAGTAATAAACAAAAACATTTCAAAGGTAGCAATTGGTTTACTCCAGATAACATTTTGCCAAGTAGTAAATAAGAGTAATATTCAACAAACAGAACAACATGAGGCTGTCTAATAACTAAAGTTAAAGCAGTGTGGGATAAGAGAAAACATAGCATGGATTTAGAAACAACTAATATCAACAAGATGGCACCTTCCAAGGGACACCCCTAGAAAGTTTCATAAATCTCCAAATCACATTCTGTTAGTCTAGTCTACAGAAACCACTTTTCCAATGCTAATGGGAAAACAAATGTTAACAACTGCCAGTCTTCTGAGCAGACTGCAGTCTGGCTTTGGCTAGGCAAGCACATTACAATGAGCTGCAGCTGTACCTTTCAGTGAGCTACACACTTTTTATATTTTTATTTTGAAATCTCACTACATTGTCCAGGCTGGCCTCAGCCCCTTGAGGAACTGAGATAACAAGTGAGTGCCACCATGCCAATGGCAAATTATCTACTGAAGAAAAAGAGTAACAAAGAGTAACAAATTCAAATACACTAAAATTAAGGAAACTAATAAATGAACTCAGCAATGATGCAGAGCATAAAACTCAATCTGCAAAACTAAGGTGCATTAATATACACTAATAATGAGTAATCTGAAAAGGAAAGAAAAAAATACTATGAATAGAAGTTGGGAAATAACTTAGCCAAGAAGATTAAAGGCTTATACACCTGGAACTATAAAATGACCCTGAAAGAAATGAAAATATATACAAATAAATGGAAAGACAGCTAGTATTCACATTTCCAAGGACATAATATAATCAAAACTTACCTACAAAGTTAATGAAATCCTATCAAAAATCCCAATGATATTTTTATGCAAAATAAAGGAAAAAAGAATCAATCTAAAATTGATATAGGCAATCTCCAATAACTCTGTGCTATGACCTGCATAGACCTTAATTCAAAAACCAGTGAGGGATGTTGGGGGATTAGGAAAGACACACATTTAGAGAGAAATCTGGCATCAGGTGAAGCACTCATCTCTAATGAAGAAGAAGTGACCCACAGCAGGCACAACACATGTATTATATAGTGTCTCATAATCAGGAAGTTAAAGACTGTAGAGGCATTGTTCTTTGTGCATTAAAAAGTTACAAGACTAGAAACATTCTTGTAGCTATTCTGTTATAAACCTAGGGGCATCCTGTTACACCCAGGAAGCCCTTTGCCAGAGTTTCTGATAAGTGTGCAGGTGTAGAGGTCACAGCATGGGTGAAACATTGTGGCTTTGTCATACTCAGAATTCTCTATTACTGGGAAGTGGTGTGTGATCTCAAGGTCAAGACTGATGTGACTCTGTATGTCTTCACCGAGCCTCTTCAGGCAGGGTGTCACCAGAGCCACTGGGAAACTTGGCTTTTACACAGGAATTTCCCAGGGCAAGTGCATCACATCCACGAGGCAATCAGAGAACCTGATCCATGTCACCTCTTTCCACATCTCCCCATTTTTTATTTTTAAGCACAAATGATTTGTTATTATTTGGAGCTGTCAGATTTCTCCACAGAAGATCCTATTGTTATAACACAAATGAAAATTAGTAGCAAACACACAAATCCAAGAATGTACCATATTGTATGTTTTAACATATTCCAAGGATTAAAACCATTGAAGTCATCAATAATTCTTTTAACAAGCCATGTGGATTACTAAGATCATTTTGGATCCCCTGAATCTGCTGGATGTGGTGAGAGAATACCATAAGGCTGGACATATTTTTTTTTTCTGCCAAATGCCCATTAGATGGCTTTTAAGTTTTTCCTAATCCCCACACTCAAAAAATAAAGTGGACTCATTACATAAAGGACATCCTTGCTATAATTTTTTTAATGAATTCTGAAAGACACATCAAGTGTCATGACTTGTTTACACCTACAATGTGCATATGCCAGCAGTTTTGACTCTTACTGCCTCCTGCCCACTGAGGAACAATCCAACATTCTACGTCCAGAAAAAACTCTTATTGTACCACACAACAGTCTTATTTAAAAAATTGTATTCAACAATTTCAATTTTCCCAACAAAAGCACACTCAAAGTTAATTCCTCTCCACCTCTTGCCTACTTAAGGCTTCCTTCCTGCTTTCCTTTTCTGTTTTCCTCTCTTTTTTTTAGGTTAAGAATTTTCATCAAACACTGTTAATGTTTAGCTACGTGTCCCCCAAAAGCTCATATGTGAGACAATGTAAGAAAGTTAGGTGAAATGATTGAGTTATGAGAGCCATAATCCAAGCAGAGTATCGACCCACTTGAGTGGATGAACTCTTGGTGACTGCATGCATGTGGGGTGTGGCTGCGGGAGCTGGGGGGGGGGCATTCCTGCAGGATTTACATTTATTTTTGGTTAGCAGAGCTCTATTTCTGCTTTCTGGTTGCCATGTCTGGAGCTGCTTTCTTCCGTCATCCATTCTGCTAGATGTTCTACTTCACCTTGGTCCCAGGGCAATGGACAGGACATCTATAAACTGAGACCTCTGAAACCTGCCTGGGACAAACAGTCCCCCCTCCGCATTGTTCTTGACAGGTCTTTTAGTCACAGCTGACAAAAAACTGACTAAAACAAGGCCCAATCAACCATGCTGGCCCCAGGCCAATGCACCCTATAGCCACCCATAAGCTTCTCATGTCTTAACCTCTTGTGTTTTGCCTTCCTTTTCATCTTTTCCAAGATGCAAGAAGTTCAACCACTCACTTCTTGGGCTTTGTCTTCAATCTCCATCACACAAATTATATTTGCTCTTTTTTTTTTTTTTCTTTTTTTGGTACTGAGGATTGAACCCAGGGTGCCTAAAAATTGAACCACATCCCCAGGCCTTTTTTTCTTTTTTTTTTTTTTTTTTTTTTTTTAAGTTTTTATTTTGGGACAGGATCTTGCTGAATTGATAGCTGCACCCCCGGTGTTGGAGTGACTGGAGACTTGAGGCTGCCCAGCGCCATCCTGTAGAGCAGCCCTGCTGAATGCAGCAGGCAGGGGCTCCTCTCCTGCTCCCTGCCCAGGTGAGTGTGTGGGGAGCCACTGGGCTGGGTGGGAGGGCAATGCTGAAGCTCCGCCCCTCGTCTGTTAACGGGGACCACTTCTCTGCCTAGTGACTTCTGGGGGACCATCACCCTCCACTGTAGCCCAGGGCTGCGGACAGCTGGGTCCAGCTTCACCACTTCCCCAAACCTCCAGGCCTAACAGGTCACTGGCTCTGGGATCCGGAGCCCTGCCAGATTCTCAGCTTCCCTGGCTGGAGACAGGCTGCCCGCACCAGCGCAGGGCCCAATCAAGCGTGGAGCCTGCTCTTCCTGTGCTCTGGGGAGCAGCAGCCACTTCCAAAGGGACACAGCCTGCTCAGTGATACACACACCCTGGCTCAGCCTCGCCCTTTGCTCCTAGAACCCTCCTGCCATCTCATCAGGGGTTGTGTGTAGCCCCGGGACTCAGGAGGCTGATCACCACCACCACCTGGGAAAAGGCCAACACCTTACTCCTGAGTTTAGTTTCTTTTTTTTTTAGGTTTATGCTAAAAATGTGATGTTGAAGTCAGTGCAAAAATATGTCACCAATTGTATAAATTAAAGGACAAGGTGACCACACACACACACAAATTGTGTCTGAATTCATGTCGCCAGTGGTCAATTGCCACACAAAATATTTGATAAAATAATGATACAAAACCACTATGATTTTATATGAAAATATTAACATAGCAGCAAAATTTAAAGAAAACTCAAAGCCCATAGACATCACAGCTCTTTTATTACACCACTAGCTGCTAAAGGTGAAAAATCACATTTCTTTTTTCTTTCTGATTTCACAGCCCCTTGCTCTGTCTCCAGCTGAGAAGTTACAACTCAGTGACTCCCAGGAACCCCTTCCCTTTGGTCCTGTCTCAATGTTGGAATCTACCTGGAGTTTCTTCAGGTAGAAATAAAACAATGTTAGAAAGGGGAAATTACATATCTCTTCCATTGACCTTTGAGAAAATTCTGAAACAAAACAGAGCACATAAGCATTAAAAAAAAAAAAAGTGGCTAAATTATGAAATATGTGTCTGAGGTGAGAACAGCTAAGAAGCTAAGAAGCTCCAAATCTGCCACACTCTCCAGGACCTGGGGCCACACCAGCTTCAGGGCTCACCTTGCACGTGGCTGAGTTTGCTACAACCTCACCACACTAAGGGGATTCTTCAGGTAACTTGACCACCTGACCACGAAGGCATCAGTGCAGCAGGAGTAAACAGCCAGCACACAACCCTGAGGTTGCTGAGCAAGACCTGAAGTCCCTTAGAGAAGAGGGCTTCTTACCACCCTGCACCTGAGCTCTCTGGAACAGCATCCCCTCCACATTCAGGGTCGGGAAGCCATGAGAGATCCAGGTCTATGAGACACCTGCACTGGGGTTCAGCACCAGACCCCACCCAGAGACTTTGTGCTCCATTCTCAACAGGCATTACCCAGGCAACCCCAGGGCTCAGGTGTGTCAGAGGCAGATTCAGGAGACAGCTGATCTGGTGAGAAAGACACCTTGACAGTAGAGCAAGATGGCTGGGAGTCAAGCACTCAAAGCCCAAAGACATCACAGCTCTTTTATTGCACCATTAGCTGCTGAAGGTAAAAAGTCACATTTCTTTTTTCTTTCTGATTTCACAGCCTCTTGCTCTGTTTCCAGCTGAGCAGTTATACTTCAGTGACTCCCAGGAATTCCTTTTCCTTGGGTCCTGTCTCATTGTTGGATTCCACCTGGAGTTTTTTCATGGTCACTACTGGAATAACATCTTCTATTGACAGAGGAGCCTTTAGAGACACAGTGGGAAGTCGTTAGCTGTCCACACTGTCCACATCTTGCCCTGTTCCTCTCCTGGCTTCTCAGAATTCACCTGGGCTCTGTGTGGTCAGAGATTCAGCAGTCAAGGCTCACATCTGCAAAACCTCACAACTCAAGGTGTCACTCCCACATGCCTAGGATCATTGCAGCCCTCAGAGCCAGTCCTGTGAGCTGCAGCTTCAGTTGCAATGGACACATTGTGTTAAGGACTCCAAGGAAGGGACCCAGGCCAGGCACAGACCTCTGCCCACCAGACAGTTCTGAGAGGTTGGGAGTTTCCTCTGCATGGGAACAGCACTTTTTTTGTTCACTTTTTGGGACCCTGGACTGAGTTTAGTGTGGGGAAGGACTGGGATGGTTACTTTGCTTCATGGTAATTAATGGAAATTCAGCAGCATATCTGGCTCATGTCCATCACTCAGGGGAGGGCTCCTCTGGAGATGACACTTAAGGAAGAAGGGGCCTCTCCTCCTCTGGTTCCTTACAGGTATTTATCAATAGCCTGCATGTGCAGAATGCTTTCTTTTCCAAGAAGCAATTTAGCTGCAGCCCTGCCTGACCTAAGTGGACAGGATATGTCACATTCCTTAGCAAACTATCTGTTTACTGCAGGAGAAATGCAGGCCCAAAATAATGTTGATAAGAGGAGCCCAAGTTACCCTGAAGGAGGTGAATTCTGTGACCAGATCCCCACACTCTGGGAGATGAGGCCAATTCCTCCCAAACTGCTGATCTGACCTGCATCTCCTGCCTCTGCCAGTGGCCCTAAGGGGAGGAGCAGGAAGCAAGCTCCAGCCTCCAGGCTTCAAGGGAGACTTGCACAAGTGCTCACAGCAGACACAGGGCTGCCCCTGCTCCCTGTGCCTAGGGAGGGACACAGTGTCCAGGCACCAACAACCTGGGCTGGGGCAGGCCATGCTGTGCTCATCTCCTCCTCTTAGCACAGGGAACCCCCCTGCCCTCCCAGGCCAGGTGTCCTGCTGTCTTCCTGCTGCCCCTAGAAATCCTCCCTCTGCAGCCTAAGGCCAGGGGCTGCCTGCAGGTGCCCTCATTTACATGTTAATCCCACACAGCAGGGTCCCCCTCTATGCCCCTAGGATTCAGAGGAAAAGGATTTCCAGGGCAGTGTGGCCATGAGAAGGGAGCTACAGATCTGGGCCAACAGGAGGCATTTCCCAGTCCACTGGTCTCAGCTTGTGCTGACCCCTGCAGACCATCAGGTGCTAATTACTATAATGTATTCCCCAGGAATTGGCAATGCAAAGGGAAAATCAAACCTGAGTCCACTTATATTTACATTTACCTGAAACACCCACAGTCCTTTGTTCAGTCCTTCAGAAGAGCCCAGGATGCGCTTCCCTAGGGAGGCTGGAAAGGGATACTGGGGAGTGTCCTGTCACAGGCTGAAGTCACCCTCCCTCCTACACAGAGCCTGCCTTTCCTTTGCTCCTGCCAGGCAGGAGGCCATGTTCCACCCTGACCCTTAGCCCCTGAAGGAGGCCTCTCTCCTCTGCTGGCCACAGTGTTTCTGGCACCACACAGACACCACGGTGGGTGCCAGACATGGGAAGAAGACTGTCCACATGTGGTGACATTTCTATTTGGGGCAACATGAAGTGAAGAGTCACAGCTCAGGTGGGGAGGCCTGGAGTGAGACTCCCCAGTCCTCCTCAGGCTCCTCCTCTCTCAGGTCCCCACCAGGGCTGGGGGCAGGTGCTGCCCTGGGTCTAGCTGCAGAAGGAAGGAGCCCTGCCCAGCTCTCCAGGTGTTCAAGACCAGGGTAGGGCATTCTGATCCCTCCTGCAAAAACCACATTCAGGGAAAAAGGGAAGGGACAGGTGTGAAGCCCCAGGGGACCCCACCACTGGATGCCACATTATATGGAAGAGCAGGAACATGGGATTCTGCAGACTCAGTCCTGGTCCATGCCCCACATGGGGGGCCAGGCCACAGGGGTAAACATCCTAATGGGTTCTGACCCACAGCAGAGGTTAAAGTACCCTCAGGAAGATGGTTGTGGCAGAGTGTGTTGGTCTTTGAGGTGAGAACCTGCCTGTAGCACAGTTCCTCACCCAGGTCCTGTGGGCAGCAGGGTCCTCCAGCTCTCCTGGCCTATGCTGTACCCTCTGAAGTAAAGTCTGATGTGGTGTCATACAGGGAACTCATGATTTGAGTGTGAACTGTGTGTATTGAAGTATGAAAGTAATCTAAAGTATGAAGTTAATTTGAAGTTTACACACTCACTACACACCCACATTGTAACCAGGAAATCAGGATGTGGGATTTGCTTGTGTTATTTCAGGAGTAATGTCTACCAATTTTGCTGTTAAAGGAAATCTGAGCCTAGAGCATGTGCTGCTCAGGAGACACCACACAGATCCATCAGTGGAAATGGCAAGCAAACCCACATGCCTGAGGACTAATGGTCTGTTCATAGGGGCCCAAGGTTCCTCACCCACAAGGTGAGTTTTGTCCCCACATCTCAAGCCCTCCCCAGCTACAGCAATCAGGAGGGAGGCTCCCAGGCCAGAGCCAGCAGGAAAGCCCATTTTTCTCCTCATCTAGGGCTTCCCTCAGTGAGGATGGTTCCAGATCCTTCTTGTTTACAGTTGATCCTGAGACCAAGGCAGTTACAGGAAATAATGAGACTCAGGGGAGGATGGGCACCGTGGGCCCAGGCTTGAGTTCTCCTGTCCAGTGAAAGGCCCCAAGGCAGGTGCAGTGCCCCCAAAGAAAGTCAGGGATGTCACCCTTTCTCATATGTGTCTTGATGGAAAATTACAAGCCTCTTGATCCAGGAGGAAGATGGGGGCTCAGGACACGTCCCTCCCACATAGCTGACAGGCTGGTGCTGCCATTGGCATGCCCCCTTGGCCCAGTGTCACATGATGAGAGAGGCAGTCCACCCCACCAAGGAAACCTCCATGTCATCTGTCACGTGTGATGTCAGATTTCCATACAAGTTCATTTGAAAATAAGATAAACCAGCAATTTCCCATCTTACCTCGGCATTAGATGGGCCTCTTCCTACAGCAGGGCCCCAGGAGGCCAGGAGGACACAGAGTACCTGTCAGCAAGCACATTGGTGGGGCTGCTCATGAATTCCTCAAGGAGTTGGCTCCTTGTGGACACAGGACCAGAGTGGATGGAGGAGTTTGCTTCACCAGCCTGGACGGAGCTGCTGCTGGGCCACTGTCCTGGGCAGAAGAAGCCTGGAGAGGGAGGAGTGGACAGGAATAGGGCTCAGGTCCTAGCTGTGCAGCTGATGGACACTCGGGTCAGCCTGAAATGTTGAGTCCACAGATGGCGCTGGCCTGTGAGCTGTGCTTTCCTGGATGCTCATGGCTCCCATTCCTCCTGGTGGCCCATACAAAGTTCCTAGTCCAGGGTGGAATTGCTGCTGAGATTGAGAGTTCAAATTCAGAAGCCAGTGTTTACTGGTGCCCCATAGAGCCTCCTGAGTCAGAGTGGGGTTTCAGGGAGGTCGTGGAGAGGGCCCTTAGCACACCTGTAGATAGGGTGGGTAGGAACTGTGTTCCTGTAGATGAGCCAGTGCAGAGCCAGAAGAAGAGCAGAGGGCCTAAGCTTCTAGGTGCTGTTGCAGAGAGCCTGGGCTCAGACCAGCCTGGAGCTGTGGACCTGGGTGAGTCATGCAATCCTGTGTCCTGGGTCCTCTGCACTGTCATTTTGTAAAGGTCAGGTGAGCGTCGGAGGAAAAGACCACCAAGAGACTATCTCATGCAATGGCAAAGGGTTTATTGGGGACCAGCATGCTGGGGCTCAGAGTTCACTTGAATAGAGCAAAGAGAGAGAGAGAGAGAGAGAGAGAGAGCCCTGAGAACCTCTTAAGCAGAGCTTATATACTTTTCTTGGAGAGGGCAGGGAGGGAAGTTACATTTTGCAGTTTGGCAGTTGGGGACAGCACATTCTGGGAACAAGATTAGCAAACAGTTTGGCAGTTGGGGACAGCAAATTCTGGGAACAAGATTAGCAGACAGTTCTTAAGATTTCAATAGTGTTTTGTTAAGCATACAGAAAAACGGAGTGACAACTACCTATTTTATTAACCTTTCAATTTGAGCACTGAAATGTGCCTCCTTATTTGTATCATGAGGCTGAATGTAACCAGATGCAGGTAAAGCTTTAGTATAAGATGGCTGGCTCAGCATAAATGTGCATGGCCTTTCAATTTTAAATATCTGGGAGGAAAAGTCACACACTAGCTAGTGGCTGCCTCCAGGAGGGAGTTGGTGGTTAAAGGCAGGAGAGGGGACAGAGCTCCTCTCCTCCACTGTTGGGTGAGGTGATTGCAGCTTCTGGGAGCTTTTACATCATGGCTTGTGATCCCCAAGTCGACCTGTGACATGGTCTGAGTAGAAATGCTGACACCTGCCTTATAGTTAAGGACAGTGATATTTAGAGGAAAGAAGTGACATGGTAGAGTAACAATATTAATAAGCAATGGATCTGAGACAGTTAAGTTTTTGCTTCTCTGGCGTGAGAGACCCCCAAACCTGAGACTCCTTTTGTCTTGCCATCAGCTCCCCCTACTCACTCAAACATTGTGACCAAAGATTTTTGCAGGGACAACAGCTGACACCTTAGAAGAGAGGGCTAAGCCATTAGGGCTCAGGACTTTGACCAGCCTCTGTATCTATTTTGAGTCCCTGATCCAAATGGGATGTAATTTTTATCAAAGGAAGCTCCTCTGAAGACAGGATGAAATTTAGATGGGGGTCACTGTTCAGGAAGTTCACAGTGCCAGCTGCATCATGATGGACCTTCCTGGAGATGAGGGTAGCACTAGGGATACCTTTGTCCACTAAGCTCCAAATGAATCAGAACACAGGACATTCCAAACCAACTGTCACTGCCAAGAGTCATTTCCCTTCAACTGACAAGGCTTGGCAAGCAGTTCCTGGTGACTCCTCTATAAGTGTCACTGGGCTGGTGTTTCTGTGGCTACTGAAGTAGGTCTGAGGTTCTCACTGTGTCACTCAACCTGAATTGAGAGATGTCTGTGCAGCCTGGACCAAGTCCTGCTGTTGACAGACACGGGCTGTGGCTGCTCTGATTGTGCCCTGTTCACTTCTTCCTCACCATGTGTGTGCCTGCACACTCTCATCCCTCCTGAGACCCCTCAGTGGCAGGAGACACAACCCAATCTTCTCCTGGAGAAACCTCTCAGCAGCCTTAGCCTGAGACCTCACCCCAGGACAGGTTCTGGGGACCACGCTGTTCTTCCCTTCCTTTGTCTCCAAAGGTCCACTTAACTGGGAAGCACTGTCCCTTCCCTCTAATGGAAGCATCCTGGTCTCAAATAGTGGTGATCCTGTCCTTACAAATCTGTGGCGTTCCCATGATAAAAAACATTCCATGTATGTATTATATGTCAAAATTCATTTGGCTGTCATGTATGACTAAAAATAAAGAAAGAAAGAAAGAATCTAAAAAAAAAACCTAGTTTTTAAACTTTAGTCTGTGTTTCATGATCATGCTTGTTTGGAACTGGACTTTGGCCACATCCTTTAGAGGAGTTTAGGTTTCAGTTACCATTTCTTCAAAATGTTTGGTACCCAGTGGAGCAGTGCAAATGTGTGTCCTCTGTATCAAATCCCTGGAGCATCTACATGCCAGAGAAACATACTTTACATTTACAATATTTGGTGAAATATGAGTGAGGGGTTAGATATCAATATGATTATACTCTGATTATTTGTGTTATTCTCATTTTCTGGTTCTTTACATGTGACTTAGAATACATATTTTAATGAGAGTTTGCTGTCTTCTTATAAATATAAGCTTTGTATATTTCTATAAACGTGTAAGTGAGCACAGACAAGAGAGATGATGCTAGGTTACTTAATTCAGTTTAAAAACACTATGAATTTCCTTAATGAGAAGACAGTTATTAGATTTTATTATTTAAATATTATAATTTATTCATTTTTAAAAAGTTATTAATTTATGTAAATCCATATAAAATCAGCATTCTGAATGGCAAAACAAAATAGAACAGTAAAGACATAGACATATATAATATATGGCATTATTGGCAGCCAAATATTTTGACTATTTCAGGTTCTGGTTGGGTCAGTGTACCTAGAGCAG
Source organism: Callospermophilus lateralis (assembly GCF_048772815.1). Lineage (NCBI taxonomy): Eukaryota > Metazoa > Chordata > Mammalia > Rodentia > Sciuridae > Callospermophilus > Callospermophilus lateralis. Next base: position 641,701 of record NW_027510147.1, read on the forward strand.
GAAAGTGGGAAGAGGCCACCAGGCTGATGGTGCCTTGTGGTCTTGTGACAGTATGAACGGGGCGGCTCTGCTCTTTTCACAGAAGACTCAGTAGGTTGATTTTGGTTCCCAGGGTCCAGATACTGCCCAGGACAAGAGCCTCTTCTCCCAGCTCAGCACCACACCACTGACGCTGGCCATAGCAACCACAATGTCTGGAACTCTCTGGAGGTGTTTTGAGGCACATGTCCAACACTGAGAATGACCCTAGATCATAGGTGACATTATCACAGCCACATGATAGGTGGAAACTGTGCCCCCTGGGGGGGGGCGGTTAAGAATCTGCACTGTCTTGGAACTGATAAGATATGGAGACATAATTTAATCCTGTATACTCTGACACCATAATTCATGTAAAAAGAAAAGAAGAGCCTAACTATCACTTACTTCTCTCACTCTGAGTGAGAGTAAATGAAAGAGTGAGTGAATGAATAAAGAGTTGAAATTAAAAGAAAACTCAGGTCCCACATAAGTTCTCCTTGTACTGCAATTACTTGTGTTATTCTCATTTTCTGGTTCATTACTAGATACCATTTTTCATTACTAGATACCAAACTATTAGATTTCTAAAAATAATAAGAATAAATGTATTGAGATTTTGAAGATGAAACACCAAATGCTACATTATTATTTGTTGACTCTTTAGAGTTGTTTATTTAGATGAGACCACATCCCAAAATGGGTTCCTTCTCTTTTCTTTACGATTATAGCTATTCACCATCTAATTTGTTCTCGACACATAGAAACATTATGTTTAGAATTCAATATCTACTTGTGATAATCCATTCACATGAGAACTTAAATGATTTGCTCATTTTCAAAGACAATGAAATATACCAATTCTTGGGCATATCCCCTTATGGACAGTAGGTGCTGTTTCTAGCCACTGCCCTCCTTATAGCCAGGCCTGGGTCTCTTTAGTGAGATCACCTGGCCAGCATGTCACCTGGCTCACCTGACCTCCTCACAGCCTGCCCTGGGTCTCTCCAGCCAGATAACCTGGCTCACCTGCCTTCCTCACAGCCTGTACTGGGTCTCTGCAGCCAGGTCACTTGCCTCACCTATTCTCCTCAAACCCTGCCCTAGGTCTCTGCAGTGAGATCACCTGGCTAACCAGTCCTCCCCAAAGCCTTCCTGGGGTTCTGTAGTCAGATCACATGGCTCACCTATCCTCCTCAAAGCCTGCCCAAGGTCTCTGCAGTTAGATGATGTGGCTCAGCTGCCTTCCTCACAGTCTGCCATGAGTCTCTGAGCCAGGTAACCTGGTTCGCCAATCCTCCTCACAGCCCACCCTGGGTCTCTGCAGTGAGATCCCCTGGCTCACCTGTCCTCCCCAAAGCCTGCCTGGGACTCTGCAGCCAGATCACCTGAATCACCTGATCTCCTCACAGCCTGCCTTGGGTCTCTACAGTGAGATCACCTGGCTCACCTGTCATTCTCACATACTGCCCTGGGTCTCTGCAGTCAGAATCCCTTGCTCACCTATCCTCCTCACAGCCTGCACTGGGTCTCTGCATTCAGGTCACCTGGCTCACCTGTCCTCCTCACAGTCTGGCCTGGGTCTCTGCAGTGAGATCACCTGGCTCACTTGTCCTGCTCACAGAGGGCCCTGGGTTTCTAGAGTAAGATCACATAGCTCACCTGTCCTCCTCACAGCCGGCCCTTGGTCTCTGCTGTCAGGTCACCTGCCTCAGTTGTCCTCCTCACAGCCTGCCCTGGGTCTCTGAAGTGAGATACCCTGGCTGACCTGTCCTCCTCACAACCTGACCTGGTTCTCTGAAGTCAGATCACCTGGCTCATCTGTTCTCCTCACAGTATGCCCTGGGTCTCTGCAGTCAGATCACCTGGCTCACCTGTCCTCCTCACAGCCTGTCCTGGGTCTCTGCAATGAGATCACCAGGCTCACCCGTCCTCTGCACAGGCTGCCCAGGGTCTCTGCAGTGAGATCACCTAGCTCACCTGTCCTTCCTCACAGCTTGCCCTGGGTCTCTGCAGTGAGGTAAACTGGCTCATCTGTCCTGTTCACAGTCTGCCCTGGGTCTTTGCAGTCAGATCACCTGGCTCACCTGTCCTTCTCTCAGTCTATGCTGGGTCTCTAAAAGTGAGATCATCTGGCTCACCTGTCATTCTCACATACTGCCCTGGGCCTCTGCAGTCATAATCCCTTGCTCACCTATCCTCCTCACAGCCTGCACTGGGTCTCTGCATTCAGGTCACCTGGCTCAGCTGTCATCCTCACAGCCTGGCCTTGGTCTCTGCAGTGAAATCACCTGGCTCACCTATCCTCCTCACAACCTGCACTGGGTCTCTGCATTCAGGTCACCTGACTAATCTGTTCTCCTTACAGTATGCCCTGAGTCTCTGCAGTGAGACAACCTGACTCACCTGTCCTCCTCACAGGCTGCCCTGGGACTGTGCAGCCACATCACCTGGATCACCTGTCCTCCTCACAGCCTATCCTGGGTCTCTGCAGTGACATCCCCTGGCTCAACTGTACTCCTCACATTCAGCCCTGTTTCTCTGCAGTGAGATCACCTAGCTCACTTGCTTCCTCACAGCCTGCGTTGGTCTCTGAAGTGAGATCCCCTGACTGACCTGTCCTCTTCACAACTTGCCCTGATACTCAGCAGTCAGATCACATGGCTCATGTGTTCTCCTCACTGTCTGCCCTGGGTCTCTGCAGCCAAATCACCTGGCTCACCTCTCCTCCTCACAGCCTGCCCTGGGTCTCTGAAACCAGATCACCTGGCTCACCTGTCCTCCTCAAAGCATGCTCTGGATCTCTGCAGTAAAGTCACCTGGCTCACCTGTCCTCAAGACTTCCATGGGTCTCTGCAGTGAGATCACCTGGCGCACCTGTCCTCCTCAAGGACTGCTCTGGGTCTCTGCAGTCAGATCACCTAGCTCACCTGTCCTCCTCATAACCTGGCCTAGGTCTCTGCAGTCAGATCACCTGGATCACCTGTGCTTCTCACAGCCTGGCCTGAGTCTCTGCAGTCAGAACCCCTTGCACACCTATCCTCCTCAGAGCCTACACTGGGTCTCTGCAATAAGGTCACCTGGCTCACTTGTCCTCCTCAGAGCCTGGCCTGGGTCTCTGCAGTCAGATCACCAGGCTCACATGTCCTCCCCACTGCCTGCCCTGGGTTTCCGAAGTGAGATCCCCTGGCTGACCTGTCTTCCCCACAACCTGCCCTGGTACTCTGCAGTAAGATCACCTGGTTCACATGTCCTCCCCAAGGCCTGCCCTGGGTCTCTGGTCTCTGCATCAAGATAACCTGGCTCACCTGCCTTTCTCACAGCCTGCCCTTGCTCTCTGGAGTGAAACCCAATGGCTCACCTGTCCTCCCCAAAGCCTGCCTGGAGTTTGGCAGCCAGATCACCTGGCTCACCTGTCATCCTCATAGCCTGCCCTAGATCTCTGAAGTCAGAACCCCTTGCTCACCTATCTTCCTCACAGCCTGCACTGGGTCTCCTCAGTGAGGTCACCTGGCTCACCTGTCCTCACAGCCTGGCCTGGGTCTCTGCATCCTCACAGCCTCCATTGGTCTCTGAAGTGAGATCCCCTGTCTGACCTTTCCTCCTCACAACCTGCCCTGGTACTCGGCAGTCAGATCACATGGCTCATCTGTTCTCCTCACTGTCTGCCCTGGGTCTCTGCAAAAGTGAGATCACCTGGCTCACCTGTCCTGCTCAGAGTCTGCCCTGGGTCTCTGCAGCCAGATCACACTGGATCACCTACCTTCCTCACAGTCTGCCTTTGGTCACTGCAGCCAGGTCACCTGCCTCACCTATTCTCCTCAAAGCCTGTCCTGGGTCTCTGCAGTGCGATCCCCTGGCTCACCTGTCCACCCTAAAGCCTGCCTGAAGCTCTGCTGTCAGATCACCTGGCTCATCTGTTCTCCTCACAGCCTGCTCTGGGTCTCTGCAGTCAGATAACCTGGCTCAGTTATCATACTCACAGCCCACCAGGGGTCTCTGCAGTGAGTACCCCTTGCTCAGCTGTCCTCCTCACAGCCTGCCCTGGGTCTCTGAAGTGAGATTCCTAGCTGACCTGTCCTCCTCACAACCTGTCCTGGTACTCTGCACTCAGTTCACCTGGCTCATCTTTTCTCCTCACAGTCTGCCTTGGGTCTCTGCAGTGAGAAAACCTGGCTCACCTCTCCTCCTCACAGCCTGCCCTGGGTCTCTGCAGTGAGATCGTCTGGCTCACCTGTCCTCTTTACAGCCTACCCTGGTCTCTGCAGTGAGATCACCTGGCTCACCTGTCCTCCTCACAGCCTGCCATGGTCTCTGCAGCAGGATCCCTTGGCCACTTCTGGTCTGCACTGGAAGAATCATGGGCTCTTCCATACCGTGCTTCAGTTCATGTGCTATCCCCCTTTCTTGGTCTACACCTAACAACTTTCACCGTCCTACACATACTTATATATATTTTGTTGAAATATGGAAGAAAGATATTGTGGTTGTCTTTAAGTACTATTTTAGGTCATTTAGTGTGTCTGCACATTTTGGCTTTCTTCCAATAATAAAAGAACATCAAGTGTGGAATATTCAAATATTCCACAGTTTATGAGTCAAATGGAGCTATCACTTACCATTCTCATCTTCTGTTTTCTCTGTACAAAGCAACAAAACACACAAAAACAATACTATGTTAGAAAGGGTCCTTGGCTCCTATTCTCAGATAATCTACCTCAGCCAGTGGCATGAAGTGCAGGTCAATAGGAGATCAGTGAACATAAAAAAATGATCATGAATCCTGAAGTTCTGTTAAGTTCAGATGTTGTAAGACAGGTTAGCCCTGGACCAAGAAATTTAAAAGAGCTCAAGTCTCCTTGATATTCTCCTTGGTGTTCTGAAAAATAAAGAGCAAATAAAAGCAAATGAGAAGGCCACTCTTCCTACAGCTGAGGGCTGTGCACCAGGCACCCTGAGCAGGGTGCTCACTGGGACTCACAGGAAGAGGAGAGGCATCCCTCCTTCCACAGTTGCAGAGCTGCATGCAGTGGAAATCCAGTGTCCACACAGCTCAGGGCCTGGAGGACACTCAGACCCCTCCCTTAGCTAGAAAGGGCCAGCATCATGGGGGAGCAGAGTGCACTTGTAAATGACCACAAAAGGGCATCTCCTGGGAAAGAGGACAAGTAGCAAGTGCAAAGTCTTGGAGGGCACTGGCTCACTAGACAAACACCCCCTGGAAGAACAAGGTTGAGAGGCATCAAAACCCAAGCAAAACAAAGGTGAGTGCAAAGAAAAAAAAAAGTCCCTGAATACAGAGAAACTGTCAAAGTTATGCATGTCTTAGTGTCAAAGTTATGCATGTCTTAATTCTTAGTACAAGAATTCAACATGTTCTGCCAAGAAACGAGAGACCATTGGAGAAGTCAAATGCTGCCTGGGTATGTGGGTTGACAACTTGTCACATAACCCAACACCAGTGATGGTTAAATATCATAAAATAGCAATGAAGAGTTAGAAGAGAAATGTGAAAATTAATCAAATTATAGAGTTAGTTTATAAACAGAAGAAATGGTAGAACAAAAACTCATAAGTATACAGAATTATAATTTATTCATGAAAATAAAACAAAAAACATATTAAAATTAATAAAAATTTTGAAAATAAAAACACATTTGCAAACCTGATAAAAGTCAGAACAAATGTGTCTCACTGTAACTAATTTAAAAAGGAAAAAGTTTGTACAGTGTATAATTGATTATACTAAATATACAATGTACGCACAGCTCAGGCCCCCAAGGACAAATATGAATTTTAACTGATTAGTAATTATATATAGACTACTTTAGAATATTAATAGTTTATTCTACGGAAATCAATCAAGAACATAATTTTTAGTAGATCAAATATATTTTTCTATGACATTTGTCACCAAAATGAAAACAAACACCACTCACCTCTTCATTTTTCAGCAATTCTATAAAATAAAAACAAAAACAAAAACAAAAAATGATAAATAATATGCAAAAATACATGCATATCTTATAAAATCTGTTTGGAGAAATTATCAAGTAAGCTTTTCTGCCTAATATCTTCCAAGCTGTTTCAGTAAAATACTAGCCACTCATTACAGATAGGAAAAGGGCCCACCCAGGAGATAGGTGCTGGGGTTGATCCCAGTGTCCCTAAAGGCCACGTGTAGAACTTTTGTTGCCAGCCTGGCACTATGTGGCGCGTGGTGGTAGTACCTTAAGAGGTGGGTCCAGAGAGGTCCTCAGGCCCCCAGGGTGTGCCCCAATGTGGAGTGTGTGACAGGTCCATCCCCTCCTCCATCACATGCTGGCCACCAGGTAGGCAGTCTCCTTCCCATGCACTCTTGCCATGACGTGCTGCTTTGCCACAGGCCAACACAAAGGCAGATTATTATTATTTTCTTTGCAAGAACACCACTAAGACTATTGTCAGCAGTGTGAGCACACATCTGCTACCTTTATATGGTTGCTAGATTCTTTAACAAAGTCTAATTCTGGATCACCAACAACAGGCCCAGCTGCCCAATGGTGAGTGTATTTAAGCAGGGAAACCACACCAATTTCCAGTCCTGTAAGTGCAAAGGTACATAGTATACCACGCAGGTATACCAGTGCAAAAAAGGAGTTGTTAGATGACATATGGAACACATCCATCTACCCAAGGTAAGAGGAAAGAGAGACCAGAACTTACCTGGTCTGTGGATGGTCCTGCCAGAGGAATGGCTCTGAATTGGATGACGCTGGTGGTTTTCTACTGCCACCGTGTGGTTAGATTTGAGAAGTGCATGGAGTGAGTCCCCCTGTGTGTACCAAAGCCAGACAGGAAAGTTAAGTCATCCTGGGCAGCTTGGCCAGGCCCTCAGCAATTTGGGATTATTATTATTATTATTATTATTATTATTATTATTATTATTATTTAGAGAACTATAATTATACATATCGGTTGGTTTCATTTTGACAAAATCAGATATGCAAGTAATTTGGTTTCAGTCACCATTTCCTCCTTCCCCACCTCTCCTCCCTCCTCTGCTCTACTGATTTTCTTTGGCTCTTTTACTTACTTGTTTTTTACTGGTACTTTCTGCATATGCATAAAGATGAAATTCCACATGGTGCATTTACATATGCATGTAACATGGTTTCATTAAATGCATTCTGTATCCTCCCCTTTCCAATCTCCCTCTGGTCTCCTCCTACTCCAATGACTTTCCCTACATTATATATTTGATCCTCTACCACCTTCATTTCTTTACTTTACTCTAACTTCCACATATGAAAGAAATGATTGGAAGACCAGCAATGAAAGCCAGAGCCCAACCCCAGGCCTACAACTGTAAGAAATCAAAAGAAGACAGAAGCAAAGTACAGAGGCAGAATGATCAAATGGCCAAGCTGCCAGCTTTATTTATATCAACTTGTTACATTAGGTCCCTGGCATCAGTAGTACATTATTGTGCACTGTGTCATTAGGCAGTTTACAGATTTAGCAACATTATGCAGCTTCTTCCTTAGTTACACACTTAGTTGCTAGGAGCTCTGTGAAGCTCTCAAGAAAGTTGATTGTTTAAAATTACTGTTATGTAGAGAGGTTCAGGCACAACGGAGCTTGGTAAAACATTGTGGTTGTCTAACAAGGGAGTTTCTTTTCTTTTCTTTCCTGTTTTATTTTATTTATTTATTTTTTAACAAGGGGGTTTCTTTATTTCCAAGAGCTGTGGGCCTGAGATCAAGGTCAAGGCTGATAAAATTCTGATACAGAGCCTCCTCATGCAGGGCATTCCTACAGTAGCCAGGCATTTCATGTCTTTGCGCAGAAGTTTTCCGAGCAGACAGGTATTCTGGGCCTTTGTACAGAAACTTCCTAGCCACTAAGCATGCCAAAGTCATGAAGCTATAAGGGACCCCATAACCCTTACATAGAACTGACCCTACCACCCAGAAACCCAGGTCCAGGTCAGGCCCAGAATATTTCCCCCAACCTGCTGACCTATGCCAGAGCCTGGGTCCAGGCCTAGGACTGCCCCAGCCACCAACGGGGAGCCCAGGACCAGGCCAGTTATAGTACCATCCCTGCTGACATGTGTGAGAACCCAGACCCAGGTCCTCCTCTGCACAGAGCAGAGGACCATACTGGGTCTCTCCATTTACCAACACATTGCTCCCCCAGCTTGCCTCCATCTTGGAACACTGCAGCGATTGCTATAGCCTTCCCCATGTAGTATCCTCCATCTTTGGACAAGAAACAGGATCTGTACCAGCTGCCTACTGCAGGCCAAGTGCTGCATCTCAGAACAGACATCCCAAAGCTATTGTAAGGCCAGCCCTTTTAGCTGCATTTCTGTAAGTGGTTGAATCCATCTTGGGACACCCCTACTGCTATACTGAGTTACCTCTGCTACTGCCACCACCACATTTACTTGTGGTAGTATCCACCTTGGGACACAAGCCTAACACCAAGGTGAGGTAGAGATAATCTTCAGGGACACTACAAGATTATAGGGTGCAATATGAAATACATCAGATCTGCATTGTAGGAAAGGAAGACAGATTTACAACAGAAAAACAAAGAAAGAAAGTGCCCCAAACAAACCAAGATACTACAATAATAGAATCAATTAACAGCAAAATTGATGAAATGTCAGAGAAGGAGTTCAGAATGTACATAATTAAAATGATCTGTGAATTAAAGAATGATATAAGAGAGCAACTATAGGCAAAAAAAATGATCACTGAATCAAAGAGATAAGAGAGAAAATATAGGTAGCAAAGGATTACTTCAAGAAGGAGACAGAGATTTTGAAAACAAAACAAAACAAAATAAAATCAGAAATCCTTGAAATGAAGGAAAAAATAAACCAAATAAGAAACTCAATAGAAAGTATCACCAACAGACTAGATCACTTGGAAGACAGAACATCAGATAATGAACACAAAATATACAATCTTGAAAATAAAGTTAACCACACAGAGAAGATGGTAGGAAATCCAAGAATTGTGGGATAGCATCAAAAGACCAAATCTAAGATTTTTTTGAGATAGGCGAAAGCTCAAATATTAAAACCAAAGAAATGTACAATCACTTTCAATTAAGTAATATCAGAAAATTTTCCACATATGAAGAAAGAATTGGAAAATCAAATACAAGAGGCTTACCGAACACCAAATATACAAAATTAAACAGATTTACACCAAGGCAAATAATAATGAGAATATCTAGCATTAAGATTTAGGATAGAATCTTAAAGACCACAGAGAGAAGAATCAGATTATATATAAGGGGAGAGAAATTTGAATCTCGGCAGATTTTTCAAACCAGACCCTCAAAGCCAGGAGATCCTGGAACTATATATAGCAAACTCTGCAAGAAAATGAATGCCAGCAAAATTTAAGCTTCAGATTTGAGAATAAAATTAAAACCTTTCATAATAAACAAAGTTAAAAGAATTTGTAGTGGAAAGCCCAAACTACAGAGCATTCTTGGCAAAATATCTTAGGAGGAGGAGATTTAAAAAAAAAAAAAAAAAAAAAAAACAATGAACATCAGCAAAAGGAGAAACTACACTAAAGGAAAGGCCAATCAAAGGAGAAACCAAGTCAAGGAAAAAACCAAAAATAAGCCAAAATATCCAGGAATACAATTTATATTTCAAATAATAACCCTGAATTTGAATGGCCTAAACTCATCAATTAAAAGACATAGACTGACAGATTATATTTTTTTAAAAAAGGCCCAACACAATGCTGCCTTCAAGAAACTCATCTCATAGGAAAAGACATGCACAAACTGAAGGTGAAAAGTTAGGAAAAAACATATCACCCACATGGACCATGTAAACAGTAGGTTCTCATATCAGATAAAGTGGACCTCACACCAAAGCTAGTAAAAAGGGATAAAGAAGGATATTTCATATTGCTTAAGGAATTTATACACCAAAAAGACATTACATTTACAAATATGCCACAAACAATTGGATATCTATGTATATCAAATAAAGCCTTCTCAACTAAAATTAAATAGACCACAACACAATAGTACTGGGTGACTTTAACAAACCTCTCTCACCACTGGACAGATCTTCCAAACTAAAACCAAATAAAGACACTATAGAACTCAACAAAAATAATCAATCATTTGGACTTAACAGACATATATAGAATACTCCATCCATCAATGAGCAAATACACTTTCTTTTCAGCAGCACATGGATCCTTCTTCAAACAGACTATATGTTATGCCACAAAGCAAGTCTTAGCAAATGCAAAAAGCAGAGATACTATCCTGCATTCTATCTGAACAAAATGAAGTAAAATTAGAAATCAATGATAAAATGAAAAATAGAAGCTACTCTAATACCTGGAGATTAAATAATATTTTATTGAATGACACATGGATAATGGAAGACATCAGGGAGAAGATAAAAAAAAATCTAACAGGTAAGTGAGGACTCCAATACAAAATATATAAATTTCTGGGATGCTATGAAGGGAATATGAAGAGGAAAGTTCATAGCATTAAGCTCATTCATTATAAGAATAAAAAGTCAACAAATAAACCACCTGATATTACAACCCAAAGCCCTAGGAAAAATAACAAATACCAATGTAGAAGGCAGGAAATAATTAAAATCAAGGTGGAAATCAATAAAATTGAAACAAAAAAAACCCAATTCAAATAATTGACAAAACTAGTTTTATGAAAAAAACAAATAAAATTTATACATCATTAGTCACCCTAATGAAGAAGAGAGAGAAATCTCAAATTACTAAAATTCATCATGAAAAAAGTGTCATGACAGACAGTATTGAAATACAGAAGACAACTAGAAACTATTTTGATAGACACCCTGCTGAGTGAAATAAGGCAGGCACTGAAAGACATACTGTCTGGTCTTATTCACAGGGTGAACTCAAAGTTGATTTCACAGAAAGTACAAGAGTAGTCACCAAAGGGAGAAAGAGAGGGGAGGGAGGACAGGGTGGGCCTGAGGGAGGAGGCTGGGAATCAAGTACCAGAATACACTCAGGAGTGGCTAGCAGTACTGCCCTCCAGCACAGGAGGTGACAGGGGTGCACAGCATGTCCCTGTGTATTTCATAATGAAGTTGAGAGCAGTCTACAGACACCAAGAAATGATAAATGTTAACAGATGGAAGAGCTAATGCCCTGATCTGATCATGACACACTGAACAGGTGTGCAACTAGCTCACTGCTCCTCATCAACATGTGCAACTTAAATGTGAATCAACACTAAAAATAAAAATGTTGTCCTTTGTAGGTCACAATCAGAGTGAAGTGGCCCCCAAGGAACTGTAGAAAACACCTGCACATTGAGCATCTGGAAAGGTGAAAACACATGGAAAGAATGAAGAAAAAAGAGTTGACAAAGCTCAAGCCATCGGCACGACACAAACATGCACATACCTGGAAAGAATGAAAACCCCTAATGGGCCATAGGTCTACAATACATGAGCCTAACATGATAATTGAGGCTGAAGGAAAAAAGGCTGTCCCTATGACAACAAAACCAAGTCAAGGATGCCTGTTGTCACCACTTCCAGACAACACAGCAAGAGGAGTGCTACCATGGAAAACAGGAAGAAAATCCCTGTGTTCCAGACTTCAGCCAAGTCATATAGCCCCAGACAGTGGGACAAAATCAAGGACTTCACCAAGCAGATAGAGGTGGGTGCAGGTGACTCAGACTCAGAGTCACCCTCAGAGACAGCATCCACAGGCCCCAAGATGGGGGAGACAGCGAAGGCTCTGCACCCATCACCACCTCTCCCCATCATCCACAGTGACCACCTCACACAGTGTACATTTGACCTATTTCTGGCTTCCTGCTCCCTAGAGTCTCTACTGCAAAAGAACAGGGACATTTAATTGTGTTTCTTCACTGCTGCTCCTACCAGAAAGCCTGCTCATAGGGGGAGATCAGAACCTGAGAAGTTGTGGGGCTCCAGTACACCCACACATACACAGAGGCCTCACACAGACCTCCTCACAGGGCCATGACTGCTACACTTTCAAAGGCTGAAGTGATCAACCACATCTCATGTTTCATAGTGGTGGTTCCTGGACCTTAAGCCATTTTTCAAAGTTGAGACAACCAAAATTGGTTCACAATGTAGGACCATAAGAAATGCTGTACTATTAAATTTATAGCAACGGGACAAATGATTTTCAGAACCTGGAAGCAAGCAATAGGAAGATGTATTCCCAAGGGCAACAGTGAAAAAGTAATACACAAAATTCAATAAAAGATCAATTAATAATAAAAAATCAACTTCTATATATATATAATGAAATACTGAAATGCAATTAAGAAAAAAGTTCACTTATAATTGAACACCAGAAACAAATAGAGAATAAAAAAGAACAAAAATATATAATATATATGCTTAATACATACTATATATACACACACATGACAGCAGCTTGAGTGTTATGGCTTGGATGTGAGGTGTCCTTCAAAGCTCAAGTGTGAGACAATGCAAGAAGGTTTGGAGGAGAAATTGTGTTATACTTTAACCTAATTGGTGAATTAGTCCCTGATGGGATTAACTGGGTGGTAGCTGGAGGTAGCTGGGGTGTGGCTAGAGAAAGGGGTTCATTGGATACGTGGCTATGGGGGGATATATTGTATCTGGTGAGTGGAAACCTCTCTCTCTGCTTCCTGATCACCATGTGAGCTGCTTTTTTCTGCCACACTCTCCCCCCATGAGATTCTGCCTCACCTTGAGCTCCGAGAAATGGAGCCAGCCTCCTGTGCACCGAGACCTCTGAAACCATGGTCCTCAAATAAACTTTTCCTCCTCTACAATTCTTCTGGTTGCGTCGTTTAGTCACAGTGGCAAAAAGGCTTACTGAAACACTGAGTGCCTGATGTGGAGCCCTGGTCACAGACTCCAGAAGAAACAGGGAAGGACTCACCTGTGAATTACTGCATTTGCACATCATGGTGGACCTAGTGTGATCTGAGGTCTGAAAACAGCCTCTCACAGCTTTGCCTAATCATAAAACACCTGGTGTAGAAAATTTGTGGGAATGGCTTAAACACGTTATAAGGAAAAAAAAATCCTACATCTGGCTGCAGGTTTATACAAAAAATCACAATGTGAAGTATGAGAGAAAAAGGTATAATAAAAACTAACCTCAGAAATTAGAGTATTCAGGCCATGCATGGGGCACATGGCTCCAATCTCAGTGATTTGGGAGACTGATGTAGGAGAATCACAATTTCAAAGCCAGTTTTAGAACTTAGCTAGGCCCTAAGCAACTTAGCAAAAACCTGTCTCTAAAACAATAAAAAAGAGCTGGGGATATTGCTTAGTGGTTAAGCAAAACCAGGTTCAATCCCTGGTATCAAAAAAGAAAAAGAAGAGAAATGGAGTATTCAGGTGGGCACAGCAGTGAGTGGCTCAAGTCCCAGGAAGTTAGGAGGCTGAGGTGGGAGGATCATACTTCTACCCTAGGACATATAGTGAGAACCTGCCTCAAAATAAAAACAAACAAATAAACAAATAATAAATAAAAAGACCTAGGGATGTAGCTCAATGGTGGAGAGCCCCTGGTTTCAATCTCTACTATGGTGGGGGGGGGGACAAAAAAGGGGACTTCACCAGCACCCTGGTGTACCAAGGAAATGAGGAAACCCACAAAGGCCAAGAGAAATCCTTCAAAGAGGACTAAGACCCACATGCTCAGCACTCACTGCCCTAAAGGCTTAGATCTGCAGGGAACTGAGACTGAAAGAGTTAAACAGCACAACCATGTGTTAAAGCAGCAGCCCCAGCTCCACTATCCACAGGCCCTGAAGGAGCTGAGCTCTTGGTGTTTCTTCTGTTTTTTTTCCAGCTATTTCCTCATGGAACTCCATCAAAACTCAGGCTGAATACAATCTAAGAGACCCTCTGAGTACATTGAGCAACTTATCTACTGATTCCAAATATACTTTAGAAAGCAACTACATATAAACATGGTGAAATCTGGTAATGGAGGAGACAGCAGCAATTGTCTAACAGTGAGTGACAGATGGAGCACTCATGATGACAGTCTGGCTCAATAGCACACCCACAACAGGTATGTCATGTATATGTCTAGGGCATTTCAACCAAGAGCAATAGAGCACATAACCTTTTTAACATCATAGGAAATTCATCAAGAGCAGCCACATTCAGCCACAACAGGCATTAGTGTAGAAGGCTAGCAAATTCCAACGTGGGCACCAGGAATACCGGAATTACCACAGATGTCATTAACAGAAACACAGCTGGGCGACCTCCAGATAACTGCAGGTCAAATCCCAAAGTTCTAAACCGCACATGGGTCAAGGTATCTCAGATCAGTCTGAATATTTCAAAGAAAAAGAACTGAAACTGCATCTTAGGAAACTTTGTGGAACAGAGCACAGGCAGGGCTTAGGGGGAATTAGAGGTGCTACAGGCTTACATTACAAAAGAAGAACTAAAATCAACCTTCATCCTTCCACTTCAGGAACTAAAGAACGAATAGCAATGAGAACCTACATCTGATGCTAGCATATAATTAAAAACATCAATGAAACTGTGATGAAGAAATCAATAGAGAATCAACTCAAAAGCAGGTTCATCATGGATAACCTTGTAATGGCACAACACAACTAAGTTAAGAAAAAAGACAAAAATTTACTCAGTAGAAATGAAACACACCATTATCAATCCTACAGACAGCAAAAGAACCATAAAGGAATATTATTAAGAACTGTGTGGCCACAATTTGTGAACTCAGATGAACTGGACCAACTCTTGGAGACAAACAATCTACCACAACTCACACACACAAGGAGGAACACACAACATGGACAGGCTAAGGAAGTGATAATGACCATCATCAGAGGAAAGGCCTGGCCCAGTAGTGTCAAGGTAAATTCTGCACCAAACTAAAGAGGAAATGAAAACTATCCTTAATCCCCTCTAAAAGGCAGCAGGTAACACTTCCAATTCATTCCTTGAGGTGTGGCCTATATGATATGCTGTGATGGAAACAGTTTCTGGCAGCCATAGCCAGGGAAACTGCCTGGACCAGAGATGGCTGAATTTGGCACCCTGGGTACAAAGGAAATAGGAAACCATGATAAAAGGAGAAATGAATTGCATGCACTTTAATCAAATTGTGGAGAAGCAGCTCTATTGTTTCTCTAGCTTTTTTTCTTAAATTCTGTGAAATTACATGAGTATTGCTTTGCTGAGAAAATTCAGAAAACTACATCTACAAGTGGAAAGAGTAGACAGTTATCTAAGTGTCGCCAAAATGTCCAGGAATCCAGCAGCTTATAGAGAACATCATCAAATAGAATTATAGACTGAAGGGCCATGTAAACCCCACAATTTACAGGGTACAAGGTGAACTCCCAGTGGGATGATATTAGGAGGGGGTATCTGGGGGGGGTAACTGGAATTAGATGAGATCATGAAAGATGCTTATGAATTTCATAAAAACCTGTTCTGTTCAGACAACAGAGATGTTATTTAATAACAACTTACATGATATTGAATCAATTTGTAAAAAAAATTCATACTTCAGGCAATTGCCATGTTTTTCCAATACAATTTATTGTTAATCTTTCAAATTCATAAAGCAGGAATAAAAACAGATTTACCAAATGTCAGGAGTTCTTCACTGTACAAAGGAACTAATATTCTTAAGAATCCTTGTAGTTCAAATTTACCTACCATAACTTTTTTGGATATGTAATCACTTTCTTCAACAACAGCAGTTTTTTTTTTTTTAACCTCTTTTCTCTAGAAGCATTCTTGAGACTAGAACCTATAATTCCATTTGAGATTCAATTGTAAAAAAGAGTGAGGTCTCAGAAATTTTGTACATAGGCTCAGAGAAAGCAGAAAAGTAAATAAAAATTTGTATCAAATAGAAAAAAAACTAGGTATTATCTTGAAATTTTTTTACCTCGTCAGAATAATTTGCTTGTCTCAGTTCTGAATACATACATTTCACATTTTAGAAAAACCTGGGTCTCTAATAAGTGAGCACATAATTTCAAAGTGAGAAACACAGAAAAGATTAGTGCTGAGGGACCACAGATTTTTCTGCTGAAAGGGCAGAGAACATCCCAGCCAGCTGGACATCTTTCCAATTGGTCTTGCTCAAGAAAATATTCCATGATCACCCTCCCAGGAGACCTGGACCATGACTCCAGTCTTTTCAGGATTGAAGAGTACTTCACTGAACTGGGTGCTTCTTATGCTCTGGGAGATTTTTTTTCTCTTGCACAACTGTGACGGAATGCCAGGGGAAGGTATCAGATCTAACCTGACCCCTCAACACCAGCATCTAGAGGCTGCCTATCCACCTGGCTCCAAGAAATGGGAAAAGGGCTTGGGGAGATAATGTTTCAAGAAGGGAGTTGTCTAGATGAGGCCTATTTTAAAATATTCCTCAGGCCCAGGCCCTCCAGTGGCTCTCTTGAGATTTTATGCCCCACACATCAGGCTGTCCTCTAAGAAGAGCTGCCCCAGGGCCTAAAATTGTTTGCACTCTGCAGGAAACAGGGCAGCTCTTGACACACTTTGGCAGCCCAGGAAAGGACAGGAAAATGGCAGAGGACACAGGACCCTGGGAAGAGAGAAACAGAATTTAAAACCAAAGTTACTACATTATCTGTGCCTGGGGAAGACAAACAAAAAAAGGCACAAAAGTATTTTATCAGTGGCATTCCAGGTGGCTGTTCTCTGGTTTTATCACATAGCAAATTCACAAACAGAAAACAAATCTTCGATGCTGTGCCCACTTGAATGCATTGTGAGGAGCAAAAAAATGATAATACTGTGCACTGGATGGGGAGGTGAAGTCTGGAAATGTGAGGACAGACAAAAATTTTAAGGATCCACTGATTGCCCAGACATGGGCTAGTTTGGGAAAAGCAAGGTGACTCCTGGGTAGAAAAAGGGACACAGACCCCTCAGACTAGCATCTATCACACAGGAGCCCCACACCAGGGACAGGATCCCTTGAGACCCGCTGCCTTCACTTTACACTGAGAGCCTAGGGCTAGGGTCCAGCTATGCAGAGAGGGTTTTGCCAAAATGGCTGCTGACTAAAATAGCTGCCAACCAGCTAGAACACTGGGAAACCCAACCTGGAACAGCCCACACCATGGCCTGAAGGCATCAAGGGCTGAGCTGTAGCAGCATCTGACTCAGATCTGGCTTGGCTGACTCTGGAGCTGACAGTGGGAGGCCAGAGGCCAGCCACAGCTGGTTCACCACTTGTAACAAGCCTACCTCCCACCTGACCAGACCTGCCCCACACACTCATCATGTTCCACTTCTGGGGAGACCTGACATCCTTCTTGTGGACCTCATAGCACCTGTAGGACACAGGGAGGAAGATCTGAGCCAGAGCCACTTGGGCCTCACACAGCAGAGAAGACACAGTACTGGAGACGGATTCTGAGCTCCACAGGGTGAGAGATACAGGCCTCAGAGACTGCGGAAGGCCACCCCCTCCCACCAGCTGCCTGCTGATTGGCCAGGGCTCCACAAGACCCCTCTCTCTCCCCAACACAAATATGCACACTCTGGGGCCCTGACTGACAGGAGATGTATCATGCTTCTGGATACATAGGCCAGGAAGACAAGGTATTGGCAAAAGCCCTTTTTAGGCAGGACTTCCTCCCTGCAAGGGGACCTGTCCCACCAGAGGGACATTTCCACTTATGCAGAGCTGAGCCTGACTTTCCAAAGCAGGCCCTGTTGGCTAGGAAGCTCTTCTGGGCACAGAGTCCCATGCATATGTGAGAAATTACAGCCTTGGTTCCAAGGCAGCCTACCCTGACCTCAGAGAAGGTGTGTGCCTGGTCAGGCCTGACTGGGAAGGAGGGAGCCAGGCATAAATCACTTGGGAAGAGGCCAAGGCTTCATGGGAAAGGCCTCCTCACACTTTTACTCTGCCAACTCATTTTCAAACAAACAAAAAAGTAAATAAAAATAAAAAATACAATCAGGAGATATGAATATTTAGTGCATAAAAAACTAATTATATGGCAATAAAAAAACTCAAAGAAATAAAAAGCAAACACTTGAACCAGCTCAGGTAAGGAGCCTGCTTCACCAGGAATTCAGAATGAAAACCTACTTGTGTAGAGGTAAACACATTCCCAAGTTGGCAGTAAGACTCTTACTGCTGAAATGTGACCCCAGGAGGGCTCATTCCCTGGGTCCAGGGGGGACACCTAATGATTTATCTCTCAGAATCCACCATTCCATGACCTATGGGTTTTCTTAATAAGAAGATTAAAATTAAAAAAAATTCTAAAAGAAGAAAGGGATACACTCAAATATATTAAAAATGAAACTCCTTCCTGAAACTGCAATAGGGTTCAATTAGACTGCTCTACCTCAGGATAAATGTCTGCAGTCTTTTCAAAGGAAAATGAATTCACATACAGGAAATATTATAAGGAAAAACAAATGACCTCACAAATGAATTAAACATGAGAAAATTACTGAAAACTTTCCCAAGAACATTGAAATACACAGAAAATAATTCATGCAAATGATATTTAGTAAAAAGAAATATATGGTGACATGGAAATAAACCAGGATAGACAGGTGTAAGACATAAACACACATATATGGACAGCCAGAGCTGATCCAGACATTGCACTGGAATTTTCTAGTAATTTAAATTTATTCATAGTCTATAACCTGACAATGTTTTTCCAATGTGTACAACATTTATGAAGTGTACTCACTTGAGTGCCAAATTAAAAAAAAATAATAATGAAATTACCAAGAACAAAAAGTTAAACTGGAAACAAGTGAGGTTTCTGAAACAGGAACACGGAAGGGATCTGGGAAACCTACAGCCTCAGACAGCATTAGGAGTCTAGCCAACTGAGGCAGAGAATCCCTACAATACAAGTTACAGCACCACAGTGGTAGAGCACTAATGGTAATACATTCAGTATTGAAAACTCAACTAAGACAAAACCAAGTAAAATTCTGCTTCCTCGTTGATGGTAAACTATAAGGAATGACAGAAAGAATTGGCACTGAACTTATCTCCAGGCAGAGGTAGGGAAGGGCAGTGAGAGAAGGCAGCCGGCCCAGGGCCATTCACTTCTATTTAGATGGGGACATATAGGTGTTTAAATTCATACTAAACTGAGCATTTAAAAAATTATTTTTTTAAATTCATACTAAACTGAGAATTTAAAAAAATTATTTAAGTGGGACACAATGGCTCATGCCTGTAATCCCAGAGGCTCAGGAGGTTGAGGTAGGAGTATCAAGGCTTCAAAGCCAGCCTCAGAAACTTAGAGATTCCCTAATTAACTCAAGGAGATCTTGTCTCTAAATAAAATATAAAAAATGGCTGAGGATGTATCTCAGTGGTTAAGAGCCCTTGGGTTCAGACTCCAGATTGGTCAAAGGGGAGGGAGAGGAGGGGAGAGGCTGTGGGGATTGGAAAGAAAGTGGAACAAGATGCGTAGCATTACCTTAGATAGATAATTGCACAAATGGTTTGACTCTACTTCATGTACAACCAGGGAAATGAAAATGTGTGCTCCATTTGTGTACAATAAATTGAAATGCATTCTGCTGTCATGTATAACTAATTAGAACAAATAAAATTAAACAACCATGAGTGGATGATAAAGTGTGTAGAATCTTAACATTTACAAACTATGTAAAACCTGGAATCATTGACTGTTCAGAAACTACACAGATGGATCATGGGTGGTGGTGAGCAGATAAAAGAGAAAAGAGATAAATCTGCATTGTTCCCGTAGCTCCCCATTCCACCTGTCTCTGAGGAAAGGCTGAGCTTGATGAGATTCTGAGCCAGGTTAGTGCTGGTAGCAGATTCAGTGATGGTGAGCTGCTATCAGTAAATCTTCCACTGGGCTCACAATATTCACCTGTGCTCCAGACATCTGAAGGATCTCATTTGTTTTGGCACCTTGACACCTGATTTTGCAGCCATTCAAGTTGTTTGGGACACTGAGTTTATGAGTAGCCTGACCAGGTGCATGCAAACCTGCTGGATGGCCTTTCACATCTGAAGAGCTGGATTCAATGCTGCTGAATCAGGTGGAACATGGGTCATAAGACAATGAAACTGTTGCATTGCCAACTTGTGCGGCTTGGTCAAGGATAGTTAGGGAATGACAGACTGTCCTTGAGTGGCACAGGTCTCTAGAGGGGTCCCTTTATGTCAAGGTTGAGACACATGGTTGAGGTGCTGTGGGAAAAACTTGCACTCTCACTGCCTGTGCTGTACCCTGCAAAGAGGACTGCAGAAGGTGGCATCTTGGGCAGTATGTGATGAAAAAACATGTTTGGGGACTTCAAAATGACTATGCACATCTGTTTGACACATTCAGTGATGGATTGTAGAATGCCTGTGATAACAAAGGCCTACTCAGCTGCATTGGGTAGCATGTCCTTGCCACCTGGGCCTGAGCCCTTGTGCTCTCTTGAATCTCCATCCCATAACCACCTTTTCCAATGAGGGAGACACACACTGACTAGTAGGGACCACCAGGCTCAGAGTGACTGAGGTCTTTTAGCAGCTGTGCTGTTGTTCAGAGAGTTGCTGATGTCCTCTTCCAGCTTGTCAATAACAAATTTTAAAGGTGGCATTAGTGCGCCCAGCCAATGTGACCATTCTCTCAGGACAATTCCCTCTGCAACATTCATATGTGCAGCACTCTCCTCCCACATCTTCTTAACTGACTCTCCTTTCAGAAAGATACTGCCATCTTCCTTTCCACACATAAGTAGCTGAATGTTGTGACACTGAATCCTCCTTTAATCCCACTGGTGTCCATGTTGAGCAGAGTCCTAGAGAATTGAACTTTGAGTGCTCAAGACTATGATATTAGTGGGGGGTGAAAGCCAAAACCTGCAGGTGTGGTGCCACTGACGGGGAAAAAAAGAGATTGGGCAGAAAGAGGAAGGGGGGAAGCTTGGAATAAAGAATAAAGGAGCACAGAGGAGAAAGGGGGTGGAAGAGGAAGAGGGGGTGAGGAAGGAAGGAACTGGATTAAGAAAAGGATGAATAGAAAGGCAGGTAGAAGAAAGAGAGTGGAGGAAGAGGGGATGAATCAGGAGAAAGCAGCGGAGAAAGCAGGTAGAGGAAAGAGAAGGGGGCAGGAGGAAGGGGGAGAGGAAGAGGAGGTGGAGGAGAAGGAAAAGGAGGGAAAGAGCATTGGAGGAGAAGGGGTGGAGGGGAAGCGAGGAGAAGGAAGACAGGACTGAAGGAGGGGAGCAGAGAGGGGTGGAAGAGTAAAAAATGGTGCTGGTGTAAGAGTGAGTATGGTGGAATTAGAGGCATAAATGAGGAAGAGGGGTTAGAGGAGGCTGGCGTGGAGGCAGAGGAGGAAAATGTAGGAGGAAGGTGAGAGAATGAAAGTGGAGGAGGAAAAGAAAAAGGGTGAAGGAGGAGAAAGAGGAGAAGAAAGGTCTTGTAAGAAGTAGAGGAGGGGAGGGGAGGTGGTGGGGGAGGAGTAAGAATGAGAAGTAGAGGAGGAAGAGTGTGAAGGTGGAGGTGGAGAGGGGGAGAAGGAAGTGGGAAGGAGGAGGAAGGAAACAGAGGTAGAGAAAGGGTGGAGAAGTAGGAATACTGTGAACAAGGGATGAGGAGTATAGCAGGAAGGAGAGAGGACAGAGGAAGAAGAGGGAAGGTGGAGTAGAAAAAACTGGAAGGAGGAAGGGATTGGAGGAGGGGAGGAGCAGGGATGCAGGTGGAGGAATTAGTATGGGGGAGTTAGAGGGGTGAAAGAAGAGGGGGAGGGGTTGGAGGAGGAGGAGTTATAGGAAGAGGGGGTAAAGACAAAGGAGGAGGAGAAGGAGGAGGAGGGGTAGAGGCAGAGGAGGAGATAGAGAAGGAGGGGTAGGACAAGGGGAAAAAAACTGGGGCAGCAGAGGTGCTCATGACTGCTACCTTTGCTGGTCTGGGATAAATATATATATTTTAAACTGCACCCAGATAGAGATAATTTACATGCAAAGAAATATCCTAAGTAATCTGGGCACAGTAGCACACGCCTGTAATCCCAGTAGCTCAGAAAGCTAAGGCAGAAGTCGAAGCCAGCCTAAGCAAAAAGTGAGGCACTAAGCAATTCAGCGAGACCCTGTCTCAAAATAAAATACAAAAATAGTGATGGGGATGTGGCTCCATGGTCAAGTGTCTCTAATTTCAATCCCCGGTACCAAAAGAAGAAACAAACAAACAAACAAAAATATATATATATGTAATACACACACACACAATACACACACACTAGCTAGGACTAATCAATGCCAAGCAACATTATTTATGCTCCCATTTGATAGGCCCAAATCATGGAAAATATTTGATGGACTGTTTTTTTTTTCTTTTGTTGTAGTTGTTTTGTTTTGTTTTTACACTCTGGATAATAAATCAATACTTTCTTTACATTCTTATAAAAGACCTTATAAACAGAGGATACTGCCACACACACGTGCCACCAATTTTCACCAGGGAACAAAATTACAGTCATTTTTCTATCCAATTGCATTAAAGAATCTTGTTGAAATTCTTCAAATAAACATGCTGATTAGGATCATAGTGTCACTGTAAGTGGAATTTTAAAAGTAGTGTTCTAGTTCATAGCCCACTCATCACTCAGGAAGCAGTTTAGCACAGAGGATGTCACTTTGACAGACACAAAGCGAATTGTGGATGCATGCTTATAGGATTTTAGATATCACTTTAAGTGTAGGAAAGTGAAAGTGAGTGGCACTGGACAAAGGTCACAACAAATAGTTTCAAATCTGAGAACATAGAGGGATGAATATATTGAGGTGAGGTTTGAAGTGTCATAGGGCAAGTCGTGGTGAGCCAACTCTTGTTTTCAAAAGCAGACTGATGGCTCAGATATATAAAAAAAATTGTGTCACCAGGAAAACAGTTAACTGAGTTTTCTCAATCAAATTATGAAAATAGTTTTTCTTTTTTCAGTTAACTTCATCAGCACAAATTTATTAGGAGAAATGATAATTTTGAGGCACATATTTTCAAGACTGTGTATTGGCTATTGTCCATCCTAAGTTGAAGCATGGACCATTTCTGACAATAAACAGATTGACTCAGACCTGCACCAAGGCTGGCTGTGTCACTACTGCTTCTCAGCCTTCCCTTTCTCATCAATTGACCCCACCAGTGTGAAATAGAACAGCCCTGTTAGTAACAGCACAGGAGACTGAAGGAGGAAAACCAAGACTTCCACAATTAAAGAAGGTATTGGAAGTTGCCCCGGCTCCAAAGACTAACTTCCCCATCCCCCGAGAAGAGCTGCCCAATGGTGAGCCCTGCTGACTCACATGATCCTTACCCCCAATCAGAAAGCACCCTGTGCCAACTGTCAAATCGTTAAACCGTTAAACTGTCATAACTGTCAAACCACCCCTGGCTCTATAAATATGCAGAGCTGTTCCTCTATAAATGGGCATTTTCTCCAATAACGAGCCTGAGCCTTGTTTGACTTTCATTGGTGCCAAAACCGGGAGGGGGGAATGCCTCGATGCTCGAGGGCACCCTCTCTCAAGGCTTGCCATCCTTGTCCACTCTTTTGAGTGCTGCTACTACTCACACAACACTGGCTCTTCAGTAGGTGAGTTCCCCTATCGGGTATCCAACTTCAGATGGGCTGTGCAGGGGCTTTGACCATGATCATCTATCTGGAAAACCTCTGACGCCCAATCTGGAGGAGAGAACACACCCCACTATGACCTTCAGGGTCATGGTGGACTCTATAAAGCCCAGTTCATGAGCGGTAGTTCCTGAGGGGTGGAAGAACAGGCACTCCCCTCTCTCTCTTTCTTTCTCTCTTTACCACCCTTGTCCCTCTCCTGACCTATGGGGGCCTCTTCTTCCCTCCCTGCAGACTCACCCTTATTAAATTCTGCACACAAGATTGGCCTTATTATCAATTACACAATCAAATTCAATGGCCCCCAGGAGGATCCCTAGATCCTGCAATTCTCAGAGATCTGAGAGAGCTCGAAAAAGTGGAAGGAGATCCCCTATGTTGAGGCTTTTCCTCTTCTTCCTTCTCACCCCGACCTATCCATAGATGAACCCCCTCCCTAATGACCTCCCCTGTCAACTCCATCCTGCCCCTCAGGTGCTCCTCCTGACTCGGCTGACACCTTTAGTCCCCCCAAATCTAGGTCCCGCTCTCTAGTTCCACAAACCATGGCCCCCTTAAGAGAGGTTGCTGGACCTGAGGTCATTATCCGGGTACATGTCCCATTCTCTATGAATGACCTCACACAACTCGAGTGAAGGTTGGGCTCATTCACAACAGATCCAACCACTTACACTTACATAAGAGAGTTTCAATGGGTCCTCCAGGCTTATAGCCTCACTCACCATTATATATATATATATATATATATATGCCACAGTCTCTGGCTGGGCACAAATCACGAGCCACCACACAGCTTGTAGATTCAAACAGCAATTCTTTATTCCCGATCTCACACTGGCCTTCTACAAACACGTTCTGGGGAAATCCACGTTCTCTGCCCAAATCCCCCACTCCTGGGCTTCTGTCTCCCAAATATACTGTCTGACCCTAAGAACTCAAGAAGAACTCAGCAGCAGGATACGCCCTATTCTAAACGGGGAACACCCTAATCTCCTATTATGCTAAACCGCCCTATTCTAAAGGGGGAACACCCTAATCTCCTATTATGCTAAACCGGGGACACCCTAAACACGGATCCACCCTGGTCCTTGAGCAAGGTCACCTTTCAGGAGTCCTTCCACTAGACAGCATGGGAGTAGCTGGCAAGGAAATTGTCATACCTACTTGGCTGATGGCTCCCAGCATCTCCCCCCTTCTGATTAATTAAACAACAAGTAATGTGGCTTAAGGACCGTGCCTGGTAGGTTGTCCAGTTCAACATATGGTTCATACCTGTCATTGGAAAACTGACCTTTAGGCGTCAGCCTCTTGTCTTAGGTTGATACCACTGCAACTGGATCATACCTGTCACTGACTACCGGTCCAGCATACAGCCATACTTGTGGATAGGTCTATGCACCAGTGGGGGGGGGGGTGAGGTTCTTTGCCTCACCTCTGTTGGCCCCCAAATTTGGCCTTGGTGCCAGTGGGGGAGTGAGGTTAATGTGGCTTAAGGACCGTGCCTGGTAGGTTGTCCAATTCAACATATGGTTCTTACCCGTCATTGGAAAACTGACCTTTAGGCATTAGCCTCCTGTCTTAGATTGATACCATTGCAATTGGATCATACCCGTCACTGACTACTGGTCCAGCATATAGCCATTGGCCCCCAAATTTTAGATCATCACTAGCAGAAGGGAGGAGGATACAGAAATGCCATGACACCAAGCCAATTGACAGTTCCTTTGGAAAAATTGCATCACTGGTGACACCATCAGCAAAGATATGCCAGCATTACCACAATTTGCTGTACCAAACAATAGTTACATAGTCCAGGCAAGTTCTGTAAGCAGTTCAAAGTGGAGGAATCTATCAATATGTCTGTCTCCTCCTAAAGTTCGTTTTCCTCCCAAAGTAAGTTGACTCCTTGATTGAGCATTACTTGTTGAGTTATATTCATTGATGCATCAGTTTATACAGTTTTCGGTGATATCTATCATAGAAGCTGTAGTTTGTCTTCACTGGCACTGGGATTAAGATAGGAATTCTGGCAATGATGCTAAGGAGACATTATCCTGAAAAGAATTATTAAATATAATGAAAAGGAAAGGTGAAAGTAAACAAACAGATCTGTTAACCTCCTTAAAAAACAATCCTTAACAGCTGTTTACCTGATTTAAATTAGTAAACAAGCAGATCTGTTAACCACTTTTAAAAACAATCCTTAACAGCTGTTTACCTAATTTAAATTAAGCCATTTAAATCACGTGAATAAAAAAAATAATTTGGATCCATTTTCTCATGAGCGCTCCTCATATATGAAATATGGACATACGCACACACAGACATACAACACAAAACACAAATGTGCAAACAAACGTACAACACATAAGATAATAATAAAGACCTTGTAGCTTTACCTAGATGAAATCTCCATTGCAATGTTTAAAAACTCCACAGTCAAAAAATAAAACTGATCAAAAAAACATTAACCTAGGTTTGTATGAGCTCAAAAAATAAAAATAGAACCTTATGATGTGGAAAAATGCAATAATGAAATAGATATTGAAAAAAGCATCCTGGTAAATCACTGTTGCAGATGTAAGAATGGCCAAGCTGGAGTTCTGGATATCAGCTGTTATGGATTTGAGTCAAATCATCTTCTTTTCGATCTGTAGAAATCGTTTTAGTTAGTCTTTCTGGAATCCAAATCGGCTGTTGTTCTCCCTGTGGAAACACACAAACAGAGCCCTGATTCCAGACAATCACTGGGTTAGGACCTTTCCATTGTCCTGTTAGAATATCTTTCCAAAGTACTTTAGGCTTATGTACATTTTTTGGTTACATATGCCTTTCCGCAGCACTAAGTCCTGATGAATCCAAATTTAAAAAGTTTAGAGTAAAAAGCGTTATTTTAAGTTTATCTTTGGGGGATATATACCCCTTTCCAATTCCCTCTTTTTGCTTTAATAAGTACGTTTGTATCTAATAGTTGTCTTAGCTTTTTGCATTTTCTATCTGAAATACTTTACTTGACATATTCAATCATTTTTTATCTTACTTCTATCTTCTAGTTTTTTTTTCCTAAGGTTTATATATCATAATATATTGGCTAATACTCTCCTTCTTGAGGAATGTACCAGAGTCTGGGAACTTGCCAGAGCCCATGCAGATGAAACTCACCAAATTAATCCCAATCACCCTCCGGGGCCACTTGCTGCCCCAGATCAAACTCCCGACTGCGATTATACACAAGCTGGCATACAGAGTAGGGACTGATTCTCCGCATGAATTATTGCTGGGCTCAAAAAAGCAGCATGTAAGGTCGGCAATTTCCAAAAATTACAGGAGATAATTCAAAAGTGAGAGGAGACCCCATCAGAATTTCTGGATCAGCTTACGAAAGCCCTTCAGCAGTATACTAACCTAGATCCCAAAACCCCTGATGGCCGTCATGTCCTTATGACATATTTACTCTCACAGAGCTACTCCAACATCCGGGCCAAACTAAAAAAGCTTGAACAAGGCCCTGCCATCCCCCAGACTGAGATCTTAGCGGTAGCCTTTAAGGTTTTTCACAACTGGTATGAGGAAATTGAGCGCCGCAAGCACACGCCGAACACAATAAATTTCAAAAAATTTCAGATGCTTGCCCAGGCCCTGCAGGGTGCTTCCTAGGGTCGCCACCCATCACTGCAGGTCAAAACCCCCTGCTTCAAGTGTGGCAAGGAGGGACATTGTGCACCACGCACTCCGCATACCCTATGCTCTAAATATCAACAAGAAGGTCTTTGGGGCTCTGACTGTCCTAGATCCCATAGGAGGCCTATGGCCAAGGAACCTCCAACCTTCTGGGCATGGCAATCGATTGATGGAGCCTCGGGTCCTTGTCCCAAGCCATAACAAGACAGGAACCCAGGGTGTGGATTCAGGTGAGTGGGCGCAAGGTTGACTTTCTGCTGCACCCCTCCCCTGACTCAGGCAATGGCAAGGCCCTACTGAGGTGGATGGCGCAAGGCGTCCATCCACTGGAGGAGCACAGTATGTTTCTGGGAATGGGCTGATTTGTTTTTATATTTCTTTAATAGGTATAGTTGCAACTTCTCATATGACCATTAAGTATGAAGGAGAAAAAACATGACATTCCCAATTAATGCAACTACTTCTAAAGAATAGATCTGTTTGCTCTAAATGCAATGATTCAGCTGTGGAGAGTAAATTGTTAATGTCTAATGAAAAACTCCCTGTATTCCTGTCAGGGAAGTTTTTGAGAAATTAAATTAAAATCTAGAGAAGAAAAATTAATGTTAAGAAGACAGATTAGTGCTTAGTACTGGGCAACATATTCTTGTTCCTGTGCACAATAGTTTGTGCTCTTACTCTTGTTTGATTAAAATTAATAACAATTCAACCACTTGCGATAACCATGGCACCGGTTCCAGTCAGTAAGTCAAGAAAGAATAGTCAAGATATAGGCCAATAGTTTGGGACATTTGTAATTATTATTAAAAGTTAACTAAGCAGAAACAGCTCAAAGCAAAACACGAACTGAAAGTACAAATGTTTGCTCATGCATAAGCCAAGATACATTCTTCTATTCTGATTGTAGCTAGGTAATATTTTGTTTCTTTGAATTATGATTCCTGTTTTGTAACCACAAAGTATTGTAAGCCTGCCAAAATGAAAAGTATATATGATCAACTTCACAAGTAAAGATTGGGATCAACACCTGCACTTTGGTTTCTGTGTTGTTTCTCCACCCCTCTTTCGCCGACTTCTCACCATCCGTTCGTCTCCTGAGACCCCCTGTTGGAGCTGGTCTCCGACAACTTTCTCCTTGACATCGGGGCGACCTTCTCAGTCCTGACAGAATTCTGGAGGCAAACAGTGCCGTCCACCTCTCCTATTGTCGGTACCGGAAAGACCATCTATCCAAAAAAGACTCCCCTATTACTCTGTTCCATAGACAACTTCTCATTCTTTCAGATGTTCCTAGTTATGTCCCAATGCCCAGTTCCTTTGCTCGGCTGAGATATTCTCTCTAAATTCAATACAACAATCAACATCTAGGCTTCTGGCATTGGTCAGACCCCAGAATCGGCCTGTTCATCTATTCTGGCCCGTTTGGCAGAAGACTGGCTATTCTGCTCCACTTGTGAGGCTGACATGAAACACCATACTAAAAAGGACCCCTTACTTATGAACCTGGTCCACCCAATTGTGTGGGATACCCACACCCCCTCCACCATTTCCTGCCCACCAGTTAACATTCATCTCAAAGATCCCAACACCTTCCCCAATCAGGGTCAATACACCCTGTCCACAAAGGCTCTTCTGGGCCTACAACCTATTATTCAGGACCTTCTTACCAAGGGTTACCTCCGTCTTGTCCATTCCCTTTACAATATTCCCATACTAGCAGTAAAAAAGTTCAATGGGTCCTATCGCTTAGTTCAGGACCTACGATTCATCAACACCTCCATTAGGCCCATACATCCTTTGGTTCCCAACCCATACACCCTGCTGTCTCAGATCCCCCACACTGCCACCCACTTCTGAGTCATAGATTTAAAGGATGCTTTCTTCTTCATTCCCCTTGCCCCCGAATCACAAGATCTGTTGCCTTTACCTGAACAGATCTCACCACCAGACATTCTTGACAATTAACCTGAACTGTCGTTCCTCAAGGATTTCGAGATAGTCAACACCTCTTTGGACAAATCTTGGCCTCCGACCTCCAATCTTTTCACCCCCAGTGCCGCGAATCCACCCTCTTGCAATATATTGATTACCGTCCAGCAAATCTCTTTGCCCACCTGCGGGGAGAAAAGCACCCCACCACAGCCTTTAAGGCTATGGTGGCCCTCAGGGACAAAAGTCCTAGTCCTCTCACCTTTAAGACTGCAAATAGAGAGACGCTTACCCTCCCCGTTAGCTCCCATTCCTCTCTCTTGCCCTGCCTCTCTCTCTCCCCTCTTTCTGGCCCTAGAAATATCTGGCCTCCCCAGGAGGGGTCCCGAAAAGCCTTGGCCATGGCTCTGGCTCTGTCCAGGATGAGAGCTTCAACTGTCAGGATTCGGTGACAACCAATTTCTGCAGTTCGAACCTGCCACTTAGGCACTCCTGATTTTTGGCTCCAGTGGGGATGCCCCTTTTGCCAATAAATCAGTTTTCTCCTTCTCTCTTACCATGTTTGTATTCTCTCCCCTCCTCCTTACATGGATAATATGTCCTCTCTGCTGATCAACTCTCCCCTACAATACTCTTGGATCAAATATAGCACCTAGGCCTGGTCAACTTACATACTTTCCTTCTTGGGTTTGGCTGGTTACTTCAGGGCCTGGATTCCTAATTTCTCCCTCCTCACCAGGCTGCTATCTGGCCAAGGGCCCCCAAGATAAACCCCTACCCTCAGCAGCAGGGAAGCCCTTTATAATCCTTAAAAAGTCCTTCCTCCAGGAACCCACCCTGCATCTCCCTGACATCTCCCAACCCTTCATCCTCTATGTACATGAAAAACAGGGACAAAGTTTGGATGTTCTGGATCAGGAATATTTGCAACAGTGACCTACCTATCCAAACAGCTTGACCCCACCATCAGGGGCTGGCCCCCATGCCTCAGAGCCCTAGCAGCGGCCCATGACCTCCAGAAAGAAGCACACAAGCTTACCTTTGGCTCCCCACTAACCATCTCATCTCCTCACCATCTAAAGGATTTCCTCACTTACAAGGGGCTACAGTCACTTCCCCCTTCCAGGATCCTATCCCTCCTTGTCTCATTTCTTGAAAATCCCTCCATCTCATCTCAGTCCTGCTCTTCATTAAACCTTGCCTCCCTCCTCCCATCTTCTCCCTCACAAGATCCCATCCACAATTGCCTGGAGGTATTAGAGATGGTTTTACCCTGCCCTACCAACATTTCTGAGCGACCCCTGACCTCTTTGGACCTTGTCTGGTTATAGGAAGGTAGCTCCTTTATACATGGGGGGGTTAAAGTGGTGGAGTATGCTGTCATTTCCCTCTCATCCATCATAGAGGCAAAACTTCTCCCATCCAATACCACAACCAACAAGCTGAACTCATAGCTGCCACAAGGGCATGTGAGCTATCAGAGGGAAAAACCCTCTCCCTATATACAGATTCCTAATACGTCTTCCATATCCTGATCTCCCACACAGCCATTTGGAAAGAAAGGGGCCTATTGACCACCAGAGGGACAGCAGTCATTAATTCCACACTTATTTCTGGCCTACTACGAGCCTCCAGGCTGCCTTCCAAACTGGGAATAATCCATTGCAAGGCCCACCAAATTGACTCCTCCCTTAATACTATGGGGAATTCCAAGGCAGATCAAATGGCTCCATCAGCTGCCCTACAGAGCTTTACCTCCTCTCCCCTACTCTTCATTACAGTT
Source organism: Callospermophilus lateralis (assembly GCF_048772815.1). Classification (NCBI taxonomy): domain Eukaryota; kingdom Metazoa; phylum Chordata; class Mammalia; order Rodentia; family Sciuridae; genus Callospermophilus; species Callospermophilus lateralis. The sequence continues at coordinate 672,809 of NW_027510147.1, forward strand.
ACCACCGGATATCGGCCCAAAGATCCCCAACAACTCTTCCAGTTTCTTCACTCTATTCCATTCTAGTCCACAGAGTCTCATTACTTTCCTTCATTCCTTTTTCACCCTTTCCCCATGCGATAAGACCCTCCTACAATAGATCACTTCTGCTTGTCATATCTGCCAGAGAACCACTACCAATACTCCATTAAAACCTAAACATTTCCCTTCTCATCAGGCCCACAGTAATACCCAGGCTGAAGACTGGCAGATTGATTTCACCAACATGCCCCAAGTAGAAAACATATTGGTAGATACTTTTTGGGGGGATGGGTTGAAGCCTTTCCCACTTCTAACAAGCGGGCCTCTATGATAGTTGATCTTTTGCTTACTCACATAATCCCCCTTTGGGATGCCCACTTCTATCCTATCAGACAATGGCCCAGAATTCACCTCGAAGATAATTCAGGGACTGGCTCACGTGCTATCACTCCCTTCGAATTTCCATTGCCCTTACTGCCCCCAGGCTTCCAGAAAGGTTAAAAGGACCCTCACCAAGCTCACCATGGAATTAAGCCTAGACTGGGTAAATGTGCTCCCATTGGCTTTATTGCACATTAGGACCTTGCCAAAGAAGCCTTCTAATCTCTCACCTTTCGAAGTCATGTATGGCCATCCCCTAGTTCCTCCTGGATTGCCTACAGAACCCCTACCCATCTCTGAAACCTATGCCCTGCCCCTCCTCTTCCATCTATGCTCTGAACTCTGGCGCTATCAAGCCTGGCTCCTTCCTGGCCCCAGTCTCTCTCAAAACCCTACCTCCTTAACACCTGATCAACTTATTTACTGTTGCTCACCAGAGGAAAAGCCCCCTCTAAAACCAAAATGGGAGGGTCCTGCTCAGGTGATTATGTGCACTCCCTTGGCAGCTAAATTCAAATTACCTAATAACCAACTTACCCCATGGATTCATATTTCCAGGCTTAAGCCCGGCGTTCCTACACCTTCATCAGAAGAGCCAACAATTATCACCTGCCATTAAGAACTCTTGTCAATGCTCCCCCTCATTTCTGGCCCCTCTTGGGTCCTCTCTTCACCCAATGTCTGGAGATTCAAGGCAAGTGACTGTAAGGGCCTCCTCCAGCCAGACACCCCCATCAGTATTTAAAGTTGAGGTGTTTCACATAAAACCTGGAGAGATCTGACTGCTCTCAAAGGGAAATCTGGTAACAATGAGTCACCATCCTCCTTTGGCCGCCGTCGTTCAGAGCGTGGGAGAAGCTGCCTTCTTTATTACAAAGCCTGTGCTTTCTTGGTGTGACTAGGGAAAGCTGGGAACAGTGATAAGTGAGAGAAGCAAGCTGGTTTGGAAAGCTGGGATATTTCGGAACGGTAATGAGAGAAGCAAGCTGGTTTCAGAGACCCAGGTAGGAGAGAGTTTGAAGAGCAGTCTTAATAAAGAAGGGAGGGAGTTAGATTGGACTAGGAATGAAGAGTGGAATTGAGGGTGTTAGGTGCAGGACAGGCTGGTCTGCAGGGCATGCCAAGCAAAGTTAGCTGCAGAATGACCTGGCTTCTCAAACCCTCTGTCTGGTTCTTTATCACCTGTTTACGCCCAAGCCTCCACTCAAGGCTGAACATTTAACCCCCCTTATGCCAACAAGGCAGCTTGCAGACCCAGATACCCTTTTAGATTTGGGCTATAAAAACTCCCTGTTCCTGTTCCTTCCCTTTATCATAAAGTTCATTCAGACTCAGGTGGGTAAAATTTCTAATCAAGCATTTAACCAGCTTCTCCTGAGGAATTACCAACTCCTGGCTACTGATGATACCTCCAGTCAAGACCTATGCTGAATGAACTGACATCATCATGGATCTGTGGTGGCAAGGAACCTTCCTTGACATAATTCCTGAAGTCATACCGGTCTTCCCTGCCCTCCTGTGGGGATTCCTTACTTCCCTCCTGATTCTCCCACACCACCCAAAATCAGCAGGAAACAGCCAGAATGAGTCAACACCCACTCTCATTTAATAACAAAGAGGGGGAAATGTTGGAAGTCGCCCAGGCTCCAAAGACTAACAACCCCCCCCCCCCAGAAGAGCTGTTCAATGGTGAGCCCTGCTGACTCATATGATCCTTACCCACCAATCAGGAAGCACCCCGTGCCAACTGTCAATCTGTTAAACTGTCATAACTGTCAAACCACCCCTAGCTCTATAAATATGCAGAGCTATTCCTCAATAAACGGGCATTTTATCTGACAAGCCTTGTTGATTCTTTCAGAAGGTATCTCAGGAAGGCATGTGCACATCCTAATCCTCAGTGGTCCAGGGAAGGGAGTGGTCATTTCCACCCTCCATCAATGCTCCTGTCTCACCAGATGAGGCCTAGGAGGAAATGCCACCTGCATTCTTCTTCCAAGGCAGGGCCTGTCTCAAGGCTGCATCTTCTCAAGGAAAGTTCTGTCAAACTGAAACACAATCTCACACAATCATGTAAGACAAGCAAGTCATTTGAGCCACTATGGAGAATGAAAACATGGAAAACAGGTGCTTCTGTTGCCCAGAATCAGTGTCCTGAGATGGTCTCCACAAGGTCTCTCCCTCTTTTTCACAGGAGCAGCTTCCTGAACTCAGCCTTATAGGAAGAAGGTGTGGCATGACTGTCATTGCTTCCCCACCCACCATCCAGGTGGCAACCTATGCTTCCATGTAGACACAAGGCCTTCTTTCAGTTCCAAAGTCAGCTTATGTTTAAGTGAACCCTGGAATCTTCCATCTTGGTACGATGGAAAAAGAGGCTTCCCTACCCAGGGGAGGCCATGGGGGCAGATAATACAATATCCTGTGGAGATTACCAGCTTTTGTGTCTACTAGGCTGTGTTCTCATTTCTACATTAGAAAGCCAAAATTCAAACCAGACTACCTTAATTCCAAACCCTAATTAACCACCAAGGACTCCCTATAAACTTAAACAGTGTACCTATACAGTTAAATAGTGTTCCTATACAGTTAAGTATTGTTCTTTGTGTAAAACTCCTTGCTTGAGCACTGAATCACTAGCAGGTTGGTTCTGTCTGATTTGTGAATTGCTATTAACTCAAATAACCAGGCATGGGAAACCTGGGAAGTCCCTAAATTCACTGATTTCTCATTACATATTGATGTGCCCCAAGGGTGTCTTTCAGATCTCAGTTACAAATCGTTTTGTAAATTCTGAATTTACATGAATATTTCAAAATTCAGATTATGCTCAGAAGTTGGTTTGAGCTCAATGTCAGAATGGACCTGAGAGAAACTGGAACTGGACTTCGCACAGCAGCAGGTCTCAGGTATGTAACATCTAGGAATACAGGAAACTTATACACACATATGCACACAAATAAATATATATTCATATATATGTATACATGCACACACATCTATATGAATGCATGAATGCAAGAATTCTAAGACTTCTCCACTGTGAACCTGTGCATTTCAAGAGAAAAAAATTGTCCTACTAAAAATCAAATATAATTATAGTGACAAGATTGGAGATGTTTTAACCTAAAAAAGGTTCTAAATCTGAAGAATACAATGGAGAAAATAATGCCTCCAAATCAATGAGGTGCATTTTTGGGGGGCTAATAAAACACTAAACAAATAAAATATCATCTCTTTACAAAAATTCTGGCCAAGTTGTGAAGACTACTCCTACACACACACACACACACACACACACACACACACACACACACACACCCCTTCTTGGGGATTTAGAGGGCCCCTTCATACATTTTTGGAGGCTACAAATTAAAGAATTCTGTTTTGAGAAACTGCCTTTATTGTAAATCACCAGAGCATTGGAAGATAAACCCTCCATTGTAATGCTAGTCTTCTGAAGGATCCACTTCTCAACTGGACTGCTCCCCTAATAAAAAAGAGGTCCTGAACCCTAGGACAATACACAAAACTCTGAGTTAAGAGTATGTCTCTGGTTGGAGTTTCTAAAAAGCTCCAAATTCCCCTTTCCAAATTAATAAAATAGCTAATAATTTGCTACTTTTCCTATTCCACCAGAGCTCCCCTTCTCAAACCCCTGGTGACCTCTTTCTTATTCTATTTCTGCTACACTACAAACTTCTTTTTAGGAACAACACAGTATAAAAGGAATCAGTATCTTTCTAGAAGGCAATCTTATAAGTACCCATGTTGAGTCCAAGCATACCAAGTACTCAATGAATACCATGGTACTCACCATGATTTTATAAATGGAGTTGAAACTGAGGGAAAACAGAATAAATCTTTATTCTTACCAATGTTATTATTGCCTGTTCCAGAAGTCATCAGGCTGAGTGTATAATCTCATTGACTTTGGTATACATAATACCTCTGACCTACAGGTCACAATGGCAGTAGTTGACTAAGTTGTTTTCATGAACTTATGTCATGGGAGTCGTAGGTCAAATGCCTCATTCTAGGGATACCAACTAATCATATCTGGCCACTCACCACCAAAACCAAACAGAAAATGTAATTGTGCTGAGCAGAAAAGACAACTAATAAACATGGTCACAATGGGAAATCAAAAGGAAACCAGCATCTCAGCTCTGTCCTCCAGTTGCTGACATGAGCTTCAGGTGTGGAGGAAGGACAGGGGCATGGCTGAGAGGTCTCCATGGTTAAGGAGTCACAGATCACCTCTCAGTTCTGCTTCTGTAAGGAGACTGCCTCTAGATTTTTTTTAAATGCTTAGGGGCAATTTCCCCTTGGTGCTCAGGATGCTTGTGTACCAAATCTGTGATCCTTGAAGAGGCAATTCAGTCCCCATGAGAGGACAGCTCCTGCTTAGGAAAGCAGTTCCACTGTGGGTGATCTGCCTGCCTCACATCATTCTTGGAAGCTGTCTGACAAATCTCTAGATGCCTCTCCAGGGGTCTGAAGTGGAATACCCCAATTTTGTCCATCTTGAGAGGAAAGAGAGATTGGGTAAATCTGAGGCTGATAAAAACTTGTATAGATAGTTTTTAGGTGAATACGCTTTAAATGATTAGCATGGAACAGAGAAAGGAACAGAGAAAAAAGGAACAGAGAAAGCAGTGAGCAAGTATCTGACCCAAAACTTATAGTAACAAAGGACAAAGAAGCAAAATGAAGGCAGATATGCCAAGCTTTATTCTGCCTGGTTACCACAGAACATCTTCAGGCAGAAGTAAAGGGTCATGGCTTTAGAAAAGTACTCCCTTTTAGCTTGTCCATCTCAAACTTAAAGTAAAAATCAATGAGTTCTTCACTTGAGATTGTATATGTGTCTAGTGGTGAACTTTTGACATCAGAGATTTAAAAGCTCCCCCCACCTCATGCTAATGATGCCATTTGTTAAACACACTCCTATAAAAGGACAGGATTACAAAACACAAATAATCACAACTTCCCCATCCTTCAGAGGCAGAGTTAAGGCTACTCCTATCTCCTCACATCTGAACTCTGCTTGAATGAGTTCTCTCTCATTTACATTAGTCACCTTCCAGGGATTAGTCTACTGTGTGGCAGGCAAAATGGGTCTCATTGCTTAACATAGTTCAACGAAAGAAAATATAGCTGGGCGTGGAGCCCCATGGTTGAAATCCTGGAGGTTCATGAGGCTGAGGCAGGAGGATCATGGGTTCAAAACCAGCCTCAGCATAAGCAAGGTGCTAAGCAACTCAGTGAGAAACTGTCTCTAAATAAAATAAAAAAACAAAATAGGAGATTTGGCTCAGTGGCTAAGTTCCCCTGAGTTTAATTCCCAAAGGCGGGAGTGGGGGAAGCTTGGAAAACTAATGACCTATACAAATGTGATTTCAAAAAGTACTAGTTTCAGCATATTTTAACATAAATTGGTTTAAAAATGATGTCTATAAGGGAAATTTCCATTTATACAGTATGTATCTGTGGGTGGGAAAGTGGACTGAATCACTAAAAAAATGGAAAAGTCATCTATTTGAATGTACATAAAAATATATTTTACAAATTATGTCTGCTTAAGGAAATTTTCCTTGATATCTTGTCCTTGTTTTTCTATATATTATATATATTTAGTTGTAGATAGACACAGAATGTTTATCTTAGTTATTCTTTTCTATGTGGTGCTGAGAATGGAATTTAGGGCTTCATATGCTAGGCAAGTTCTACCATGGAGCCACAACCTCATCTCCCTCATTTTGTCTTAGTAAGTCTGTACCTATATTCATCTTTATTTGCTTGGAGAAACAATGGTATTGACACAATGCTCAACCCGAAGCACAAGCTCTGAGCTTTTAGAAATCAATTTCCTATCCAGCCTTTCTAGAATCTGATAGCTGTCATTCCTGCAGTGTAAACCTGGGGGAGTTGACTCAGAAGGGAAATAGGAGAAAGAGGAAAAAGAGAAGAAGGAGGAAGAGGAAGAAGAGGAGGAGGAAGAGAAAGAAGAGGAGGAGGAGGAGAAAGAAGAGTGGATAACATTAAATTGCTTTTGTGCAAATTGTTCACAGAAAATGTTACTCTCTTGTTTATTGTTGTCTTACCATACATAACATCTGCTGTGAGCTCACGCACACAAACAGTTAAGTTTTACTGTGCTTAGCAAAACAAGGAGTTCTGTGAGAAAGTATGAACTCTTTGAACTGTGACCTTGTTGCTGTCTTAAGAAGACAGGAGAAAAGAATGTTCTGCCAAGTGTAAAATTTATATATATATAAATTTATATATATATATGTGTGTGTGTGTGTGTGTGTGTGTGTGTGTGTGTTTGCCTGGGAATAACTAACCACAAGTTAATTGATAAGAAATATGGCACAGGGGCTGGGGATGTGGCTCAAGCGGTAGCATGCTTGCCTGGCATGCGGGCGGCCCGGGTTCGATCCTCAGCACCACATACCAACAAAGATGTTGTGTCCGCCGAGAACTAAAAAAAAATATTAAAAAAATTCTCTCTCTCTCTCTCTCTCTCAAAAAAAAAAAAAAAAGAAAAAAGAAAAAAGAAATATGGCACACTGTGACCTTAAAGTTTTCCTGAGAATGTATATCCATGCTTGTAAGGATTAAGCTGATGAAAGGATGTTTTTTATTTTCCCTTGTTTTAATTAACAATGCTGTATAAAATAAGGAGAGAAAAGAATAAAGATGGTGCTCATTTTCTACTGAATGCATGTGTGTGCATGTGTCTTTCTTAAGCATCTCTGCTGTATCAGCAATTACAGATTGTCAGCAGGTCTGACAGGTGGCATCCCTGGGTGGGCAGCAGAGAGTCCCCTTACTGGCAAAGGTAAGTGAAGGGGAGAGGTACCATGGGATCAAAAATCTCAAGAAGTCAAATGCAACAGGCAATTATGACTTTGCTTAAGGAGCAAGGAATTGTAATTAATAGAAAAACAGCTTCTGTTTTTATGCTTGCTATTAAAACTGCATCTCCTTGGTTTTTGTAATCAGGGAATTTAATGGTTCCTGATTGGGAACATGTAAAAGAAGATTTGCAAAAATATTTAAGGGAAAAGGGTCTGGACAGTTTACCTGTAGCTACTTTTTCTTTGTGGAAGTTGATAAAAGATGCACTTTTATCTCCAGATGTAGGAGTGTGTGAATTTTTACAGCAGACACAGGGAACTTGGATGGAGGTTCAGGACAGGGAATCAATAGTTTCAGTGAGTGGAAGTGATTCCTCAGATGATGAGGCCCCCATTTATGATGCTTCTAATTTAAAAACAGAGGATCCACCACCTACAAAAGAGGAGCTAATCCTGTAAGTAAAAGGAGGGACTGAGGGACTCCCAGCAGCTACCGAAGCCCTATTTTGCTCCGGGGAACTCCTGCCTTCCTTCCCTGCACTGTAAGGATTATGCTACCTCTGTCTACTTATCTGAATGGGTTTTTGAAGCATTGCACAATCTTGGAGTTAAAAGTTGGGTTTAGGTAATTGTTTGGTTTATGATTTCAGATAATTCATGCCTGAGAACTTAAATACTTAGGATTGAAAACTAAAGAACTCTACTTCCAATTGGCAAGTAACTCCCAGTCATTCCAGTTTTTTCACCAATTTTTAAATTGGTTAGCCTAAAAAAATGTCACTGTGTGTACCAGTGCATTAATTTGGACAAGGAAAGTAAATCATAGTATGGTATCTGTTGACAAAACAAGATGTAAAGATATAAAATTTTGTGAATTGTGTCTCAAACTTGTATCATAATTTTCAACATTCAAACCTAAAAATTATGACTTATGGTTAAAATGCCTTATACATGAGGTATCTGCCCAGAATAACAGTTTTCCCTGCTCCTTCCAGACCTCAGTCAAAACTTACGTTAAAATGCAAATGAAAGAAGCCTGCAAGCTCAGTAGAAGACTGATCTGAGGCCTAAGGGGAAAAAATATTTAAATTGTATGGTATTTACAAATTACTGGCCAGTCATTTTTTTCTAGGACTCTTGCTTTTTCTTAGATTCTGTATTTTTTTGAGCTCATGATTTTGATCCTACAGAATTAGGTTAATATTTTTCTGAACAGTTCTATTTGTAATCAACTATGGAGTTTTTTTTTTTTTTTTAAAAAAAAACACCGCAATGGAGATTTCACCTACAAAAATCTACAAGGCCTTTACTATTGTGTTATGTGTGCACACTTGTGTTATGTGTTGTATGCCTGTATGTACATATGTACGTATATCATATATATGATATACAAACATATAAGAGCGCTCATAAAAATTTTAAAGAATGGATCCAAAAATCTTTAATTTTTGTGATTAAAATGGTTCAATTTAAATTTAATAAATAGATAAAAATAAATGTCTTTAAATTTAAGTTTACAAGTTTTTCTAGGTGTTCAAAAAAACTAATAAAATATTAATGTCTATAAAATGTCTAACATGCCTTGGTTCTAAGACTTTTCCTTCAAAAAAAAAATAAAAATAAAAAAATAACATTGTTCAATATACTTGTCTAATATTTTGATAAAATAAGTAAATTTAATATGGGATTACTCATTCATGAGTACTTTTGTTAGATATCTGATTGATTTACTAAGGTCTGTATAAGTTTGTTTTTACAATCAGTCATGTGTTAAAAAGACAAAAATTTCTTAAAACATGTTTACCCATAACATTGTGTTTATTGAGTTTTATTTTTTTCTAGAGCAAGGAACCATAAAATTTAAAGAACTGATTAAATAAGAACTGTTATTTTAGAGCATTGTACTGTCCTTTTTTTAAAAGCTAAACTTGGTTAATATAAAAACATCAATGTAATTGTGATGCTATTAATGTGCTCATATCTTTCAGGTATCCAAGTCTATAAGGTAGAAGCTTTAAAAAGCATTATATCAAGCTGGTGTTCTAAAGTTGTATGGTAATTTTAAGCTTAAAAAATATATTGGGGATTTATTTACCTGTTATCAATAAGATATGTAAAGTTTTATATTACTTTTTACATTGGGGAACAATTTAAATGTATTTTTAAGTTAATGAGAACCTAATCTATGTAAAGGTTAGTATTGATAAGCACAAAATATTTTGCTACCTTTCCACAAATGGTTAAAAATTTTCAGCCTTTCTTTAACTCATGTTTTAAATGTGATATCATATGGTGTTAGCTAATGTTCATGTGACCTCAATTTATGTAAACTTTGTAAAGTGATATTTAAAAGACAAAGATCAGCTTCAGAACTACAGTTCTTAAGATTTATGAAGAGCCTTGCCTTACCTGAGATAAGGCTCTGTGTCCCATCTTATTACATGTGAGAATGACTACAAAAGCAGTAGGCCAGATTTTAGTTCATTTAAAGTTTTGTTCAAAAGTTGTTGTTTTGTTGTTTTCTATCAAGATTACTAGGATCTCAAACAGGGGATATAGTGTATAACTCAGCCAAAATTCAAGGGAGCTATTACACAAACTAAATATGTTTTAACTCTTGTTAATTTTATTTTGTAGTTTTCTTGTAAATGGTCTAAAGATTGCCTTTTAATGTTTTATAGAGGTAGTGCTTTAAAAACACACAACCTGGGTTAATTTAAGATAATAAGCCATCACCTAAAAGACAGAATAATACAGACCCCAATTAATAAAAAAGATTAATAATTATAAAATTATAGACATTAAAGCCCAGTACTCTTAATATAAGGCTGTTAAAATTTATTTGCTAGATGTTTAAGATTAAAATTTAAAATTAAAGTTAAATCAAAAGGGACAAAAAAACCAGTATTTGGCTGCTTCCCTCATCAGGGAGATTAATGAGACAACTGGAGAACAGAAAGCCAAACAGTGCATTTGCTATGAAGAGGAGGGTCATCAGAGAAGAAAGACATCCCTGATGCTTCCAAGGGAAGCCACATGGTCAAGCAAGACCTGGACCCATCCTAGTGCAAATGACATTAGCAGAACTGAGAAACTGCTGTAGTTTCCCCAGGAATGACTCCCATAAAAACTCAGCTGACTATTAATAATAGATAAAAACAAAAGTCAGTTTGACTGCTTCATCTTAAACACTCAGTAAAGATGGTTAAAACCTAGGCATTTTGAATAGTAATGATAATAATGATGATCATAATAATAATAATTATTGTTGTTGTTAACTGTTATTATTTAAGATATACACCTTATGATAGCCTGAGATAAGTAAAACAAGTAAGACTGGAGGCTATAACAAAGAAGCATTCTCAGACAGAAATGTCTGATAACTATAAAAAGAGACTATCAAGAGGAGATGCCAGAGAGAGAAGTATTTAGTTTAAGGCCTACAGATGTTCCTAACCTACACAGGTAGGCTTGGTGTTTACTAGTATGATTATCCAGCACTGAGTAACAGAATTAAAGGTTTCTTAAACACAAAGATCATTCAACTTTACCAGGACCACTTAGTGAGAAAAATGCTGCCACTGATTTAGCCTCCAAAATGTTTGCCTTTCTATCTATGGATCCCCAAACTTTACATTCTCAATTTCACCTTAATGCTTCTTATTTAGCTTATCATTGTAAACGTTCTCGTGAAGCGGCTTCTCAAATTATTCACAATTGTTCCCTCTGCTCTGCACACATACACTCTCCTAATTTTGACATTAATTCCAGACGCCTTTTATAGGGTCATTTATGGAAAATGGATGTTACTCATTAAAACATTTTTTGGCAAATTAGCATATGTTCAGGTGTCTATAGATACTTACTCTCATTTCATTTATGCTTCTCCTCATTCAGGAAAAAGGGTCAAAGATGTAATTGCTCACTGTATGGAAACTTTTTCTATTATGGGTCTCCCTAAACATATTAAAACAGATAATGAACCAACATATACTAGTACATCATTTGCAAGATTTCTTCACACTTATGATGTAAAACACACGACAGGTATTCCTTGTAACCCTCAAGGACAAGGTATAGTAGAACGCGCTCATCAAACTCTTAAAGCATATCTGTCAAAAACAAAAGGGGGGAATAGCAGCAGTCTCTGCTCTCGTTCAGTACATGTATTATTTGTTTTAAATTTTTTAACTGTAGACCCAGCTACAAAACTGACAGCTGCAGATCGCTTATGGCATGCTAAGGGACAAACAGCCCATCCACTTGTAAGGTGGAAAGATGTTTTAACAGGACAATGGATGGGTCCTGATCCTGTATTAATGTGGGGAAAAGGAGCTGCCTGTGTTTTTCCGCAAAATGATCCCAGACCTTGATGGATTCCTTCTCGTTTGATACTACATCATGAATGCTTTTACCTCTTTGGTTTGTTTTATATCTTATAGATGCTGTCCCTAACCTTTTTTCTCCTTTTCGGAGCTATGGAAGTTGCCTCTTTCAATCATACCAATGTATGGCTGAGATTGGCTCAATTGGCAGGGACTGATAATATCTGCCTAAAACAAGATGTCCATCTGGGGGCAGTATTGGGTTCCTGTTTACTACCTGTCATCCAGAAGAAGAAATAAAAAATATGACCTTTTTCTCCAATTTTGATAAAACTCTTACTTATGCTGATTATTCTAATTGGGGCACCCCTTCTTATTGCCTGCCCCAAAATGCAGTTTAAGTTGTAACCACTACTGTTATTGTAACAAATAATGATACCTGCGCTGAGTTTCACAATTGTGCAACTAAATGTAGATCTATGGGACCTTCCTTTGCATGTAATAATTCCTTTGCGGTTCCTTCAAGTTGTGGACATCTGCCACTTCCAAGAGGCTGTTTTTTTTCCTGTGGAACTTATACATTCAACTACATACCGGCAAATATGACTCATGGAACACGTTGCTGTCTCAGTCATCTCACAGTTTTCCTTCCATCCATTGGTGATTTGCTTCCTGAACATCCTTTTCATCGCTTACAAAGAATGGCTACGCTAACATCGGGCTGTAAGGACGATATAAACTTATTATCTAAAGCAGAGTTTGATGCATTGACTTTTTCCCTTGTAGGGATCCCTGGATTTGCAGTAGGAGCTTATAAGAAAGCTATGAAATTGGTATGTGTAATGGCAAAAAACATTAATTGTACATCTAATGCTCTAGCCTTGTTGAATGAAGAACAGCAGGTTTTACAACAAGGAGTTTTGGATAATAGAGCTGCTATAGATTATTTACTATTGTTACACCATAAAAAATGTATTCAAGTAAAAAATATGTGCTGCTTTAATCTGACAGATAACAGTGTTCCTATTGATACAGAAATTCATCATTTGAAAGAAATGATTGATAATATTAGACAATATGAAGGAAATGAAGACTTATTTTCATGGTTAACATCTTGGTTTCCTAATATTTCCTGGTTAAAAGAATTAATAATATGTGTGATTTTGATACTTGGCATGTTTATACTTGTTTATGCCATTGGTCACTGTATGATCACTTGTCTCTTATCTCGTCCTCCTGTGGTGACTTCATACGCCCCCCCCCCCCAACGGTTTGAATGATTGTTGCCAATGACGGGTAAGATGAATCAATGCACATATCAACCTAAGTCAGAGGCTTTCATTTTCCATCAATGGAAGTCCTCCATGACGGGTAAGAATGTTGCAGTATTGTTCACAACCTAAGACAGGCGCAATCGCTGTCATTGTTATTTAAGGAGAAACTGTGAGATCACGCACAGAAACAGTTAAGTTTTGCTGTGCTTAGCAAAACAAGGAGTTCTGTGAGAAAGTATGAACTCTTTGAACTGTGTCCTTGTTGCTGTCTTAAGAAGATAGGAGAAAAGAATGTTCTGCCAAGTTTAAATATTATGCCTGGGAACAACTAACCACAAGTTAATTGACAAGAAAGATGGAGCACTGTAACCTTAAACAAAGTTTTCCTGAGAATGTTTATCCATGCTTATAAGGATTAAGCTGATGAAAGGATGTTTTTTCTTTCCCCTTGTTTTAATTAACAATGCTTTATAAAAGAAGGAGAGATATAAAAAGTAAAGACGTGTGTGTGCGTGTCTTTCTTAAGCATCTCTGCTGTACCAGGAATTGCAGATTGTCAGCGGGTCTGACAATCTGCCCTATGCATGACCCAGTGAAAAGATTTTCCTTGGCATATTTTGTTAAATGTTAAGAATAATGCTATTAACTCAAGAGTTTCATTTAACTACAAATTATGACATTGTCCTCACATTAATCATGGTTTGTTACAAATACAATTTTTTAACTCACATCTTCTAACTTACTGGAACCAAAATTTAAACTTTGAAAGATTCAAATTTTACATTAATAATTCTCTTATTATTTCACTACATTTAACAAAAAATTCCAGGTTTTATTTGGGTAAAACCACATTTTAAATCTACCATTTTAATAAGCTTTTTTTGCTGCCATGACTGAAAGACCAGACAGCAATTTTACAGCAGGTAGTTTAATTGGTGCTCATGGTTTCAAAGGTGTCAGACCATAGACAGCTAACTCCACTGCTCTGGGCCCAAGGTGAGACTGAACACCATGGCAGAAGGGCCTAGAGGAGCAAAGCAGCTCTGGATATAGCAATCAGGAAAGAGAAAGAGACTCACCAAGGACAAAACATTAAACAGAATCACATTTCCAGCTATTTATCTCCTCCAGCCACACCCTACATTCTTAGTTGCCACCAAGTTAAACTATTAAAGTGAATTAATGAGCTGATGAGGTTAAAAACTTCCACCATTTCAACTCTAAACTTTCTTCCGATGTCTCACACATGAACTTTTGTGGAACAACACAAGTCTAAACAACATCTATTAAAGAGGAAGTATATTTTGGTCAGTTTTTGCATAACTTCAATGAAAATACACAACAAAACAATGTAGAGAAGGAAAAGTTGATTTGGGGCTCTTGATTTTAGAGGTCTCAGTCTACACATGGTTGACTGTGTCTCTCTGGGCTCAAGGTGAGACAGTAGGATTTGGTGAAAGAGCCAACCTGATGGAATCTGCTTGGGTCATGGTGGGTCAAAAAGCAGGGGAGCTGTTTGCATGTCCTGGGGACATGCTCCCAGTGACTCATTCCTCACCTACCTATCTCCTTTTACAACCCAGTCAGTTCATCCAAACTAGAATAGACCGATGAGATCATCACTCATAATCTAATCATTCCACATCTGGATATTCCTGCATTAAAAGAAAATTTGGGGGCATGCCACAGATCCAAACCATAATAATTCCCCTTTGGGAATCTCTTTATTTCATATACCAAAGCTTTCCAGCCAAAATTAACCTTCTTCCTATGCAAACAAAAAAGAAAGCATGCTAATTTGAATCTAGTCAACCGCATAACAGTTTTATCATTATTCCTGGAGACAGTAAGTTATGACAAATTTCATATGACAAGTATAATGGTCAACTTCTTGCAGCTGAACCTGTTTCCTAGTGCAACAAATCTGTGTGGACATCCACTCCTTGTCATTGTGGTACAATATTATTTATAAACTACATTTATAGGAACAATATGATGGACTCAAAATTCCAGATAATGTAAATACTATCATTAGATGCAGAAAATTCTTGGGAGCACTAGCCACCTCACAGTTACTACTACTCTGCTGACTGTCATATGGGATTTCTCAATATTTTGAATCTTATGAAAATAATACATAGAGAGAATAAGAGTTACAATAATTTGGACGTTAAAGATGAACCTTTCTTAGACCCAGCCCCTGAACATGACTTCATGGCCATAGACCCAAATTGGACAGGAGACAAAATTAGAATGAATAGATAATTATTTTAAATACTCCAAACATCAAATAAAATAATTCATCAAGTATAGGTGAGTGTACTTACATAAAAACCATTGTCAGTCTTAGAGTATAATATATGAAGAATTTGGGGGTTGGTTTGGATGCCTAACCACTCATTCTCTACATTTTCTTCACAACATACTCTTGATCATTGGCACTTTAGATACATTAGATCTATTTTATGTTGCAGGGAAATGCTGTCAGATGCAGAGGATGGAAATGACTAAAGCTGAGAATGAGCTCACAATGGCTAGTACCACTAACATCATGCAGGGATTGCTTCCTTTATGGCTTTAAAACTATTTCCTTTTCCTGAAGACTACGTTCCTCTCTCTCAGACTCTCTATCAAATGCTATGATGGAGACTTTCAACTCTGCATGCGGACTGTGGTACTTAGCCCAAAGGGTCCACTGTGAAGTTGTACTTCTCTAAAGCTGCATATGTATTGGAGATCCTGCACAGTGTAAGGCCTTCATTGAGCAGACCCTCATGACTGAGAAGGGAAGAATATTGCATATCAAGAACCACAATTATTTTGTACTATATGAGTGCCTTTAAAATGTTTTCACATTTTATATCTGATCTGACATCCTTGTGCTATTAAAAATGTATCATTAAACTTAGCCAACCTCTTCTCTACAGCAATCTTAAAGCTAAAAACTCTACAAGATAATTTCTGAATCTATAAAGCACTTCTCCTTGCTTGCCTACATAAAGACCCCAAGGAAGAATTTAACAAACCTACTGATGCATACTTTTTGTTCCATAGGTATAAAAGCTCCCCAAAACTCTTCCACGGTGGGAAAAACACAACAAAACAAAGAAAGAAAAAAAACAAAACAAACAAACAAACAAAACAAACAAACAAACAAAAAACTCATGAAGGTTAACATGAAACAGTGCCAAGGCCATGGTAATTCCCATATGCCTCAGCAGAATAAAGTAAGTTCTCACTTTACATCACCACTTCCTGAGGGGGGGCGGAAATTACATATACTTATCAATATCATATCATGTGCCCTACATATGGAGGACTGGCTTGGAGTACCTGCTTAGATGCTAATAGCACATTCATGAGTTGCCAGAGCCAAGTAGAGGAAGTAGATAGATAACATAACCCAGCATAGGTCAGGAGAGGCAGGTAGGGAGTAATTCTCCTGGAACTGGCTAGTGTTTGCAAATATGGGGATGAAGGTACCCCAGAGGGAATGTGCAACCTTCATTCTCTACCTGCCTTCCCATTCACTCCTTGAATCCCAGATAGCACTGGGCATGAGAGGAAAAACTCCTCCTTACGGGTGTCTACAACAGAAGAATGGGGATGAAGAGAACTTCAGACACTGAGACTGCAGGTCAGATATGGACCTTTTCTTTTTTCCCGTATGTTCATTAGTGCATCAGAATTAATATATACAGGTGGGGTATGTTATTAGGTTATCATACATGCACAAAATACAACAATATAACTTTGTCATGATTATTTCCCAGCATTTATTCTTTTTCCTTATCCTTCCCTCCTCCCTGTGCCTGATTCTTTTTCTCTACTAATCTCCCCATGATTGTTGTGATATCTGCCAGTACATATCTCTTTTCTTTCCCAACTCCCACGTGAGAGAAAACATGAGCCTTGACTTTCTGAGTTTGACCTTTTTCGACTTAACATATATTTCCATCTTCCATACATTGTCCAGCAAATGACAATTTCATTCTTCTTTGTGACTGAATAAGATTCTACTGTGCATTTACCCACTGGTACACATTGAGGCCACTTGCATATTTGTAATCACATTGCTATAAGCCTGGGTATGAATGTATCACTATAATATCCTAACAACTTATTTTACAATAAATATCAAAGAGCAGTATAGCTGGGTCATAGGGTTTTCCATTCATAGTGTTTTGAGGAATTTCCTAATGACATCACAGTGAGTGTACTAATGTACAATCCCACCAATAGTTGAAAGTATCAGTTTTCTTCCACAATTTCTCCAATATGTTTTGTATTCAGATGACTGCCATTCTAACCAGAGTGAGATAAAACGTCAATTTTAATTTCCCTAATTCCTAAAGATGGTAAACATTTTTCATAAATATATACATATAATGTATATAAAATCTACAATTCTTCCTTCTTATAAAAGTCATTAATTAGTTCATTTATTAACTGGGTTTTTTTTAATTATAAAATTTTAGAGATCTTTATGCATTCTATTACTCCTCTCTCAAAGAGGAACTTACCTAAGACTTTCTCCCCTCCTATGGGTTTTCCATTTTATTTGCCTTGCAGAAGACTTAGAATTTGATAAAATCACATTTATTAACTCTTCATATTATTTCTTCAAATTATTTCTTGATCTTCATGGATTCTACTGAAAAAAATTGTTGCTTGCAGCTACATTGGAGTGTTAACTATTTTCTCCTAGGCATTGCAGCTTATCTTCTAATTCATAGCCCATTGATCCATATTGAATTGACTTTTATGCAAGGTGAGAGAGATCTAGTCTCAATCTTTTACAAGATAGCCTTTGTAAAAAATGCTGCTGGAAAACAGGTTATCTCTTCTCCAATGTTTTGTCATACTTGTCAGGGACTAAATCTGTGTGGGTTTTTCTCTTTGAATTCTAGTCTGCTCCATTGATTTGTCTCATTTCTCTGGTTGAGCATATTTCGATTTTAAGAACATTTTATCCTGAAATTTCTGAGTCTTATTTTACAAATTTGTTAAACTAATTTAAGTATTTAAATTAGTTTAACAAATTTGTAAAATTTTACAAATTTTTCTTAACTTGTTAGCGCTTTCAAATTAATGATTCATTTTACTATTAATAAATTACTGAAATGTGGATTCAATGAATCATCTGATCATAAAGCATATTTAGTCAAAATTAATTTGTAATTATTCACCCACTAATGTAATTTCTGATTAAAAATTTGCCTCTGAATATACCAGAATGAAGTTAGTATATGATGCAGATTCCATGGAACAAGGAGGTGGCATTCAGGATTTGGATGTGGGTCCTTCCTTCTGGGACACTGTTCCCTATTACCCTGGGCTCAGTGGCCACAAAAGGAAACTGAAACACCAGATCAAATGTATTAATAATATTCATATCATCACTCCACCTACCATCCAGATTTGAGAATGTCAATAACTTTGCTCCAATACCCATCCCAATATTGTTCTCACTTATCCCTAGGAAACTGGATTCATTGAAAATAAGAACAGAGACATCTGATGCTGACACATAAGACCAAACCTTTAAAGACTCCAGTCCATTGTTCTGACCCCTGAACCAGGGAAGGGTATAGTCTGTTAGCTCTCTCCCCATCTCCTTCCACTTTCCATGGCTGCCCCCTCTTACCTTTTGCCTTCCATCTCTTCACCTTCTCCTTGACACAGAAAGTTTGGCCAGTGGTGCACAGGATTGCTCTTTATTCTTCTATGTCCACACTTCACATTTTTTCTTGATACTTACAAACAACAAAGAGGGGTGGGGAAGAACCATCCTGTACCTTGATACCTAGGGATCAGCATAATTGTTGAGATACTGGCATAGCAAGTAGCATTCAAGGGTCTTGTTAAGCCAAGTCATTTGTTATTATTAAGTTTTTAAAACTGCACACTACACATAACTACTCTTCTCTCTACAAAAATTGCTTCTGAAAATTTTAGGGTATTCATGCAAACTTTCAGATTGAACAGGTAATATATTCCCCTTATCCCCAGTAGTGCTTATGTTTTGTGTGTTTAGGTGAAAGAGTTTTGCTGCCCAATAACATACAATGGAAGTCACCATCTCAATCTTCAGGAAATGTGATTCATTGGTATTAAGCTTTGTACAAAATGCAAAGTGATTTTTGTCTAAGGCCATCAATCCTTCTCATAAGACCTTTGGAATGCTGTTAAACAGTTTGCTAAAAAAAAAAAAAGCCCACACACTGACTAGGGATATTGCCCTCAGAAGAGCCTCTCCCATGCTTTATAAGAAGCTAGCACCATTGCTTCATCTTCCTTTCAAAATCAGTACCTGGAACATTAGGCACAAATAATGTGAACCCTATCACAAGTGCACACTACACTATCAAGTGAAGCAGAAGCACTGAAAATAAAAAGGCCACAACTACAGTCTGCACAATAAAAACTTGTTAGGCAACTAGTGATGTACATCATTCATATTCATTCATTCTCTCTCTCTCTCTCTCTCTCTCTCTCTCTCTCTCTCTCTCTCTCTCTCTCCTTCCCAGCTGCCATGAGGTAAGAAGTCCTTCTCTACTACACCATCACATTTTATGTTCTGTTTCACCTCAGGCCTAAAGCAAGGTGTTCAGTCGATGATAGACTGAATATTATATGACCATGAGCCAAAATAAATCTTCCCTCTATTAGGTTGAATTTTCTCTGGTATTTTTGTGAGTAAAATGGAAATCTGAAACATAAATAAAACTAGAATGTGTGAAGGCTCTATCAGATTTCTGGTTCAGAGTTTCTCAACCTGTGCAACAGTTTTATGTCCTTCAAAGGAACCATAAAATTGGACATTTTCACACATTCCTTTGTTCCACTACCTTCTATGTATAAGAAGTAAATATAACACATTTAGAGAGTTTCTCTTCCACTATGAGTAAAATGGCTTTAAAAGCAACAGGAAAAAATGATTTACCACGTCGTTAATGTTCAGAGTTTTTGTAGTGTGAATCCTCCACTTGAAGATGACGAGGAAAATTGGATCATTTGCCAGAATTTTTGCATTCAAATAGCATTGCTACATTACCATTTCTTTAACGATTATTAGAGGAAATGCACCAAAGGTGTTTACATTAATATAGCTTTGTTCCAATACAAGTTATTTCATGTTTTTTGAATGTCACTGCAACAAATAAAGGATTTGCTTTTTATATACAATGTTCATTCTTATATTTGAAAATAGCAAGATTAATTGAAGGCTTTTTCACATTGTTGACTCTCATTAGGCTTCTATCCAGTATGAATCTGTTTATAATTTGAAACTGATAATAAAGGAGGGCAGGAGTTATGGCTCAACAGTAGAGCACTCACCTAAAACATGTGAAGCCCTGGGTTCTACCTTAGCACCACATAAAAATAAATAAATAACATAAAAACATTGTGTCCCCCTACAACTAAAACAAACATATATAGAGAAAAAAAAGAATAAGGAAGCATTTTTTACATTGCTTCCATTTACATGTTTTCTCTGCAGTATGAGTGTTTATACCCTTGAAAAAGAGTGACAATTCTGATAGTTTTTCCAGACTGTTTTCATACAGTCTCTCTCTGTTATGAGTTTTCAAACTGAATTAGAATGAGCAAAAGTTGTACCACATTGTTTACATGAGGTAAAAGTACTTATTGGAGGTCTCTCTCCAATAAGTTCATTCATATACATGAAGATATACACAACTAGTAAATGCTTTACCACATCATTACATTCACAGAGCTCTTCTCCAATATATTTTTATGTGTCCAAAGCCCACTGTAATAAGTGGAGGCTTTCCCACATTGTTTACATTCACAAGGTTTTTCCCCAGCATGAGTTTTGTCATGTTTTCGAAGATAATTCAAACCACTGAAGGCTTTACAACACCATTTATTCTCATGGGGCCTTTCTCCATTGAGATTGTTCATGTATTTGAAGGAAAAGGGGGAAAAAACATGAAGATTTTTCTTTTATTTTTAAAAATTTTTTAGATGTTGATGAACCTTCATTTTATTCATTTATTTATAGGTGGTGAGGAGACTCAAACCCAGTGCCTCACACACGCCAGGCAAATGCTCTACCACCGAGCCACAACCCAACCATGATGGTTTTAACACATTATTTACATTCATAGATACTCTCCAGTGTGAGTCTGCTCAGGCACATGAAGATAAACAGAACATCTAAAGCTTTTACCAGTATGAGTTTTTTCATGGAAGTGAAGTTCAACGGGTGAAGCAAAGTCTTTCACACAGTGTTTACATTCATAAGAGTTCTTTCCTATGAGTTGGTTCATGTGAGCAAAGTTAACTGGATGAACAAAAGGCTTTCCCACAGTGTTCACACGGATCATGATTTTCTCCAGTATGATTTTGATTAAGTATTTGAATGGTAGTTAAAGTAGTGAAGGCTTTTCAACATGGTTTACATTTATACGGATTCTCTCTATCATGAATTCCTTCATGTGTACAAAACTCAACTTAGTGAAGGCTTTGTTTCACTGCTTAGAGTCATAGGGCTTCCCTCCCATATGAATTTGTTCATGTGCCTGAAGAATAGAGGACTGAGTGAAGGCTTTCCCACACTGCTTACATTCATAGGGCTTCTCTCTAGCATGAGTTCTTTCATGTGAATGAAGGTTAGATAACCAAGTGAAGGCTTTGCCACACTTCTTACATTTATAGGGCTTCTCTCCAGTATGAGATCGTTTATGTATTTGAAGGCTAGACAAAGTAGTAAAGGCTTTACCACATTGCGTACACTCATATGGCTTCTCTCCAGTATGAGATCGTTTATGTATTTGAAGGTTAAACAACCTAGTGAAGGCTTTACCACATTTTGTACATCCATAGGGTTTCTCTCCAGTATGAGTTTGCTTATGTTTATGAAGGTAAGAGAAGACAGTGAAGGCTTTTCCACATTCTTTGCACTCATAAGGCTTCTCCCCAGTATGAGTTCTTTCATGTGTGCGAAGGGTACCAGATGAGCTAAAGGCTTTGCCACATTGCTTACATTCATAGGGTTTCTCTCCAGTATGAGAGCGTTTATGTATTTGAAGGTTAAACAAACTAGTGAAGACTTTATCACATTTTGTACATCCATAGGGCTTCTCTCCAGTATGAGAGCGTTTATGTGTTTGAAGGTAAGAGAAGGCAGTGAAGGCTTTTCCACATTCTTGGCACTCATAGGGCTTCTCCCCAGTATGAGTTCTTTCATGTATGCGAAGGGTACCAGATGCACTAAAGGCTTTGCCACACTGCTTACATTCATAGGGCTTCTCCCCAGTATGAGTTCTTTCATGTCTGTGAAGGGTACTAGATAAACTAAAGGCTTTGCCACATTCCTTACATTCATAGGGTTTCTCTCCAGTATGAGTTTGTTTGTGTTTTTGAAGGTAAGAAAATGCAGAGAAGGCTTTTCCACATTCTTTGCATTCAAAGGGCTTCTCCCTAGTATGAGTTCTTTCATGTCTGTGAAGTTTAGTAGCTGAAATAAAGGCTTTGCCACATTGCTTACATTTATAGGGCTTATTTGCAGTGTGAATTTGTTTATGTTTTCGAAGGTAACATAAGGCAGTGAAGGCTTTTCCACATTCTTTGCATTCATAGGGCTTCTCCCCAGTATGATTTCTTTCATGAGCTTGAAGTGTACCAGTTGAACTAAAGGCTTTCCCACATTGCTTACATTCATAAGGCTTCCTTCCTGTATGAATTTGTTTATGTTTTCGAAGGGAAGAGAAGGCAGTGAAGGATTTACCACATTCTTTGCATTCATACGGCTTCTCTCCAGTATGAGTTTGTACATGGGCGTGAAGAGTAGAGGACTGAGAGAAGGCTTTCCCACATTGTTTACATCCATAGGGCTTCTCTCCGGTATGAGTTCTCTTATGTGAGTGAAGGATGGAGGACTGGGTAAAGGCTTTACCACACTGCTTACATTCATAGGGCCTCTCTCCAGTATGAATTCGTTTATGTTGCTGAAGAGAAGAGGAAGAAGTGAAGGCTTTTGTACATTGTTTACACTCATAGGGCTTCTCTCCAGTATGAGTTCTTTCATGTATTTGAAGTTTGGAGGACGTAGTGAAGGCTTTTCCACACTGTTTACATTCTGCCATATGAGTTTGTTTATGTACTTGATGTTCAGAGGAACAATTGAAGATTTTACTACATTGTTTACATTCATAGAGTTTCTCCCCAGTGTGAATTTGCTCATGCTTGTGAAGTTTACTAGATGAAGAAAAGGCTTTACCACACTGTTTACATCCATAGGGCCTCTCTCCAGTATGAGTTCGTTCATGTGAGTGACAGTTAAATAACCGAGCGAAGGCTTTCCCACATTGTTTACATTCATAGGGCTTCTCTCCAGTATGAGTTCTTTCATGTATTCGAAGGGTACCAGATGAGCTAAAGGCTTTGCCGCACTGCTTACATTCATAGGGCTTCTCTCCGGTATGAGTTCGTTTATGTGTTCGAAGGGAAGAAGAACAAGTGAAGGCTTTTGTACATTGTTCACATTCATAGGGCCTCTCTCCAGTATGAGTTCTTTCATGCATTTGAAGTTTACAGGGTGTAGTGAAGGATTTTGCACATTGTTTACATTCATAGGGCTTCTCTCCAGTATGAGTTTTTTCATGTGAATGAAGGCAAGATGACCGAATGAAGGCTTTGCCACACTGCTTACATTTATATGGCTTCTCTCCTGTGTGAGTTCTTTTATGTACTTGAAGTTCATAGGAAAAAGTGAAGAGTTTACCACATTCTTTACATTCATGGGGCTTCTCTCCAGTATGAATTCGTTCATGAGAGTGACAGTAAGATAACCGAGTGAAGGCTTTCCCACATTGTTTACATTCATAGGGCTTCTCTCCAGTATGTGTTCTTTTATGTACGCGAAGGGTACCAGGTGAGCTAAAGGCTTTGCCGCACTGCTTACATTCATAGGGTTTCTCTCCGGTATGAGTTCGTTTATGTATCCGAAGGGAAGAAGAACAAATGAAGGCTTTTGTACATTGTTCACATTCATAGGGCCTCTCTCCAGTATGAATTCTTTCATGTAATTGAAGTTTAGAGGATGTAGTGAAGGCTTTTGCACATTGTTTACATTTATAGGGCTTCTCTCCAGTATGAGTTTTTTCATGTGAATGAAGGCAAGATGACCGAATGAAGGCTTTGCCACACTGCTTACATTTATATGGCTTCTCTCCTGTATGAGTTCTTATATGTACTTGAAGTTCATAAGAAGAAGCGAAAACTTTATCACATTCTTTACATTCATGGGGCTTCTTCCCAGTGTGAATCTGTTCATGCTTCCAAAGTGTACTGTAAGAAAGAAAGGCTTTCCCACACTGCTTACATTCATAGGGCTTCTCTCTTGTATGAATCCGTATATGTATATGAAGAGAAGAGGACGTACAGAAGGCTTTTGCACAGTGTTCACATTCATAGGGCTTCTCTCCAGTATGAGTTCTTTTATGTGAGTGAAAGTGAAAAGCCCGAGTGAAGGCTTTACCACACTGCTTACATTCATACGGCTTCTCTCCTGTATGAATTCGTTCATGTACTTGAAGTTCAGAGGAACATGTGCAGACTTTACCACAATGTTTACATTCATAGGGCTTCTCTCCAGTGTGAGTTCGTTTATGTATTCGAAAGTAGGAGAATTTACTGAAGGCTTTACCACATTCATTACATTCATAGAGCTTCTCTCTTGTATGAGTTTGTTTATGTATTTGAAGAGAATATGAATGAGTGAAGGCTTTCCCACATTGTTTACATCTGTAAGTCATCTCTCCAGTAGGAGTTTGTACATGCATTTGAAGGTTACTTGAAATAGTAATGGCGCCTCCACATTGCTTACACCCAGGTGGCTGCTCTCCAGTATGAGATGGTTGATATTTTTGAAAACACCTGGAACAACTGAACTCTCTTCCAAATGCCAGACCTCCATTAGGTCCATTTACAGTGTGCTCTGACACGTGGCATGGAACACTTGTGAGAGAAATGGAGGACTTTCTCTTCTCTTTACATTTATATAGCTTTCTTCCACACTCCTCATTCTCATATGGTTTGTTTGCAGAGTGAGATAAGATGGGCCTATTAAGGAAAACGTGACATGTGAAGACCTGTCCACACATATTGCTTTCACATGAACTGACTAGCAGAAATGTTCCTTTAAGACTAAGATTTGGAATCTCACTGAAGGTTTTTACACAGAGTACCTTTTCAAAGTTTTCCAGAGCCTACCATATGACTTCTGTAAAAAAAAATATAAGCACAATTTATGGTTGGGTCATTAATACTTTCACATTTATTAATAGGCTTTGGACTTATATTACCAATATCAGGGAAAGTATGGGTTTTCTGTTATGTCTATACTGTATGCTCTTTGAAAGTCAATGTAACAATTACTTTATAAGACTGCTTCACCACAACTGCTACTAAAGCAGTGCTATTATAAATGAAGTTTTTTGACATTGTCAACAAGTCAATAATTTTTTAAAACAGTAAACAATTACCTTACATTAAAGTTCATTTTGGTGTAAAAAGAATAATTCATCTCATGCCTGTTTTTCTTGCTTATTTGTAGAATTGTAGGATGTGCTAGAATTCCCTCAAAGCACTTGGTTTCCTCATATGAGAACAAATTACCTTACGTCTCTCTCAGTATTTGTATTCTGATATTCCATGTTCTGGTCCTCCCATGTGTCTCCTGAAATGTAGTCCCAGAAAAGTCATTAGAATCATCATGATTTCAGAATGCATTACGGGATTTACAATTTGGACATCTATACTGCACCCATTTAAAAAAGATTTAAAAAGAGGGAAAAAAAGGATTATGGTATTTATGCTGTAGAGGGCAATGACATTAGGCCCAATTTATTCCCCTAAGTACTCCCTTTCCCACATTCCAAATTCATGAAGAAAAAAAAAAACCCCTCCCAGGTGCTCTATCCTTGATAATGTAATGAAACATCATCCTTACCTATAGAAGCCAGGTTTCTAAGGACTTCCTGCATCACATCTCTGTGGAGACTCTTCTGGGAAGGTTCTAGCAAAGCCCACTCCTCCTGGGTGAACTTCACAGCCACATCCTCGAAGACCACTGAATTCTAAAATACCCCACAAAAATGTAGTGCAGGCCAGGACAGAAAGTCAGCATGAGGCCTCTATTCTTAATATGTGAGATACTCTCACAATTGTGATCTCCAAATACTCAGACTATGATTTGGTTGTTAAACTTGTACTCTGTCTGCACTCAATTCCCCAACCAGGCATTCCAATATAAGAACTGAACTATCAGGAAAGCATCAGCAGAGGAGGAAAAAAAAAAAAAAAATTCCTTCTCAATTTTAGTTCAGGCATGCTACTGAGTCACCCCTAAGATCTTTTTAGGGTGAATGTCATAGAATAATGAAGCCTTACTATATCATGTGCAGAAGAGACCTAAGTTTAGTTCTCCTGTCAGTACCTATCCTGAGAAAGGCCTACTGACAAAGTTGTACTTTAGCTGGTAGAAGGAGGTAAAGATTTGGACAGGATCTCACCAAACTAAGCATTTATACAGAGTCACAGTGCTTGACAGTGTAGGTAAGCAACATAGTAGGTGCTGAATGATTGCTTTACTCTGGAAATTGTATTATTTTGTCCCACTCATACAATGTAGAACCTCCACGATCAATGATCGCCAATCCATTAAAAAAAAAGAAAAAGAACCCTCTGAAAACAAAGTCTAAGAGCTTTCATGATAGGCAGCATTTCATTGAGGTGGTCACAACATGGCAACTGGGGATTGAGCTCAACCTGTGCGATTACAACCAAGACAACCAATTAGAATATATTGGTGCTTTATTCCAGATCAAATGTAACCTACTAATTATAAAAACAATCATTAATAAACAACTTGTAATATCTTCAAATTAATATCAAAATATAATGGGAAAAGTGCCAAATACTTTTCTGATATTTCACAAGCCAAACTCCTAGTCATCAATGGAAGGTACTTGTCCAAGCCCAATAAGAATAAGAAAGGTGTAACACCTGTCAATATGTTCTAGAGAGCAGATTGTTGTCTTACATCATATACAGTCATGTGCCACATGACGTTTTGGTCAATGATATTTATGGATAATAATGGGCTACATATAAATGGTTATCAATAGAAAAGGGATTATTGGAGTGTTTGTAATGACGGTGGTGCAACCAAACCTAATGCATGATCAATTTTGGTAGCTTGTTAAGTGAAATGCTGTGTGGGGCTGAACCCTAGAAAGCACTTACATGAGACAGCCTAGTATGTAACAGCCATTCCTTCTAGGACCGTGTGAATACACTGTGGTGTATGTGCAATGGTGAGGCAGCCTAAATAAAAACTACCAGAATGTTTAAGTGACACCTGAGTATAAATAAAGAACTTTAAATAATATTATTGGACACAGATAGCATAGAGGGGTTCTGTGTTTATATTAACCTGGACCTTATGTCAGTTAGTTAGCATTTGGGATTAAAGGAAGACTAAATCATAATGTAGTCATGGTAACAATAAGCTATGTAACTTGGGAGATAAATAAACATGGTGCTAGGAGGAGCAGCCACTTCTTTCTTGCCTCTGCATTATATGGGTAAGTCTCTGTTGTATTCCACGACTAAAACACCCAGTCTAGTGAACTGGGCTGCACAAAATAATCAGAGACAGAAATACCTTTTCCTTTGGGTCCTGTCATGGCTCCTCTGACCTTAGAAGTCCATGGAAAGAGAGAGAAGCAGGTGCTAAACCCTTTTAATGGGAAGAAGCGATTCAAATGAGGCAAGAAGTAGGATTACAAGGGAACAGTGCACCCTATTCCTAGGGCCACTCCCAGTGCCACACGTTATTATCTGAATGAGGGAAAAGACCGAATCACCAGTCATGCCACTATCACACCAGACTACAGTGATCTTTCGGATCCTCGTGGTGCATCAGGATTCAAAGGTGTGTGTGTGTGTGTGTGTGTTTGGAATGGCTCCCCACAAGCCTTCTTTGTTCCTTTCTTTATAGTTAGCAGAGAGATGAACCATAAGAGGGACGAAGAGAAAAGAAAGCTTTCAGTGGTTTGAAATTCATATAAAAAATTAACTAATGACAGAATGCATTGTTGAGAAGCAGAAACATTCACATGCAATTTTAAAAATGAATCAACACAAAATGGTATTAAACAGAAAAAATGCATTATTTTCATTATTCCTTGGACACATGTTAATTTATTAGACATTCTGGTGTGATATACAAAACTAAAACAGTTTCAAAATGTTTTTTTCTAGAGAAATAGAAAAAAAGATTTTTATATAAGAAGAGTAAGCAAGAACAAAGAATGAGAAATTCAAATGCATTTAAAAGACGAAAATGAATTAAAAAGTAGCCTCAAATAGATGGGACATTAGAGGGTGTGGGTGCATAGTGAGATGAATAAATGCACAACTGAAATGGAAAAGAGACAGGACATGCAGCAGGAGCAGAAAACCACGTTAACAAACAAACATACAAACAAAAAGGTTTAGAAATTATCCACAAAATCTGACACAACTGAAACTACAAACTACTTCAGGGAAATGATACATGTAAAGATATTTGGTATTTGCAAGCAAATGGAATTGTAATCTACACAAAATTAACCATGAAATCAGTTCAATCACTTTCTAAATAGCAATGACATTTTTTACATAAAAGTAAGAAGTATTGTTCTAATGTTCACATGGAAATACAAGAAAATTAACAACAGAAAAAAAATAATAAATAAACTGCAGAGCACCACATTTCCAGCTTTCAAATCCTCCTCCAACTATACTAACAAAGACAGAGTAGCACTGATTTAAAGGCAGACATATACAACAATAAAATGGGGGACCAGGGCACTGCTGACCCATGCAGAAAAAGAAGAAAAAAATGTTGCACAGCAAACAGGACCTTCAAGAAAATGAATGGCCGGGAAACTGTGTGTTCACGTCAACGTGTGAAGTCAGACCCTCGCCTCACGGCACGTACCTACATGAAATGCACATGGACCAAAGCCCTGAAGATGTGAACCTCATCCATTCTTAGAAGACAATGCAGAGCACAATCTCACAACAGTGGATTTGGGAATGGTTTCTGGGATATTTTTCCATCCATGTCATTCATGAAAGAATAGATGAACTTGATTTCACCAAATGGCTTTTAGTTGTGTCATTTGCAGCAATGAGAGTGAAACTTTGGACACCACACTGAGTGGAACAAGCCAGGCACAGAGAGAGACATCTGTGTGTACAAACTCACTCAGAGAAGTTGCAAGTTGAAGTCACAGAAAGTACAAAAATAGTCACCAGAGGAAAGGAAGAGTGAGGAGAAGGGACAGGGCAGGACTGGAAGAGCAGACTGTGTATCAGGTACTAAAATACTCTCAGGAGGGGCCAGCAGGACTGCTCTCCAGAATAGTAGAGTGTCCAGAGCATGTAGTGCACAACATGTCACTAAGCATTTCATAACAAACCAGAGGGAGTAGTCCACAGACACCCAGAAATGATAAATGTAATGGTCAGAAGGGCTAAAGCCCTAATCTTATCATGACACACTGGAACAGGTGTACAACTAGCTCACTGCACCTCATCCACATGTGCAATTTAAAAGCGAATCAACAATAAACTGAAAATTTTATCCTTTATCAGATACCACCAACAAAGTGAAATGGCACCCCCAAAGAAATGTAGAAAACACCGTCGCATCATGATTCTGGAGAAGGTTTGATACCTAGAAAAAGCAGCTGACAAAAATCAAACCCATCATCATGACATCAACATGCACATACCAGGAAAAGAATGAAAAACCCTAAAAAGCCACAGGGATCTATAAAACCTAAGGCTACACTGAAGAACAAAACCCTGTCTCCATGACAGAAAAAAAAGTCAAGGATTCCTGCTCTCACTACTTCTAGACAACACAGCAAGAAGGGGGCTCCCAGGGAAGCCAGGAACAAAATCACAGCATTCCAGACCTCAGGGCTGACTCACACAGCACCAGATACTGAGGCAAAACCAAGGACTCCACCATATAAAGGTGGGAAAGGTAAAAACGCAGACCCACTCACGGGCTGAGACAGCTGCCACAGGCACCAAGACAGGAGGAGAGAGGGACACCTCTGCACCCTTCACCACCTCTCACCCCATCAACAGTGACTGCCTGACACAGTGCCCATTTGCCTTGTGTTTCTGGCTTCCTGCTCCCTACAGTCTCTACTACAAGTGGATAAGGACATCTGACAGGGTTTCTTCACTGCTTTACCTCCCAGAAAGCCTTCGACATGGGGGAGATCGATACCTGAGAAGTCCTAGGGCTCTAACACACAGAGGCTTCACACAAACCTCCTCACAGGCCCACAGCCACTCAACTGTCACAGGCTGAAGTGATCAACCCTATCTCATTTGTCAGAGTGGTGGCTCCTGGACCCTAAGCCATTTCGCAAAGTTGGGGAAACCCAAATGAGTTCACAATGTAGGTCCACATGACATCCTGCCCTACAAAGTTCAGCGCACCAGCACTCGTGATTTTCAAAACCTGGAAGCACCCAAGAGGAAGATGTGTTCCCAAGGTCAGGAGTGAAAAAATTAGTAAACAAAACTCATAAATTTAATAATCAAAAAAATCAACTTTTTACTCATAAAATTCTGAAATGGAACTTAAAAATTTCATTTACAATGACACTCAAAAAGTAAATATAGAGGAAAAAACAATATAATAATAATATATAATACATACACAATAAATAGCAAATAGAAAATTATAAAACTTATTTTCTAAACTGTAATGCTTGGTGGAAGTAGCTCAACATCCAAATAAATACCATTCTATGCTCATGGACTAAAGGTTTAATGTTATTAAGGTGGTGATACTCCAAAGAATCTACCAATTATATTTAAACCCATCAGAATCCCGGGTGATGATTCCTTTTTAGAAATTGAAAATGTCATTCAACATTACGAGGGACCCAGAATACCACAGGACTTTGAAAATGAGAACAGCAGTCTGACTAGCACTTCATGAGTACAAAGCTCACTTCAAGTCAGCAGTAATCAAGGGTGCAGTAATGGTACCTGAAACACCATGTAGAAGAGAAATGACAGCAGCCTCAGGGAGCAGAAGGACAGCCAAACAGCAGTGGAGCTGCTCCACATGGAAACAGGGAAAATGAAGCAGAACAAATGTGACCCTGGAACAGCCTCAAATTTCACATAACTTCATGATGCACCTCAGTCCTTACTACAAACCCTGGGACTCAGTACCATCCTGCAGGGAGCACCCAGAGCACACTGTGCAACATCAACATGCTACAGTGATAAAGTCACACCACAGTTCCCCATATCCAAGGCCAGCCCAGGATGCCATCAAGAGAAAAAAGAATAAAGAAATTGAGGTACACATACACAATGGGATTTTGCTCAGATATAAAAAATGAAAGTATGTCATTAGCATGAAAATGAGTAAAACTGGAAGACAACATACTAAGTAAAATAAGTGAGAGCCAGAAACTCAGATGCTGAATGTTTTCTTTCCCATATGTGGAAGCTAGAGCAAAATCAGGACAAAAGTGGGGTAGGCAGGATCCTGTGAAAATAGAAGAGAGGGAGGTGAAGAAGAGGACAGAGACTGAGATAAGGGAGGAAACAGGAAATGAGAGAACACTGGAGTGGAGTTGAACAGATCATCCTACGCACATAGATGACATATCATGATGAATTCCACCATTATGTTGATCAATAGAGCATAGATTTGAAATATATATATATATATATATATATATATATATATATATATATAGATAGATAAATAATAGTAGGAAGTCTAGTGAGTAGAGGTAAGGAAACAGAAAGAAAGTAGGAGAGAAAGGAAAATTACTGGGGACTGAAGTGGAGTAACTTACACCAACCTAATGCTTGCACATTATGTAAAAAATAAAACCCAACATTAGCCAGGTAAGGAGGTACACACCTGTAACAGTAGTAACCGAGGAGTCTGAGGCAGAGGATGCAATTTTGAGGGCCAGCCTCAGCAATGTAGTGAGGCCCTAAACAAGTCAGGGAGATGGTCTAAAAATAAAATATAAAAAGGGCCCAGGATGTGGCTCAGTGGTAAAGTTCCTCTGAGTACAATCCCTGACAGCAAAAAGATAAATAAATAAAACAAACCCTAATATCACGTATAACTAATATACTAATACAAATGGGGGGGGGCACAATTTGAGAATATATGAGAACTACTGCCCTGGGTTAGACACTCAGCACAACAAAGGAAATGAGAATAACAACATAACCTATTAGGAGCTTTTATTCTTAAAGTCCTAAAACAAGTCCAATGAAAACAATGATCAAATAGAAGGTATTTTTTTCTTTTTCTTTCTTTCTTTCTTTTCTTTTTTTTTTTTTTTTTTTTACCTCACCCCTGAATAAATACATTTGACATTTAATGAATACCTAGGTCTCTGATAAGTAAGCAGATGAATTTGAAGTGACAGAAAAGGCTGGTGCTGAGGGAACACAGATGTGTCAGGCTCAAGGGGCAGGTAAGGTCCTTGCCAGCTGGACATCTCACACCTGGTCCTGCTCACTGAAACACTCCATGATCACCCTCCCAGGAGACCTGACCATGACTCTAGTCTACGAGGCTTTCAGGTTTGCACAGCACTGCACTGGGGTGGGTGGTCCTTTTGCTCTGGGAGAGTTTTCCTCCTTCACAACTGTGAGAGAATGCAAGGGCAGGAATCACTGCTGACCTGGCCCCTCAGCACCAGCATCCACAGGCTCACTGTCCACCTGTCTCCAAGGAATGGGAACAGGGCTTGGGGGAGACAGTGTCCCTAGGAGGCAGCTGTCTAGATGAGGCCTATTCTAAGAGATTCCTCAGCATAAGGGCCCCCAGCTGCTCCCCTCACAAGCTGAATGACACACTTCACAATGTCTTCTAGAAGGAGCTGACCCAGGGCCTAAAATTGCCTGCTTCCTGTAGGACACAGTGCAGCCTACAGGACTTGACACAGCCCCAAGCGGGGCAATATAATGGCTGAAAACATGGAACCCTGTGAGGGGTCCAAAGGAAACCTCTCCACAATTTGATAAGGTATCAAGTCCTGGGGAAGGAAAAGAGAGAGAGAGAGAGAGAGAGAGAGAGAGAGAGAGAGAGAGAGGGAGGGAGGGAGGGAGGGAGGGAGGGGGAGGCAGGCACAAGTTCTCTTAACAGTAAAGTTCCAGGTGACTGTTCTCTCCTTTCATCATATGGGAAATTCACAAAAAGAGATGAAAATGCTGTGAACTTGGAGGGAGAGTCAGATCTGTAAATATGAGAAAAGGACAGGAATATTAAGAATGTACCAAAAGCCCTGGTAGGGCATAGGAGGGGGAAAGGAGGGTGACTCCTTGAGAGAAGAAACACAGATCCCTCAGACCAGCATCTTCTACCCAGGAGCCCCACACCTAAGGCAGGATCCCCTGAGACCCGCTGCCTTCACTTCACACTGAGAACCTAGGGCTGGGGTCCAGCTGGGCAGAGAGGGTTCTGCCAAAGTAGCTGCAGACCCGGCAGCACACTGGGAACCCACCTGCACCAGCCCACACCATGGCCATCAAGGGCTGAGCTAAAGCAGCATCTGATTCAGGTACTCTTAGCTGACTATAGAGATGACAATGGGAGGCCAGAGGCCAGCCACAGCTGGTTCACCACTTGTAACAAGCCTACCTCCCACCTGACCAGACCTGCCCCCCACACTCACCATTTTCCGCCTTCTGGGGAGACCTGACATCCTTCTTATGGACCTCATAGCACCTGCAGGTCACAGGGAGACAAATGTGAGCCAGAGTCACTTGGGCCTCACACAGCAGAGAAGACACAGTCCTGGAGATGGATTCTGAGCTCCACAGGGTGAGAGATATAGGCTTCTGAGACTGTGGAAGGCCACCCCCTCCCACCAGCTGCCTGCTAACTAGCCAAGGCTCCACAAGACCCCCTGTCTCTCCCCAACACAAATATGCACACTCTGGGGCCCTGACTGACAGGAGATGCATCACACTCCTGATACATAGGCCAGGAAGACAAGGTATTGGCAAAAGCCCTTTTCAGGCAGGACTTCCTCCCTGCAAGGGGACCTGCCCCACCAGGGGAACATTTCCACTTATGCAGAGCTGAGCCTGGCTTTCCACAGCAGGTCCTGTTGGCTAGGAAGCTCTTCTGGGCACAGAGTACCAGGCATATGTGAGGAATTACAGCCTTGGTTCCAAGGCAGCCTACCATGACCTCAGAAAAGGTGTGTGCCTGGTCAGGCCTAACTGGGAAGAAGGGAGCCAGGCATAAATCACTTGGGAAAAGGCCAGGGCTTCTTGGGCAAAGCCTCCTCACACTTTTACTCTGTCAACTCATTTTCAGACAATAATAATAATAATAATAATAATAATAATAATAATAATAAAGACAATCAGGAAGTACAAGTATTAAGTGCATAAAAAACTAATTAGATGACAATTACAAAATAACTCAGTGAAAGAACAAGCAAACATTTGAACCAGGTCAGGTTAGAGCCTGCCTCACTCACAGTTCAGAATAAATACCCTCTTGCAAAGGGGTAATCACATTCCCATATTGGGAGCCAGACTCTGACTGCTGAAATGTGGCCCCAGAAAGGCTCATTCCCTGTGTCCAGGAGGGGACACCTAAGAATTTATCTCTCAAAATCCACCATGCTTCCTGTTCTATAGATATACTTAATAAGATAAATTCAAAGGAAAAAAAGAATGATACATGTATAAAAAGAAGGCTCTTTCACCAAACTGCAATAGGGGGCAAGAAGGCTACCCTACCTCAGGGCAGATGTCTGCAGTCTTTACAAAGAGAAATAAATTCATTTGAAGGGAAAATTAAAAGATAAAAATATAACCTAAAAATAAATTCCATGAGAAAATGACTGAAAACCATTTCAAAGACCATGGAAATACACAGAAAAATGTTCATACTAATGGTAGTCAGTGAAAAGCAATATATAGCCACATGGAAGTAAAAAAGGATAGACAGGGAGGAGGGTAAATGGATGAATGGTGAGACAGCTGCTCCTCACACTGCAGCAGTTTACTCATAATAAATAACCTGAGAATTTCCCTATGTGTACAAAATTATAAAGGGTACATACTTGGGGACCAAATTTAAAAATAGAATGAAATTGTCAAAAATGTAAAAATGAAACTGGAAACAAGTGAAGTTCCTGAAGCAGGAACAGGGAAGGAAACTGGGAGACCCAAAGACTCAGACAGCACAGGAGTCTAATCAAATGAGGCAGAGAAACCACATATTGCACATTATAGAACTTCATTGATAGAGCACTAATGGTAACATTAAGGTACTGAAAACTCAATAAGACAGAACTAAGAAAAATTCTGCTTCCTCACAGCTGGTTAAAATGGAAGGAATGACAGAATTGGCACTGCACTCACCTCCAGGCAGAGGGTGAAGAGAGCAGGGAGAGAGGGCAGCCTGCCCAGGGCCAACCCATCCCTATTTGGACAGGAATATATGGGTGTATAGATTCTTACTAAACTGAGCATTAAAATAATATTTCAACATCAAATTTCTGCACCCAAATAAATATTAATCCATAATATAAAAATCTTCCATTCAGTGAAGGAATAAAATTCTTGACCAGGTGACATGGCTATGACTTTTTTCCCACTGGCTTAGGATGCTGAGACTGAAGGACCATGAGTTCAAAGCTAGGCTCAGCAACAGGGAGGCATAAGCAACTCGGTGAGACCCTGTCTATACATTTAAATAATAACAACAACAACAATAACACAAAAAAAGGGCCACGGATATCTCAGTGGTTGAGTGTCCCTGAGTTCAATCCCCAGTACCTAAGAGGGGGGAAAAAAAAAAAAGAACTTCCTACATTCTTGGAACAAAGTGGAATTTTATGGCACCAAGATTTGATAAAGAAAACAACAGGAACCAGCTCAGGGAAGCACCCTCTCACCCACAGTACACCAGGAATCTCCACTTTGTGACTAACTCTTCCCCAAGCTTGGGGACTATTCTCACAGTAGATGCAGCTCAGGTGGATTTTCCTAGGAAATGAGGAAAACATGAGCAGCTGGGACATTCGGTTCTGGAAGGTCACCGTGTTCTCTTTTCCCTAGAGTGGAATGTTCCCTCCGGCAGGACCTCAGTTCTCACTGACACCCAAGAACCCACCAGCAGGTACATGGAGGTTCTGGCCTGTGAGACCTTTTCCAAGAAACCACTTCTGACACCTACAACGTGAGTTTGATGAACACCAATCCATTCTCCAAAACTACTGGTCACTCAAAAGTTCAATTCTGACACCACCAGTCAGCACAAACCCTAGTTCAGGGTCAGCTCCACAACACTGCCCCATTGTAGATGTCAGCTGCAGGGCAGGAGGGACAGTCCTGCTGAGAGCAAAGAACTACAAACTGGGGACTCCTATCATCCCCTATTCGACTTCAATGATTTGATTTTAACAAAGCACATCATTTATGTTCAATTTAAAAGACTCAACTTAGGATTGGCCAAAATGGAAAAGATATTTAAGAAAAAGAAAGTGCCAAAGGGACTCCTGTGAAAAATCTATGATTGAATAAATCCCCCTCCTCTGCATTCTGCTAGAGCAGTTCCTGCACAGACACTCCCTTCCCATTATGACTCAAATGATGCTCCCTTTTTAGCCCATGGCAGAAACACACTGATCCTGAAAATCCCTCCCCTCTTCTTTTTTCTCATAAGTGATTAGGAATTTCGTTTTCAGGGATCAGAAAAATACTTTTTAAGCAAAACTGACTCAAGTTTCTCTCCTTAATCCAGGACCCTGAACTCTGACCCACTGGCAGCTAGAGCCAGTATATACACTTCTTCCTGACCCCCCCTGAGATCAGGCTGACTTGTGGTGAAACATTCTCTGCCCTGGGATCTGATCTTGCCCTGTCCTTGCTGCCCTCCCCTCCAAAATACAAGAGCAGATGTTTTGGTGAATCTTTGTAATGAATGAATCAACTTTTCTACCATAGGTACTGGGAAAATGTACTCACTTTCTGCAACCATACTGAAACAAGATCTTTCCTATTTCTTTTCCAGGTAGCATTTCCAAAGCCAAGTCCTGGAATTCTATTTTAAACCACTCTTCCACGCCCAAAACCCCAGTAAAAAACACATCTGGAAAGAGAAAAAGATATATAAGAAATTTTAAATAGAGAGGTGCAGTGGTGCAGGCCTGTAATCCCAGTGACTCTGGAGGATGACAGAGAAGGAACACCAGTTAAAATCCAACCTCAGCAAGTTAGCAAGCCCTTGTGAGGTTGAATTTTGTAAAAAAGAAACCAACTTCTGGGCTAGGGATATAACTCATTTGGTAGAGTGCCTGCCTCGAATGCACAAAGACATGGGTTCAATCCCCAGCACCACAAAAAAAAAAAAAAAAAGGAAAGAAAGAAACCAAGTTCTCTACCACACTTTCATCTGGGAATGCATTCATATCTACTGCAGGCACACTGCAACATAGGATTTCCCTTTTTTCTATTCCCACATAACATTCCAAAAGCAAAGCCCTGGAATTCTATTTTAAATTGGT
Source organism: Callospermophilus lateralis (assembly GCF_048772815.1). Taxonomy (NCBI): domain Eukaryota; kingdom Metazoa; phylum Chordata; class Mammalia; order Rodentia; family Sciuridae; genus Callospermophilus; species Callospermophilus lateralis. The sequence continues at coordinate 710,299 of NW_027510147.1, forward strand.
AGAACACGCCCCCCACATAAATAAATAAATACATAAAAGAAGACATCTGAGAAACTAAGTAAACTCACTCTGGTGAAGAGAAACAGTCCTAAGAATTTTTAACTAAAATAATATAGGACCAAGTGTTTGCTAAAATGTTTTCTGTTTCTAGCCTTCTTCCTTCCCCTTGAATTATCTCTCTCTCTTACCCTTTAGGAATATTTCCTAATCAACCCTACTAATAAATTACATTTTACAATTAATAGAAAAACTGACACTAAAATACCTGAGCCAGTCTTTCCAAGGCAAAAACCTGGGGAGCTGCAGCACCACTGGATACTGACCAGCTTCAGGTCAGGCTTCTGTCACCAGGCACATCCTCCCACCTCCCTCCTGCTGCTGAAGAGCTTTGTAGGGCTTTGCTCCACCTTGCTGGGGTCAGTTTTCCCTGCTCTTTAGGATAACTGTTCTTCCTTCACAGCTCTGAGCCCATTCAAAGGGTAGGAACTATATATGTCATGTTCCCTCAACACCAGCATCTCACTGCCTGACCTGGGTGTCTCCAGCTGCTCCCCTGAGAGGCTGCACTCCACACCTCAGGCTGTCCTCTAGGAGGAGCTGATTCAGAGCTTAAAATTGCCTGCACCTTTCAGAACACAGGACACCTGTGTGCTGCAGGCACACTGAAACATAGGATTGCAGCAGCCCCAGGAAAAGACAGAACAATGACTGAAGACACAGGACCCTGTGTGGTATCCAAAGGACACCTCTGCTCAAAGACTCTGCACAGGTGTTTGTACCTGGGCAAGATGAAGAGATGCATAAGTGCTTTATAAACACAAAAACTCAAGTTCCAGGTAATTCCTCTTTGCTTTCCACTCGTGGGAAATCTTGGCCCACATTAAAAAAAAAAAAAAAGAAAAGAAAATCTTTAAAAGTGCTATTCATTAAAAGGTGAAACTACCACAATTAAAACACTATCTGGTCAGGTTTACTGGCACATGCCTGCAATCCCAGTGCCTGGGGAGATGGAGGCAGGATCCCGAATTCAAAGCCAGCCTCAGCAACCACAAGACACTAAGCAACTCAATGCGACCCTATATCTAAATAAAATACAAAATAGAGCTGGGGATGGGGCTCAGTGGCCAAGTGCCCAAGAGTTCAATCCCAGGAACCAAAAGAAAAAAGAAAAGGTAAAAGATAGCACTGTCTACTTGAACAGTAGGCTGTGGAGCAAATCGATATAAATTGCGCCCTGGAAAGTGCAGCTGCCATCTAGGAATGCAGGCAGGGAACTGGAATTGTAGGGTTCTGCTGCCAACTCTAGTAGGAGCAAAGGTCCCAATGGAAAATGGATTTCATACCCAGCTTCTTGCACATTTAGGAGTATGTGTTGAAGGGTGCACAGGTTAATTCTGTGGAGAAAACAGGGACAGACCCAAAGGCCAACTTCTCACTGACAGAACACACCTGAGTCCAGATTCCCTGTTACCCTCCCCTGCTCACCTCACACTCTGGGAGCCTCAGGCTGCGTGCTGCCTAGATATGACCCAGGGAGGTCACCAACAGGGAACGGAAGAGGGCAGGGACCAGCCCTGAGAGAGAGACCCAGGACGATTAGCCAGAGAGGACTGGGTCACCCTCTGCAGCTGAACTCGGGGACCAGCCACCCAACCCACTCCGCGGGACCACGGGGACAAGGTCCAGGGCCACCCGCCAGCAGGGTGACCTCGGGGACCTGCCACCAAGCACTTCCCACCCCGCGGGACTAGGGATAGGGCCCAGGGTCATCCACCAGTGGCACTCTGGTCGCCAAAGCAAGTGCTCACCGGATCCCGCCAGTACTGGCCACACTCACCGTTTGGAAGCTCCAGGGTGACCCGCCGTCCTTTCTAGGGACGTCTGGTTTCCGAACTCCTCGGGGGCCCCAGGTTACACAGAGTCCCCGGGGATCGGGAGAAGAGGACAAAGGAGCAACGCAGGAAGGAGCTCAGCAAGCGAAAGGAAAAGCCGTGAGATTGCGAGAGCCCGCCCTTCACCTTCCTCTGCGCACCTGATTGGACAGTTCCTCTCCTGCTCCGCCTCCAGGTACTGTAGCAGCCTTGAGTGACAGCTATTCTAACCCTCGTTGGCTGATACAGTCCAGATGACAGGCTCTTGGCCCAGCCCTTTTCATGCAGGGCTTCCTTGGCGAGCTGGGACTTGAGCCTGGCGGGAAACGTTTATATTCATCCTGGTGTAGAAGGCATCCGGGGAAGAGGACTAACGAATGTCAGCGATATGTACAAATAACTGTGCTGTTCACGATTGAGAATAACTTGAGAATTATATTACGATTTAAAATTGCATGACCTTCCTCACCTGTGTTCTTTTAGACGGCTCAGCCCCAGCTATAGAAAGGAAGGCAGGCCCTGTTTAATTGTCATGTATTTTTTTTTTAATATTTATTTTTTAGTTCTCGGCGGACACAACATCTTTGTATGTGGTGCTGAGGATCGAACCCGGGCCGCCCGCACACCAGGCAAACGCGCTACCGCTTGAGCCACATCCCCAGCCCTGTGTTATGTATTTTTAAACTTTCTGAAAGCCACATAAAAACAAAAAAGAAACATGTAAAGTAGTTCAGGCATAACTGAGTGGTAGAGTGCTATTGTAGCAAAGGCAAAGCCCTGTGTTCCATCCCCAGCAAAAAAAAAAAAAAAAGATTCAAAACTCGAGAGAGTCACAGGTGAAATGGTTGATTTCTTTAATGCAATATATGTAAAATATAATTATTTTTCTATGCAACCGATGCAATGAGGTATTACTGTAAGTGCATGGCCCACAAATGACTGAGGCAGGAGACAGCAACTCTTTAATGTCAGCAACTTTCCTTTATTCTGCAGGGAAGTCAATCCATCAGGCATAGGAGGGCTCATTTTCTGGGTATGGAAATGCCTCCCCAGGGTTACAGGAGTTTGGGTTTCATAGTTTACAATGAGGATGAATTAATCATTGGAGATTGTAGACATGCAGTTTGGCTGCTCAGGGACCTAGTAGTGCAAGCTAAAATTTTAACTCAGGAATGCAGTTGTAAAAAGTTTAAAACTTATTGTCACTGGGAAAAGCTCACAACTAGGTGTTCCCTGCTTATCTCTGGGACCCATTGTTACCTAGAGCCTCACTATTTGCTTTTCTCCTTCCAGGACTCATCTGCAATGGGAAAGGATAAAAAGTCCAGACCCCAGTATTTTAGTATTTGCCTCCTTCCTTCAGGGCCAATTATGGTTGAGCAGGGGTAATGTTTGCTTTTGGTGGAAATGCTGGGGAAGAACCCAAGAAGGGATAAATTTTTGGTTTTTTCCCTCAGTGTCCATTGTAAATGTTTAATAATTTCCTCTCCCTCCTCCCAAACCACATTCTTTTCATTTTTCTTGGTGAGCTCTCATAGGAATGTTAATTTCCATAACCCTTCAATTACTATTAATTAACTACTTGTCTTTATGGTACTATTTCTTTAAAATATACTGTATTCTTTCAGTAGCTCAAATGCAAACCAGCCACATTCCATGTGCTCAGGAGTCCAACCTAATCTTTGTGGCTGCCACATAGGTGAATCTGTGAGGTTTGTGACCCCGATATCTGTCAGCAGAAAAGGACCTATAACATCCACCTACTTTTATGCGATAATGAGGGAACATCCCTTCCCTGTCAGTAGCTTGGCTCTAATCTGCAGGCTGTGGTTGTGTGTTTCCTCTTCACAGGAAGAGTGCCCTGTGACTACTAATCACATGTACAGATGTTCATATGCATACCTGTGTAACTCAACACCATCTAATAGGAAACCCAACCTTAAACAAGGGGAAGATAACTCAGTTCCTGTTGGCTTCCTGTTGTTGGCCAGTAACTCCCAGTGAATGTGTTGTTGAATCCTGGCCTCCCATCTGCACTGAGTCTATGTGTCATGTAGCTCTGACTGCAGAACAAATCACTCCATAAGGTACCAGCTCAAGGGTGACTGGTCAGCAATCTGGGCACAGTGGGGCCCACCCGGCCTGTGTTCTACGTGTTGACCAGGAAGCTCTGCTTCTGGGGAGAACTGGCTGTTGGCTGGGGCACCTTGGTTCTCCTCCCCATTGTATCTCCTCCTCCATCAGCAACATAGTCTTAGCGCTCATGGAGAAAGAGGGTTCTACTAGGAAGACAAGAAGCACTCAAGACCTTTGGATCCAAGATGCACAATGATATACTGTCATATTTGTTTTATTCTGTTGGATGCAGTAAATAAGGAATAACATGATCTTAACACTGTTGAGTTTTGTTGTGCTTGAATATTAGCTACTTCCCATTTATTTAGCTCTTTCTTGATTACTTTCAACTTTCTGTCTTACCTTTCTGGTCAATGGGTCTTAACCTTCTTCTGTTGTAAGATTTAATTTCCAAGTATTTTTTGTTTCATACAATTTTGAATAGAACTGCTTCTTGTTTTCATTTTGAGATTGTTCATTTCCAGTGTAAAAATCTTCTGTTTCTGTGTGTATTCCTCTTGTCATCTGCAACATTGCTGAGCTAAGTGAGTTTGTGTTGTGTGTGCTCAAGTTTATGTGAATGCCTTAGAAATTTTCACATATGCTTCCAATATAGCTTCTCATTAGTTTCTCTTTGTTGTTCAATATTCAAACAGTCAAATGTGAAATACAAATAGCAAACTCAGACACACTTCTTCGGGGGAGGGGGTACCAGGTATTAAACTCAGGGGCACTGGACCACTGAGCCATATCCCCAGTCCTATTTTATATGCTATTTAGAGACAGGGTTTCACTGGGTTGCTTAGCACCTCACTTTTGCTGAGGTTAAGATCCTCCTGCCTCAGGCCCCTGAGCCACTGGGATTATAGACATGTGCCAGGCTGCCCAGCCTAGGTTTTGTATCATGTATACATTAATAAAGAGTGAATGAATTTATTACTTTGTAACGTGGCTTCCCAATAGCTATTATCAAAACAATGATATCTGGGCTGGGGCTGTAGCTCTGTGGTAGAGCACTTGCCTCACATGTAAGACATTAGATTCAATACTGAGCACTACATAAAAATAAATGAATAAGCAGGCTGGGGTTGTGTCTCAGTTGTAGAACACAGGCGTAGCATGTGTGAGGTACTGGGTTTGATTCTCAGCAATGCATATAAATAAATGAATAAAATAAAGGTCCTCCAGGCTGAGGTTGTGGCTCAGAGGTAGAATGCTCCCTACCATGTGTGAAGCAATGGGTTTGATCCTCAGCATCATGTAAAAATAAAATATTGTACCCACCAATAGCTAAAAATAAATATTTTTTAAATAAAGGTCCACCAGCATATAAACAAAATATTAAAAATATAAATGAATAAATATATTGTGTCTACCTACAAATAAAAATATATTTTAAAAGCAGTTATATTCGTGAATGTAGTTACATAGCAATGTTTGCAATTCAATTATAATGTAAACTCTGGAACATCTGTGTTGTATTGATGTATATAACAATAGTGAAAAAATAGAAAGAATAAATTTATTTAAAGTTCTGATTATTTGTTCTATGTTTCTTATAATTTACATGAAAAGGGTATGTAGGTTAATGATAGAATGCTTGACTACTGTGCTCAAGGTCCACCATGGTTCAATTGAAATGGCTCACACCCCCAAGAAATTCCATATCATGCTATGATTCCCTGAAGGGTCACTCCATGCTGAATGACTACAAATTACCTTTGATTTCTCCCAGAATTTTTGTTCTCCTCATCAATGTTCTGGTATTTGCATTTGCAGCCTAAAAGGCAGATCCAGTAAAATCATTTGAATTGTAATGAGCTACAAAAATTTTAGTGTACTTCTGCTGTATTGTGTTATGCTCTGAGTTAAATCAATACAAGTAATAGGTTATAGATTATAGATTATGAAATATAGATTAATGAAATAGCATGGATAATAGGATTATAAGAGAAATGTTATAAAATTAGGGATGTTAAGTTACCTTGGTTTGCCCTAGTTATAAGATAGAAGAAGTAACAGTAAGATAGAAGTACTCCAACTTTATGGTTCCTGTGTGAAACTATTATATGAGATATTTTTAAGATGATAAAAATGTGTATTTCTGCACTTTGTGCACCCCTCTGCACTTTTTGTGCCTGCAACTGTAAAGTCCCCAGGATGTGGTTATCTGGACTTGCTCTGCTAACTGCATTTTCAGCCCCTGTACTCTACTTGCTTGCAATTTGCAAAATTCCATAGGATGTGATTTTCTTTCTCAAACATTGCAACCACAGAGAGCCTGGCATGCCTCTTTCAGAGAGCTACTAGGGCTCTGTCAGAAGTGTGCCTAGGGCACTGGGGTTGTGGCTTAGTGGTAGAGCACTTGCCTAGCACAGGTGAGACCCTGGGTTTGATTCTCAGCACCACATAAATAAACAAATAAAGGTATGGTGTCCACCTACAAATAAAATATTTTTTAAAAAAAGTGTGCCTGGCCAGGATCAGATAGGTAAAATAAAAATTCTTTAATTAGCTTCAAATTCAGACTTTGTGTGTTTTCTGAGTTGTCTCCCACAGAATCATGACTCCTTTGTTTACTATACTATTACATTTACATATTTCAAATTGAAGACATCAAAATAATTAAAAGCAAAGGCCCACATGTTCTCTATTGGACTGAGTAAAGAAATATCATGGAGACTTCTTACATCACATTTCTGTGGAGATTCTTGTTCAATGGATCCAGCAAAACCCACTTCTCCTGGGTGAAGTTCATAGCCACATCCCCAAAAGCAACTGAGTTAAATATATCCCACAAATGTGTCATTGAGGGCTGTGAGGTTGGCAGCTACTAAGAATCTATACTTGGGGGCTGGGGATGTGGCTCTAGCCGTAGCACGTTCGCCTGGCATGCGTGCGGCCTGGGTTCGATCCTCAACACCACGTACAAAACAAAGATGTTGTATCCGCCGAAAACTAAAAAAATAAATATTTAAAAAAAAAATACATGACACATTTCATTTCAATTAAACATGAAATAGCATGGATAATAGGATTATACGAGAAATTATACATTCAGTGGCTTTTTTCAAGCACAATGTCTTTCATATTTAAAAGGAAGCTCCAGTAATGGGAGGCATTTCCCATTGTTTTCATCTACAGTGCTTCTCTCCAGTATGAGTTGTTTGATGTTTTCTGAGCATAACTTTAAGTGAAGGCTGTGCCACTCTGTTCAAAATCATATGAATTGTTTCTGCTTTTGAAGGTGAGAGGGCCAACTCCAGGCTTTTCCACGTCCTTTGCATTCATAGGCCTTCTTTCTGTGTGAGTTTGTTCATGTTCATGAAGGATTTTCCACACTGTTTACATTCACAGGGCTTCTCCCCAGTCTGTTATTCGATGTACTGTCAGGTAAGAACTGTAAATGATTCATCCCACTGTTTACCTTCTTAAGGTTTCTCTCCAATATGAGTACTTTTATATGAGTGAAGATGAACAGAAACAGGGAAGGCTTCCCACAGTCTTGACAACCTTGCTTCTCTCTGGTATGAATTAATCCAACTGTTGGAAGGGAACTGGATGTAGCAAAGGCTTTACCACACTGGTTGCATTGCAGTTGAGGATAATCAGAACTAGTCAGGGCTTTCCCAACACTGTTAACATTCATAGGGATTTTCTCCAGTAGGTGTTTTCAAATGGAACTGAAGTAAGCAAAGGCTTTTCCACAAAGCTTACATGCTTAGGACTCTAATCCAGTGTGAGATGGTTCATGTTTTGAAAACTGAGGGAACAACTGAACCCTGTCCTACATACACATTCATAAGGTCCATTTCTAGTGTGCTTCATCACTTCCTTTGAATACTTGGGAGAGAAATGAAGGGTTTTCTGTACTGCTGAGGTTCATATGTCTTGCCACCACACTTCTCATGTTAATCTGGTTTATAAGCAGACTGAAATATGATGTGCCTATTAAGAAATAATAGAGCCTGGTGCGGTGGCCCAAGCCTGTAATCCCAGCAGTTTGGGAGGCTGAGACATGATTATCTCAAGTTCAAATCCAGTCTCAACAAAAAGTGAGGCACTAAGCAACTCCCTGAGACCCTGTCTCTAAATAAAATACAAAACAGGGCTGAGGATGTAGCTTAGTGTGAGTGCCCAAGTAAAATTTCTAGCACCTCCACCTTCAAAAAAAAAAAAAAAAAGAATGGAAAATATGAAGACATTTCCAAATACACTGCACTCACACTGATTTACTCAAGCAGATATGTCTTTTTTTTTAAGTTAATATTTGGGATCTCACTAAAGGGTTTTGCACAATGAATATCTGTTTTAATTTTGGTAGAGTCTATCATATGACTTCTGGAAAAATTAAAAGCACATATTTATTTTTGTTTTTCTAATTGTTTTTTTTTTTCTTTAATAGATCTTAGACTCTCATTATTATAATACCAAAGAAAGCACAGATTTTGTCACATCCAAATCATTTCAGAGTAAATGAATTGATTATGTTGAAAAATTACTTGCATAGCTATTAACAAAACAGTGATGCATGCCTGTAATTCCAAAGGCTCTGGAGGCTCTGGAGGCTAAGGCAAGAGGATCGCAAGGTCAAAGCCAGCCTCAGCAAAAGCAAGGTGCCAAGCAATTCAGTAAGACCTTGTCTCTAAATCAAATAAACAGAAGTAGGGCTGGGGATGTGGCTCAGTGGTCAAGTGCCCCTGAGTTCAATCCCTGTTACTCCCTCAAAACAAAAATAGTGGTATCAAGAATGTGGTATCAGTACTGTCAGAAAATCAATTATTCTTTATACACTAAATAAATACCTTCATTAAGCTTAGAAGAATTGCTAAGAATTCTATATTGTGCCTTTTTTGTTTGTTTGTTTCCTTGCATGTAAACTTATAGGATGTGCTAGAATTCCCTCAAGGGACCCTGCTTCCTCTTTTGAGTAAAATTACCTTAGATTCCTCTATGGAGTTTTTGCTCTGATCTTCAATGTTCTGATCGTACTGTTTACTTCCTGAAAGGAAACCATAAAATCATTAGGAATTATGTATCATCAAAAATATCTAAATATTCTAAAATATCACACAAATGTGTGTTGGAGACCAGAAGAGATTGAAAACATGAAGGATCTCTTCTCTACACACAAGATATTCACATGATTTTGAGGTCTCCAATATTTACTCCATGATTTGTTCAGAAAAACTCAAACTGTCAGAACTTACTTCCTCAAACATATGCATTCCAATATTAGAAAGGAACTACTCAGAAAAGCAATAGAAAAACACCCTTCTCATGGAGTCTTTGTAGGGTGCATGTCTAATACATGGACTAATGAAGCCCTACTACCTCATGTGAAGAAGAAAACTAATATTAGTCCTCCTGACAGTGCACACCCTTAGAACGGCCTGCTGACAACGTTGAAAGTTTGCAGATAGGGAGACCTAAGGATTTGGGAGGGATCCTACCAAACTGAGCATTAACACTGAGTTATAGTATAGTTATATTTATAGCAGGGAAACAACATGCTATACACTAGATGTCTGCTTTCCTTCAGAAAGCCTATTATTTAGTTCTTTTCTTAGATTAAGACCTTAAAGGATCAGGTCCCTGTCCCTCAACTCCTGCCACCCCGTCAAAAATAAATAAATAAATAAATAAATAAATAAAAAATAATCCCTTTGGACAGGCACAGACTCTCTGATAGACAATATTTCATCCAGGTGGTCACAATGTGTTAACTGGGAATTGAGCTCATCCTGTGGGACTACACCAAGAGAACCATTGGTTATTTGAAACAGATTTACTGAAGGCCTAATGATCAACACACAGAACAAGTTGATACTTTAAGTTGATGTCAAAACAGAATGGTATAAGTAGAAAGCTACCATGAATTAAAAAAAAAAAAATCAATATCCCTAAGATGTCATTCTTCCATGTGATATCCATATATAATTTGATATAATCTCAATAACACTTAGGACTAGTCAATGGATGCTACTTTTCCAAGCGTAATAAGAATAATTAATGTGTAAATGCAGCAGACTGTTGACTTATATAGTCTACAGTCATGTGCCTCATAATAATGTTTTGCTCAAAGGTGTTTTGGGTTAATAATAGGTCATTATTATTATATTATTAATATATACTAAAGTTGTCTGTAGTAAAGGGACTCTTTGTGTGTGCACAGTGCTGCTTTTATAAACAAACCTAATGCACTGTTAGCTGCAGTATTTCATAAAGCAAAATGCTGTGGAGATTTTTATCCCAGGAAACATTGAGACCATAAAGCCTAGGTGTGCAAGAGGCTGTGCCATCCAGGATTTGGGGAATACAGAAAGATGTTTGTGCAATGGTGAGGCAGCCTAAAAATGCTCCTCCAGAATGTATCCCTGTATTTATGTGACATATGAATGTACATAAAGGACTTTCTAATTATGATACTCAGAATTATTGTTTCATTCTTACTCTATCTGCTGATTCTGTGCTATCAGACAGAGTAAGAATGAAGCAAGACAGAAAAAAATTTTCAGGGGGCTGACAATTATAGGAAAAGCTGAATAATGACATAAAAGGTATTTGAGAGGGAAACATAAATCACAAACAATGTGAAATGGGACCAAAACTAACTGGTATCTAATTGCAAACATGCACTGTTTTCCTCTCTAATCCATAGACTATTGTTCATTAGAGATTCTGATGTGAAAAACAAAACTAAACACTTTCAGATGTGTAAAAGAAATGTCTTACAGAATACAAAACTCTTTTTCACAAAGAGTAAACATTGAAAGAGTAAATATTGAAAAAAAAATGAGAAATTCAAATACATTAAATAAAGGGAATTAAAAGATAAAAATGGAGGAGAAACCTGCAATACGTGCAACACCACAGAACAAGATCACAGAGTGAGAGGAATAAATGCACAACTGAAATGGAACACCAAGACGTGGAGCAGAAGGTGAAAGCCACGTGTGGAGAGAGGACCACCTCAGTGAAGAGGAAGGCCCAGGAGAACGGCAAGCACATGGCTTTGACACCCACTGCAGGCCCAGGACCCCTGGGTCAGGACGGAGGACTGGGGAGAGCAGGAGGCTGCCCCTGCAGCAGTATTGTCTTTTGTGAAATTTACCACGACCTGCAGCCCATGGGTTTTCCTGACTATTCCTACAAATTTATAATGCTTTTTCCCCAGAGATACTGCCAGTATATCACAGTGAAGATTCTTTCCCTCTCTCTCCCTCTCTCCCTCCTTCACTAGCTCCCTTATGACCTTGTACACATGCATGCTTACATCTTGCCCCACCTCAAGCTCACTGGTTAAGGCATGGGGACAAGAAAGAGGACATTTTCTACTATTCCCAGAGAACCCATCCTTCCTGAGCCCTACATTCTGAAGAAGCTCTTTCCAAAGGCTCACTCACCTGAGACGTTCTGATGAGATCAGCCCATCTTCCCTCACTCTTCCTGCATAGATCAGGAGGAGGAAGGGCTGAGAAGTGCTCATGAAGAATGGCCCTGGGAGGCCTGAGTGTCCTGAAGACCAGGGCAAGGCCCAGTCAAGAGAATGCCCCCAACAAGACACTGCACCACCATCAGAATACCTCCATCACAACAGCATGGCCGAAGAAAAGGTAGGTCACACCTCAGTTAACAAGTCTCCAAGGTACAACAGATGGAGTGACATGGAGAAAATGGACAGAATCGAGAAACACATCATGTATGGAAGAAAGAGAAAATATGAACAGTTTTAGACATGGACAGAGTGAATTAGCCTCAGTGAATGAAAACCCAGGAGCAGCAGTTCACTGCTGAAATCTCCCCAAAATTCACCACAATTAATACATATCTTCTTCAAATTCTTTCTGAAAACTGAAAAGGGAAAAGCACTTCCACAATCACTCTTTGAGGCCAAAATTGTACTGATTATGTATCAAAAGTTGCACATAACTGTCTTTCATGAATACCTATGCAAAAATCTTCAAATAAATACCAATAAACTGTCTGAGGAGATTCATTTAAGGAATACACATAAAGACCACCAAGGAACTGTATTCTTGAACTGCAAGATGGTCTCACACTTGAAAATCAATTGATGTGACACAGGATTTGCAACATGACTGAAACACAGAGCCATCTCACTTGGTGCAGAAAAAAAACATTTGAAAAAGATAACACACTTGTACAATAAACAGCACAACAAATTTGGTCAAGAAAGGGGTTACTTCAACATAATTAAGTAATACCTGGAAAGCAGAGAGGACCATCATGACCTATGGTGAAAAAAAGAAATGCTTTCCCCTAGGATTAGAACATAAGATGTAAATCTCATCAATTCCTATAAGAACATGCAGAGCACAAGTCTCACAAAACTAGATTTGGTTTCTGGGATGTTGTACCATCCATGAGATTAATGAAAGCATAACAGATCAATTTGATTTCACCAAAAACAGCTTTCAGTCCTGTCATTTGCAGCACTGAGGCTGGGACTATGGCACCAAGTTCAGAGAAAGAAGGCAGCACACAAGGCCCTTGTGTGTCCCCCTCACAGGGTGAGCTACAGAGTGATTTCACAGAAAGTACAAGATTGTCACCAGAGGGAGGACAGGGTGGGAAGACAGGTGGGACTCACCCACAGAGACAGCATCCACAGGCCCCAAGATGGGAGGAGTCAGAGCAGCCTCTGCACCCAACACCTCTCTCCATCATCCACAGCAACCAGCTCACACAATGTGCATTTGACTTATTTCTGGCTTCCCGCTCCCTAGAGTCTCTACTGCAAAAGAACAGGGACATTTGAGGTTGCTCCTTCACTGCTGCTCCTACCAGAAAGCCTGCTCACAGCGAGAGATCAGAACCTGAGAATTCGTGGGGCTCCAGTACACCCACACATACACAGAGGCCTCACACAAACCTCCTCAAGGGCCATGACTGCTCAACTTTCAAAGGCTGAAGTGATCATCTGCATGTCATATGTCACAGCGGTGGTTCCTGGACCCTAAGCCATTTCCCAAAGTTGATGTATCCCAAATGAGTCCACATGTAGGTCCTTGTGCACACTGCACTGCAAAACTTACAGCAGCAGGACAAGTGGTGCTTAAAACCTGGAAGCACCCAATAAATAAGAAGATGTGTGCTCAAGGCCAGCAGTGAAAAAGTAAGACACAAAACTCAATAAAAATCAATTAAAAGGGGCTGGGGTATGTAGCTCAGTTGGTAGAAAAAGAAAAGAAAAAAATTCCTCAATAAAAATGAATTCATAATAAAAAATCAACTTCTATATATGAAATAAAATACTGAAATGAAATTAATTCATTTATAAAAGAATCCCCAAAACAAATATGGAACAATAATAAAAATATGGAACAATAATAAAAAGCAATAATATATAGTACATAATATATATGTTTAATACATGCATGATGATATAGAAGACAGCAGTCTGAGTATTACAGCTTGGATGTGAGGTGTCCCCCAAAAGTTCATATGTGAGACAATGCAAGAAGGTTTGAAGGAAAAATGATTGTGTTATATACTTTAACCTAATTGGTGAATTAGTCCCTGATGGGGACTAATGGGATTAACTGGCTGGTGACTGGAGGCAGCTGGGGTGTGGCTGAAGGAAGAGGTTCACTGGGTGTGGCTATGGGGGATATATTGTATCTGGTGAGTGGAAACCTCTATCTCTGCTTCCTGATCACCACACAATCTTCCCCCATGATGTTCTGCCTCACCTTGAGCCCCGAGACCCAATGCTGAGAACTGGCTGCCCTCCAGGCCCAGTTCTGCAGAGAACTGAGGCTGGAGGGGTAAAAACAGCATGACCATGTGTTAAAGCAGCAACCGCAGCACAAATGTCCACAGGCCCTGGAGGAGCTGAGCTCTTGATGTTTCTTCTGTTTTCTTTCCAGCTATTTCCTCATGGAATTCTGTCAAAACTCAGGCTCAAAAAAAGCTAAGAGAGACCCTCTGAGTACACTGAGCAACTAAACTACTGTCTCCAAAAATACTCTGGAAAGTCACTACACATAATAGCAAACAAGAACAAACTCTGAATAGAGGGAAAAACTAATTTCAGAGGAACCATTATAATATTGATATACCCACTTTTTGAAAGCAACAAAATAAAAAACACATAATAGGAAAATACATCTCATCAGTGGAAAAAATGCTTGAATTAAATCACTATTGAGGGCTGGGGATATAGCTCAATTGTTTAAGTGCTTGCCTTGCATGCACAAGGCCCAGGGTTCAGTCTCCAGCACCAAAACAAAACAAAACAAAACAAAACAAAAAAAAAAACACTACTGACACTAGACTCACTAAAAAGACATAAAATCCACTACCTTGATCATTTAGATGCATGACCTACAAAAGTTCAAAACACCTGATGAACAACTGAGAGACTCACAAGGAAACATGGTGACAGCAATCATTTAACAATGAGTGACAGATGAAACACACAGGAGAGCACTCGAGAGGACAGTCTGACTCAACATCACACCCACTACAGTGTTTTCAAGGACACGTCTAGGGCACTCCAACCAAGAGCAGCAGAGCACACATCCTTCTCAACATCACAGGAGAGTCGCCAAGACCAGACACTCTAAGCCCCAACAGGCATTAGTACAGAAGGCTACCAAATCCCAACATGGCACCAGGAACACTGGAATTACCATGGCTTCAGTAACAGAAACACAGCTGGGGGACCTCCAGATGCAGATGCAGGTCAAATCCCAAAGTTCTAAACAGCACATGGGTCAAGGGTGTCTCAAGATCAGTCTGAATATTTCAATGGAAAAGAATTGAAACTGCATCTTAGGAAACTTTGTGGAACAGAGCATAGGCAGGGCTTAGGGGGGATTAAAGGTGATGAAGGCTTACATTAGAAAAGAAGAACTAAAATCAACTATTCAAACTTCCACTTTAGGAACTAAAGAACAAAGAACAAGGTGAACATACATCCGATGCTAGAATATAAGACACCAATGAAACTGCAATCTTGAAATCAATAGAATAAAAATCAAAAGCGGGTTCATCATGAATATCCTTGTAATGACACACAACAGCAAAGTAAAGAAAAAGACAAAAACTAACTCAATAGAAATAAAACTCAGTAGACTATTATTAATCCTACAGAGAGCAAAAGAACCATAAAGGAATATTATTAAGAACTGTGTGACCCCAATTTGTGAACTCAGATATACTGGACTGATGGAGTGCTTTAAGTCTCAAGGCATGTGGAAGGTTAACATCCTCCAAACTCTTGGCACACCAGAGCAAGCAAGAACAGCACACTATTCTCAGGACACACTCTGCTGATGTGATCAGACTTGCCACAAGTTCCTCTTAAGACTGAGTCTTGCTTTATGCGTACTCTGTGGTTAAAATTCTTTTGGGGAATATTCATGTTAACTTGTTCCCCTTAAGTTGTGATTAATCATTGGACTTAGATCTAAGACAGAGATTAAAGAAGTAGCTTGTGAATATTGCATTATTTTAATCTTATTCTTGGTATCTTGCTTATGTTAACCTCAAACAACTTGCTTAACTCTAAGATTAATACAAGGGATATATAATGTCTGGGTTGCTTAAAATGAACATCCTTAGCTTTCCACAGCTCTGGGTCCCCTGTGTAGTGTTTCTGGTCTCACTCAATTCCTGATCTTCATCACTGGACCAATTCTTGGAGAAAAACAATCTACCACAAGTCACACAGAAGGAGGAACACACAACATGGACAGGCTAATGAAGTGATAACTAACCATCATCAGAGGAAAGGCCTGGCCCAGTAATATCATGGTGGATTCTGCACCACACTAAGGAGGAAAAGAAAACTACCCTTAATTCCCTCTAAAAGGAAGCAGGTAACACTTCCAACTCATTCCTCAAGGTGTTGTAGCCTATGTGATATGCCATGATGTGAACAGTTTCTGGCAGCCAAGCCACAGAACCTGCCTGAACCACAGATGGCTGGATTCGGCAGACACAGGAAATAAGAAACAAGAGAAACGAAGAAATGAGTTGCATGCACTTTTATCAAAGTGTGGAGAAGCAGCTTGATTGTTTCTCTAGCTTCATTTCTTAAATTCTATAAAATCCAAGACCAGGATGGCTTTGTTGAGGAAATTCAGAAAACTACTTCTACAAGTGGAAAGAGTAGAAGAATATCTAAGAGTAGCCTAATGTCCAGAAGTCTCGAACACCTTATAGAGAACACCATCAGGTAGTATTATAGTCAGAAGGTCCATGCAAACCCCAAAATTCACAAGGGGCAAGGTGAACTCCAAGTGGAATGGTATTAGGAAGGGGCATCTGGGAGGGACATGGAATTAGATGAAATCATGAAGGATGCTCATGAATTATTAGTGTTCTCATGTAAACATGTTCTGTGCACGTAGCAGAGATGTCATTTAATAACAATTTTCATGATACTGAATCAATTTGTAAACAATGATTATATTTTGATATTTTAGGCAACTGCCATGTTTGTCTCATAAAATTTATTTTATTTTATTTATTGTTTATTTTATTGTTAATCTTCCAAGTTCAGAAAACAGGAAACAAAACAGACTCTCCACCATCAGGAATTCTTAACTGTACAAAGGAACCAATATTCTCATGGATCCTTGTAGTCTGAATTTACCTACTAAGGTTTTGTGAATATCTAATCACTTTCTTCAGCAAAAATGACAGATGGATTTTTTTTTTCTAGTACTATTCCTGAGTCTAGGATCTGTAATTCCATTTGAAATCAAATTATAAAAAAATTGAGGTCTCTAGATATTTCTATACATGCTCAGAAGAAGCAGAAAGATAAGAAAGAATTTGTATCAAATAAAACATTAGTTTTTTTTTTTAAATCTACTTCTTTTTACCTCTTTAGAATATTTTACCATGCTCAGCTCTGAATACATACATTTCACGTTTAAGGGAAACCTAGGTCTCTAATAGGTGAGCAAATTATTTCAAAGTGATAAACACAGAAAGGGCTGGTGCTGAGGGAGCACAGATGTGTCAGGCTGAAGGGGCAATGAAGTTTCCCTGAGAACTGGACATCCTCCTACCTGGTCTCGCTCACAAAACACTCCATGATCACCCTCCCAAGAGACCTGGACCATGACTCCAGTCTTTGAGATTTTTCAGGTTTGCACAGCACTGCACTGGGGTTTTCCTCCTACACAACTGTGAGAGAATGCAAGGGCAGGAATCACTGCTGACCTGGCCCCTCAGCACCACCATCCACAGGCTCACTGTCCACCTGTCTCCAAAGAATGGGGATAGGGCTTGGGAGACAAAGTCAGAAGGAGGAAGCTTTTTAGTTGGGGCCTGTTCAAGGAGATTCCTCAGCCCCAGGGGTTTCAGCTGCTCCCCTGAGAGTCCACACCTCAGGCTGTCCTCTAGGAAGGCTGAGCCAGGGCCTGAATTTGCCTGCTTCCTGCAGGACACAAGGTAGCTGTGGGCACCTTTGGGCAGCCCCAAGAAAGGACAGGAAAGTAGTTGAGGACACAGGACCTTGTGAAGAGTCAAAGGAAATTTCTACCCAAAGATATTACATTGTCTGTGCTTGGGGAAGATAAAGGAAGACAGGAACAAAGTCTTTTAACAGTGGAGTTCCAGCTGACTGTCCTCTGCTCTCACCACATGGCAAATTCAGAAACAGAAAACAAATCTTTCATGCTGTGCCACTAAAATGTAGTATGAGGAGCAAGGAATTGATAATGCTGTGAAGAGGAAGGGGAGATACAGTCTGGAAATGTGAGGAGAGGTTAGGAATATTAAGGTTGTACCAACAACCCTAGCAGGGGCTGGGTGGGGAAAGCAAGGTGACTCCTGGGGAGAAGGAGCACAGATCCTCAGATCAGCATCCTCCACACAGCAGCCCTACACCTGAAGCAGGATCCATGAGGCCCTCTGCTTTTACTACACACTGGGGGCCTAGGGCTGGGGTCCAGCTGGGCAGAGAGGGTTCTGCCAAAGTGGCTGCAGACCAGGCAGCATACTGAGAACCCACCTGCATCAGCCCACACCATGTCCTGAAGGCATCAAGGATCAAGGGCTGAGCTGTAGCAGCATCTGACTCAGGTCTGGGCTGGCTGACTCTGGGGCTGACAGTGGGAGGCCAGAGTCCAGCCACAGCTGGTTCCCAACAGTTCTCACCAGCCCACCTCCAAGAGCAGTCCAGACCCCACACACTCACCATTTCCTGCCTTCTGGGGAGTCCTGACATCCTCCCTGGAATCTCATAGCACCTGCAGGTCACAGGGAGATAAATCTAAACCAGAGTCACTTGGGCCTCACACAGCAGAGAAGATACAGTCCTAGAGATGAATTCTGAGCTGCACAGGGTGAGAGATGAAGGCCTCTGACTGTGGAAGGCCACCTCCTCCCACCAGCTGCCTGCTGACTGCCCAGAGTGCCACAAGATCCCTGCATACACCAGCCCATATACATAGCCTTTGGGACCCTAAGTGACAGGAGATGTATCAGACTCCTGGATAAATGAGGCCAGAAAGACATGGTCTTGGCAAAAGCACTTTTCAGGCAGGGTATCCTCCCTGCAAGGGGACCTGCCCCACCAGGGGAACATTTCTACTTAGGCAGAACTGTCTTCCTGCCTTTCTGGGTACAGAGTCACACACCTATATGAGGAATTACAGCCTTGGTGTCCAATGCAGCCGACCCTGACCTCAGAGATGGTAAGTGCCAGGTCAGGCCTTACTGAAAAGGAGGGGAAAGGCATCCATCACTTTAGAAGAGGCTGGTGCTACATGACAAGGCCTCCAAACATTTTACCTCTCAGTCAACTCATTTTCAATCAAAAAAATAAAAATATAATCAGGAAATACAATTATTAAATGCATGAAAAACTAATTATATGGTAATAATAGAAAGAATTCAATAAAAGGAAAAGCAAACACTTTTAGGCACCTGCTTCTCCCACAGTTCAGAATGAAAACTAACTTGTAGAAGGGTAAACACATTCCCAAGTTGGGAGCCACAGTCTGACTGCTGAAATGTGGCCCCAGGAGGGCTCATTCCCTGCTGGCCAGGAGGGGACATGTAAGCATTTACCTCTGGAACCTCCTATACCCCTTGTCCTTTAGATTTTCTTAAATTCAAAAGAAAGAGAAAGATATAGTCACATCTATTAAAAGGGGGTCTCTCCATCAAACTGCAAGAGGAGGCAAAAAGGCTGCCCTACCTCAGGGCAGATGTCTGCGGTCTTTACAAAGAGAAATAAATTTATTTACAGAAAATGTTAAAAGAAAAAAGAAACAACCTCACAAATGAACTAAACATGAGAAAATGAGTGAAAACCATTTACAAGAACATGGAAATACACAGAAAAATGTTCATGCAAATGGTATTCAGTGAAAAGCTATCTCCAATCACACAAAGTAAACACAGACAGACAGGTAAGAGGGATAAACACACATGGATGAATGGCCAGAGAGCTGTTCCACACACTGCACTGCAATTTATCCATAACCACCATTTTCCAATGTGTACATACTTGTAAACTGGGCCAACTTGGGGACGAAATTTAAAAATAGAATGAAATTGTAAAGAACATAAAAGTTACACTGGAAACAGGTGAGGTTCTGGAAGAAGAAACATGGGAGGGACCTGGGAGACCCACGGCCTCAGACAGCAAAAGGAGTCTAGCCAACTGAGGCAGAGAACCCACACAATGCACGTTACAGCACCACAGTGGTAGAGCACTAATGGTTAACATTCAGTTACTGAAAACTCAAATAAGACAAAAACAAATAAAATTCTGCTTCCTCACAGCTGGTTAAAATACAAGGAATGACAGAAGGAACTGGCACTGTACCACCTCTCTGCACAGGTAGGGGGAGCAGGGAGAGAGAGAGAGGGAGCTTGCCCAGGGCTACCTTGTCCCTATTTAGACAGGGATATATGGGTTTACAGATTCTTACTAAACTAAGCATTAAAAAATTATTTCAAGACTTCTCTGTTCCTCTTTACATCAAATTACTCTATGCAAATAGTTGTTAACCGATGCCATAAAAATCTTTGATTCAATGAAGGAATGAAATTCTTTGTTGGGTACAGTGGAGCATTCCTATTATCCATTTAAATTTAATATTTCAACAGGAAAATCTAGGTACTCCTTTTCAGACAATAAACATGTTATTTAATTGCTATATCCCAGATAATATTTGGTAATCATTCATCATATGTGACTTCTATTAGGAATTCCTAGTTCTGTCAACAGAATCAGTGTTAAACATTCACCTGCAGTTCACAGGGTACAGAACAGACCCATCCACTTCCAAAGCCCTGCAAACTACAGAGCTGATGTTTTGGTGGATTTTTGTAATGAACAAATTCATCTATCACAATGAATTGGGTTAATGTACTCACTTTTTGCAACCATATTGGAAGAAATCTTCCCTGTTTCTTTTCCTAGGTAGCATTCCCAAAGCCAAGCCCTGGAATTCTATTTTAAACCACTCTCCCACCCCCACTTTCCCATAACGAACACATCTGAAAGGAGAAAAGGGGTACTGTGCAAGCCTGTAATCCCAGTGACTCCGGAGGATGATACAGAAGGAACATAAGTTCAAAACCAGCCTCAGCAACTTAACAAAGCCCTCTTCAACTTAGTGAGGTTGAATCTTTGTAATAAAGAAACCAACATCTCTACCACACTTTCTTCTGGGGCATTCATATGTGCAGCCACACTGAAACATAGGTTTTCCCTTTTTCTATTCCCAGGTAGCATTCCTAAAGCAAAGTCCTGGAATTCTATTTTAAATTAGCAACATCCGCTCCTCCCCAAAAAAGAAGGCATCTGAGAAAGATGGTAAATTCACTCTTGGGAACAAAAACATTCATAAGTATTTTTAACTAAGGGAATATAAGGCCAAGTGTTTCTTTCTTTTCTGTTTCTAGCCTTCTTTTTTTCCCCCTGAATTGTATCTCTATCTTACCCTTTAGGGATATTTTCTAATCAGCGCTACTAATAAACTACATTTTACAGTTCATGAAAAACTGACACTAAAATAAGTGAGCCAGTCTTTCCAAGGCAACAAACCCAGGGAGCTGCAGCACCACTGGGCACTGACCTGTCAGACTCCAGCTTCAGGTCAGGCTTCTGTCACCAGGTACATCCTCCCACCCCCTCCTGCTGCTGAAAAGCTTTGTAGGGCTTTGCTCCACCTTGCTGGGGTCAGTTTCCCCTGCTCTTTAGGATAATTGTTCTTCCTTCAAAGCTCTGAGCACATCCAGAGGGCAGGAACTATGTGTGTCATGTTCCCTCAACACCAGCATCTCACTGCCTGACCTGGGTATCTCCAGCTGCTCCCCTGGGAGGCTGCTCCCCACACCTCAGGCTGTCCTCTAGGAGGAGCTGATGAGGAGCTTAAAATTGCCTGCACCCTGCAGGGCACAGGGAAGCTTAGGGCAACTTGCAGCAGCCCCAGGAAAAGACAGAACAATAACTGAGGACACAGGACCCTGTTCAATATCCAAAGAACTCCTCTGCCCAAAGGCACCGCACAGGTGTCTGGGTCTGGGCAAGATGAACAGAGGAATAAGTACTTTTTAAACTCAACTTCCAGGTCATTCCTCTCTGCATTCCACTCCTGGGAAATGTTTGTGCATGTTAAAAAATAAATAAAATATTTTTTTAAAAAAATATCATTCATTAATAAGTGAAACTACCACAATTAAAACACTATTTGAATGTAGACTGGAACAAATGGTTGGCAAAGTGTGAACTGGAGGGTGCAGTTGGCATCTGGGAATGCAGGAGGGAACTAGAATTTCAGGTGTCTGCTGCCAGCCTTAGGAGGAGCCAGGTTCTAGAATGGAAAATGGATTTGATACCGTTTCCTGCACATTTAGCAGTATGTGTCTGTAGGACTCATAATCCTGGGGAGAAAAGAAGGACAGACGGGGACCCCTAAGGCCAAATGTCACATTCAGAACACACCTTAGTCCAGAACCCTGATCCTCCCCTGCTCACCACACACTCTGGGAGCATCAGGCCACATAAACTGCCCAAATTTGAACCAGGGAGGTCGCCAATAGGGAGCAGAAAAGAGGGCAGGGACCTGCTCCCCAGCTCACCCATGGGACAGGCGCCCAGGGCGACCCGCCAGAGAGGACTCAGCCATGCTCTGCAGCTGACCTGGGGAACCTGCCTCCCAACGCACCCAGCGGGAGGGACCAAGGGCCAAAGTCAAGGGCCACCCACCAACGGAGACTCGGTAATACACTGTACAGCTGACCTCGGAGACCCGGCAGCTACCACCCCCGCCGCGGGACCGAGGGATAGGGCCCAGGGCCACCCGCCGGTGGGGGCTCGCCCCAAACTCCGCAGCTCACATGCACCCGGGTCCCCAAGCCAGATGGTGACCGGGTCCCGTCAGTCCTGGCCACACGCTCGGCATGACTCGCTGACCTCCTGAGGATCTCCTGGTACCCGAGCTGGTGGGGACTCCGGCTATGCAGGGTCACCTGGGGATCCCTTAAGAAGACTCGGGAACAGTGAAGGACGAGCTCAGCAAGGGAGAAAAAAAAAGATGCGAGATTGTGAGAGCCCGCCCTTCCCCCTCCGCCTACGGACCTGATTGGACAGTTCCTCCCCAGCGTCCCTGATTGTCCTCCTCCAGGCACCGACCCAGTCTTGAGTGACAGCTACCCTAGCCAATCAGTGGCTTAAACAGGCCAGAGTGACAGGTTCAGGTTTTTAGGCTGGGCTTTCTTGCTGTGCTGGGACCTGACCTCGGCGGGAAACGTTTGTATTTAGCCTGGTGTAGAAGGCAACATCTAAAAAGGAGGACTTAGGAAGGTCAGCGATATCTAGAAACCGTGCTGTCCACGATTGGGAGCAACTTGAGAATTTTATTAAGGTTTCAAATTACATGACCTTCCTCACCTGTGTTCCTTTCAGTAGATGGCTCGAGCTATGGAAAGCAAGGCCCTGTTTAATTGAAAAGAAATTTGTATCATGTATTTTTAAATTTTTTGGAAGCCACACAAAAACGTTAAAGAAAGAGGTAAAGGGGCTGGGGATGTGGCTCAAGTGGTAGCATGCTTGCCTAGCATGCGTGAGGCCCTAGGTTCGATTCTCAGCACCACATAAAAATACAATGGAGATATTGTGTTCACCTAAAACTAAAAAATAAATGTTTTAAAAAACCTACAAATTCAAAAAAAATTAAAAAAAATAGGTAAAATAACTCAGGCATAGCTCGGTGGTAGAGTGTTTTTGTAGCAAATGCAAGTACCTGTGTTCCATCCCCTTCAAAAACACAAGATGATTCAAAAAGTGAGAGAAAGTCACAGATAAAATTGGTTGTGATTTCTTTAGTGCAATATATGTAAAATAACATTGCTTTTCTATGCAATTGATGCAATGAGGTATTACTGTAAGCACATAGCCCACAAATGACGGAGGCTGGAGAAAGGAAGCAAATCTCTTTATTCTGCAGCGAAGTCAATCCATCAGGCCTGGGTGGGTTCATTTTCTAGGTAGAACAAATGGTCCCCGGGTTACAGAAGGAGTTTGGGTTTTGTAGTTTACAATGAGGGTGAATATTAATTAACTAGAGACTGAGGTTGTGCACTTTGAACAGTCAGGGACCTAGTTATGCAGGTTAAAATTTTATCTCAGGAAGGCAGTTGTAAAAAGTTTAAAACTTGTTGTAACTGGGAAAAGCCAACA